>NC_136625.1:24099493-24839493 GCF_933228915.1 Telmatherina bonti | reverse complement strand
GAAGTTTGAAAAAGTGTGTTATAGTGTGACAAGTTGATGTGCATGTAATAAGTGACTTTTTTAAAAAATATTTACACAAATGAAAATAAGCAGTCTCCTCTTGAGTAGTTTTTATAGTTGTATTGGAACTGCTTGTGTGTCAAAGTGCAAGTTTCCTTTGGTAAGTGCAAAGGAAGTTTGCAAAATCTGTGTGAATAGTTGTTGGTCGGATAAATGATGTTTGTCAGTACAAACCAGTGTGATAAGACTTTAAGCAGAGCTGCAAGAAAATGCCTCATGCTTTGTCTTGGATTTTTCGGCTGAATTACAATGTAGAACATATCATCATAGATAAAGACAAATTTAACATGTTAAATCTCATGCAATATTATAAAGATATATCAGCGTGTGATTTCAGGGAGTTTAATTCAGTCTATTCACACGACTTGTCTCATTCATTTTTTTAAATTAGTTTGAATTGAGCAGCTACACTGCACAATGTACCAAATTATGGAGGAAACCACAATTAAAGATATGCAGAAGTAATCGTCAGTTTTCCACATTTATGTTCTACAAACCAAAGTAGTGTATAATAAATAAACCTAAAAGGAAACTATCACTTTGAAAAAAAATAACCAGAGGTTGGATCATGCCATGGAGCTTTTTTTGCTGCATCTGATATTAGGGGCACACCATTAATAGAATCCCAACTTTAGAAGATTATTAAGACATTTTGACTGAACTGTTGCAACTACTGTCAGAAAACTGAGGTTTGAGGTGAGCGTGTTTTTAGTTGGTCAGCAATGTCTTTTTAACAAAGCAATTGCTGCCGTAAATATAGGCGATGAGTCCCAAAAACTGACTGCAGTAAATCTATAATGCAGGTGTTACTTACTTTTTTATGCAGCCAGAACTTTTTCACAAAATGTTTTTATTTTGCTAAACCACTTGACAAAGACTTTAGCTGTCATTTGTCATGCTGTGTGCATGTGTGTGCATGTGTGTGTGTGTGTGTGTGTGTGTGTGTGTGTGTGTGTGTGTGTGCGCTAGTGCATTCTCCATTAGCTATCTAATTTCATACATGTGAGTACAGCAGCTATCTCTCTGGTTAGGAGTTTAGCAGCTCTGGTTTTAGCCAGGATGTCGATAGGTCAGGTCGACCTTTGAGTGCTCAGAGACTCCCTGACTGATATCAAGTTGTGTTGTTGTTTCAGCCAGACATCAGCCGTTAGAGCTCTCAATTAGCTCCCCAGACACCACAGACATGTAGCCATTATATTACTGCTGACAGGAGGAAGAGGAGGCTGGAAATTAACATAGTTTGAATCCTTATTCCACTTTTTTTATATAAGATTTCTTTTTTAGGATAAATTAATTGTAATGGGTTAATTGTAAGCTACCAAAGTTGACATTTGATTGGATTGACTAGAGATCTATAAATTGTTCTCTTGCATCCCTCCTGCATGTGACTATCAGCAACAGAGATGTCTGGCTTAGAGAAAATGTCTCAGGCTCACTAATTAACCTTCAAATGACAAAAAAAATCAACCCCCTCAAAGCAGTGATGAAGACCTACAACTCTGACTAACACAGTAATTAGTATGTGCAAGATCACTCTGTCCTGATGCAGTAGACCCGCTTGGAGGGTAAAAAGTGTCTGGATGGTATGCCCTGAAGTCACAGCGTGACCATCTGCTTGTGCTTCACTGCAGAGATAAACCTTCACTGTTAAATGCGGAATAAAGCTCTTGTTGTTTGATCATGACATTCAAATCTTTGTTTTATATAAACACCATGGCAACGGGGGTGATAGAAAAATAGATCCATTTTTTAGGCAGTATTTGTTTTTTGGCAGAATGTTGAGTTTGTAAGTCAAGCAACTGTATAAGTACCTGTGCTTAGTGATCATAAATCTTCATAATTCATGTCATGACAAATGTACAACTTAGCATTTAAACTGATCTTTATTTCCAATTTAACTTTTTATCATAAAAGGTACAGACATTAGATAGTAAATATATTGCTGAAAATATTTGATATTTGTAGTTTTCGATGTTAAAACTGACTCAAATTGTTTATCTACTTCTAGCATGTTCAGTTGTCTGGTGTACCTCAATGACAATGGTCACAAAGCTGTAATAGTCTTTGTTTTTCAATCATTTTAGCAACATAGTATTGATGGATAAACATGTGTAAAATGAGAGGCATTCTCTAATTAACTTTTTTTTTTTATATAAAAGAATCCTAATGGAAGGTGAAACTGAGCATTAGAAGCTAAATAAAATATGGGATGATTAACTATTAACGTCTTGCTATTAATGTAGATTTAATGCTGAAATAAAACTACGGTGTATTAAAAGCCTGTGTCAAAATAGTCATTAGGGTACAAACACAGACAACAGAAAACAACAAACAAGGATCTTTGGGTCATTTCATTCATATATCACGCAGCTGAACATTTCACCTGTTAAGTCAGGCGCACAGAGCTTAGAAAACCGGGCAGGAGGAAGTAGCAGACTCCCAGGGGGATATCGCTCTGTCTCTTTACCAATATATCCAAACTAGAGCTGTTCAGTCCCTATCTTTAAATTTATATACGTGTTTTACAGGACAAACTACAGTTTTAGATTGAAATCAGAGTCATTAATAATCTGTAAGCATCCCAGTTTGACTGTAGTGGGCTCGTCCACCCCTATTTCTCCTGAATGGTGCGCTCCGCCACTGCAGGTCTGTCTCGGGCAGCCACATCGTTATCTATCCGGAGGATCCCCGACTCTGCGGAGCGTCGGGTCCGCTCTGCGTGTCCGCTTGTGAACCCATCAGTACCGGCTCTGAAATGAGCAGGGAGGCTGTTGTTCGTACAGAGACACCGGTGGACGTGTCAGAGTATTGTCCCCGTGCGGCTGTTTCTTCGTCTCTTCCGTGTAGAGGCCGGTGGATTATTACCGCTCCCCGGTCATGATGAACCCGGCGCCGCGTGGTGCGGCTCGTGAGTCCGAAACAGCCGAATTGTGTTGGCGTAGAGGCGCGTGCGGTGGTGTTGGGACATGCGAAAGTGCGGAATATTGACAGAGAAGGAACACAGCACGTACAAACACCGCATCTGAATGAGGAGACATACTCTGTGTGCGCCATATTCCCTATGCACCTGCACCTACCGCAAATGGAAGGCGATCCTTGACTGATGGATACTGCTTCTGCTTTTACCCCAAGATTTTTGTCCTGTCAAGAAACAAACATGAAGCCATTCTCTACAAGTCTACCTATTTTTGATCATTAGTCAATTTACTGACTGCAAAGACCTATCTCAAGTTGACCTTTTGTGATATATGTTTATTCATATCTACACATCAACATATTTGACACCTTTGATCTAACAGATTAAATAAAGATATTACAAGGATCCAAGTATCCTACACTTTAGTGTAAAGCAGCCTAAACAAGATTCTGCTGATATTTAAAACCTCTAGAATGCTTGATCTCAAGATGAAGGAGACATGTCGTATTTGTGGACGGGAGCTCTGTGGCAACCAACGGCGATGGATCTTCCACCCCACGGCCAAACTCAATTTGCAAGTGCTGCTGTCTCATGCTCTGGGGCAAGAGCTGACCCGGGATGGCAGAGGAGAGTTTGCCTGCTCTAAGTGCACCTTTATGTTGGATCGCATGTACCGCTTTGACACAGTCATCGCCCGTGTTGAGGCACTGTCCATTGAAAGGCTGCAACGGCTCTTGCAGGAGAAGCATCGACTGAGGCAGTGTATTGGTGGGCTCTATCGGAAAACAAATTCAGAGGATGGTGCCATAACATCTGCTAAAGATGAATCTGGAGATGGAATGGTGGATATTTCAGGCTTAACCCATGCTAAATATTGTGCCCTACTCCAGGATGATCTGGTCTACTCTTTATACGAGTCCTGGGCTGATGACAGCCTGGATGGCCACCATAACCACCACCCTCAGTGTTCTGCTGGTCCAGGGTCCGAGGCGACAGGTACAGGCTTACACCGCTGTACGCCTAGCACTCCCAGAAGGTGTCGGGGATGCTCCTACTGGCGGGTGACAGACTCAGACTATGAAGCTGTGTGTAAGGTGCCCAGGAAGTTGGCACGGAGTATTTCCTGTGGGCCATCAACCAGATATTCAGCCAGTGTTATTGGAGGGAGTGTGACTGGGGATGCTGGACATGCAGAGAGAAAAAATGCAGAAGATTCAGAAGAAGCTCCGTCTTCTCAAACTCTGGTCCCTGGGTCACAGGACCCCTCCAGGACATCAGACAGTGATCGAACTCTGGCTGGACGAGCCAGCTCCAGCCCCTCTGTTGCATCTCTGGAGATAGCTGAAGAATACACCCAACCTGGAACCATAACAGATGGACCGCTAAGCTCCCCAAGGGAAGCAATAGAAGACCACATATCTGACTCCCTGTCTGAGGAGCACATGGGGGCACCACATGGCTCAGTCGCACCAGGACCCACTCTCTCTCTGGCCCTCTGTTTGTTGCAGAGTTGTGCTGTACACCGGCCAGTTCGGACCACCAAGGGGAGCAAGCTGCCCATCTTATTTCGACAGAACTCCAGAAATGGAGGCACAAGGCTTAGTTTCCCTGATCCTGTTCTGGGAATGTCTTATGGAACCCCAGATGGAAATAGAGACAACCACATGTCAACACCAGAGCTACACACACCTTTGATCAGACTGGATGTTGGGGAGGATCAAGACCTGAGCTTGGCTGACATGGAAGATTTATTGCAAGATTTGTACAGAGAATATCCTCCCCCAGCCCCTCACCAGGTATAATACCTTAACAAGAACAGTGATGGTACTGAAAAGCAGCGTTTTAGCGCTGCAGGTTGATTACAGTAGAAATTCACCTTCTTTTTGCAACACTGCAGCATCTGCAGCACCCTGCAAGCTTCGACGTTCCCACCACACTTTCCTTTTATCTTAAGTAGCTTTGTAATCCAGCTGTCAGTTACTTCTTTTACCCACAGCCTCTTCAAATGCTTTGACCCAGAAGGATGTGAGCTGTGGTAGAGTGTGTGCGTGTGTGTGTATGTACTTAGTCTTTCATGTATGGAAACACCACTCACTGTGAGTGCAGTCAGGTGTAGGTAAGCATTTGCACATGGTGAAGCCTAATTATTTAATTAGTGTGTGTGTGTGTGTGAGAGAGAGAGACTATGCACACAAAATGAGGTCATTACTAATGTAATCAAAGGAGGGAGCAAATAGTAAATGTTCACCTGTGTTAAATATTTATTCTTAAAATTATAAAGTAAAAATTAACCATCACAGTTCATCACTAAATGAAAAAATCATCACACTTTAAGGCAAAGAAACAACCCTCAAACAGATGAATTCAAGCTTTGGATATTCTGCTCTATTATGCATCTCTTTACACCTGTGAAATACTAAAAACCTCATATTAATAATCCTTAATGGAGGTTTGCATTTCTTCCAGGATTCAGTAATTTTCCATCGGAAGAATTTGTTAGATCCTCAGTCACAGACTGCTGACTGAAGTAGGTTAGATGAGGGGAGACATTAAGTCACAGTGACTCCACTACTGGCCTATTTTCACTCAGAGCCCTTGAGGCAAAGCGATCCACACAATGTCAGACCACCCTGTCCTCTAAATACAGGCTGGGTACTACAGTAGCACTATCTAATGATATCTCACAAAAGAAAGCCCAACCTAAATCCACTTGCAGTTATTTGAATTGTGCACCACCCATCAGTGAGTGCACAAGGAAATATAATGCATAATTCTTCCTGTACTAGTTGACTATTGGAAGCTTTATATTCTAGTTATGTAAAGATAATAGGAGTGGTTTGAGCTCACTCGTGCGTGCAGATGCTTAAAAACCAGTCCAGTGGCTCTACTGCGTCACAGCTTTTTTGTATTGACTCACAAACAAACAGAGTGTATGTAAGTTTTTTATGCCTGTAGTGTTACACAATCCAGAGTAGTAGTTATTATGTTTACAATTATTCTGTCATTAATTTTTGGCTTTTTATATATAAATAATTCAGCTGCCAGGTTAAACCAGGCAGTTACATATCACTTGAGCAAGTTATGAGCAGATTACATAATTTTATTTGCTATTTTAAGTAACAACTCTCTCATTTCTATTTTGCAGAGTCTTGTCGAAGAGCAGCAGAGCCAGCTGAACCAGTACGAGTGTGCGGCTAGTCAGTGTGTCAGTGAGCTGCAGAAAGCCCAGCTTCAGGTGCAATCCCTGCAAGCCAAGATCCATGAGAGCGAGGCCAACAATATGGTGCGGCACAGAAACGGCATCCATCTAAGCTGGGTGTTCTTTTTCAGTACGAGGTGTGATGATAGCCTAATGTCCTGTTCTCTACGTTGTAGAAGCTGCAGGAGAAGCTGAATGAAATGGAGTGTGAGCTGCGTTCCCTCCGTCAGGCTGCTCAGAGTCAGGAAAGAACCATTCAAGGCCTCACTGAGTCCATTAGCACCAAAGACAGCGAGGTGTGTGTGCTTGCTGTTCACTAAGCTGTAGATTAACATGCGAGAGGATGAGTTTGATTTTCTTATAGTTTTATGGGGTATTTTTCTAATTCTTCTGAAAGGCCAAGGAGCTGTACCAGCTTATAGAAGGACAAAACGCTACTCTGTGCAAGCTGCAGGAATTGGCCCATCGGAACAAGCTTTCTCAAAGCGAGGTTCGCTCTTGTGTCTATATTGTGGTATATTAGATTGGGATCCCAGACACAGAGTCAGTTCTTTCTAACCATTCTCAATCTGTCTGATCTTGGTGTCTGATCATTCTTTTTCCAGGCTCCAGTGGGGGTAAATGAATCCTTGACACTCGCGCAACTGCAGAGCGAGCTGGTTGGAGTGCAGAGCTCTCTCTTTTCTCTTGGACTGGAGCTGGAGGCCAGCCAGAGGAGCCAGAGACAGAGCCAGAGGCAAAGAGATGACCTGCTGAGATTCAAGGACAGACTCAACTCTGATCTGCAAGAGGCACTGCAACACAGGGAGGTTACTGAGAAACACAACCAGGTGAGTGTGGTTCAGATTAGGGTAATGAAACCAGCAGCATGATGATATGTGTGTAACCTGTAGTCTCCCTGCTGCAGGACCTGCGAAGAGCCCTTCAGAAAACACACTCTGACCTTCAAGCTAAAGAGTCAGCTCTGAAGGAGAGTGAGGCAGAAAAACACACAGTGATGCAGGAAAAAGACAGGGGCATCGCACAGCTCAAACGCTCCCTGCAGGACAAGGAGCAGCAGCTAAAGGCAACACAAAAACCCACATACTCTGGATTTGCATGGATATATGCAGAAGCAAATACATGTGCAGATTTTTTTTTTTATCTTGTCCTTAAATGTTCCTATCTGTAGGAGTTCTCTGAGATGTTGGAGTCAACAGGAAGTTCCAAACCAAGAGATGCCTTGCTGGAGAAGTTAAAAGAGCGGATTAAAGAAAGAGACAGAGCTCTGGAGGTGCTGAAAACAGTCTGCTGTAAAGTAAAATATGAATATTATATTGATGGCCTTGAGCAGCACATGTTTGATTTCCTTCCCTACCTGCTTCCTGCAGCGCTCTATTGATGACAAGTTTCGCTGCGTGGAAGAACGCGAAGGCCAGGTGAGGACACTACAGCTGGCACTTAGAGAGAAGGAACGAGACCTAGAGAGACTCCGCTGTATCCTGTCCAACAACGAGGAGACCATCACGGTACGCTCATGCACACAATCCAGAGTGACTGTTTACTTTTACAGCTGATTGGGGTTATGTATTCGAGGTGTTTCATTTCTCTTTTTGGTTACACGTTTGATTCCGACGGTCAGAGTCTGGATGCCCTGGTGCGAGGGAAGGAGCTGGAGCTGGAGCAGGCAGCAGAGGCCTACAGGAACCTGCAGTGGTTGAAGGAGCAGAGTGAGGAGAAGGAGAGAAACACTCTGAGAGAGAAGGATACCATCATTAACCAGCTGCAGGCAGCCCTGCAGAAACGTAGCCAGGAGACACAGGTAAGACACATTTACCATAGGTCGCCTCTATTATGGTTTCTATAGTGCAGCTGTGCCCCTGTGAACAAACCTGCATTACTTGTTTTCACAAATACAATAGATGTGCTGACACAGCTCTTTCTGGGTGCATTTGGTTTTGTGTTTGTGTGTAGGATCTGACAGCTGCCCTCATTGGAAGAGTCCAGGCTGGTCCCACTGAGGTAGTGGAGGAGCTGAAAGCTCGGTTAGCTCTGAAAGAGAAGCTGTTTCAGGAGCTGCTGTCAGACCGCAGTCATCAGACCACCGAACACCAAGCCCAGGTCCAAGATCTGCTGAACACTCTGAGCTCCAAGGACCAGTATCTGCAGGTGGGTAGTGGTGGGGCTGCTAGCAGATAGAGCACACCAGCAAAAATAAGAGGATTAATCCCCTTTTCTCTGTCAGGACTACTCCTACAGGCTTTCCTTGGTGATTAGTGAGCGGACGGGCCAGCTGCAGGAGCTCCGCAGACAGCTGACACAAACGGAACAGGAACTGTGTGAGCTGAGATGGAGCAAGGAGAGGGAGAATGGAGGAGAGATGGAGAATCTACAGAGTCTACTTAAAGAGAAGGAAGCCTTTATCAAAGTAGTTGGTTAAACATGCGCCTCATTTGCTTTTCCACTCCTGTTTTGTTTTCTGCTTACCTGATCTCAGTGTTACGCTTTATATCAGGAGCTGATTCAGACCCGAGAAGAGGCTGTGCAGCCATATTCAAAGGAGAGCGAAGCAGAGATAAATGATCTGAAGGAAGAGATCCAGCTGCTTCTGAAGAAAGACATGGAGGCTCAGGTATCTGTGTGTGTGTGTGGATGATGCACCAAAAATACCAGTTTTCTAATGTTATGCGCTTTTATGTTCTCTGACTGCAGAAGGAGCTTTCTGCTCTGCGTTTGTCTCTGCCTCACCACCAGTCAGAGGAAGCTGTCACAGAAGACAAAACAGATCACCAGGTAAGATTTTACATCACTTGGAAAATGTTCAGGCATTTTTTTTATGCTTGAAATGATGATTTTATGATCGCCACTGTGCTCTAGTGTGTGTTGGAGCAGTTAGTGTCTGAATACAACAAGCTGAATGAAGCCCTCAAGGCAGAGAAGAGATTATACCAAAATCTGATGCAGGTTCATAAAAGTGAAGGGTAAGAATACTGCAACCAAGTCCTGTGACTGCACAGATTTCTGTTACAAGTTTACTTTGTTTGCTTGAAAAACAACTTCATGTTTCCCTCTGTTTGTTTGCAGCAGCAGCTCAAAGAAGATCCAAGCTCTCCACATGGAGCTAGATTCAGTTCAGGCACTCCGCAGACAGTTGGAGGAGGTCCTGACCAGGACCCGTAGTATGGCCCTGGCACTGGAGAGGGCAACTAAAAGACAGCTTGAGTTTGGAGGTGGGAATGGGCAGGGTCCAGCCTCCAAGGCTGCAGGCCGCACTCTCACTAACGCTCCTGAATGCTCTGCACCACTGAGTGAAACTGGCACTGTTAATGTGAGATAAAGCTGCCTGTAACTACTGAGGGTCAAGTTTAGGAAAGACTGTGGTCATATAATATATAACAGGCGTAATTTGCTTCAAACCAGAATCTGACCTTTAATCTGCAGGCAGCTTTATCCAGCACTCCCCACAGAGAAACTTCTGTTTAACCAATGTGAAATGAAAATGAGCAACTCAGAGTTTTTATTTATTAATATGTTTTGAGTGTGGTGTGAATGTTTTGTTGTTGTTTTTTTTGTTTTTTTTAAATCAAAACTGCCTGCTTTGTAGTTTGACCGTTCTGTATTGCCATTTCTGTGTATTGTCTCTCAGCGGTGTCACTCTTCCAGCCTTACTGTCACAGTGAAGTTCCGTCTTGTGGAGAGATTCAAGTTCATGCCTTACAGTGAAATGTCTCACCATCCATCATTTGTTTTGCATCATACGTTTGTGAACATGATGTGCGCGTGCTCAACAAAGGTCCAAGTTACAAATCTAAAAAAGACAGCCAAGTACTTTATTTCATTCCAGTATTAACCTTTAACTTTCATAAGACATTTTGTGATGTCTGTCTCTGCTTTAGAAACTTTTTAGTCCTGCAGACATGCATGATACAGAAAATCAAGCATATTGGATATAAGCTGGTAGCCCCTCTGGATGCTTTCATATAATAATGTAGTAATCAATTGAGATATGCGTAATTTTTCATTTATTTGCTTATTGTTGATGCTTTGTACTGAGATAGCAGGAGTATATTAAGCAGTTCTCCAGTTCGCACACATTACAAGAGATATGAAATAATACCTGCGCATTAGAGGTTTATATTAGCATTTTCACTACAGGACATTTTCTAGAGATTTGTGCCCCAATTCTCATCTGGCTGGAAAGATGGAACCATTGTCAAGACTTTTCTTTTTTTGTACTTTAAATGCATTAAAAATAAACATGTGCTGGCTCCTTGTTTAAAGCACCTCTGGTATGGATTTCTTTTGTTGTGTTTAATTGGGAATTTCTTCTTAGAATATCCCAAACCCAAAATACACCTCCCCCCATCCTGGTCCCTGATTATACCCTTCGTCCTTCACCTTTAAAAAAGCTCCCTAGTGTGTTTTACCTGTCTGAACCCTTAAGACAGAAACCGCTTACTTCTCTTCCTCTCTTTCCTCAGTTAGTTTTGTTTGTCCTGGTATTGAATTTTCTACTAGAACACAAACCATAAACATGCTGAAAATGGAAGCAATCACAAATATAAGATTTGTGAATAATATGCCATTGATGTGTAAACATCCATATCATGCAGTAATATATACTGGAGTCCATAGTTGTTCTTTGTGTCCTTGCTCCCTCATGCATGAGACTGTGGCATGGTTTTCATGTTTGCATGGCTGTTTAACTGTAATACCTAGTCGGATATTCACAATTGACCCGTTAAGGGATGTTGGCTCCATATCACAAACAACATACTCTCACACACATAAACAATTAATAATCTGTGTAAGTTAATACCACAAAACAAAGCCCATGTTATGAATATGTAGTGGGATTATGAAGTGTCAGTGTGTATATAAAGCCCCACGTTCCACCCTTTTAGTATACACACTACTTTGTTTAATCAGTAGCAGGTCAGTGTTTTAATGCATTGGTCTTCCTGCCTGGTTATTGAAAATATACATAAATTAAGTCACTTTAAACACATTTTAAATATAATCTCATAAAAAGACAGAAATGCAATAATCTGTGGACACACTGAAAACCCAGATTCACCCTGCACAGTTTGTGCTGTGTGTTATTAGTAACTATTTCACTTTTTCCTGTCCCTCTTCTGAAAGCTTACTTACTGGAAACAAACCTTCCTTTCCTGATCTTTGTGTGTCTCCGTGTGTGCATATTTCATAACTAAATTTATTACACATGCAGGAACACCATCTCTACTAGCTCCTTAAAAGGCTGGGATATTTAAGGCCTGTGTCAGTTTCAAATGTTTAAAGCCTGTCTCATAAACACACACAAACACTTGGTTTGAACAGGAGTGTTTTTGGCTGGCTGGCAGCATATGACACAACATTTTCCTTCAGTCCCATGACTTCCAATGTAGCGATTCAGTGCAGAGACGGATCTGAGGATAGAGACAGAGACTGGAGCAGGAGAGATTGAAAATAACAAGAATCAGAGAATTAGTTGCAGGTTAAGATTTTAGTTTAAGGCATACGGTAGAAGATGTTGTCCCTAACTGATTATTGTGTTTTCAGAGCTCAGCACAGATGAGGAAGAGGAGGAGGGAGATGACGAAGATGGGAGCAGTGAAGAGTTCACAGACAGCATAGAGGAGGATGACAACAACGTGACCAGCAGAAGCCTGAACTCCATTCAGGTAAATTCATTTAATACATTCACTTGTTAATCTAGTTTGCAGTAATGCAGATCCAAATAATGTCAGAACAAAGAGAATAAAAGTATTTTTCCTGTCTTTCTAGGCTACTGTGAAGACTGAAGAAGCTGAATGTGAGACTGCAGGGCTCGTAAGCGGGGTGTTTTCTCAGAAAGCTGATCTACAGCAGCTTGAGGAAGCAAAGAGGAGACTTGAAGTTGAGCTTGAAGAAATAAAGTACCAGCTAGAAAAGGATGGATATTCCTCTATGGCTGAAATGAGGTACATCTTTCATATTCTTTGTAGTAAAATCAGTTTTCACTGACTTTCTGCCCATGCTGGGATGCTTGAGAGCTTGTAAGTTTTCTTTTATTCCAGTGTTGTTTGACTTTTGTCTCCGTCCCCCTCTAGGAGTGCCCTGCAGAGGCTGCAGGAGGAGAACCGTGCTTTGACAGGAAGCAAGGGACGAGCTGGAACTGTGGTGCCGAAGAGAAATGTTAAAAAGAATATCAACCAAGAGGAGGAGGAGGTCGGTGGGAAAGAAGATGAAGAGATGGAAACATCACAGGTGCTTTCAGGGAAGCGAGGCCTTCCTTGTGCAACTCTGAGCAACGAGCGAGGAAAGAGGCACTGCATGAGACCACGCTCCCCGGACCTGACATCCCATCAAGCTGAGGCAGTAAGGCATTTTCTATACATTTGTTTAAAGCTAGCTGCCAATCATAGCTTTATTTCTCTCTCTTTGACTGAAATAAGTAGATCCTCTAAGGTACGGTGCTGAAGAAATTAATTAAATCACTCATCTGTAGTGGGATGAAAGACTGGTTTGATGCAACACTTATTAGATTAAAATGTAGGGAAATTGGAATTTTAGGTATTTTTGTGGGTTAGTAAAGCTTCCACAGGTTAAACCAGAATTGTTATCACACATCCTGTCATGTAGGGACATATAGTTGGCTCCTTTAAACGTAGAGCAATTGTTAATGCCTGTGTTTGGGGAAACTTCAGTCTTTCCGTGGTAACTGAACCCCTTTTGGTGTTGCAGGATGCGGGACCTGCCGGTGGCAGCAGTGAGGTGGGAGTGCTCTGGCAGGATATAGGGGAGGGTCTCAGAGAGCAAGCAGCTTGCCTTCAGTCTGACCTGGTTCTGAGCCAGCAAGAGAACCGAGAGCTTCAAGAGAGGCTGATGGTTTCTGAAGCCACCGTTCAGGCTCAGGCTGAACAGTTGAAGGACTACAGAGATCTACTTAGTGAGTCTCTCTTCAGTTTGTAAAGAACTGCTAATATGCTATTAGACATCTGAACTAACAAGTCTTCTGGATCTGATGTGAGTTATTTCATCATGTCTCTGCAGCAGAGACATCTGTCCAGCAGGCCAGTAAGCAGGTGCAGGTGGACCTCCAGGATCTGGGTTATGAGACATGTGGCCGTAGTGAGAACGAAGCAGAGAGAGAAGACACCAGCAGTCCAGGTGATTCGAGGAAACCAAAAGAGCAAACTGTTTGTAAAAGACACAGATTTCTCTTGTTTCTTTGTACATGTCCTAATCTCTCGTCCTTTCAGAGTTTGATGACCTGGAGATGTGCACGTCGCTGTCCCATCATCAGAGCTCTGAAGGTGTGGGCAGTGGCTGGTATTCAGCAGGAAACTGCAGCAGCGACAGAGGCGGTTATGAAACACAAGATGAGTCAGCCTCTCTTCAGCATCTAGTTCAGGATCTCCGCTCACAGCTGACGCGCTGCCACAAAGTAATCCGTGGACTTCAGCTGCGAGTTCGCTCTTTGTCCACCACCAGCGACTACGCCTCCAGCCTGGAGCGCACGCCTCGAAAGGTACCCTACATAATCCTATAACTTGTTCTTGGTTCGGAGCAACAGGCCACAGATTTATTGTGTTTTATCCCCATCTTTCAGGTGAACTGGGCATTTGAGACATCAGCCCCCAGTGGTGTGGAAGAAGATGAAGGCTGGATGTCTGACACCCAAGGAATTCGCTCCAGCCCCAGGCCTAGCAGGGAACTGCAAGAACTGATGGAACGAGTTGCTTCACTGGAGGCTCAGTTAAAGAGCAGCAAAGTGGAGGGGAAAGGCCAAGCAGAGGAAGGGAAGTGTGCCACCTGGCCTGGGTACGTGGAAAGAGATGAAAGCTGGGAAAAGGGCTTCTGCCTATTACTCCTGGTGCTTCTTCTATTCCTGTGTTCCCCTCTGGCACATTTACTTTATGTGAAACTGGTCAACAGATGTTCATGATAAGGCAAAGTCATATGATTCAAAGCTTTTAGTTCTTAGCAAACTACAATCTGTATTCATATTGTGGTTTACTTTGCTCCCTCTGGGTCTTCTTCTTTCTGCTTTCACAGGAAGTACAACACTCTGATTCAGGCACAGGCTCGTGAGCTGTCCCACTTGAGGCAGAGGATGAGAGAGGGGCAGGGAGTCTGCCACATCCTGACCCAACACTTGGGAGATACCACAAAGGTGCTACAAAACTGTTATTTACCACTTTTCTACAAAAATAAGGGGTGCAGAATATTTCTTGTCAAAATTTCTTAAACTTACTTAAATTCTTGACAATTCCCAGGCATTTGAGGAGCTCCTGAGGGCCAATGACGTAGATTACTACATGGGTCAGAGCTTTAGAGAGCAGTTGGCTCAGAGCACCGCCCTGGCACAGAGAGTTGTCACCAAGATAAGTGGACGTAAGCAACATCTTTTCATCACAGTGTTACATACTGAATCCCATTTTGTTTGTTTTTCATTGTTTTCTTCATCTTTCCAATTTTGTTTCGGCAGGACAACACGCAGAGAGCCACGATGACAAGGCAGGCCACGAGCTGCTTGCTTTAAGGTCAGACAACTATATAATAATTTGCAACAAGTCAACCCTTCATCATACAATTAAGATTATATTATATACCAATGTACACATATACTTATTGATGTTAGATTTTGTAAAAATCATTAAATAAAAAATCCCAGCCTTTAAATGTCCGTCAAGATAAAACTGTGGAATCACCTTCACTTCGCTGATCTGTTACTTCCTGCAAAGTTTTCAGCTTTAGCTTATTAACTTTGAGCGTTGACTCCTGTCATTAGCGTACTCTGTCATGTGACAGTGTGACATGCGAGTCTTCCACATGACTGCTAATGGGGATAGACGCTCGCTAATCCACACTCAAAGGTCATTTAGGGTGCTGTAGTTGAATAGACATCTTGCAGGCGTCCCACTAGGAAGGCTTTGGACATTGTTCTTTGCAAACGTCTGAATCAGTTTTATCCCGCTGAGCAGCATCCTGTTGTGTTTAAACAAAATCCGTTATTAAGGGATTTCTCGTACTGCGGCGTCTGTTCCTGTGAGGACATTTTTTTAATTAAATGAGATTTTCTTAATATCTACAAAGTTTTAATGGACCAATCAGTGGACATCACAGAGTCTATATTTTCTCCCAGTAGATAAAGCTCGTCAAGCCGTGCACTTCCTGGTTTTTGCTTTTTCCTGATTGGACTGATGCTCAGATGCCTCAGATCAGCTTCATACGCAGAGATTCTGGTCTCTGTTTACAATATAACAAGACATACAGACATTTTGATATTCATTTGGAGATAAAGGAAAGACGTTCATCTTTCAGATCTTAATAAGGAACACACACATTAATTGAGATAGTTTTTACATAAGAATATCATCTCCATAGCAACTTGGTCCCCCCTCCCCGCTTTTCCCTTATTGCCATACTGGCAGATTTTGTGGATGCAAAAAATACTCATAGACTGTGGACAGGTTTATTTTTATCAGATGGTTTGCTAAGCATTGTGAAAAATAAAAGCCTGGTGAAGTGTTTTTTGTGTATTTTTTATTTATTTTTATTTTTGTGCACATACTGTTCTTAATATGAGGACCTATTTGAGGACCTATTAAAATTTAAGATACTTCAAATTATGTACAAAGTCAAAAATGATCAATTACCCAGCAGCATCCAAAATCTTTTCCAGTTAAGAGAGAACATATTTGGCCTGAGAGGAACATCCATTTTCAAAAAACCAGCTGTGAGAACAAATGCTAAACTCCATTGTGTTTCTACAAGAGGAGTTCAGCTCTGGAACAGCTGCAGTAAAGAAATAAAATCATGTCAATCAATAGGAAAATTTAAACAACTGATAAAAGATGAGATAATTAAAAGTTATGAGGCAAATAAGGTAATTTTTTTAAAGCAATGTATGTTGACATCTGTGATTTATTGTGTGTATTATGACTGTTTACTGTTTAAGTTTCGTTGTAATGGAATTTAATGTGTATTACTGTATTTTTCATGCTGTAAAAAATTTTATGGTGTCACCGACATGGGGGTTTTGGACTAGATAAGTGCCCAACTTTTTCCGAAACCCTTTTTTGAACTTAAGAAACTTATTTTATTTGTTGTAATCAATATTTGTTCTTTTCAAAGTCCTTTTTATAGTTTGAAATAAATAAATAAAAGTAAAATTTCTGTTCATTACAAGATGTAGTAATAGTTGTATAAATGATGAAGTATGTCGCTTGTTTTTTTCTCTCCCACCTTCACTAAACATGTTGACAGATTATTTTTATGTTTGATTCATCCTGTGATTAATTATTCATTTTGTCTAAATCATAAAATGCCAAAGTAAAAACTTTGATGTTCATTCAGAATTTGATAGATGATTCTCATCTCTGTGTGCACGTTCAGGCTGAGTAAGGAGCTGCAGCACAAAGACAAACTCATCGAGTCGCTCCATACCAAACTACAGCAGCGTCCTGAGACTCCATCAAGCTGCCGCGCTCTCTCTGAGACCACTGACCAGTCAGACAGGACCTCCATGGTATCTGATGAGTACCAAACCAATGAAGACTTGGACCTGTGCTCAGATTTGGACACCAGAGAATATCAGGATGAACTCAGGCTGCAACAGCGAGGACACACATCAGAACCAGACGGTATTTTTGGATTCATTCTTTGTTTCTCTCCATAAAAGTCCTCGTTCTATCCCTTTACCCTTCATTCCCTTCTTTTAGTCCTTCCATCTCTCCCTCCTCCTCCTCATCGTTACCTCAAGTCTTCCAACAGCTGTCCCAACATGCTTTGCTCTGCCACTGTGGGTCTAACCAGTCGGCTTGCCAGAGGTACAGGGCTCAGGGATGGCTAAGACTTGTAAAGTACCAAGGATCAGCTTTTCATGACTCCTCCTCCTTTATGTCATTCTCCCCCAGCTGTTTTCAATGTACCTGCCTCCTCCTCCTTCCCTGTCCCCCCTGACCCTGACATCTGGGGTAATGAAGTCACTTCAGACCCTCGACCGAGGGCCTTGTCTGTGATTGCTGTTCGCCCAGAACTGGACTCGCTGTACAAACAGATGAGTGAGCAGAACAGGGGTGAGGGAGTCAGAGAGACATTGCTGAAACCACCATCTTTCTCTCACATTAAACTCTTGCTTTCCCGTGACTCCTTTCACATCTTTTTCACACAAGCTTTCTTCTGTGTGTTTGCAGGTTTTGGAACTCCCCATGACAAGACTCCATTCAGTCTTTCACCCAGTACCCACAACCAGCAAGACCTATCAGGCTACAGCCAGCTATCTCATCATACCTTTCAACAGTACCAGATGGGTGGCCCCCCTGAGGGCCCCTCCATGAAGTCTGATTCAGGTGTAATTACTGGAAGGTCCTTGTGGGACGCAGAAAACTTTGTTCAGCCAGGTGGAAGCTACTCTGGAAACCAACTGGGAAGCAGCCAAGCAGGTGTGATGGCCTATGCATTTAGTAATATTTTCTTAAATTTAAATTAATTTATTTTTTCCTTTAAGCTGTCGCGATACCTTTAACAAACAACTTATTTCCTCCAGGGGTAAATTTGATAGAGGAACACCTGCAGGAGGTGAGGTGTCTCCGTCAGCGTCTGGAGGAGTCCATTAGAACCAATGAGAGGCTCCGACAGCAGCTGGAAGACAAACTAGCCTCCACTGGTCGTGATGGAGGTGATGTATCCTCTCATAATTGAGTTGCACCAAACAACTGAATAACACTTGTTCATTATTTCTAAGAAATATACTAATGTGGTTTTTTTTTTGTTGTTGTTGTTCAGGAGCTCCAACAAACATCTATATTCAGGGACTGGACACAGTCACTCAACTGTCCAATGACATCAGAGTCCTAAAAGAGGAAAATCTGGGTTTACAATCGCGCTTGCAAGCCAACACAGGTGTTTTAATCGTAAAGTTAATCTAACCTGAACCAAAGGGAGTTTGGTTTGAGCCACATTCACATGATACTTTTGGGTCTGTCCTCCTCACACAGACACAAATGAGGAGGTGCTGCAGTTGCGGGAGGCGGTGTTCACTGCACGGGCTCGGCTGAAGCAGTCGGAGCTGGAGGCTGAACAGTGGAAGGAGGAGCTGAGGCGCCTACAAGCTCACAGTCAAGAGCAGGGACAGCAGATTCATATGTTTAGACAGGAACGGCAAGCTGGACAGGAGAAAACCAACAGGTTGGTGTGTTTTTCTGAGAAGATTTTTTTATTTTTATTTGTGTGGTTACTTTTAACTGTAACAAGTTATAATGTTTTTCTGATTTGCTAGGCTACAACATGAGGTGTCTCTGCTCCAACAGCAGCTGTGTGAGAGCAGGGAACTCATCCACTCCCTGCAGGGTGAGCTCCATGTTTATGATCGAGTGTGTTCAAGCATAAAGTCAAACAATGGTAAGTTTGACTTTGTGCTTTGTAAGCAAGCTGTGCACAGTCTTCTGTCTTTTTTTTTTTTACTCATGTTTGAACCTCTATGGGCAGTGTGTCCTTTTGAACGCTGTACTTTGGTGCCACCTAGTGGTTAAAAGGGAACATGACAAAGCTTTGGAAAGGATTGTTCAAATTTCAACCCATGATTTCCTAATTTTAAAAAACATCTTGTTAATATTTTTACACTTTTAAACAGTAGTAAAAATAATATTTTAACACATTTAGAGGTAAAAATAACACACTTCTAACTAATCACCAGATCTTCAGCAGTTAGCTTTATATAGGTGTGTGTATTTTGATTGCCTTTCTTTGGCACCTTCTTGTGATTGATGAAATAAAAAAAATGTGCTGGAAAATGGCTTACAATGCTTTTGTATGTGTGTTTCAGGGTACCTGTGTGAGGTCACAGGTCTCCCAGTGGAGCTGGGCGAGCTGCTTGGGGAAGTGAGGAGTCTCCGGGCACAGCTGCAGAGCAGTGTTCAGGAGAGCAGCGCCCTCAAACAGCTAGAGCTCCACAAGCAGCTAGAACAAAAGTTAGGCGTCGGGTCGCCTCGGACTCCATCTCTCTCTACCCTCACTGCAAGCCCTCAGAGAGAAAACTTCTATAGAAGGCAGCTGCTGCATGGTAAGAACGAGGCTTTAAGAAAACTGCAACCCATCATGTTTGTAAGGCTTACTGTGCTGTGCCGTGGTTTGAAGTGTGTCCAAGGCTAGTTTGTGTATGTCTGTGCTCCACAGACCCTGCTCCGTCTCCACCCGTCAGGGACATTGGTTTGTTTAACTGTGGATCTCCTGGTCTCCCCTACTCAGACTTGGATGACAGCCATAGCACTGCAAATGGTGTGACTTTAACTGCACCTGCATCACTGCAACTCAGTCTGACCAGAAGTTATAGGTTTATTCTAAAGAAATGTGCCCTACTTTGTTATAATTCTGCTGTGAACTTAATCTGCCTGTCGTTGCATGTTTTAATTACTTCCAAACTTCACTAAACTCCCCTTTGCATCAGAAAACATATATTCATACCAGTCAAAAGTCTTTCTCAAAAAATGATTTCAAGCTCTGTTACCCCCAGCAGACCCTCTTGATCCCCACTCTGAACTGGAGGGGGAGGCACCTGATGGATCGTTTGCAAACCGTAACGGTCGTCACGCTATTGGTCACGTGGATGACTTCAGTGCTCTGCAGCAGCAAGTCCTCGAAGGCCGCAGCCTGATCCAGCGCATGGAGACAACTCTGCAGGCCTGCATCAGCCTTCCTCTGCAGGGGGGCAACCAGAAACAGAGCAGCGAGCTGGTTTGTTTCCAACATCTAAATAGTGGCCAACACTAACAAATAGCAATCATAGTAATAATGTACATTTAACTGAACTCTTCTTGCAGATTCTGGATCATGGTCATGTGAAGAGTCTTCTGTCCAACACAAAGACTCTCAGGCAGATCTTAGAGGAGGCATTGTCCTTGCTGAAGATGTTTTGGAGAGCAGCTCTTCCCAGCACTGACCCCTCCATCCAAAACCTCAGAAAGGTTTGAAGAGCAGACAGTTTTATTGTATGACCTCGTTGAGTTGTTAAGTTTTAATAAATGTGTGTGTGTGTGTGTGTGTGTGTGGGAATAGGAGCAGTGCATGCAGGAGGAGATCTTGTCCCTGAAGCTGCGTATATCTGAGCAGGAAGAGGTTCTTAAGGGGACGATACAAAGACTGAGGAACACCAGCCGCACCAAGGAGAGTATGGAGCACTTCATTGTCAACCAGTGTGAGTGTTTATGCGCACAAGCGTGCCATTTATTGCTAAAAGAAATGACAAGGTCAAAGAAAAAGACCTAGCAAAGGTATGAGGTAGTGAACCTTTGTTAGCAGGAAAAACAGCACATTCCTTCTTGAAAGTGAAGAGAAATTCCTCTGTGAAGTTTCTCAAGTTTAACTCACTTAAACAGGTGAGGTTGCCAAAGGAATGTGTTTTTTATTCAGTGACCAGAGTCACAAGCCTTGTTGTCTTGTGTTTGTAGTATCGAGGACCCGTGATGTGCTGAGAAAAGCAAGAACGAATCTGGAGGTATTTAACGCCACTGTTTCACATCACCCTCAGTTCTATCACTGAGAAACTGTTAGATTATCTGTGTAAATAGCTCACGTTAATGTGTCTGGTGCAACTATGTCAAGCGTCTTAAATGTTTGTTGTAAATTCATCACTTTTCTGTCTTACTTGTTCCTTCATCCTAAATTTGTCTCTCCTCCTTACCTTCAAAATCTCCAGAAGAATGAGCTGAGACTTTGCTCTCTAAGCTCCTCCACTTCTCCTTGTGCTGGTAATTGTCTGACATCTTATGTTATGGAAAATAGGTAGAAGTTTTCCCAGGTGATATGAAGTTCTAAAGATTGGAAGTGGGACAGCTTTTATCTCATTTTTCTGCTTTGACTGACATATTTGCTTTGTCATCTAACAGCAGCATCCACCTTTACTTTGACTCTTGTCAACATATCTGTTTGCATTAGTGATTTAAAAAAGAGAGAGAGAGAAAATAATACGATGACAGCATGACACAGTTCCCGTCCTGAATACAAAACAAGCTGAACCAACAGTTTGACCTAACACATACTTATTAAGTGCTGTTGACGCATTGTTTTCCATTCACCGCCATAACCACGGCGTGCATATTCATCTGACACAAAATCTCTCTGAAACCAGACCTTTAGGTATTAACTGTGTGTTAAGTTAAAATGGTTAAAATGGTTTTGAAAATGCATCCCTGATTAAATTAAAGTCTACTTACAGCTTCAGATTCTCACAATGAGTGCTTAAATATCTCAAGAGTTTCTATTCTGTGTGTAATATCAAGTATCAGTGACAAACCTACTAAAGTTTTAGACCGCTAACACAAACACCTGGATCTATTCACACCATATCACACAGCAAGAACACTGCAAGTGAGTGTTGTGTATTTGTGTGGCTGGATTTGTGTGCCAGCACTGCTTCCTGAAAAATCTTTCATCCTCAGCTCATCATCTGCAGTCAGTTTTATCACAGCTAACATTTCACACAGCAAAACACCTCTTGCTGTCATTTATTTTTAAATGAGCAATGTGACATTTTGGAAAACACATGTATGCACTTTATTACTCTTCTAATATGTGATGATAATGCCATTTCAATCTAGGAGATAATTAGCCCAGCTTTGCAGATAGATTAGAATCGACTAGCCTATGTCTCATTCGGACTTAGACAGTAATAGATTAGGTGTCGTCTGTTGGTATGCTGCAGTTATTTTTTATTTACTTAATTATTGCTATTTTTCTCATTTACAACTTAATTGATTCGTATTCTTCGGCTCAATTTGTTTTCTCAGCTTTTGGCATATAATTTATTGAGCCCTTTCTGCGAACTCTCCCCCTCCTTGAACCCAATCTTTGCTCTGATTGGCTCATTTCTGGAAACCTTCCAGGAAGTGTTTTGTGAGCTGTGCTGCTATTCATGGGCATGCACTGTTTGAAGCAAATAACATAAATAAAATATTTATATTTTAATACATAAATATAAGATGTAATCATAAAATATATATATTAGCAAAACTGATCTGAAAGTTGAATGAAGTAAAGTTGAAAAGAAAAATTGAGACACGAGCTTTTGTGGTTACACAAAAAAAGGAGAAAAGTACATAAATCACCTTGTAAAAAGTAAATCTATAGGGCTAGAGGGTACTGCCTGCAGCATAGATTTACAACATTTATGTCGACTCTGTCTCTTTATTTAACTCTTGATAAGAAAATAAACAAGTGCTCTTTCCAAAATGTCAGAGTACTCTTTTAAAGGTTCACCTCCGCTAGTTTAAATGTTTTTTTCTAAGGAATATAGATGTAATACTCTCCCTTTTTCCAGGTGAAGACCCAGGAGGTGCTGCCAGAGAGCGGCCTACCGATCGCAGTATCCTGAAGACCAGCTACGCTTCTTCTGTTGCTGGGGCAGCAGCCAATCAGCGTCCGGTAGCAAGGAAGCGCAGCAGCCATTGCCTGCTCTAGACTTTTAAAGAACCAGACTCAGTGCTACCACTTCTGACCTCTATGTTAAAAACTGACACTTCCCGCCACACACAC
Organism: Telmatherina bonti; assembly: GCF_933228915.1. Classification (NCBI taxonomy): domain Eukaryota; kingdom Metazoa; phylum Chordata; class Actinopteri; order Atheriniformes; family Telmatherinidae; genus Telmatherina; species Telmatherina bonti. The sequence continues at coordinate 24,816,820 of NC_136625.1, read as the reverse complement.
ACCAGCCTGCTCTTTCCCATCCAGTCCTCCTCTGTCCAGCCATGAGAGGACTTCCATTCTTTCCTCCTTCAGGCAAAATATGCGCAGTATAATCTGCACCATGAGCCTTATCAAACTTCCTTCACCCTTTCGCCTGTTCGTAACACCACTCTCCATCACACATGTAACTGTCTTTGAGTGATCCAGTCAGCAGTTTGCCTTGTCATGTGTGTGTGAAAGAAGGTTGATTGAAATGTACCTCTGGTGGTTTCAGTGATGTGTGTCCTTGTGATGAAACTGGCTAAAGATGCCTTTAACCACAGATCTATGATTCATATGGTTCTTACCAGATCCAGGGGGAGGGTATTAAAGAAACAGTAATATCTTTTATGAATTATTCTTTGTTTTTTTAAATAGATTTAATCAAAGATTGGAGAAAGTTTGAATAAAACCCCGTCATCTGCATTTAAGAGCATCTCCTCAGCCAAACAGCCTGTGGACGGAAAAGATGTTTGTGCATGTTTGAAATAGCTTGTGAGAGGAATTCTGCACACATGAACACACACATACACATTAAACTTGTGTGTGATTGAACATAGCTCACTCAAAGACAAGACAGCCTCACATACAACTGCCACAGGAATGCAAGTTTACTCTTTGTGGCACTTTTAATAACAAGGATATCTTTTTGCAAATGCAATGCAACAACAAAAAAAAAGACACCAACAATGTATTCTAACACAAGATGGGAGAATGTATAATACATAGGTTGTGTTCTAGCTGCATCAGTGTTTGTGGAGGAAGCTTATGAATGTCAACCATTAGCCAAGGGTTATTATTAGCAGAGCAAAGCCAGGGGAAGGTCCCAGAGGCGTTTCATTGGCAACAAGCTGCAAAACAAAAATTCAAAAAGAGATCAAAGACAGAGGAGCTGGGGCCGTTAGAGTAAGCTTGATTTACACTGAACTATCTATGAGAAAAGGGAAAAATAAAAAGTTTAATGTACTCAAACTGAATCAGGCTATACGCGCGTAATCACTCCTCTGTAGGAGTTCTCATATGAGCATGTGCAATAATGATGTTTCTTCTGGAATTATGCTGCACTGGTTTATTTAGTCTTTGCCTAACACTGGATTACTATTATACTTTCATAGTCACGTTTTGGACACGATCAGTGTCATGACTGTTCCTTTTACTTGTTTGTTGCTGCATCACAAAGGCTGTAAATGGAAATCAAATCAGTGTTACTGAAAATTGTTACTTGCCAAAGTTTGACCTTCTAACTCCTTACTCTTACTTGCCTTATCCATGTGATTGATAAAACCCAGTTTAGTTATCAAAGGGTCTTTTTTTTAGTGCCCGTCTGAACTACAGACAGTAACTATTAGACGGATGGTTCAGTTCAGAAAGAACAGTGCAAAAGAGACAAGGGGCTTTTTTGGACCAAAACTCCATAAAATAGATGGATTTTTCTTTCTTTTTTTAATTATAGTAACAAGAAGTTGACTGTTTCATTCCCATGGTGATGGCAAAGTAGATTAAATTCTGACAGATGATACAAACTTTGGCAGGTTGTTGATTGGATCATTGTTTAACAATTTGTTCCCCTACAACTGTTTAATTTTACATTTAGTTTTGTGTGTTTTTCTTGCTGTACATTTGCCATTCAGGGCTGTAAATAATTCGCTTTTCTGTATGAAATTTGCAAGCTTGTGTGTGTGTGTGTGTGTGTGTGTGTGCGTGTGTGTGTGTGTGCATGCATGCGTGTGTGAGTGAACATCCAACATTTGCTTTTTGCAAAGTTGATTATCTGGGTAGCTGTGCAATAGCTTTGTGTATTTAATTTTGATGTTAAACATCTTTGTATTAGAGTATGTGTATGTTTTGCTAATCTCACCTGCTGCAGTGTATGACTCATGCTGTGCTTTAGAGCAATATACCTCTTTGAAACAATTAGTCAGGCTGCATTTGAAAATTAATCCTAAACTATGCCTTCATGATACGAAAGACATTGATCACCTGTCACCTATAATAAAAAAAAAAAACAGATAAATGTTGCTTTGCTTGCCTTTAGCCTGAGAGCTTCTTCAGTCTACTCCTAATAGAAGTTGCCTTGATCGAGTATCTCAGTTATGCCAAATTAGGTTTTGTTTGAGCTTGAGGACAAAAATTGGAAAGTATTTCTGTGGGGAGGAGGGTAAAGAATAAGGCAGCTTCTGAAGTGTTTGTGAAATACTGGATCCACAGAGCACCTTGTTAAAGCATAAGCTGAAGCTATTAGCCATTTGTTGTTAAGAAGGGAACTGAGTAGTATTTTGAGACTATGTATTGTTGGTACTGAGTTGCATATGTATATAACGCTTCTGATTGGTACAGCTTTTCTCCGAGTTTGTGCATATTAACTAGAAAGCCGAGTCAAGACTCATTAAGGATCCTGTCTCTGAACTGGTGTCTTTTGTTGGCAAAAGTATTAGCAATGAAGGATTTTAACAAAGAATTAATAAAATACTTCAAAAGTTCTGTGGTCTTACTTCTAATCAGTCTGTCATCATGGTTGTGATCTTTAAATTTAAATTCTCACTGACTTCTTGTGACATTTTCACACTCCCCCCCCACCCCCTCTTTCTATCACAGTTTAGGGGTGTAAATACATGGGGAACACTCTGTATTGCCAAAGCAAGCTAATTTTTATTTTTAAAAAAAAAAAATGAATTTAACATATTCATGTGTTAATACAATGCCATTCAAACTACTGTTAAAAGACGAGCAGAAATTTAAACTGATATTAAGATAATTAACACTTTAAACAGCATGGTCAAGATAAAAATGTTTTATAATGTGATTATAAAGCACTAAAGTTGCAATGAGACATCATTTGTCCTCAAGTGAAGCGTGAAAGCCTCTAAAGTGACAGACAAAATTCCATCATTAATCTCATGGAGAAAATAATCTTTTTATCCAACACCACAGTGTTCTAATAAAGGCATATTTCTGGCATTTTCCCAACACTTTAATTAAAATAATAATGTACTCTAATCTGCAATTGCCTGGTTGATTGAGGCAGACAACCTCAGTCAGTGTAGTTTGGTTGCTTCCTTCACTATCAGGGTTTTTAACCCATTAAAGGAACGAACCATGAAAAATGGTAAGAAAAGCCCAACTTTATTTAATATGAGATCTTTATTTTGCCCTTTAATAAAATGTAACCAAAGGTTTTTTGTTTTTACAAAAGTTTGAGTGGGGGATATTTACCATTTATTACCATGTGGTAAGTCAAAATGATTCAAGTCTGATCTGCTGCATCTTGCTCTTTATTATGGCATAAACCAGTAAAAAGACAAGCGTCAGATTGTGCTCAACAGGATTTTGAGCAAAGCTTTTACTGTGAAGGGATGGAAAAGGCCTCAGACTCCGCATGTATCAATTATATGTCTGGCTTTATAGGGTTATGGTTCTAAAGATTAAAAAAGAAAACAGACAGACTGAAAATTGGACCGTTATGTCCTCTCTTTATTTGCAAACAAGTACAACCTTGTGCACGCTGCTTCTGCAAAGCATTTTAAAACATTCATGAAACAGATGCAAAATTCAAGTTTTGGTTTTAACTTTAAAACTTAATGTCCATACTTCCTTAACAAATTTTAAGTATTAAAAACTCTTTGGACAAAACTTAAGCCAAGCTCAACATTCACAAAATGGTTTCAGAGCATCTAGTTGAACAACAACAGGATTTATGACAAGCACTTTTTTTATATAGAAGTTTAACAACTGGTAGCATTTATGTGCAAACAATCAGTACAACAACCACTGTACCAAAATATTTTAGATCAGCTTACTTTGACAAACACACGTGTGAGCAAACTGTGCAGCATTTTGATTCATGGCAACTCTACATCAAAGCCCTGTTAATTCAAGTGATGAGGATTACCTCTGAAGTATCTGAATGTGTTCGTATCCACACGAGCTGCAGACGTTCAGAACAAAGCAGGCCACAGAAACCATTAGTGTGCACAGGCCTCTGTGTATGACCTCACATGTAACACACAGATACAATACATTCATGTTTAATAAATAAAAATGAAAACAGGTGCACACTTCGATATAAACCACAGCAAATCTTAAGATGCTAATTAAATCTAAGAAGCTACAGTACAAAGAGCCTTCTGCTGCATAGTCAAAAGCTTACCTCAAGACTCCTGCTCATGGGATCGCATACTTACATCAGGATAAAGGCAATAACAAAACTTAATACAGACTTCTGAGCCATTTCCCCACCTGGGAACTTGCAAGTGAGATCCTAATGTTTACAAAAGTGTGAAATACTAACAGTTTTTTATTGTGTTTTTCACTGCTGCTTCCTCAACAAGAGCAGGTACATCATCCTCTGGATCTACCAACAGAATTTTTACGGCACATTATTGCACTTCAGGTATCAGGGGAAAAAAAAAACAGTCTGCAGCAAAGAGTCACACCTAACAGAATCAAATGTAGGATATCATGACAACAGGTCTTCCAATTGAACTGCTGAACCAAACCAGTAACATTCAGTTTGATGTCACAGATCCTTCACATATCTTCTACCTGACAATATCACATAGGATATAAACATCCCTCCAACAAAAAATAATCTCTGTTTGTCTCTTTAACATGAACACAGTGATTCAGTCAAGCTCATCTGTTAGTAGATGTCACTGTTAAAAGCCACAGTACGGTTATTATCTCTCCCTTTAACCCAACACATCCACACACACACAACCTTCGGGCCTTGGTAGACACAACTGCAACCGCACTCAGAGAGTCCCGCTCCTGTAAACGTGTTTCTGTGCAAGTTTCAGCTAAATGTGACAGCAAGCACCTCCAAGAAAAAAAAAACAAAAAACAAAAAACAAAAAACAGGCTGAGTACAAACATGCTGCACTCTGAGAGAACTGCAGAGGTTTAAATTGGCTTGTAAAGCAGAGAGGTGACGTACTTCTTCTTGTATCTGTGAGTAGCACTCAGCACCATAACTCCATCCTACACACAAAGACAAAACACATCAGAGAAAGAAAGCGCCGTAAGAAACATCCACATCCTGGGAAACATCAACACAGATGCTCAAATTTGGGAAAATGGTGCTCGCAGATATAAATAACTTAATCAGAATCACTTAAAAAAAAATGTATATAAAGTAAATTTAGCCAGCTCTGGGTCAAGTAAATAATATCTAATGTTCCACTGAGACAGATTTCCACTGCTGATGCACCTACCTTTATTGAAAGAGCATAAAGGTGATTTAGCATGACATGATTGGGTTCGGGCAGCAGGGCAGGATCACACTGAAGCAGAGTAAAAGGAAAACAGAAAAGATGATAAGCAGCAACACTGGTGAGCAAAAACATGGTAAGTAACACTATTCCGCTGGAATAACTTACGGATATATTGGTGTCTTTATTAAGGATCACTTGAAGCAGGTGAGGCGGCAGAATGGGTGGGGCTTTGAAGTGCTCTTCGGGCCTGAAAATGTACTGTTCCTGCCCGTATGGACCAGGAGGGGAGCTAGACAGGTCTGTGAAAATGCAACAGAGAATAAATATATATGTGCATAATGTAAATATTCATCAAGTTTTTAATAATCTCAACAACTAAATAACAACAGAGTACTAATAGCTAAATGCAGACTAACCAGATGTGTCTGAGCATTCCAGAGAATCAACCTGCAGGGCATCAAACACCTCAAAGTCGGACTTCTTCACCTGGATGAGGTTGTTAATGGTGCCAAGCTGGCTGGTTACCACTGGCTACAAGAGATGGTGATAAAGCATTATCAGAATTAGCATGTTTAGCAGTAGGTTTAAGAAAAGTTTAAACAACAACAGAGCGATGTTTTCACACAGTCAGGGTCCAAAATGCAAAAGCACCACATGTAAATTTATTACAGGTGACATGCAGGGGGGTCAGAGAGCTGTCATTAGTTCACTAGTTTCACACTTACTGTCCACAGCACCAATATCACAACATTTCATCAGTCGTGACTTGTGGCGGGGAAATTGACACAGTTTTACAGGTTATGCTGTGAGCAGTATGGCGAGATATGTGAACACAGAATGTTCTTTTATTTATGAAGTTTTATTCAATCAATAAAGGTATTGACTTTTCTATGGATAGTGTGTTTTTGATAGTTTGGTAATGTTTTACTTTTATTTTTGTGTATCTATATGTGTGTGTGTGTGTGTATATGTATGTATGTACAGTACCAGTCAAAAGTTTGGACACACCTCCTCACTTAGTGGTTTTTCTTTATTTTTGAGTGTACTAAGCTGTCACCAAAGCAAAAGGTGGTTACTTTGAAGAATCTAAAATATAAAACATATTCTGGTTTATTTACCACTTTTTTGTTTACTACATAATTCCAAATGTGTCCCTTCAAAGTGTGGATGTATTTAGTTGTACTCTGCAATTAAGAAAATAAAAAAATGAAGAAAAAACAGAGTGAGGCGGTGTGTCCAAACTTTTGACTGGTACTGTATATATGCACATATGTATATTTACTTTATATTTTTTGCATGTAATGTATTGTGAAGAATTACTATTGTCTCTGTGTAAAAGCCCAAACAGGCATTGAGAAGTAGCCTTGGCTAAGATGCTGTAGTGTGTGACACGATTCATGAAACATACTTTCATAAATCATGCATGTTTAGTAAATAAATATCATTCATTATTTATCAAATAAATATAATTGAATTAAATTGTGACTGACAAGTCAAGTGTTACTGAAAATGACAAGAATATAAAAAGTAATAGTGCTGTACCTCTGAGGGATCATGAACCCACTGTCCATCCACAAAAAACTTGTACTGGTGCTCCCCTTCAGGCAGGTCCAGAATAGCTACAAAGTCATTATGACTTCAAATGTGGAAAGAGAGATGAGGAGGAGTATAACTAGTACTTGTTAAGAGACAAGAAAATGCAAATGGTACTAATGGTCGCAGTTGGCATACAGTAGATGTAACAGAATTATAAGGGAATACAATCACTGGACACAATAAAAGCAATTTTCTGACATCTAATTTACCTCTTATTTAGTGGGATTTTTGTGTTCCAGTTGTTAAAAGAACCGGCAATGTAAACTTCCTTCCCCCCTCCAGCCCAGCGAATCACAGTGGGTCGAGCCTGAGGACCAGTTTTAACCAGGTCATCCATATCTGGGGTAAATTCTTTCTCTCCTGATGTCTGAAAGAAATAAATGTGTGAATCTCATTTAGAAAACATTTTAGAATGATTAGTTTTAACCTTTTAATCTTCTGGTCTACCATTTGGTTGAGGTAAATATGCAGTGACTATGATGAATTTCTTTGATAAATTGTAACAATAAACCTGTAAAACCCAAATTAAGTGTTTGTTATAACACTTCTGTTTCAAATTTTGAAAAAATTTCGCTGATTTAATTTTGTTCTGACAATAGATCTCAACCATTTGCTAAAAGCATTTATTTTGATAGTTTATGTACAAAATAAAATTTTCTTTGGACTTTTTCTTTATGTAAACATCAAAGGGTTAGGCTGACATTTGGACATATACCTTAGTTCCATGGGTGTTGAAGATGTTGGGATCATCTGTGCTATCCACCATCTTGTTGCTGGGTTCTTGGTCTTTGTGACTCCCGCTGCTGTCGGAGCGGTGGGCCTTGTTTCCATGGCGATCTCCTGATACTCTGTCACTCGTGTTGCCCATAATGATGCACGACTCACTGTGCCACTGAAAAAAAAGAAGACAATTTGTTTTATGAATGAACATAGACCAGTCTGTGGAAATTTAATTTTACAATAATCTAGTCTTTTAGAGACAACAAATTCAGGAAGGACAATCTATTTTTATTTCTTAGTTTGAATTTTGCCTTTCAGAGCTTATATAAATTACACGATCAGGATATAATGATTACTCAGCCACCTCTTGCTGTTGGAGTTGTGATATAAATCCAGTATATCCCCATCTAGCATAGCATGTCAAAGGAATACTGTGTAACTTTTGACCCCAACATAAGCGTAATATGAGTAATAATGGATGATTCCTGGGGTCAATATACAGTGCTTGACACGTGTCACGCTCCAATGGCATTGCCCTCTTCAGAAACCAGAATGACTTTGCAGGAGTGGATCTGCCTCTCATGGGATCATGTGATGTGAAGCGCTTTGCTTTACAGCTCTCTCCTCAAGTTAGGGGGGGGGGATTGAGAAATTAAACAAATAATGGGAAGAACATGATCTCATGATCACAATTATGATCTAATGATCTAATGAATAGATTATATGGAGAAAAACTTTCTGGAATGATTGTGATTTGTGAGAGAAGGGAAGAGAAACTTGGTTATGTTTATAACCCATCTTTACCACTCTAGGTTGTAGTCAGCCTGGTTCCATGCACAGGTACAGCTAGTTTGTCCTGGTCACTAAACAGAACCACTGTCCTCGACCCAGAATAAAGGAGAAATAATTACAGTAGTGATTAAAGCATGCTCAGAGTTGCACAGATGTTGTTTTTTTAGTTTTTTTGAAGTGGGTCAAATGAGGCTGCAATAATAAAAATCAGTATTTTATTAGAACAGAACTACAGTCAGGAAATGCTTTAAATGATGAAAGGTTGACACCAAATCTTGACGAACTGTTTTCAGACACATTTAACCATCTGATAAAAGGAATAAAAATGTGTAAACAACAACAACTTATGCTTAACCATGACATATGTCAATGATAATTTAATTAAAAAGAATAAAAACTTTATAATTAAAAGGAAAGAAGTTCTCTATAATCTTGATAGTACTTTTTTTTCAGATGTTTTTTTCTTTTTCAGATTTTTACAATTAAAGAAGATGGGAATTCTGAGTACCTAGGTTCTTTTAACTATACGAACATGTATGCAAGATTCCTAACTACGCTCTCTTGGTGCATTAATCAGCTTTTGACAACTCAAATTTCTTACAATTTTTTTTTTTTTTAAACACATTTTATGTTTCGTGTCTCTCAGTGCTTCTGGCTGACTGATTTTTTTCTCTTTTAATAAATAAAGGGAAACAAAACTGTAATGTAAATTTAAGTTATCGACAACTTCTAAATCTTTACTGTATTTTTGTCCACAAAGAAGCAACCCTCTTAGAAATTGCACACAATTCAGCAAATTTAAAATCTTAGTAATTCATCCAATTCTCATGCTTTGCTGTGCAAGTTTTATAAAGCTGATAAAGAGTGACAACAGAATAATAAGTACGGCTCAGCCTTACTAATATACGTTTTGTCACGTTTACATAATCAGATACATCACAAAAGAACCTTTAAATACTGTAAAAATCAGATTAGCCAGGATATCAGGCAGAAGATGTGTTATAATGGTTGTTTGGATTGAAGCAATCTTGCCTGCACCTCGCATGAAATATGAGGATGTGATGATAATGCACAATCTCTAACTACATGCAACTGTCGCAGTTAGTAGGTGAAAAGATACAGACAACCCGGTAAAAATGACGAGGAGCAGTCCGAGTCAAACGACAGGTTGAACAGCTCTCCAGTACGACAAAAAAGCTCATCAGCAGACTAGACAGATGAAGAAAGGTAACTGCGGGGGTGACAGTCTTCTGATTGTGAATCTGGACTTACTGGACAGATACCACAACAATAAACTGTTGAATTTAACACACTCATTCTGGCATGCATGACACTATACTAAACAGTCAGTTAACTCCCATTAGCGTCAAGCTCAACAAGTTTTAAACTAAATAACATTTAATAAACATTGCACGTGTTTTTCTCACGGTAACTTACTCTAGTTTCCCAGCTGACTGTGCAGCTGTGCTCCTCCTCATTTCACTCCTGAATATTTTTAGCTGCTGCTCAGTTGAAGACAGCTAGCTGCTAGCGGTTACTGTCAACAAACTACTTACTTGTTTTTCTAAACTAAGAAGATGATAACAGCAACAAAGTCATACATTTAACATACCGGTATAACTTTACTGTGTAATTATTCGGAGAAAGCAGAGAAACTCACCGACACTTGCTGCCTTCGGCAGTAGTTTGTGCGGTAGCGGAGGGTTTGTCACGACCCAGGGTCCACCTCTCTTTAACTACTGCAGCTCAGCGATGCCCCAACTACGGCGAGTGATAAGGACAAAAGTACTTTTGACGGTTCATCAGGAACTTGAAGGACTACGAGGTCGACAGACAGGAAATGCATGTCGCAACGAATAATTTCACCTGGACACATTAATAAATTTAACATTTTTTTTCAACTAAACAATCAGGGGACATGAATGTAGCGTATGTTGAAACATACTCATACAGTGTCTGAACTACCAGTCATAAGAAAAAGAAAATGAAGCTAGATTCCTAGCAATAGAAAAGGGTTTAAATACATCCATATGGTAAATTATAATGCACTTGTTTAATTTGCATTTTTGCTAGCTTATATGAAAAATTGATTTTCATCTTTAGCCATTATGTTATGCGTTATAATGCAAGATAAATATTTTACATGTTGAAAATTTATTCTAATATAACAGATATATTTTTTTTAAATTTCAGGTGTGACTTCAGATTCTGCCAGTGGTTTCTAGCAGTTTTGGATTCAGACATCTCAGAAAAAGCAGCATAGTCCAGTCAATTTTCAAATCTGAATGAGCTGTTTATTTTAATTTAATTTTAATTTAATATTGTTTAACTTAACTTCATATCATAACTCAAGAAGAAAAGTCAATAGAAAAGTCCAAGGCCTAAGCTGTCCGTGAGCCGGTAAAGCCAGTGACATTTATAATCTTGTTATAGTGAAATCTTCTGGAAAACCCTAATCATGCCTTTCAGATGGATTTACTTTGACATTTACTCACCAATACATCTTTTAGAGGACAGTTTCCTTCTCCATATGGCAACGGGACCCCCACAAAATCCATCAGTAGGATAGATGCACTTATTTGCTTAGGAAGGGCTTAAAATAAACTAAGTCTGAGCTGATCACCCAACGTCAAAACTCCACAGACACCAATTAGTTTCAATAGGAACTGGTGTCATCTCTGGAAAGCAAGCCTAATGCACAAAAACTCTACCTAACAATCCCCAGGGCCCAAAGGATCTTTCGCCAGTATCTGAGAATGCACTCAGATAACCTTTCTCTACAACCTGACTTGTTGATATGCAGATGTACTCAATATTAGGTAGTTTATTGGTGATCAATGTGTGTCCAGATGGTTTAACTAACATCTAGGCAAAGTTTTTAAAGAGCCCATTTTATGCATCTTCAATTTCGGGGCCATGTATTTATTTCAAGAGTCACTCTGATTGATCAGCTGACAGGTCAAAAACTGCATTCAGAGGCAGCTTCTTATGCTTTGAGGTGTGCCAAACTGGCCACTGGACCATCACATAAACGTTATCCATGATGCTATGATCAAGGTAAAGAAGAAAATACTAGACCTTGTGGGCATTTGTTTAGAAACGTCAAACTTTTTACTCTTCGATAAAAAAAAACCTTTACATGGCCTCTTTAAAGTAACTTTGTTGAGTCTTTGTCAAGCTGTGTTTAGTGACAGTCTTATGTAGTAAACTAAGACTGAATGCAGAAATTAAAAAAAAAAAAAAATCTGTAAAAATTGTAAATCACATCAGTGGCAGTGCTAACATGACTTCCAAGAGAACTCTTTTACTTCCTGACGTCCCTTTGCCTTTAATCATGCAAGATTATCAGTGTTTTGATCACATTTTTCTCTTCAAGTTATACCAAAATATTGATTACATTATCACAAACTATCCTTCTCTGTATTTCTGGCAACTCTCATAGCTGATCTTGCAACATCACTTATTCATTGCTTTACAAAAGTGAATGGAAGCATAATCATATTTTCATCAAACTACTAATGATCCTCTAAAAATTTTCCTTTAAATGAAAAATGCCCTTGCATAGAAAACCAAATTCAGTGATGACAAATCCAGCAATCCTTCTTTTCTCTGATGACTTGACACCACAAACGCAAACATGGTAAAGTTTGCATGTGGTTTTTACTTTAAAGGAAAAATAATCAGCCCGCCCATTAGCAGTGTCAAGTGGCATGTAGAAAAACAGTACCGCTATCAGAATCCTGGTGTCAAAGTTTACCTTTAAGGGCAGGTTATCTTAATCTGCTGGAAAGGAAAGTGACACATGACAAAAAAATAAGTTCTTTGCTGGTTTTTCACTCCAACAACCAGTTATCGCCATTTTATCAGTCCAATAAATAAGCATGACTAAAACATTCATATATAATATATATATATATATATATATATGTGTGTGTGTGTGTAGAGTGTACAGTACATCATCACAGTATATATAGCTTAAAAAAAGACTCATCTCCAAGTTTTGCATCAAGAGGCTGTAAGGCACTTTTAAATGATTACCACATAAAGAATGTGGAAGTAGTGATCTATCATATTAAACAAATTGTGTGTCTTTATACACACATTATTCCAGTGTTAAAAACAATTGATTTTTTAGGGCCAGTTATCTTTAGCTGACAGGCACTGCTTGGAGAGCTGCCTAGCTTAAGCCAATGCTACTTGAAGCATCTTTCAGGTGTTTCAAACCAAAAGTGTCAAATTACATGAGCACATTTCAACAATTAGTGTTACGTTTCTCAGTCTGACATAAACGTGGCATGCGATAAGATCTAGCTTTTTCGGGAGAAAATGATATCCATTGTCAACAAAAAAAAGCACAACATGTGTCACATTTTTGTTTCATAAAAGTTTAAAGGAAAAAAGAACTGGCATAACATTTTTTATGAGTTATCTACAAAGCTGTATGTCAAGCATTGTTTTGGGACTGTATGTAAAAGGTAGGGAGTGTCTTATGTGCAACCTTTAAAATAAAATAAATAAATAAAGCATGCGCACCACAACAGATTAAAACTTTAGCTACTGGCAGGCAACTCTTTTCCCATACAGTTTTCCATCTGCGGAACCGATGAAGTCATGCTCTGTATGTTCTGTCTATCTGTCTTTTTGGAGTTCTTTTTCTTTTCAGGCATTTTTCAAGTCAAAGACAAATACATTAAATGTCCTAGCTGCTTGGATTATCATTTTTAGATTCTTAAACCGGTCTTCATGTACTCATAAACCACATAGCTTATGCTGACAGCAGGAATAACTTTCATGAAGTTTGGCAAGATGCCCCGGTAGAGGCCAAAGAAACCATCTTTGGCTATGATCGTCTTCAACAGAGATCTCATGGAAGGCTGGTCTGATGCATCCAGAGACGCTGCAAAGAAAGATGAAGTTAGAAAGGCAATGCTGCATCTCACAACAAGCTTTTTATACTTTTAAACTGGAGGATGTTTCATACTGACAGGTGGGGAAAAATACATTTAGGAAAATGCTTTATGATGTGGAGAGTTAATCTACATTGGTGTCAGTAAATTTGTTTTGGGGTTAAATCTCATTAGTCAAACACTAGTTTCATATGCTGGAAATGGTTTACTATTTTGTGCAAATGTCACCATCAGAGTACAACACCTCCTAACCAGGACAGTCTTTCTTTTTCAGCCCTTTCAAAAAAGAATAACACAAGTCCACCCAGTCAAACTAATCAGGCACCTAAAAGCATTCAACAAATGGTGAAAATGGGTCAAATAAGTCGGGATAACATAGAAAGTAATTAAACTTCACTTGTATCACAACTTTCTTATCAATCTGAAAAGTTTTACTGGACAAAATAAGATGAGAAAGAACAAATTAAAAAATAAAAACACAATTTTTTTCAATATGTAACAAAAGTTGGACATATGATTCATAAAAATAGCACAACATTGTTTGATGAATACATTTTTAAAAAGCTGCAGGTTTCACTAAATTTAGGTGTTATGAAACTGATGCATGTTTGGAATATTCTTTGTCTCTGATATAAGATCAGAGTACTAAACTAATGTAAACATTATGCTACAACCACGGTAGCGTGATGGGTGATGTTTAAAAAGAAAAAGCTGTGAACTGTTGCCTGACACCATTTTATTCATTGTGAGCTTTTGATGCAGGTTTATGTCAATATTTGACACTTGGTTGCATCTTGTTTATATTGAAAAATGTTACATGCTGTACATTTTGTTGATGTTTTTTCAGATATCTGGCAATCCGATATTCTCATCTTACCTTTCGCCTGCATGCGTGTGCGTACAAGTGCGAGAGGATAGCTGGCCAACTGGCCACAGGTACTGGAGATGGTACCACAACCCAACAACACCAGAACTCCAGGGTTTGCTGAGTCTTTGGCATAATATGACAACCATGTGTTCTTCAAAGTCTGAAACACATAAAGGTAATAGCTGTACATCAAAATGCCACAAAAATGTATTTTTCTCAAAATGCCACAAAAATGTATTTTTCTGAGTGAAAATCAATGCAGCCCAGCAGCACAAGATGAAGTGATTCAGTGGGCGTATCAGTGAGTTAACCTAACAATGTGTAATTCATTGTGGCAGGTCAATAAGGAGGCTGCATTCATCACAAGGCCTGCGTACCTCATAAACAGCAAGGTCTATCCCGGCGTAGGGAATGATGCCAAGTAAATTTGGAATGTAGCCCTTATAGAAAGCTATAACACCTTCCTTCTTCAGGATCGTCTTGGCACAGTCAAACATTCCTCCAAACTGGCCAGTTTTCCTCAGGGTCAGACGAGTCTTTAATACCTTAAACAAAAAGACCAAAAGGCAAAAATGAAACACAGGTCTCCTGATTTGTTTGGCTTTTCTTTTTCAGGGACATCACATCCTCTCACTATGAAACACACGTTCTCTTACTTCCATAGGGTAAATAGCTGTCTGAGCTGTTGCTCCTGCCATAGAGCCAGCCATAAACCTCTTATGTGTCTCAATCTTTGCTCCCTCTGATGATAGCAACCTCTTATACTGTAACAGAAGCACAAAGTTATCTGTAGTTACTCCATTTGTTTTAAAGTCACGATAGTTGGAAACACCCACAGTAGAGAGGATGTTTTAAGTTGTAGTTACACACTTGTTCATATGCCATGAATTTGATTGCTGTCTCAGGTGCGATCTTTAAAACATTGATTCCATTTCCCCTCCACAGTGAAGTCAGGCCTCCCTCTACGATCATCTGCCTGAAGCCCCCAACCAGACTTATCCGGTTAGTCTTGGAAGAATGAACCTGTATTGCAAATATATGTTCAGCATGTCAGTTTAAACCACTCCCATTCATTTATAAAGACTCTGTCTATAACTATCCCTTTGTTTCACATTATTCACCTGCATGAAAACTTTTATTCTGTCCAGTGGAGCAGTACCAGTTCGAGAGACGGCGCCTGCTGCCGCACCTGCAACCAGCTGTTTCCACCACACACCTGAGTTTTTTTCTTCCTCTGTGAATTCATCTGGGATGGCAAGACTGTCACCGATGTCCAGCACCTCGTTATCAGAAAAAGCATTTGTCAGTTAGTAAAAACATATTTTTATCATGCATATTCTCAGCCTGCTCATGCAAAACATACATTGTTAAAAGTCAGATGTCTTCATGCTTTTGCACACAGAGGCACAGGTCACATTGTCTGTGTGGTTTGACAAGAACTTCTCCTTTCTGTTTCACAGTTGTGTAGTAACTATTTTTTCAGCCTTGTTGGTCATTTGCATAACCTTGAACAGAAGATTTCAGCCAGAAAGCTGACACAAGACCATTGTATGTATGTGTTTAAGGAGGAAAGGCTAAATTGCATCTGGTGATCTGAACTCTTTTGCAAGAGCTGACTGTGAAATCACTGAGCTGACAGCATTTGTCTTGCATGCTTTAGCTGTTTCAGATAAACAGATCTGGTGTTTTTCCAAAAGCATAAAGGCGCCTGTGAAAAAAATAAGTGCTGTGGACTTTTAATGACACTGCTGGGAAACACGCAGGATTATGGAGTTAGTTACTTTGTGTCCTGCACTCAATATTATGAACCATTTCTGTGTTGTTTGCAAAGAAACATTCAGAAAAATGTTATGTCAAGAGAAATGTTTATGCAACAAACAAATCAGGGACTGACATCTTTCTTTACCCAAGAACGAGGAGCTTGGCACCATAAGGAAGAGGTGGAGGAGCAATTTGAGGTAAACAAAGTCTAGCGCTGTGACCTAATTAACTTGGTTGGTGTAGATTCTGAAAGCTGTTGCCAATTGGGAAATGTAGAGAAAATCCATAGTATCTAACACAAGAGGACAGAAGGACATGTGATTTATCCCACTGCAGTTGCCTCTGAGTGTGGGCAGAATGTGTTTTAGAAAGTGTTTCTATTTGAGCCCTACTGAGGAGTGTTTCCAGTAGCGTATGATCTCCTCCAGGTTGTGAGCAGGGTACAGCAGGAAGTGCTCTCTCCACTCGTTCCAGTCAACCATCATGGTCCCATCAATGTCCATACTGAGGAAGGACACACAAGTTTTTACCTAATGACTTATACAAACAATATGTTTCATGCAAAAATATGAAGTTACTCTGTGAGCACAGGGTGGATATGCATGGAACTGGGAGTCAAACCTCTGCAAGATTTTCAAGGCGTCCTCCTTGCTGAGATCCATGCCCAGTTCTGCAAGGGACTGCTGGATCTCTGAGGCATCAATGCGGCCTGACACACAGAGAAGGAAAAAAACAAACAAACAAACAAACAAAAAAAACTGTACTGAAAAGTACTGCAACATAAACAGCAAATATTTGACACCTTAGGCATGCTCTAGCTTGTGTCATGCGCGTGCACTAATTGCTCCACCCATCTCCTACCATCGTTGTTTCTGTCCAGACTCTTGAATGTCAGCCACAACTTCTTCTCGTGCTCTTTTAGGTATTTGGTGAACTCGTTGAAATCCAAGCACCCATCCTTATTTTGATCACCGGATAAAACAATTTTCTGCGGAAAGGAGACAGAAATCTACAATCAGCACAGTGGGGGCCAGTCACGGTATCAGTCTGATAAGCGGGCATGCCACAACGAATTTTTTTTTTTTTTTTCTTAAGGCAGCAGCTCAGGACTTGAAACCCGTGTCCATTACGTGGGTACAGCTATCAGGATCATTGCTTCGAGTTACCTGTGCGGCACCGTGACGGAATATCCCCATTGCCTTGAGGCCCGCGCGCAACTCAGCGACGTCCACTTTGCCATCTTTATTGGTATCTAGCTTATCAAACAAGTCCTGGTATGACCGCTCACTGTTGGCATCCCAGCACCGGGCACTTGATAACAGAGACGTCCTTAACGTCTGATACATTGCAGAGCTAATGTGGAAGCAGCGTTCAGACCAGCCGTCCTGCAAACGTTAATCTGATTATAAATCCATACTGAGAATCATTCATTAATCCCCCGCATAATCCACGCGTGAACTCAGCAGTGACAATGACAAAAAGGCTTTCCTGTTGGTATAGTTCGCAGCCAACCCCGAGCAAAGGTGCACTTCGCAGCGCTTCTGAGGAACTGCAGTAATCGGGGGCGGAGCTACGAAGGCTGCGGAGCTACTCGACGTCTTTTTTTTTTTTCTTTTTTTTTTTTTTTTTCTTTTGGAAAAACCGGAAAAGATTGGAAAATAGCAACGTAGTGAAATAAATACTCCCTTGATTAACCATGTGCATTATCCGGTTTATGCTTATAAAAGTGAATTTAATCATCCCTGCTTTTTTACGCGTTTTCCTATAAGATGTGTGACCGTGCATTACAAAAGAAATGTAATCTCCTTATCTAAAAAGGACGTGTCAGCACTAAGAGAGAAACACTGAGCTTTGCGTTTCCTATATAACAGTTCCGTTAGTGGCCGGTAGAGGGCAATGTTTCACCACAACAGGGTTAAGGGTGTTTTTCAAGACCTAATGTGGCACGTGTCATTAGATAATAATAATAATAATATTAAGAGGAATAATAATAATAAGATGATGATGACAATGATAATAATTGCCAAAATTACAGGTGATGTGGCCCATCGTATATATGTTGGAGATTCCATGAAAACATATCTTAAAGACAATTTTTATAATATGCATAATTATACTGCAGAATATTTAGATATTAGCAGGTGTAATTTTTTTCTCATGCTGCTATTCAAGATTTGGTCACTTATAATTGGCTATTGTTTGGTCTAAAGAACAAGGTCAGTGACTTGAGATAGCAGGGATAGTTAAAGTGTAACTTGCATGTTAATCTTTCAGTGACATAAAGTGTAGAAACATGGAGGAAAGAAAGAAAAGAAAAGGTTTTGATGTTGTTTTACTACAAGAGTTGCACACCTTGTGCATAATTAGTTTTTATAATTCCCAAAGCTTTGTTACTGTACAACTCTTTTTATTATTATAATAATAATTATTATTATTATTATTTTGTTATTTACAATACTCTGATACTAATACTATGAGCTATGGGGGGGGGGGGGGTTAGTTAATATAAAAACACGTAAAAGAAATTTCAATAGAATAATAAGAAAAGAGAAATAAGATAAAATATTAAAAAACCAGAAAAAAATTCTATTGTCTCTCATGCATTTAGTGTAATAATTTGACAGCTGTCTAGCAGTGAAATGTCAGCTTGAGTGTGCGTGGGGGGTGAGAGAGAGTCCTTTAATACAGTCTGTGGAAAGAAGCTATTCAGCTAGCCTTCAGTCTATAGCATATCT
The DNA here is from genome assembly GCF_933228915.1 of Telmatherina bonti. Lineage (NCBI taxonomy): Eukaryota > Metazoa > Chordata > Actinopteri > Atheriniformes > Telmatherinidae > Telmatherina > Telmatherina bonti. Next base: position 24,798,213 of record NC_136625.1, on the reverse strand, counting down.
TGTTAAAAAATAAACCACTGAATAGCACTTCTGCCCTCTGGTATTTTTTCTAAAAGGCTTTTAAGAATCTTGGTAATAAAATTGGAAATGTCAGGGTTAATGTTCCTTCAACAGACGATCAGTTTGGTTTCTAAAATAAAACATGGCGCTGTTATTTGTATTAATGCTCTGAAGGAAATAGTTGGCTCTGTGATGAACTGGTGACCTGTCCAGGATGCACCCTGCTTCTTTCCCTTTGATTGCTGGGATAGGCTCCAGTTTTCTGCAACCCTGAATTGGTAAAAGCAGTTGAGAAAATGGATGGAAATAGTTGTTAAATATTTTAAAATTCCAATGTATATGTACCTATGTCTTATTGATGCAACTGAGGACGTAAACAGAATTAATTATGAAACATGGCTCTAGACATTAAACAGTTTTCTCATTGTTTTTTTTTTGTTTTGTTTTTTTGTTATTTTCACAGTATGTAGCCTTCATGTGTCCATCAGGTGATGTAGGATAGGTAACAACAGTGTTTCTGCCTTGTTTGATGTCAATAGTGGTGGAATTTTGTCTCTTTCTTTGTTTGGGATCTGTCAAAACAACTGAGTGTGTGTAACACAAACTAAAACTGTGTTATAATATGACATTTAGTGTAAACATAAACAAACAAATACAGACTAGATGGGAAAAAGAGTTTAAACAATTCTATCAAGCTGAATGTCTTTATTTGGTAAGATTGTGGTTATTCAGCCTGAATCCTCTTTGATAAACTTGTTTCTAATAACGCTAAGTTTAAATTTGAACATTTTTGATAATTTATTAAATGCAACTAAGGAAATGGAGGAAATATAACTTTCAAACAGATCACTGATTAAAAAAAAAAAAGAGAGTAAAGTATTACGTTAGGTGGACATTACCTTGTTTTATCCCTTGAGTTTGAGCTTTTGTTTTAGGTTAAGTGGATTAAAAAAAAAAGATGATCACTGTAGATTCCTCTAGATAAGGTGACTGACTGGACAGGTCTAAAATTTGGGGAGAAAAGCAGCTTGAGTCTAAAAAGTATCTAGAAAAACCTTCAGAAATCCTGAAGATATATTTTACAAGAGCACTTAAACAGATCAAAAGGAAGATAAATAAGGTTAGCTCAAGACTTTTGCACAGTACTGCTTGTACACTGAAGGGTTACATTATGGTCATAGCCTTGCTAGATTATGTGGAATTTCAAAACATAAATTAACACAAAACTGGTCAGGCTAACTTTGTGTATGCAATTTAGTTTTATATTGGCAACACATAGGCTTATGGTGTGATATATCCTTAGTTTTTCAGTGATACTTTACCAGAAATTCTGCAGTATCCTTTCCTTCTCTCACATGACACCAGTAAAATGTTTTTTTTTTCCCCTTGTGTTTCCCCCTTCTCCTCTTCTACTATGACGTGAATGAACTCTCTTCAGTGCGTTGTTTAGTTGTTAAGTGTTGTTAAGCATTGATGATGATGCAGAACAGATATTTCCCCTTTCAGCTGGCATTTTCAATGGCTTTCATTCAAACGGAAACGTGAAATAACATTTAAATATTGTGACCACTTCCTCCCTCTTCTTTCTTTCTTTTTTTTTCATCGAAATGTCCAATTAAACCGCAGAATTTCCCTCACGTCACGAGTCCTGCTCTTGGGTGGGTGGGAACATACTGTCTATGGGTGGGAAGGATGTGATTTGAACTTTGGGTTGAGTGTATCTGTGTGTGCGTGTGTGTTTGTGGGACACCGAGCAGCAGTGACAGCAGCACCAAGCGGAGGAGGGTGTTTCGCTGTTTGTTTCAGCTCCCGTACTTCAATCTGAGCTCTCTGTTCTGTAGTTAAACACCATGTCTTTTATTCTAATGAAGAAAAAGAGATTTAAATTTAAAATAGACTTTGACTTGGAGGAACTTTCTTCAATTCCCTTTGTGAACGGAGTTCTGTTTTGTAAAGTGAGACTGTTAAATGGAGGCTTTGTCGAGGAGTCGTCTCGGTAAGATTTTCTTCTATTTATAGTGCTAAAACTTTAAACTGAAACATAGGTGAAACCAGATTTATGTTTACATTTACCAGACTTTGAACGTACTCGGCGTTGAAACGCTAGGGTAATGCGGGTCTTTGTGGACAACAATATGCTAACGTAAACTACTTTCTAACTTACCAGCAAAGTTGGTCAGTTGACTTGTTAGCATGAGGCGACAAAATCCAAAGTGCTGAGATTCAACGTGATTTAACCGGAATAAAGTTGATATGCCAAATAAAGACTTTCTAAAGAGAAACTCACCTATAGAGGCTACATTTATCTTTTGTAACTTTGGTTTGCAGTTAACGTTAACGGTTGCTAAGCAACAACTTCTAAAGATTAACAATGACATTTACTGCAGTGGCTTTTTCAGTACACAGTTTCTTCATAACAACAACAATGACAGTAACTTGAAGATATTTTAATAGCACAGAGCCAGTCAATTTATTCTGTTTTCCACTTGTATTTTTAATTTTTTTTTTTTATTTTATAAGAATTGATAATGTTAATCAAAACATACAATCTATAATAGATGTATAAATATGCATCCCTTAAATGCACATGGGCGTTATTTGACTTATGCGTTTTTTAATACTTGTATTTACATGACTCATTATGGAAAAAAGCAAATGTCAGCAAGCTAGCCCTTATTTATTTGCTTTGGTAACTGTTAGGGGTGGGAAAATCGACTCGAAAAATCGAAAATTGGGATTTTCTTTTTTGCTTCACAATTTTATTTTATTTTATTTTTAACAAATGAATAAAAATAATCCATTATAATTTTTCTTTGTATTTTTTAAAATTGTTTTTATGGATATTTTTACTTGTCTTCTTGGGCATGAGCAGAATGATGGCCTGGCTACTATGTTGTTTTTCCCTAATTGAAATAAAGGAAAATGACTAGTAAAAAAGTTGTACATTTTTATTTGTTTTTAGTCCACAAAAATCAGCAATAATGAGGAATTGTGAGAATTGCAATTTAAATCGAATCGGCACCCAAACAAATCAGAATCAAATTGGGACGAAAGCATATCGTCACAGCCTTAGTAACTGTTCATTTTTAACAAAAGCACATGGTGTACACACTTATTTTTTTTGTTTTGTCCTGCATTGACCAGTCTTTATCAGATTAGATTGATTAAACATGTATATACTCATCACTCATTTCACATACAAATTTTCTTACTTTATATTCTTAATGGCTAAGTTACATCTTCACATTGTACTCCAGCATTAACCTCAGTATACTTAGCATAGTTGTGAATGTTTTTGCTTTTTCAGGGTTCAGATAACTTCAAGATTTTGGTTTCAAGTGGTTAATTTAAGTACAAATGTTTGACAGGGAACCTGTTCATGCCAACTGTGTACACTGGAAGAAAAGGTTCTCTTTCCTGTGTAAAATGAGTGCCAATGCTACGACAGGCGTGCTTGACCCCTGTGTGTGCCGAGTGTCTGTGCGCAAGGTAAAGACACGTTTTTTGTTTTTGTTTTTTTTTATTTTGCAACAAAGACAAAGGAAGAGCACTTTTGTGCAGCAGAAAACTGTCTTAAATATGTAACACAGTGTTTAGATGAGAAATGTGGTTAATTTTTAACTATGACACATCAGTCAAATGTTTTGTGTAAATTTGAGCCATATTGTTAAATGTTTTGGGTGTTTCAGTAAAATATTGTAAGCACTTAATATTATTTTTATTTTTCACTTTTTTGTCATTTCAGGAACTGAAGGGCGGGAAGAGTTTTGCAAAGGTGATGCCTTTAAAGTTAATGTGAACAAAGCCGTTCAAGTACAGAAATTATATTTGATTAGTTTGATACAATGCACTCTGAAATGCCTGGGAACTTTTTAGTTGTACAAGTTTCTTTACTATAAAGGTGTTTGTTGTTAACGTTTAGGTTTGGTAACTAATTAAAATAGTTTCAGACAAAGCTGGAGCCATGTTAACCAATAACTTCTGTTGTGAGTGAAAGAAAAAGGAATTTGATTTCCCAAGTCTGAATGAGCCATCTCATTCATATGCATTATTTTCTATTGCTTAATATGAGCCGGATTTCTTTGTATGTAGATTATGTCTTACAGCAAAACATTCTCATAGTACAATCCTTTATGTACAAATACAATGTAGTCTAGGCTTAAACATCTGGAACAAGCCTGTTTGAATGGAGAAAAGTTCATAAAATCATTGTTTATTTCAATCAGTGTTTAAATAATTCCCAGTATTAGTTTGAACAGTTAGATCTTGTTTAACCCTGTGCAGCTTGGCTTTGCTGACTTGAACCTGTCAGAGTTTGCTGGGTCTGGCAGCACTGTACGACGATGTCTCCTAGAGGGATATGACACAAAGAACATCAGACAAGACAACTCAATTCTCAAGGTATGGTAGTTATACAGCACACAGCTCCACCATGCTAAATTTGTGAGCTGTAGACTTCATTGAATACTGGGGTAAAACATGTATATAAGCATACATGCCTATCTTGCATAGTCTTTTTGCTCTATAGTAGGTCAGCACTTCTTGAGTGGAGTGGTTCTTTTGGAGAAAGTGTCATTTATGACGTTAATGGGAAAAGTTGAATGTCATGACAGCTGAGACAAGATGTGTCTGATCCTGTAATGGGATGACTTCTCATGGGAATGAATTTAAGATATGCATATTCTCCCTGGGGCAAAAAAGGCCTCCAAAACTCTGCATTGAACTAATTAAGTGCAGCAGAGTCCAAAATGTAGCAATTGTGAATGCTAGTTGACTTGAAATTGATAATCTTACTGTTTTATCTGTTACAGGTTGTCATCACCACACAACTTATGTCTGGAGACCCCTGCTTTAAAACGTAATTTTTTTAAACTGTTGATTTCAAGTCTAAACACCAACACAAAGGAAATATTTACTTGTCTGTTATATTTTTTATTAGTTGTGGTTACAGAGGAGATCTGTTGCTGAATCTTACTACAGAGGAAAGTGCTTTTATCACAACTGTCCGTTACCTAACAGACTCACTCACTTTGTTATTACAGGTTTAACTTTGTAGCTGAGATCATATCATCATCATATATGAGACTTAATCACACCTCACCAAGACATTAAGCTGCCCAACCTCACTGGTGAAAAACTGAGCAACTGTTATGTATATGCGATCAGCTCAGCTCCAACGTCATATTAGGAGAAAATTCAAGAGCTGTATATTGAAAATTTTTCCCATAAAGGCAATTTTATAACAGAATCCTAAGAAAATGTGCATAATGTGCAAACAGCACACTTTCTTAATTCAACACGTCTTTCTTTATATTCTTGGTTTTTTTTCAATTCTTGTTCATCTTTATTGTTATAGTACACAGTGCTGCCTTGGAGACATCTGAAGCTTAGTCATTCATCCCACATGTTACTCATTGTGTGTGGAGGGTTTACAATGGCCCACAGTGCCAAGATGACGCACCATTTCTGTCTGTCTTTCTTCTTTTTTCTTCTACTAAACATCGGCCTTCCTCTGCCTTCAAGTGGTGTTTTCTGTTTTAATGCTAGCTGAATCAAGCTTCCTAAATATATTAAACTATCTGCGTATAACTTATGTTGTGAAGAGTTTAATCTGAGAGACAACAAGCTTTGCTTTTTGAATGCTGTTGTACTTTGACTTGGTGGAAAAAGTGCAGATTGGATACATTTTGGTTCAGGTCTGGTAAGCTACAAAAGTAATTTTGCATCTATTATATCAGGATCCGGATTTCACTTTTTTGGAATGCAGTCTTAAAATATTAGTATCCCAAGGGTTTTTCTTACTGTGACAAAACCTAAAAGTCTACTGAGAAAATAACCTGTTACTGGTAATTTATCAGGACTGAGTTGAGCAAAAGTAGGTGGAGTTTGTTTATTGGTGTCAGATTGGATTAAGCTTCTATAATCAATTATATTTACAAACTCTGAAAGGTCTAGTACACAGGTGTCAAACTCCAGCCCTCGAGGGCCGGTATCCTGCAGGTTTTTGTTGTCTCCATGCTCCAACACACCTGACCAACATTCATGAATAGGTTGATGAGAAGCTGCTGGATCCATTTGATCTGAATCAGCTGTGTTGGTAGAGAGAAACAACAAAAACCTGCTGGATACCGGCCCTTGAGGACTGGAGTTTGACACCCCTGGTCTAGTACATTGGAATTAAGAGGAATTATTAAATCAGACATTGAATGTAATGTTTATATATGTTTGTATATGTTTATATGCTGATCTTCCATGGTGTCGCCAATGTTTTATAGTAGCCCTAATGGACATACCAAGCACAAGCTTTGGTGAGGACCTGTTGCCTAAGAATATCGTGGCTATGTTTACATTTGGTTAGATACTTAATTGGTGACATTTTGGTCAGGTGGCCATTTGAAACTCTAACATTAGGTTATTTCCCATGAATCCTCATTGATGCTTTTGACATTGGTAAAATTCCTTAAAACTTGACTCGACTGTTGATCTCTTCTAGTCCACCATCTACAGCCATGACCCTGGGAGTCCCTCAGGCTGAAGCAGAGTGTTTGCTTGAGGACAGAAAAGGAGGGGACATACAAAAGCCTCACTTAGTTACTGGTATGGATACATCTTCTTTATGGGTTAAATAGATGAACGGTTCCCTCTTTATATTTCATTTTTGAAGTAAATCTTAATATAGCCAGTAGACTTGCATTTTTGCATAATGTTCATTTTGCTAACAAAAATGTCTTTCTGTCTGTCTGTCTTTCTTTCTGTCTTTCAGAGAAAGTAAAGTCACCATCAGTCCCAGAGGAACTGGTAGCGTATGGTCACTCTAGAACACCCAGCTATGCAAGTCAGTTGTCTAAAATTTCAGGTGCAAACAAAGGAATGTGTTTATTCCCCTTAAAGACTAAATGATTGAATTATTAAGTCCTTATAAATTTAAAACCTGTCTTCTCACATCCTGTTTTTGTCTTTCTACTGTAGGTTATAGTTCAAACCACTCAAGTTTGACAGATCTAAGCCATCGGCGAACTGGCTCAGGAGGCTCTGCCTCTACAGGCATCAGTAGCATTGAACCGAGTGATAAGCAGGGGGACAAGGGAGAGGAGAGCAGGCCCACTCCCTCCATCTCAGCATGTGAAATCCCCTCCACCCCTGTCAAGGTTTTAAGGTAAAACAGAGTTAATCTTGGTATATAATAGACATACATTACCAATAAATGAACATGATCCTGTTTTGTTCCTTCTTCTAATCTTCTAATCCCTCGTTTTTCTAAATGTCTGTCTTTGGACTGTGTAAACATTGTCTGGTTTTTTTTTCCTTTTTATTTAGTGAGATTCTTGTAGTAATAACTGCAAAGTTTCTTTTTTCTCTATTAGACACCCAATGAAGCAAAACTCAGTGGAGAATCAACTGAAGCGAGTTGATGCAACCAGGGTGGACGCTGATGACATAATAGAGAAAATCCTGCAGGGCCAGGATTTCAGCCACAGCATCTTAGATTCCAGTGCAGAGGGTGTGTACAACTAATCCTGGTGTGGAAAATCTCCAAGGCTCTTACGGATGGGCTCATATTACATTGAGGTGTTGCAATCCCAACGTGCAATGTCTCTAAGTACTCCGTTCAATGTTTGCAATGGTCATTTGCTGCATATTTTTTAGAAATCCTACAGATGAAGTATCAGCTGACTATATAGAATTCTTATCAGTTTTCTTATGTGTGTTTGTGTGTTGCTGCAGAGGAGGGGCTAAGCTTGTTTGTTGGTCCTGGTGGGAGTACAGCCTTGGGAAGCCAGCATTCAAGGTGGGTGTGATTATGTAAGAGTGAAGTGTGGGTGCTACACACCAGGCATTTTCTGCAAATTCGGATAATTGCAACTATGTAAGATGGAGATTTGGATAAGCATTCTTTGTAATAAGCTCACAAAGTACATGTACACCTAGTCCCGAAGTCATACATAATGCTACTTTCTAGAGATAATTTCAGTTTTTCATCTTGTTAGTTGTACACATAAATGAATGCCACTCCGTCAGATCAGATAACGGCCCTCATTCTTCGCTGTGTAAAACATTGTGACATTCTCTTTCAGGGTCGTGACTGGAGTCTTTGAGCAGGTGGTGATCAAGCGGTAGGCTTTAAGAAGCATGCATCTGACTCAAAAAGGGCTCTGTTTGTCTGGTGCGAGGGTCACAACTACAAGCTGGGAATGTGCCACCAGAACTTGCTCACATCTCACTCCATGACATTTCATTTTTCTTATGCAATGCCTCCACCCATGGCTTCCAGTATCTGCTGGCCATGTCAGCCCCCTAGTGTTCAAGAGGTGGAGCTGATGGTCACATTACAAACATTTTAACATTTTCTAGCTAGAGATAAACTGTTAAACACACAATTTGGTCTTCTTGTATTCTGTGAGGACACTGGACTTATACTTTATGTATTCTGCTTTTTTTTTTTATGGCAATTAAAAAGTACATAAATGTATGCCTTGTGTACATACACCCAGTCTGGTACAGCTGTGATTCTGTTTCTTTGTCAACAAAAAGAAAAAAATTCTGTACTGATACAACTTTTTGTACAACCAGTGTTTAAATATTTAGCTTTTAAAAACAAAAGTAAGCTGTGAAAATGATGAGTAATAAGAAGTTGCTCATCTTAAACCAAATGTATCACATTAAGATAATGGAGAATCTTTTTCCTATTTTGAGAATTTTATTTGATTTAAGAAGAGTCTTGGGTTACTGCAGTTGTTTTAAAATTTGTTTTATTATAAATTTTAAAGTAATCTGTAGAAGAATAGTTGTCTGAATTAGTGATTGCTGGTGGGGGGCTGGGGTATTTAATCCAATGTGTTTACTTGTTGGAAAAAAACTGACAATAAGGCCTTTATTTACACTACAACAGCGCATATCTAAGTAGTACAGCCCATTACAAATAAAAACCTCTGTTCACCTGGTTGTTAAAGAGAATAAGAGCATTTTATACCATTAGGTTTTTATACATGCTCATGAAACATATCTATTCTGTATGTTTATGTATTGTATGTAAAGTATATTATCTTGATAAATGTATGGTGTGTTTTATAAGATTGAATTGAATCATTTTACCCCTTTTTTATTTTACTGTGCCAAAGTTGTATGTAAAATGAATTCACTGTATATTTGTTTCTGACATTAAATTACATCTATAGTTTGTTCACGAAGTTCTAGAAATAATCATGGCCAGATTTTTTGAAAATATATTAATTTAGCTGTTATATAAACATGATTATGAGACTCAATTGTGCTCATAGTTTAAAATTCAGTGAAAATATTTGAAGGTTCTGACAAGTGTGCTTAGTGTAAATATGAGAGAGACCGAAAAGAGATCATACATTTGTGTGTTTCTTACATTTTTCTGACTTGAGTGTGTGATGGGTAGATAAATACAAGTGGTTGCAAAATTTATATAGCATCATCTCACCAACTGCCTGCAGAGGACCTGAAGATGTAAAAGAAATATGCCTTTGTGCACCAGTGATTAAAACCATACTGTGCAGGATCATTCTACTTAAACAATAGTTGTGTGCATTTACCATTTTTTTCCTACATGTGATTATGACAAATATAGCTGGAATAATCTGTTCATGTGGGGCTGCATTTGGGTGTACTGGTTTGCACCACAGTCACCTTACCTAGGTCACTAGCTTGGCTGGGTTATAGCTTGGGCTTCCCAAAACCATGCAAAGATTTACATTGTTGCATAAAGGGTGAGTCTAAATTCTCAGTAGGAATGAGTATGACAATGGTTGTTTGAAAGGGCCAACATAAAGAAACAGGACTGGAGACCAGTCCAGTGTAACCATGGACGTGCTAATTGCTGACATAGGCTCCAACCACTGTAGACCTTAACTGGAATAAGCATTATAGAAAACGAATAAATAATCAAGTTATTCTTTCAATTTTGACTTTTCTAACTAAGACATGGTCTGAGAGCCCTTCTTTTCACGAAATGAGTCTGACAGAATGATGGATGCAGAGCCACAAAAACTTGATGCATTAATAACAAGTTGACCAAAACAACTTCCTGTTTAGGAATGAAAATTTCAGTATAAAGATCTACTACATGAAAAGCCAAAAGTATACATTCCATATGTTTTTAACTGCACGGAAAATCAAGTTTGAGTTTTGCTTTACTTGCGGACATACTGACACAGTTTCACATGATCTAAACCAGTGGTATGTTGTAATGTGCTTTTATTTTTAAAGTATGAACTCGTTGTGTTGACGTTGCGGCGTTTTGGCAGCAGCCGTTTATACTGCACCACTAACGTTCCTGTTCCGGTACCACCTCGCAATAGCACTTTAGCTAGAAACGGCGGCGGGAAGTTAATATCAACATTTTAAATCATACATCTACGAAAGCAAAGTGGACAAAATACGTATCTATTGTCATTTAACTACCTATTAGCGATGGCTTTGTAACTGGAAACGCGCTTACGGCAAACAAAGTTTCGCGCGTGGGATTCAGCTAACATGGCTAACGTCGGAAACCAACTAGCAACACAGGCCGTCACCAAGCCTATATCAGGAAAACATGGCAATGTACTACCCCTATGGGGTAACGAAAAGACTATGAACCTAAACCCAATGATTCTCACCAATGTACTGTCCTCGCCGTATTTCAAAGTTCAGCTTTATGAACTAAAGACCTACCATGAAGTTGTGGACGAAATCTATTTCAAGGTAAGGCCAACATTAGCAAGTGCTAACCCGCATGCTAGTTAGGTAACCACTCACACTCTTTTTTTTTCTTTTTCTTTTCTTTATTTAATTTTAGCTGTCGTCAGTAAACAAGTTCAAATGTTTAGATGGCTTTGGGTTTAATTTAGGGATCTTGGTACTGCAGCCCTGTAGAAATATGTCAGACGCAAAGTGTCACATTGCTAACTTTTATGTAGCGTTAGTTTTATGACCCAGCGACTGAGCGGTGATAAGTTAGGAGACAATAGGTGGCGTTCGGTACATGTTGATGGAGTACAGAATACAGTATGGTGTGATAGATTATTAAATAACAGGCTACTGTATAGATACGTATGGCATCCTAGTTTTGATGTAGATGACACGGGAATCTAGTCTGAAACAGCTATATCAATTACAGACAGCGCAGGAAATAGTTTGAATGAATGAATATGTCAATCTGTATTTTTGGAGCAAAACAAAAAGGAGGAAAAAAGGGTACGATGTGGTTTTGAGGCTCAAATTGAAGCTCATTCCACTAATTATTGTGTTATTTGTTATTACTTAATTTTTGTGGCTTTGCATGATGTCATTCTTCTTATGGTTGAATTTCTTTTGTGTGTGATGTATTTTGGTTACAAATCCTTTATTTCCCTCTTCCATAATGCTCCATGATGGTGAATATTCAGATTGCAAAGTAATTTGGGATTTGGTTGGGTGTAAGTGATTTCTGAGGATTTCTAATCAAGAATCAGAAAGTTTTCCACATTTTTCTCGTGTTTCTGGATTTTGTATGGTGATGAACCTTTTTAATGTTGTTTTATGTGTGTCTACAGGTGACTCATGTCGAGCCATGGGAAAAAGGAAGCAGAAAGACTGCAGGCCAGACTGGAATGTGCGGAGGGGTAAGTGAGAAGTACGTGCTTTTAATATTCCCCATACTCCCCCCCCCCCCCCCAACCAAGTACACAAGTACATTTATCTTACTTGCGAGGAGGATATTGCAAAGCAATCTGTTAAGTAAAAACCCTGGCTTATTTTTAAGATTGTGTTGTTCTTCAATGCTGGTGATGAGTAGTCAGATATTGTGGAAGATCAGCTGTAAATATTGAGCAGTCATTCATTTTCTAATATGTCGTCTTATCTTTGCTAGGTGCGTGGAGTTGGGACTGGTGGGATTGTATCCACTGCTTTCTGTCTTCTATACAAACTGTTTACTCTCAAGCTTACTCGCAAACAGTTGATGGGTCTGATCACTCACACAGACTCTCCGTACATCAGAGCACTGGGATTCATGTACATAAGGTATGATTTTTTGCACTCAGTGCAGATTTATTTGATTTATGCGTTTACATTTTTTTTCTGTTTTGATTTCTGATTCTGATTTGCGACAGCATTAAGTTTTTTAGACATTACACAGAGGCACTGTACGTGCACACACAGATCACTGAAATTTAAGGCAAATCTAAATGCATGTTGTATAAGTTAAAAAAAAAAAAAAAACTTCATTAATACTAATAAGTTTGAAGCATAGTCTGTGATACATTGATAAAACACAAGTTTTCACAGCAGGAGACATAATGCTTCTTATATAGAAATCCTGCCTCCTTTTCATTATGCTCACTCTGTACTCTGTTATTTAAAATGGTCAGAGCACTTTTTATATAGAGAAGAAAATGTTTTAATCGGATGCATGTCCATGTGTGAAAATGGCTAAAAAGTATTACAAGGCAATAACTCTCTTAAATAAATCCATCAGGTGCATTAATGAAAATTGTGAAGTTTGTATCTCTTTGAAGAAAATCTATGTATCATGTCTGAAGCAAGTATTAAATTTGTGCTTTCTCTTTAAATGTTTTTGTTGGTTTTCAGATATACTCAGCCCCCAACAGATTTATTAGATTGGTATGATGGCTTCCTGGATGATGAGGAGGTATGTCACCACGGGTAATGATTTTGTGTTTTTCTTCTTATGAAATACTAAGTCAATGTAAAACCTGTGTGTCTATCCCCCCCTTGTGATGCTCATAGCTGATTTTTCACCTTTGCTTTCATTTGGCTTAATTGTTCCCCAACTTTTGTCCTCTGAGCCCAAGTAGCTAGGTTACTTGCTCACTGCTCTGCTGCTGTTTTGTTTCTCAGGGTAAGTACTATATATGATGCTGAGTAAATCTTTCAGTCAATGTATTATTAAGGCATGCCTTTTGTTTTGTTTTTTTGTTTTGTTTTTCTTTTTCTAAACAGACTTTTATCGGGACTTGTTGCACTAATCAAAATTTAGGGTGAATTGGACTCTTTAAAGGAAAACATTATTTACAAAACATGTTACAATTTGCATGTGTTTCTGTTTAAATTTAATGTCTTGGCAAAATCATAATCTGGTCCCAGGCTGTGCAACCAGGCCTCTAATGTTCTCTTGCAATATACCTGAATTGATCATTATAAAATCCTACCCCATTGGTTAATTCCCCTGTTTTTTTCTTTAGATGTCCATTGTGCAGCAGGTGAATTGGATATTGTATCACAGCACTGTTGGTTTGCGTGAGTGCAAAGCAGCTGTTCTCTACCATATAAAATTGATCTATTCAATTGGTGTGCACTTTTTCACCTGCTCTGATCTGTACTTACACTGTGGGCCGTTTTTTTTTTTTTTTTTTTGTAGTTCTCCAGATAAGTAGAAAAGGCTTTTGAATGATGCAAGGAAGAAAGCAAATGCTTCTCTTGCTTTATCTCTTCAATTCCAAGATAACACACTCTGACCTTGTTTCACTTCTGGTTTAGAAATAAATTAAATCACTTAAAATTGATCTGAAGGAAGAAGTATGGCTCTTGTAAATGTAATTATTTTTACTTTGGCGGCTATTTAAGCTCGCGCTGTATTACAGACCCCAGAAACAGCCAGACAGGGTAAATTAAGTGAACAATGTGAGATGTTTGTTTTTTTTCCTCTCTGTTAAAAGTTGTCAGACATAAAGCCAGGCTTATTTGATATGAGAGATTAAGCTAGATGAACAGAGGTGAAGGAACAGTACTTGGTCATCACAAATTGCTTTTTGATGTGAGGCAAGATTTAAAATGTGTTTACATTTACCTACGTCCTAATGATGTGTACTAATTCAGTTTTTTTTACATCTTTTTTCCTACCATGTGATTCTAGGAACTTGATGTGAAAGCAGGAGGTGGCTGTGTGATGACCATTGGAGAAATGCTGCGTTCCTTCCTAACCAAACTGGAATGGTTCTCCACTCTGTTTCCTCGAATCCCAGTGCCTGTTCAAAAGATGATTGACGTGCAAATGAAAGCAAGACCACGCAAGGTTGCTCAAAAGGAGACACAAGAGGAAGAGGCGGCGGGACAAGTGGAACGGCGACGCTCTAGGTAAGAGATAAAAGATGTTGAATGTTAATTATTTTACTGCTGTTTTTAGAATAATGCTCAGATTCTCTGCTGAAATCTGTATTTTTTTTTTTATTTAAGTGTTTCTGATTTCCGTCTTAAACGTTATTGGGCTTTGTTTTGCACATGTTCAAGGTGTGTGATAAACCTCTTTTGTTCATAAACATGACTTTTCACCATTTAGTTTGCTGATAGTTTGAAGATCAAATTACGTTATGGGTAGAAATGGTGTTAGAGCCGGCAATTTCTGCAGCTAGATTGAAGCTAGATTTTGCTCAATCCCAAAGACGTAACCATTACTATTTTAACAAGAGTGGATGTACTGTACCTTTTAAAGTACTAATCCCAGAGAACTCCCAGACTTTAGTGTTCTGACTTTCAATGAGTCAACATTATTTGTTTTTAAAAAGCAAATTGGATCGAGGTTGTGCAAAAACCTTGACATGCATGCCACATTATTAAATGTCGTTTTAGAAACACAGCAGATGGACGACTCTGCTTAGTTACACGTCTGGCTACAGTGTCTGCATCCACTGTCCAGAGTTTAGCAAAGGAATTTTTCTTGTGCTTTGCAAACAGGAAAATGCAAAAAGTGGACCAATGACCATTAACACTCAACTAAGAATCACTCAAACACAATAGTGTAGACAAATAAGGTAAAGTACAAGATATTTGGTTGAAATATCTTTTAATTTTTTTATTTGTTTATCAGATGAATAAAAGGATTAATCTTTACTGTGTAGTGTCACCATGAAGTGCATGGAAGACCAGTGAAATTTTGCTGTATACAAAGTGGCTGATCTTGAAGCTGTGTTTACATGGAGCACTTATGTGTTTACATCCGATCAAAAGTTCAGATAGAATAAAAATGCATAATATAAACACCTTAGCTGATCAAATTGACATTAAGTAGAAAGAATTCTCACTCCGATCAGGAGAAGTGGTTGAAACTTTTTCACAATTTGACTAGGAGTTAAAATAACACTGTTTAGGATTGTATTAAATCTTTCAATCTGATTACAGTTGATTGGGTGAAACATTTGTCCATGTAAATGTAGCTAGTGTCACGCCACACCTTCAAGAACTCATCTGAACTCAAACAAAAGTTTCATGCAGCATGACACTGTCCCCAATAACACCTGAGGGTGTATGCATGATACAAAAAGTGACTTCCTTTTGCCTAAGACAAAAAACTCTGCCTGTTTTCTTTAACTTTGCACTTTATCAATGGTACTAAAGTCCATTCTCTTTGTCAGGACACCTAGACGGACACCAAGCCCCCGAAGGTCGCCCAAACGGTCGAGAAGCAGAAGCCACCACCGCGAGAGAGACCGCCACGGCCCCAGCTTTGATCGTGAGCTGGAGAGAGAGCGTGACCGGCAGAGAAAGGAGAGGGATGGCAGGGACCGAGACAGGGAGAGGGGAGACAGAGGGGACAGGGAAAGACGGCGTTCCCGTAGCACAGACAGAAACCAAGACAGACGAGAACGGAAGAGAAGTCGCAGCAGCAGCCGGGAACGTAGGAACGAACGCAGAGAGAAAGAAAGAGATGGAGGCGATGAAAGGAGCCGGAGGAAGGACCGGGATCACCACAAAGAAAGAGGCACTGAGAGGGAAAAGTCCAGGGATAAGAAGAGCAGGGCGGAGACAGACGACAGGAGGCATAAAGATGATAGGGACAGACACAGGGACGACAGGAAGACGAAGAGGCCGAGCCGGAGTCGAAGTAGAGACAGGAAGCACCGAAGCGGAGGAGAGGAGAAGAGCAGGAAGAGAGAGCGCAGCCACAGCAGAGAAAGGGAGAGAGAGCGAGACGGAGAGCAGCGTTCTCACAAACGCAGTCGTAGCAAAGACAGGAGCCATCATCAGCGGGAGTCCAGTAATGACCACAATAAACATAGTGAACGCAGAAGGAGTCAGAGCACTGAGTAAACGTCAGCAATATTACTTTTACTCCTGTTTCTCTTCCTTTGCTCAATCCAGCTGTGTGGTCAGTCACTCGTACTGAAGAGAAGGACTTCTGGACTTGTTTGGCCAATGTAACGTTGCTTTCTGTTTGTTTTCTTCCTGTTCTTTCTAGCATTGTTAGTCCTCACTTGAAATCTGTAAAGTGACATAAATGGCATTTTAATTTTTTTTTTTTTTTTTTTTTATAAATTTTTTTTTTATGGTTCTTGTGTTTTTTTTCCCCAAGAAGACATGGGTTTGTACATAATATCTGGAGCCTGTCTACGAACTAATGAGCAGAGTTGAACTCAAAAGCTCAGGTCCACACTGTCAGTGTATACCCATATGATTTATAAAGAGTAACCATTATTATTTCCAGCCTGCACAAAAGCAATACACTCTTTCTTTGTAAGATTTGATGGATGTTGCAGTGCATAGTTGAACGGTTTAAGTTCAGATTTCAACAAAGGTGTGATGCCGCTCAACCAGTGCTGAACAGTTCTGTCTGATCGTGTGTAGACGGTCTGAGAATGTTTTAATCCTCTGAAGGGCAGCCTCTTAAAGGTCATTTTCACCACACACACTTGATCCCTGCTTGTGTTTTGTATGTCATTGCTCTGTTGGATTTCATTTTCTAATAAAAACACTTTTACAAATCATGTCTTGATAAATAAAATAGTTTTTAAAAAAGGTTGATTTTAAGTTTACATATATGTATAAATATACACATACATGCATACACAAATGCACTTGTATGGCAGTGAATGTGTATTTTTTGAGAACTGGCAAGTATGTTTGAGTGTGTTCATGTATTCCCAGAGAATATGGGGGGAAAAAAAACACTGAATTTAAATTTTAAGTTTTATTAGAATGCAATGTGAAAATATTTTTTATATTAAATACACATGTAAAATGGCAAAAAGTAATTACTTGCTTAATGTTTTTACATTTCCTGATATATTACTTTAAACTGGATACAAGTACAATTTACAAAGCTGAATAATGTAAAAAAAAAAAAGATCTGGACCAAAGTCTCACATTACCAGTAAGCAACCTCAACCAACAGCACACAACCAAATTACAATTTTCAAAATCAGCTTGGACCAATGTAAAGGTAAACCAACAGGAATGCAAAATGACACCTAAATATATAATAAATCTAAAGTCCTTGTCTATGAGTACAGAGTTTGACCTTCAGATGTGCTGCCATTTGCATGGCTATCATATTTTAACAAGCAGATCTGAAGATCTGTGTTCCACAGTAGGTCAGAAGTATTTCTCTTCCATTTGCTGTGGAAGTCCTCGCCCTGTTTTCACACACACAGGTTCAGACTCTGGTCCAATGGCAGCAGTGTGAATGGCTGACACTGAGAGACAGTAGGTTGAATTTGGGCTCAGGTCAGAGACAATGATGCTTTCTCCGTACACTGTTAGTTCTTGGTTCTCAAAGCTGCCCTGCTTCCTGATAATCAGTTTGTAATTTGAAGCGTCCTCCACTGGAGACCACTGAAGGAAGAAAACTGTTGGTGTGGCCTGTGTAACCTCCAGCATCAGAGCAGAGAGCCTTCCTGTATGTGAAGAATAGAGTAAGAATCTAAAGAGGCTGATAATGAAGCAAACTATCGCACAGTTTTGAAATAAAGCATAAAATCACAGCTTCGAGCTAAATGTGCACATTACCAGTAGAAATGAGTATAAAAGTGATTATTTTACATTGCACTTTTATTTACTCTTACTTGTGAACTCACCATCCACTGGGATTTGCTTACTCAGATCTCTCCTCCTGCGTCCCATCACCACTGGAGAGAAAAGGTTCAGATTATTATAGTAAAAGTGCATCTTGTCAAATAGTTTCCACACACATTTAGTATTGTTTCCCACCATTTGTGACATCTGCCGATTGACTTTCTCCTGCTGCATTGCTGGCTGTGATCACCATGTTATTGGTAGCAATGTTGGAAAGAGAGCAGGACAGCATGGTAGTGTTGCATAACTGGGCCTTTGGGGCTACGCTGTTGTCGTATACAATATATGTTGTTGCAAACATTGAAGCGTTCCAAGAAACTGTGGCAAAAGAGCTGTTGCCACTGTACATCACTCCTGATGGTGGGCAAGGAGCTGGGAGGGAATAAAACAGAAATGAAGACTAATTGCATGTTTTCTTCAAGGCTCTAGCTTCTCCTATTCTGCTTTAAAATAAATACACCATAAAATACATGTTAAAGAATTATAATTGGGATGTTTTGTCTACCTGTTGTTCCATTAAGCGCCACAGATTTGCCACTTGTGCCTGCAGCATTTCTGCTCTGCAGTCTGGCAGAGTAGGATGAACTGCAGGGGAGAGGAATCTCAAAGTATGTCAAGTTTGTCCAGTAAGAGGAGAGCTCAAACATGGCCTGGCTGTCTCCCAGCAGACTCCCTGTTAACATCAGCAAGTACTCTGTGTCTGCACAGGTGATCTTTGTCCAGCTGAAGCGCATCACCTGAATCTCCATCTGCATTGGCATCAGCTGAATTTCCATAGCATCTGGGGGACAGGGAGCTAAAGGAGAAAGAGAAAAATTGAACATACTGGTTAATTAAGGAGTAAATATAATTAAATTAGAGTTTAAAATGAGTAAGATGAGGAAGAAGATGATCTGATACCTCCTCCATCCAGCACAGGGGAACTGAAAGAGCTGTTGCATGTCCCATCTGAAGCTTGGACTGAGAAATTGTAAACTGTTCCACAGTCAAGACCATCAATAGTGCAAGTGGGGTCTGTGCTGTGACAGTAAAGCATGTCTCCATTTGCAGCCTGAGCGCAGCCATAATAGTCTTGAGCATTGTCACTCGGCACCCATGTTAGAACTGCAGACTGGTTGTGACAGTGGAAAGTTACAGAGAGTCCACTTGGCTGGCAAGGACCTGGACACGACAGAAATTCAGTAAAATCCTCACAAATCATGACTTCATACATATATTGACCACATTTCTGAGAACAAATACCTGTATTCACTGTCACTTTTGGACTGGGTTTACTGGAGCAGTTCTCGTGACTAGCAGTCACAAATACTGTATACTGCTGATCACAGTGCAGCTCGGACACGCTGCAGTTAGTGGAGGTGGTGTTGCAAGTATGTTCATGTCCATCTGCAGCCACAGCCACAACATGGTATCTTTCAGCAACGGCGGAGGGAGTCCAGGACACCAAAGCGCTGTGTTCCTCGCAGGAGGCGTTAACCCTCACATCTTTGGGAGGACACGGTTCTGCAGAGAACAAAATGAGCTTTTATGTACTTCAGCATGTCCTGTAACTCTATTGTGACCCTTGTGTGAGGTATAATTTAGCACAACTCTAAGAAGAATAGGCTACTGTCAGCGCTTCCTTGTTTCAAAGCAATAGACTGACCAATCAGAGCAGATCCCTTCAAGGCAGAGTATGTAAGATTTCAAGGCGATTCTTTCCACCACCAGGTGGCAAACACCAGGTTGTGTGCAAAACCACAAAACTGCTACCTCCACAAACCACCACAGGTTGGCAGTAATGAGCAAAACTCACCCCTCCTCTTTGCCAGCTCCAATGAGGGCAGGAATCGCTTGTGAGCTGTAGCTCAGAGCCGCTCTGCAATAAATGGGCTTATACTCACCCTACTGGTGGAAAAAAAGTACTTTTTTTTTACTGGTCAGAAAACATTCAAGAAGGGTCTTTGTCATTAATTAAACTTGTAATTTAATAATGCACCAAATATGGACAGACTGGAACCTACATGTTTAAAAAACTATCTAATTATGATTGTAGTTTTTTTTTTTTTACATAATTTATTTTGAAAATATTGAAAATCTTACATACTCCACCTTTAAGGCGTGATCTGCTACTATGGCAACATAAAATAACAATGTTACTTTTTTATCTAGTAAAATTATTAACTTGTAAAATAACATACTTGTTTTAATGATAATTTTAATGTGTTTGGTACAAGTTGTTTTTCTATATTATTGTGCTTGTCATTGTTAATCAGGCCATTTAGCATTTTCATTCTATAACATGTCACTTAATGTTTTTTGGCTTTGCATTTAAAGGATGGCTGCAGAACCCTTTTGACACTTAACACAATGAATCACTTAGTTGTCTTATGAGGGTGGGGGTTGTAAAGTCTAACATGTGTTATCTTGGGGGTTGTGGTTGAAAAAGAACCATTGCTCTACAGAACTGGAGCAAAACGTCCACAAGACATTGAACTGGCTGTGGTGCTGGTGACAGTAAGTCCAGGTAAAAAATATTTCATGTTACCTCTCACTGAACTTACACTCATCATAAACATGCCTTTCTCAAATGTTTTATTTTCTTTGCTAAAATCTTTAGAATGCATTTGTTTCTGAGAGGCATACTAAGAATAAATTTGCATTTCCTGCTTGCCCTTCTCTGGTGTCATATTTATCAATAAATGTGAAATGTGGGCCCTGTCTTGTGTTCATTAGATAATGTGCAGCGCATAATAAATGTACCCATGCTAATTCTGTAGGGAGGACTTCTTAAATCACTGCAGTGGTCTGATGATGCAGCTACGATGATGGTGTAGCGCAAGCCACATTGTGCTCCGTAGAGGTTGCAGCTGGTGCCAGTGTCATTGCATGACAGGAAGGTATGGTCACTTGCTTCTGCTGTGGCAATGTACAAGGTGCTTCCCTTGCTGCCCTCCATGAGGTCCCACACAACAAGGATGGAGGAATTATGACATTGTGTGAAGGCGGTGATACCAGAGAGTGAGCAGGGGGCTGGGGGAGATCACAGATTACTTTCAGTCTGCAACATAAATAAATAAATGTGCACACCCGAACAATGTTTTTCACTATTTCTAACATACCTGTCTGTAAGGTGATGGCAGCACTGGGCTGACTCTCACACTTGCTGTTTGTAGCAGTGACGGTGAAATAATAAAGAACACCACAGGCCAGGTCTTCCACCTCACATGTAGTGTTGGTGGATGTGGTGCAGTTGGCTGTATAGTTTTTTCCACCCACAGCCGACACCATGTAGCTGTCTGCTCCAGGAGCAGCATCCCATGATATCCTGGCCGAGTTAGTCACACAGTCAAGGTTGCCTCTGATTCCCTGAGGTTGGCAGGGAGCTGGGAAGGAGAACTAGAGTTGAATATGTGGCAAGATGGAGAAATCTGTGAAAAGGTGTATTTTTAAAACAATAAGTTCTTACCTGACTGAATGCTTTGGGAATCAGTACGCTCACTGCGACAGTCACCCTTAACAGAGGTGACTTGAACAGTAAAGGTATCTCCGCATGTCATGTTGCTGATGGAGCATGCAGTGGCTGTGGTGTTACAAATGTTCCTTGTTTCTCCATTTTTAGCAGTTGAGGAAACCACAAAGTGGTCTACATCTCTGACAGCAGCCCACGAAATGTTTAAGTCATTTGATGAACAGCTGATCTGGGTGCTCACATTCTGGGGTGGGCAGGGACCTGAGAACACCAGTTTAATGTACCTGATCAGCTGGAATCTTTTCATTATTGGCATTATATTGACTGGTGTTATATCTCTTACCTGAGTTGAATACCAGAGCCTGACTGGGGACACTAGAGCAGTTCTCATCCATAGCCACAACCTGAACGGTGTAGCTGTTTCCACATGTGAGGCTGTTGAGGCTGCAGCTGAGATCAGAGGTCTGGCAAGTGTCATTGCTATGACTACCGACGGCTCTCACTGTGTACTGCTCCGCACCTTGACTGGCAGACCAGGACACAACAGCAGAATCGTTTCCACAGTTCATGACCACTGAAACATTAGTGGGTACACATGGAACTGCAGATAAAATACAGAAAACACAGAATTAGACACTACTGTACACATTGTGGTGGATAAAATGCGATCATATTGGATTTAATGTTGATTCTTGTGTTTTTATATGGAAAAACAGCAAAATGATTCTATTAAAAGTGTGCTAAAAAGTATTAAAGTTTACAGACTAAGAAATCCCAAAATGTTATAGGTTTTACACAGTTTTCCCTTAAAGCATTTATACCTATGTGATTATTTCTGAACCATTTCAGTAAACAACTAAAGTTTATGCTTTCTTGCTCTTTCAAAAATCTCCTTGTCCAAAGTTGAGGATTTAAATCCATTTCCATTAAGTGTGCCAACATATTTTTTTCAGAAAACAATTAACAAAATAATAGACTTGTTATTTAAGCCTTAATTCTAATCCTATATATAATCTTTGACACATAATTTATGTTTCCAGCAACAGCGTCATGCCCATTGGTGCTCACCAGACTGCAGACTTGTGGTGTGACTGGAGGTGATGTTACACTGCTGGTTTAAAGCTGTGACTGAAACAGAGAAGTTATGCCCACACGCCAGTGCAGGAACACTGCATGCATCTGTTTCTGACATGCATACATTTGAGATGCCAGTGTCTGCCTGTATGGTGGCTGTGTAGTAGTCTGAGCCGTTGCTAGGCTGCCAGGTTACTGCGACAATGCTGGAGAGACAATCCTGCATGGCAGAAATTCCCATAGGTGTGCATGGCCCTGCAAAGAAGATGTATGAGTTTATTTAAAACTATTTCAACTGTTTGCCTCTAAAATTTATATTTGACTGATACGCACAGGTCTGCACATAGGCTGATGCACTGGAGTTGCCAGGACAGTGCTGGCTTTTAGGCGTGACCTTGAGGCTGTAGTTTTGTCCACAAGTTAATTCAGAGAAATGAGCCGTGGTGGTGTTAGTACTGAGACTAACTGATCCATGTCTTCCTTCAGCGGAAACCACATGCAGATATGTCCCATTGCCGGCGTCCCAGCTCAGAGAGACAACTTTCATGTCACAGTTCACAGTGGTTGTCAAATTCTGGGGAACACAGGGAACTGAAAGGAAGCAAAGATGTTGGATTTGATACAATGGAGGTTATCAATTTATTGATTTCAAACCAAATCTGTTTTAAGGAATTATGAAAAAAAAACCTCTTCCTAACTTACCCATATGTATGATGGAGCTGTTACTGGGAAGGCTGGTACAGTTGTTAGCCTTTGCTCTTACTACAACAGAGTACTCCTCCCCACAGTGCAGCATGTTCCAGGTGCAGGAGGTGGTGTTGCTGAGACACTCATGAGTATGGCCATCATGGCCTGTAGCTATAGCAACGTATGATTCCGCACCATCACTGGGACCCCAGCTAACAGAACCCATGTTGAGCTCACACTGCACATGGGTTGCCAGATCAGATGGAACACATGGGCCTGTGGAGATTTGATGGATACAAAGAAAATACAGGTAAAAAAAAACACGTAAAGTGAAGTTAATGTTTATGTTATGTAAAATACAAGTAGCGTACCAGTTTGAACAAAGACAGGACTGCTGGGGACACTGTCACACTCACTGCCCCGTCCTTGTACAGTGATATTATAGTGCTGTCCACACGGTAAAGTGGCTGATAGAAGGGTTTGTGTTGTTGTGAGGTTCTCCATGTGTCCAAGGTTTCCTGCAGCTGTAACTATATAGTTTACGACACCTCTTGTTTGGTGCCATGAGATCTGGACCCACTCACTCTGACAGAGTCCCTCAGCAGAAACAATCAGAGGCTGGCAAGGCTCTGTGAAGAGGAGGAAAAAGACAACAGATGAGATGGGTACCAGTCCAATTGAAACAAACGAAGCAAATAGTGTAAAGTAGCTGTGGCTGTCTCGCTATGTAGGTAAGTAAACAAAAACAGAATAGCAGTGAAATAACTGCACCGCGCATTCAAAAACACTATTTAAAGTACCTGTTTGGATGAACACAGTGCTACTAGCCTGGCTCCAGCAGCCTTGAATGTATGCTTTGACTGAAAAGTTGTAATTTTCTCCACAGTCCAGGCTGGGGAAATGGCAGGTGGAGCCTGTAGAGTTACACCTCTTCACATCTCCTCCAGATGCTTTGATTGCAGTTGCCATGTACTGTTCAACCTCAGGCTTTCCCTCCCATGAAAGGTCTGCAGTGCTGGAGCCACAACGCAGGTTGACAGCCACAGTTTGAGGAGGGCAAGGTTCTGAAAGAGGTGCGACCAATTACAGTTTAACTCGTAGGGAAAAAAACAAAAAGTTTCCGCAAGGGTGTAAACCGTGAAGACTTACGTGTTGTAAGGTTGGTGTGTGTCGGTGCTTTGAGGCTACATTGCTCATTACTGACAGTGAGGCTGAGATTGTAGGTCTCCCCACAGCTTAGTCCTGTCACATTACAGCTGTTGTGCTGAGTTGTGCAAAGAGTTTGAACATTTCCATTAACATCAGCCATCACTGAAACATTTCCTGCGCCATCAGTAGAATTCCACGACACCACAGCAGCACTGTCAGACTCACAGCTGATGTCTACCTTTACCTCTGAGGGCAGGCAGGGAGCTGAGGATACATAGCAAGTAAACATATAATTCGATAAAAATATTGAATTTCCCTTTGGGGATTAATAAAGTATTTTTCATTTCATTTCATTCAAACAAATTAGCACAAATGAGCAAAATTAACACAAAACATGAAGTTACAGAGTTGTTATGTTATGTACCTGATGTGAGAGAGACCACAGAGCTGTATGAGCTGTTGTACTGCTGTCCAAGTGCCTTGACCCTAACAGTGTATACTGTCCCACACATGAGCTCTGGGACAGTACAGGAGGTGTCTGTTTTTGTGCTAAAACAGGTGGTATAGTGGCCATTTTGGTTTTTAAAATAGGCAACGTAACCGACAGCGAGGTCACTCTGCTGCCAGGACACAGTAGAAGTCAGCTGTCCACACGCCATGCTGGCTTGAATATTTGTAGGTGGGCATGGTTCTGAATGAAAAGGGAAATATTTTGACACATTTAAGCGTGAATGAAACCAATTAATATAAACTAGACTAACCTGGAAATCTGACCTTTCAGCAATGCATCAAATGTGTAACATACCTGTCATGAGCTGGTAGGGTGTGGAAATTATGGTGCTGTTGCAGGCCAGGTTTTGGGTCATCACGGTGATGTTGTAGATCTGACTGCACTGCAGGCCGGTCAGGGAGCAGCGAGTGTTGCTGCTGCTGTTGCAGGTGGCTGTCAGACCCTGCTCCGTCACAGCCATGACAGAGTATGAACTGACACCTTTTGTCGTATCCCACATCACCTGGGCAACGCTCACATTGTAATGGACAGAGACATTGCCAGGAGCACATGGTTCTGCATGAAAAAGATTAAACTTACATCATAATAACACTGAAAATAGGTTCATTATATTCCTCAAAAGCACAACATGCATTTTGCTGCACCTGTGGTGAGATATCCTGCCATTTGAGCACTGCTGTTGCATTTATCTCCAACAGCCTTCACAGTGACATTGTATTCCTCTCCACACTGCAGGGAGCTCAGCTGGCAGTTAGTGTGGTTGGTGCTGCAGCTGGTGGTGTGTCCTGATAAAGCTGTAAGTTCAGTGAGGAAGAACATGGCTCCGACACTAGGTTGCCAGGAAATGGTAGCAGAATGGCCTTCACAGTCCATAATGGCCTCAATAATGTTGGACTGACAAGGCCCTGTGGGATTAAGAAGAATTTCCAGGTAAGAATGAATGTAATAAATGTATTTAAGTAAAAAAAAATGTTTTTTTTTTTACTAGTGTAAGTTTGACATAACATGAAATGGGTATGGATCATTCAACATCCAGTCATTTATTTATTTTTCGTATAAGTAGTGGCTTTATATAACGGTCTCATCCCAAATATTTAGAGCAAGGGTAGCGATTAGTTAGATTTAAATAGTCTCCTAAATTCTTGAGCAAGTATGTGGCTTTAAAATACGTACTTACTAATGCGTTGCATTTAAGCAAAACTGCCAATCTGACCCAAACTCTGCAAAAGTGTCTAGAATATATTTGGTGTATCTCTCTAATGAGGTTTCCATTTCACATCATAGGTCAGTATATTCTTCATTATTAATGAGGTTAAATGCTGCCGTTCTTAAAACAGAGTTGTTTTAAGTTCTCCTGAGTTATTTTTCTTTACCTGTTGTCAGGTGGACCACAGAGCTCTCTGAGCTGTTGAACTGCTGTCCAAGGGCCTTGACCCAGACATGGTACACCATGTCACACATCAGTCCTGAGACCATACAGCTTGTATCTGTGTCTGTGCCAACACAGGAGGAGGAGTGGCCTCTTTGGTTGTCAAAGTAGGCAACATAACCCACAGCAAGGTCGCTTTGTTGCCAGGACACAATCCCACTATTGTGTTCACATGCCATAGTGGCTTGAATATTTGTGGGTGGGCAGGGCTCTGAATGATGAGGACACACATGTGTAAACTTTTTTTTTTTTTTTTTATAAAAACACATTATCACCATGCACACATTCCACACTGATCTGCTAACAAACCTGTCATTAGGTAGGAGGTTTCAGAGATCACATTGTTGCAGGCCTGGTTTTGTGCTGAAACACTGACGTTGTACTTCTTACTGCACTGGAGGCCATTCAGGAAGCAGTTGGTGTTACTGGTGTTACAGGTGACTCTCAGGCCTTGGTTTGCCACAGCCTGAACAGAGTACGAGCTGGCACCTGCTGCTGCACTCCACTTCACCCAGCCGATGCTCACATTGTAATGAGCAGAAACATTTACAGGAATGCAGGGCTCTGGGGAGAACCAAACTTAATTAGCTTTGTTCATGTAAAAGAAGCTCTTTCTTTAAGGGGGTGAGTTGCACTCACCTGTAGTGAGCATGGCAGGAGTACTGGCAGGACCAGGACAACCAGTGTGGATCGACTCCACAATAACAGTGTAGTCCTGCCCACAAACCAAGTTGTCAAGGTAACAGGATGTGCCCATGTCACTGCAGGAGGAGTTGTGTCCACTGGAGGAGGTTGCTTGGACGCTGTATGCTGTAGCTACGGCTTTAGCAGTGTTACTCCAGCTAACAAGAGCTTTGCGTGTAACGCAGTTCTGTTCAGCTGACACCGAGGTCGGGGGACATGGTGCTGAAAGAAAAGCAGTCCAGATTAGAAACAGAAAAGAATGACTGCGATTAAAAATTCTTAAAACTTATTCATATTTTTCTTTTCTTTTTTCAAGTCCAAAGTCACAGCGTTTTGCTTCCCCCTCTAGAGGAAGATGAAGCATGGCCTTTTTCCTAAAGCATTTTTTTTAAAGGAAATATTTGTCAAAGTAAAGCTCTGTTGTTTTACCTGTGAGCTTCTCCTGAGTGCTCATTTCGCTCATGCACACATTAGTGTGTCCCATCACAGTGAAAATGTAGATCTGACCACAGCTTAAGTTCAGGAAGGAGCAACTGCTTGCTGAGGACTCACAGGTGGCATTGACACCTGAATCAGAAGTGGCTTTAACAGTGTAGTTCTGCGCTGTGCCACTGTGCTGCCACTTTACTGTGATGCTGTTGGCACTGCAGTTTTGTTCAACTGTGGTGTTCTCCGGTCTACATGGAGCTACAAATGTTTAAAAAAAAAAAACTTTGTTGATTAGAATCAGCATCCAATCGTCAGTGTGTATTATTTCATTGAATGTGGAAGAGCTTCCTCTCACCAGACTGAATCTTGTAGTCAGAGCCAGCAATGATTTGGCAGTCAATGGAGGAGGAAGTCACGGCCACCTCGTAGACCTTGCCACACCTCAAATCATTGATGGAGCAATGGTTTGATGTTGTGTTACAGGAGACTCTGTGTCCGTCTGTGCTGATGGCCAAGGCGGTGTAGTCATCTAAGCCTGAGGTCTGAGTCCAATTCACCTTCATCACGTTGGTGTTGCACTCTAGCTCAGCCACAACATCATCTGGCAGGCATGGTGCTGTGGCAATGTATTTGATTAAGATAAAAAAACAAACAAAAAAAAACAGCTAAATGAAATCTAAAGAAAGCTTCACACAGTATACAAGCACTTAAAGGCACCACTTTGGTCCATGAGTCTCTAGTGAACACTATACACCAGGAGTCAATGCAGAGAAACTTCTTGTGTCTTACCAGAGTCAAAGTGAATGTTAGTGTGTTTGCTGCTGTTGCAGCTTTCTGTGGAGGCGACCAGTGATGCAGAGTATTGGTAGCCACATTGAAGTTTCACAGCACAGGAGGTGTCATTGGATGAGCACGATGCCACGTGACCATGTTCTCCTGTCACCTCAACCGTGTAGAAAGCTGCTCCGCTGCTTTCAGCCCAGGAGAAGTTCCCATTGTTTGTCCCACAGTCAACATGAGCGGTTAAGTTTGTGGGTGGACAAGGAGCTGAAGGTAAAAACAAAGTAATTTTCAACATTACTCTTCTGCGGCAGGTAAAACAATTGCAGCTGTTGCTATAGAAACACATTCTACCTGTAGTCATTTCAATGGGTAGACTGTAGCGGCTGGTGCAATTTCCCTCCTGAGCTGCAATGCGGAAAGCATATCTTTCTCCGCAAAGCAGGTTATACAAAGTGTGTGAGGTGATGGAGGTTGCGTACTCTGAAGCAGGGGATGTGCCACCTATCTTCTTCCATTCCAAAAGGTAGGTCGCCCCTGTTACTGGACTCCATCTGAGGGTCAGCATGTTGGTATCGCAGCTGACATTACTGGTCAAGTTTGTCGGGGAACACAGAGCTAAAGAGTACAGAAAATAGAGAACTTCAAATGTGTCTAGCTTCTTTGTTTTAGTATTTAATTATTAAAATCATCCAAAAGATCCAAACTGTGCTTACTACAGGTTCTTCTCACCTGCTCTCAGCTGAACAGCTGAGCTCGGCTTGCTCCAGCATCCTCCATCCACAGTTACCACTGTGACAGCATAGGTTTCCCCACAGTGGAGGTTAGTGAAATTGCATGTGTTTGTGTGGTTTGTGCTACAAGTAAGCATGTGTTCATCGTTTGAGGTTGCTGTTGCTGTGTACATTTCAGCTCCTACAACATGAGACCAGGAGACAGCACTACCCTCACAAATTGGAGACACAGAGACGCTACTGGGAGCACAAAGACCTGAGAAGAAGAAGAAGAAAAGTGTTTAGTGCTGTTTAAGCTGAGATGTAAGTGGAACATGAATGTTTGATTTCAAGCTTTTTTGCACCTGCTCTAAAGCTGTAAGCTGTGCTTGGAGCTCCCATGCATGTCTGGGAGAACGGCGTGACTGTGATGCTGTAGGTTTCACCACAGTGGACATTAGGGACCTCACAGCTGGTAGAGTTAGTGTGACAGTGGTGGGTATGCCCATCCTGGCCTGTCATTGTAACGTTGTGTCCAGTTGCACTGGGGCTTCCCACCCACGTCACCAGGGCTGAGTGATTGGAGCATTGCAGGGTGGCACTGACGTTCTCTGGGGCACACGGGACTAAAGAGGAAAAAATAAAAAGGGAAAAAACAGATGGAGGTCATTGCAAAAATCCCAAATTATTTATACTATAGTCTTATTTTCTGCTAAAGTTGTAGAGCGATCAGAAAAATTGGGAAATGGCAGCTTCTGGTTCTGTCTTAAGATAAATAAATTAGTTTTATAGCATGTCTTAATGGAACCATACATGTTATAACGGCTTGTTTGAACCACAGGAGGTTATTGTGACTTTAAGAAAGGTAAACCATTAAGTTTTCTTTACCTGTTGGAAGGGATTCGCTGACACTTAGGCTGCTGTTGCACTCCTGCCCTTGAGCTTGGACATTCACTTTTAAATCCAAGCCGCAGGGAAGATTGTCAAACACACAACTGGTATCTGTTGTGTGGCAGCTGTCTTGGAACCCTTGCCCTGTTACCTGAGCAAAGAAGCTGAGGCGTCCCACAGGGTCTGACCATCTAAGTAAAGCTGAATTGTTGCTGCAGGTATACTGTTTAGAGATGATAGCTGGAGAACAAGGGGCTGAAAACAAGACACAAGATATTTTAATTTGCTAGGCTGAAGAGGTAAAGTGAAGTCGACCACATGTTTGTCATCACAAAGATTCCCACCTGTGGTAATGTTAGTAACTGGTCCAGGTCCACTGTCGCACTGACTCCCTCGAGCAGTAATCGTGGCCATGTAGGTCTCACCACAGAGAAGATCCGTCAAAGTGCACGATGTCGTGACTGTGCTGCATGAAACACTGTGTCCATTCCAGGCTGTTGCATTAATTACATAACCCGTGACATCAACCATAGCTGTCCAGGACAGCAAAGAAGAACTGTTGGCACAGATCTGAGTACTGCTTTGGATAGAAGGGGAGCATGGAGCTGATTGGGAGGCAGAAAGGAAAAAGAATGATTGGTGTTTCAGATAAGAGTTGTCCCCCCCCCCATTTTTGTCCCATTTTCTTGACTTACCTGTCTTTAGGACTTCTCTGGTTGCTCCAGTGCTGTTACAGGTGGCATCCTGAGCAATTACAGTTAGGTTGTAAACCTTTCCACACTGGAGCTGTTTCAGCTGACAGAAGGTGGTGTTGCTGCTACAGGAAGTGTAATGATCAGAGCCATCTTCCTGAACCAGCACAGTGTAAGCAACTGCTCCGGCAGCCTCAGCCCACAAAACCATGGCTGTGTCTGCACCACACTGGAGGTTGCTGGTCACATTTATTGCGTCACATGGTCCTGGAGGAATAGTGAGTTTGAGGTCAGTTTTCAGATAATGCACTTTAAAATGATGAAAATGATTTTAAGATCCATAAAATGCAAAGCAGATAATGGAGACATCACCTGTCTTTCTAATGATTTGAGTGGGAGTGCTGGTGCACAGGCTATCCTGGGATGTTACTGTGATGTTGTACTGAGTAGCACATTGCAGGCCGGAGAAGGAGCATGTAAGATTTGAGGAGGAACAAGTTTTAGAGAAGCCATTGAGGCTCGTCA
Source organism: Telmatherina bonti (assembly GCF_933228915.1). NCBI lineage: Eukaryota > Metazoa > Chordata > Actinopteri > Atheriniformes > Telmatherinidae > Telmatherina > Telmatherina bonti. The sequence goes on along the minus strand of NC_136625.1, from coordinate 24,767,405 downwards.
TTGTTGCTGTGTAGGAAGTGGCACCAGGGGAAGCATCCCAAGAAGCCAGGAGAGAGTTTGTGCCACATTCTGTCACTGCTCTTAAGTTTAGAGGGGAGCATGGTCCTGGGGAATGATATCACAGCATACAGAATGAATAACATGACAAAGAGTTCAAGATAACTATTGTACAATACTTCCACAATTAAAATTCTCCTTACCAGTGTGTATAGTCTGTGAGGGGTTATATGGTCCACTGCAAGTCCCAGAGGAGGCTTTAATAGAGACATTGTATGTCTGTCCACACTGAAGTCCACTGAGAACACAGCTGGCATTGCTAGTATGGCAGCTGACTGGGCTAATATTGACATTCAGTGGCATAGCAGTAACACTGTAGTTAAGTGGCAGAGCGGAGGAGATCCAGCTGACCATCAAGTCATTGGTGGCACACAGCAACTTTGTAGTGAAGTTTCCTGGAGCACATGGTACTAGCAGACACAGAACATTGTGGATATTAATCAAAAAAGGCAAAACAAAACCCATCACTTGATCTAAAATAAAGAGTGATGCCCAATGTCATGAATGCATGTTGACACTTAGTGAGTACTTGCTACTATTTTTTGCAACCACATTTACGTGACACTTCTTGCCATAATGACACATTAATGACTTCTAAAGATGCCAAAGTTGTTTTCAAGTTTTCTTCAATTCTTTGGCAACCACCATGAACTATTCATATCACTATTTAAGTTGTGCACTGATCATATATAAGTTCTTAACATGTTCTTGTGCAAAAAAAAACCCTTAATTCACAAAGCAACAACATTTATCATATGAAGTTAAATAGGACACTATTCCTCTGTGGAATGTTGTGAAATAAAATTGGGAAAGAAAATGGAAATAAAAGACTGAACAGAGTCAAAATGACTGCTTTAGTAAATATATGGTATTCTCCAGTGTCTGTATCAGAGAAGTACCTTAAAACAATTAAGTATTCCTTTAATATTCTAAATTTAATAATTTTTGTTCTACAGCTACTTTTTTATTGTTGTTTGGGTTGATCATTCTTCTTTTGTAAAGAAACAGAGACATTATGAAAGAATACAGGGATAAAATTATTTTTGAGGAAATATTTTTGGGGGAATTTTATGAAAATGTAAGAGCTATGAACACGGATCTGAATCCAAATCAAACTTTCCTGAAGACAGTGGAAGACCTCTCTTTTCCAGTACCTTGGTCTTGCCTGAAGGGGACACTGTTGCTGACGCAGGTGCCGTCGGTGGCAGACACTAGGATATCATACTCTTGGCCGCAGACCAGGTTATTCAATGTGCAGTTGGAGATGTAGCTGCTGCAGCTGAGGGTATGGTTGCTGCTGGTGGCTTTCACTTCATAGCTCACTGCATTCGCACTGGGACTCCAGAGGACCTGAGCTGCTCCAGCGCTGCAGATCACCTGGCTGGTCACATTTGAGGGGGGACATGGCTCTGGCGAGGGATTAGAAATGCAAATGAGTCCTTTGGCTAAATCTGGCATTCATAGAACTGTTCTTTTACTGTTTAATTTGCTCTGTCCCTGTCAAATAAAATTTCAGATAAATGGAGCGGATCAGAAACACAGTTTAGTTTAGTCTTGTCAACGGTAATCATCTAATTACTAGCATCAATGGTTGTATTACCTGTATTTAGAGACAAAATGCTGCTTGGTTGGCCTGTGCAGCTACCATCAGCTCCTGAGACACTGATTGTGTAAACTTCCCCACAGTGCAGCCCAAGAAAGCTGCAGGACGTTTCATTGGTTGTGCACTCAGACCTGTGACCGTTGCTGCTCACAGCCATAGCAGTGTAGAGTTTGGCATTGGTACTGGCAGCCCATGACACAGGAACAGGATCAGGAGCACACATGTACTCGGCTGTGATGTTAGTGGGAGGACACGGCACTGACGGAAAACACAAATAAAGCAGATGTGTGAGGATGCATTCAAAAGATTTCCACTGCTTCGTCTCCAGCTGTGCTTGTGTGGTTCTTACGTGTCTGCACTGTGACCTCTGAGCTTGGCAGACTGCGGCACTTCCCGCTGACAGAGAAAACAGTCAGTGTGTAGGAGCTTCCACACAGCAATCCTCCCATGATGCACTCAGTCTCTGTAGAGTTACAATATAGATGCTGGCCCATTCCCCTGGAGATGATGGCGGTGTAGTTCTCTGCAGGAACTGAAATGTTCCAGTTGACTTTAACCTTATCGGTGCTGCAGCTCACACTGGCACTCACATTCTCAGGACTGCATGGTGCTGAAACAAGAAAAATGACCTGTTATGTCACTCAGAACGGACTTTTTCAATGTATGCATAATTATATGTTAAATTTAGCAGATTAAGTTAAGTTAAGTTAAGTTAAGTTAAGTTAATTTAAGCACCACTACCTGACTCCAGGCTAACCGGTGTTGATGTGGATGGACAGGTTCCATCGGTGTAGCTGACAGTGACATTGTATTTTTTTCCACAAGGTAATGGAGAGATTTTACAGTTGTTGGTTGTGTTGCTGGTGCAGTTGAGCTGAGAGCCGCTCTCATCCTCTATTGTTGCGATGTAGTGGCCTGAAGCCTGATGGTTCTGCCAGATCACTAGAGCATTTTGGGCATCACAGTCTCTGATTGCCTCAACGTTGGCGGGAGGGCAAGGTGCTGGAGAAGATGCAGACGAGTCATTTGAAAAGGAAAACTGTCAAATGAATAACCAAAAAATATTAACAAATTAATTCCTCAGTAAGAACATTACATACCGGTCATAAAAGCAGCCATCCGACTTTTAGTACTGTTGCATATGAGATTAGAGCCGATAACACTGGCAGTGTAATTCTTTCCACACATCAAGCCTTCAATCAAGCAGCTGGTGCCCAGTGAATTGCAGTCATATGAATTCCCATTGGCATCTTTAACAGTGGCTATGAAGAATATGGCACCGAAGCTTGTTACCCATGTGATTCTTGCAGAATCTTGGCTGCAGTCCTCTGATGCTGAGACGTTGCTGGGTGTGCAGGGAACTGCAAAGAGAGAAGACCACTTTTTGTTTCTGATTGTTATCTGGCCCAGTAAAGTGAGGTCACAGAGCTTCCAGTACATACCAGTCTGAGCAGATTGTCCCAGTACCCAATCAGTGGAGCAGTTGTCATTGGACGCCATTATCCGCATGCTAAGCTGTTCACCACAGGGCACACCTGCAATTGCACAGCTATTTGTTGGGGAGGAGCAGTTGTAGATTTGCCCATTGTTCCCCTGAGCTTCGACTGTGTACGAAAGAGCTCCTTCAGAAGAGTCCCAGGTTGTGATGAGCAAGTCCGACTGACACTCAGCTTCTGTCTGTATGTTTGCTGGTAGGCAAGGAGCTTGGGGAAGAAAAATAGTGTCTCTTTGATTACTCATGACAGCCTAAAACAACAGTTCAGATTGTATTTTATGCTTCTTAGGGAGCAAATAAAACAAACTTTACTCACAGGTCCGGACAAACTCGGGTTCAGAGACTTCGCTGTTACACTCAGAGCTCACTGCATACACTCTGTAGGTGTAAAACTGACCACAATTGGTGCTGGTGAAGTAACACATCTTGTCTGTTGTCCTGCACTCAGTTACAGTTCCTGTATTGTCCACAGCTGTGGCTACATAGTAGATGGTGTTGTTGGTAGGCTGCCAGCTAAAGATGATCACATTGGAGGAGCAGTCGTGTGAAGTTTGAGGGAAAGCTGGGGCACAAGGGACTGCAGGTAAAGACAAGGAGAAATGAACATTAAAGCACAGTCACTGGGGAAGAAATAGAAACAAAGGGGTGACTGGAAATATGTTAAAACAGAGAGTCATGTCGTAGAATCGTTTTTGTTGCCAATGTGTAATAATTTCATGACTTCATTGAAACAGAAAATGCTTTTTTCTGGGTGTGTATGCATGTTATTACATCAATCCCCTTGATAGACCTGCTTCACCTTTTAACTTTTTATACTGATACTGTAGTTGACCTTTGAGATAACCATAAGGCCATATGGATTAGCTGGTGTCAGATAACAGTTGTTTTTTCTTCAGAAGGTGTGTTATGGAGCTTAACAAAAGGCCACCATGGGAGGAACCTAAATAGCTTCCCAAAGGGAACACTTACGGTAATGTGTATGTGTTTGTGTGAGATGAAAATTGAGAAGATATCTTCTTGCATGAAAAGGCAGACGTGGAGCCAGAAACAATAGGAGCAGTAAAAAGGGAAAGGCAATCCGACTCAGTTCACGAGGTGCTGCCCTCACCTGTCTCAAACTGGGAGGTGGTGTTGGAAGTGCTCTCGCAGTCATCAGAGATTACGGTGACGTGGACCTGGTACTTTTCACCACATTTCAGCATGGTTATCTGGCAGCTGGTGGAGTGTGATGTACAGTTAAGGGAGGTACCGGTGCCATCAATAGCTGTGGCTCTGTATGAGTTGGCCCCAAAAACTGAATCCCATGTAACTGTGACCATGCCGTTAGAGCAGCTATAGTCCACAGAGACTGACGTTACTCCAGTAATGGCTGAGGAGAAAAAAAAGTGCAAAGAGACTAAGTTAACAGAGCTGATGACATTATAAACTTGGTTTACAATGAAATGAACAATGAGACAATGACATCATTCCAAAATGGAAACATTATTCAAAATTCGGTACAGTAACCATTTATCAAATGCCTTTTTATTTGGAAAACAGCTGTATTGTTTGCACACATAACTGTAGTTTTACAATAGAATGTCTTATAAAGGTGAAACAGTGAGTTTGACTGAAGTTTCACAAGATTAAAGCTCCAACATGCAGAGGTTTGTAGATAAACTGCTGCAGAGGTTTTCATGTGACATGCAACGCAATCAGTTTTTCTTCATTTTTGCTCAGTTTTTTAAAATATAGATAAAAACAGTGTGATTTGTTATATAATGTTGGTCAATTGAAGTCATTTTTATCTAATTTCAGAAACTGGCAGTGACCAGACGGTTCTTATTTATATCCTGATACAATAGTGAAGTGAAACAAGATTTACACTTATTTTCATATTATTATAGTTTCCTTTTTTTTCAGTTGATTAATTTTTTTAAGTTGTACTTTATAAAGTGTAAATTGTTCAGTTATATCATTAATTTTATCCTTTGCACATTTTATTTGCAGTTATTTGCATAAATCACTTTAATAGTGTAACATCTGGCTATCAGAAATGAAGTGGAAAAAAAACATGTATCCCATATCAGTTACTTTCAGTAGTAGGAACATTAGTCCTACTGCACTGGCTTATGGATTTATAATTTTTTTTTTAATGTATTAAACCAATATCTGCGGGATCACAATAAATGAGTAAAGTAAAACATAAACAAAACAAAAACAACAACAGTGGATTAAAAATGAATCAGATTAGCTCAAATCATGCTCAAATACTTACGGGAAGTGGTGTATGAAACATTAGCGGCCTCTCCAGGCACCAGGAAGACGTTAACTGATGAAACTCCCACTGTATAAGTAGAGCAGGGCTCCAGATTACCAATATCCAAACGTGTGTCTGTGGTGTTTTTGATGACTGGGGGGTTGTCAGGCTTGCCATCATCACTCACAGTCACTTGGTAAATCAGGACTTTGCTAACAGAGTTCCACGTCACTTGGGCTGTGCTCCTTCCAGTTGTTTGAAGAGTCACACCAGTTGGTGGCTGCACCACTTCCAGCAAAAAATACAAGTGTTAACCATTTATAAATCACTCTGCTTGCCAGAAGACACCTTGTTAAAAAAAAAAAAAGCAAGAAAACCAGAACTTTATTGCATTTGCACTTACAAGTAACTATTGTCCTTGTGTTACTTTTGGCGCCTCTTCCTGCACTGTTGGAGGAGTAAATATAACAGTTATAAGTCGTGGAGGGAGTCAGACCATCCACTTGTCCACTCAGAGTTGTGAAGGTCTGGTTGAAAATCTTTTTAGGAACACTAAACTCCTCCACGAATAAGATGTAGCTGTCCGCCCCAAATACAGAGGACCACTCAAACTTTATTGAGGTACTTGAAATAGCTTTGGAGAAGGTGATCTGAGATGTGGCAGGAACTATAGAAATGTAAAAGAGAGAAATACTCTTTAACACAATTCAACAAAGCAATTCCGCTGAACAGTTTAAGTGTTTTTAGATTTGTAATCTATATTTCCTTACCTGTCAAAGCTCTTACAGTAACTGAGCACATGGGAGAAAAAAAACTCTGGAACGCCTTAAGTGTGACTTCGTACAGATTTCCGGGTCTTAATCCCTGTACCAGCCTCTGAGTGCTGGGTGCTGTTTGCATCAGCATCAATGGGGCAACAGTGGTTGAGTTCACAATCCTCAAGTCTAAAACATAAACGGAGGCTCCAAGATAGCTACTCCACACCACATTCAGTGTAGATGCTGAAGGGGATGTCACTGACACTATGTCACATCCTAGAAATTGAGAGAAGAGATTTAATACATTTTTACAACAGGTATTTCTGTGAATGTTTTTTGAGTAAAGAACTACAACTATAATGCCACAGATGACCAAACATAATACTTGAGTTAAAAAAACAAACAAACTTTAAATCCAGTAAATCTTTATGAGTATGATGATATTTTTTATTATAACTGGTATATAAATCAGTTGTTACTCCTATCAGTCTAATATAGTTATTTGATTGTGATTCAATTCACCTTTTCTGCATTTATTTAGTCAACAAAACTACTGTATAAAATATCACAGAAAAGTAAATAAAATGATTGTTAAAAAGCAACATTTCTATCAGTATGATGGTCAAAGACATCCTACTTTCATGAATGCTTGAATTTTATAAACAGCTGACTAAAATAAATAAAACAAAGAGAAAAAAAAAAATCACCCACCTGAAACCCCGCTGCCATGGTGCATCTAAAAATGGAAAAACACATTTAAATTAATTAGAAAAATGTGGAAAATGACAATCTCATGTGCTTATTAGAAAATAAATAAATACCTGTATGACAGACAATAAGGCAAACGATGAATAAAAAATCCACATTTTATCCTGTGTAAGTGTTGAACCTCCACAAAGTCACATCTATCTGTTGCAGTCAGCAGCTCATCTGAAACCTTTACAGGCTGAGCAATGTACATCAGTATGATGGGAGCCAATCAGCAGGTCCCAAATGAGGGCAGGTGGATGCCCCTGGGCTCCCTGTCATCATGAGAAGGAAACAAATCATTTATGGGGCTTTTCAGGTGGAGGTGAGAATACATTAAACAATCTCCACCCTGTCACATTCAATATGCATTTTATCCGTGTTCCGGGAATATTTAATTTGTGCCACCCATGGACTCCTGAGTCTGTGGTGGACAAGCATATCTTTGAAAAGCGGCTGTATTCTAATAGGAAGAGAGTTGCTCTGCTGCACAGTAATCTGATCTCTTATACATGATATAATGCAACTCAAAGGTGAATTCAACCAACACCCCCTGATACATCCTTCCTGGATTGATGTAATTTTTCTTTGGAAATGCCTTGTCATTGGACATAATGATATAAAGAGTCTTATGGTTATGCCCCATCATGGTATTGTTTTTTTTTTGGGTTTTTTGGGTTTTTTTTTTTTTTTTTTCATTCAAATCCTTCCACATCCCACATTTCTTCTTTTATCTTCTCCAGTAAAAAGACTTGAGCGCTTATAGTAGTTGTTTTGTGCTATTGGATGAGTCTTCTGTCCCACAGATCTTAGTGCATTAGTGTCTGGAGACTTTGGAGGACCAGACGGACACCTCCGACTCTGATCCTGTTTGTGAAGTCCACTGGTGTCCTGCGAGAGGAGAAAGCTATGTTAAGGGTCTGCTGTTGTCATATGAGGGCTGAAACTGTGACTGGTTTGTGTCATGATATGACATTTTCTCAATGTATTTTGTGTTGTGTCTTTAGTTTTAGTTTCCTGTTTTATTTTGCAGTTTTTCCCTGATCAGTTCCCTTTTCTTGTTTTCTGTGTAGCCTTTGTTCCTGTTCATAGTTTTCACATGGTTTTGTTAGTTCATCCATTTTACCCGTGTCTTGTTTTGTTCCCCTGTATCTATAGCCCTTGCTATCAGTTCTGTTTGCTGGTTCATTGTGCTGGTTTGCCTTCAGTTCAGCTCAGAGTTCTGAGAATAAAACGTCTTCATTCAGCATTCCTGGCTCTGTTCCTGCATTTGGGTCCTCACCTCTGCCACAACCCTGACAGTTTGAAGTTATGTTTAAGGTAGCTGGCAGATGTCTAAGTAACATCATCACAACATGAAGATAATTAACTGATCTAAAAAAATATTGATGGTATGATTGATAAGAGTATCTTCCATCTCTTTGGTGTGTGTATCAACGTGTATTCCTTGCTTGGTGCCATTGATAAATGAATCTGTGGGTTTATCATCTGTCTTTGTTTCAGTTAGGTGGTGCAATCATTTAAATAAATTTCAATCTCGAGTTCAGCTTTATTTATATAATGTCATTTCACAACAAAGTAACACCAGGGCACTTTATAGACATCATCAATTCAAGCTAATTCATTGTGAGCCAATCGAAATAAATCTATAGTCCAATTTATATTGGACTATATTGGACCTGATATCAAATCACAACTTAAAAAAAACTTCACATCTTTTTCTTTACATGTTCTGTTTAAAGACCACAAATACAGATTAACAGAGTACACCAGCAGGTAGATGGTGAAAAGATGCCTTGATATACAATATTACAGTGATATCAAAAGCATGAGTTGATTGATTGATTGATTGATTGATTCATTCATTCATTCAGTCATTCATTCAGTCATTCTTTCATTCACTCATTTATTGGTTGTGATGAAGCTGGAGCGTATCTTAGCAACTGGGTCTAATTAGCAGGATACATCCTGCACAGATTACAAGTTCAGCACAATGTATCAAGAGCATACTGCAGAGAAATCCTAAATTAAGCACTGCTATTAGAAGAAATATCTTGACTAAATGCCTGGAGAGATCATAAGTGTTTCAAAACAACATAAACTAATAATGAGCTTAGTGGAAGAGATAAAGGACTTGAAGAGGCAGCAAGAGAAAATTTAGGAAAACAGCAGAGTTTGAGTTGTTCTGATGGTAACTCTTGATGGTTTTTGTTAAAATCAAATTAATTTAATTAGATTTGAAGTAATCTGGTAATCCATGTGGTGAGAGGAAGTGCCCTTTGCTAGCAGTGGGTATAATAATAATCATACCTGTTGACAAAAATGTAAAAAACTAACATAGGTGATTGTTACATAATCGTAATTGTTAAAAAGATGTGGGTAAAAATGTTTTATTGACATCTACCTATTTATATTTGAACTGTTTGTCTTGTCACATTTGTTCAGTTTTGTATATGTGTAATTTAATATATGTTTAAAATGATTAAGTAACTAACAAATAACTCCATTGTCTGATGCACTTTAACGAGACTACAGGCTTACACCACATTTGTTTTAACACATTTATACAAACTTTTTTCAGTAAATTATGTGTGAGCATTCAATAAATAATGACTCAAACATACTGGTGTGGGGGGCAGTTTCTGCTATATGGGACATAAACTATTTATTTAAAGCTGATAAAAGCAAAACAAAAGGAAAATAATAGCTTCAGGGATTTCCTGCTCATGACGGTAATAAGTTAACTGTGTTCTGTCAAGGCTGTTACATAAACGAATGTGATAGCTTGCTGCACATTGCATTGCTAAACAAAGAAAGCAGCTAACAAAAGGTCCAGTCCTCCACCTCCACCCTGAGCTCAGCCCGGTTGCATGTGCCCCTATTGTGAGCTTCTTGATGGTCATGCTCAAATGTGTCTTGTGTCTGCTACATGTGTGGAGAAAACATTGAATACATGCATATTTTACCAATACTGCAAAGTAATTGTGTTTATTTGTCCTGCCCTGGCATCCCTGGAGGGAAATCTGAATCTGAATCATTGGAGTACATGTTGATACTCGTGTTTGCACACATGAGTGTGTATAAAGCAAATGATCTGTTTACATGCAAAAGTTGAAAAGATCATTTAAATTCAAAAAGGATTTTTTAAAAATCAAATATAGCACTTAAATGTGTGAACACATCACTTACATCACTCTAATGAAGTGTTTGGTACATGCAGCAACAACCAGGATTTCAGATTTTTTTTAATGGTTAGCAAGTCAGAGATTACATTATCATGTACTCTGCTCAAAACAATAAACGCATAATCATTAGCATGTAACTTAAAGTCTGTCAAGCTCTGGGATATTAGTGTGCCCAGTTAGAAAGTAACTCTGATTGTGAATCAATTTCATCTGCTGTCACACAAATGGATAAAGAACAGATGGAGATGAAAGGGAGGTGGAAGGAAGTGGTCCTGCAGGTGGTGGTCACAGAACATTTATTCGCCTTCGTCCTTTCTGACCAATTTTTTTTATCACATTTACATTTTGCCAGTACCCTCACCGCTAGAGGTAAAGTGGGGCAGCATTTGCTCTTCCAGGATTGCAAATCAGTGTGAACTGTGTCTGGAAAGTTTGCCGTGTCTCCTAGCACAGTGTTGAGAACATGGAAGCGGTACCAGAAGATATGAAAGGGGCTGCAGGAGGACAACAAGCCAGCAGTGTAAGCAGTTCCTGCATGACGAAGGCATTGATGCTATGGACTGGTGTGCCTGTTCACCAGGCCTTATTCCAATTGGACCTATTTGGGGCATTGTGTCAAGTTCCATCCATTGCCACCACATCCCACCACACTGTCCAAGGGTTGACTGAGTCTAAATTAAGTGTGTTGCATCAGGGAAACTTCTAAAACCTGCTGGACTGTCATGTTCTCTGCTCTGCTCTGACTGGGTTGATCAGTGGATTCAGATCACCTTTGACTATCTGATTGTCACTCTGTTTCTTGTTGCCATGGTTTCCACTCTTACAATCAGTTCAAGTCATTCTACCTGGATTTCCCAAATTGCCATCTGGTCTCCACACTATATGACCTCACCTCATTCTCTCCTTATCTGCCAGATTATCAGCACAGCTTCCTGCCAAATTGAAATCCTGTATCCTCTGACTGACTTCAAGATTGCCAACGAGCTTTGATTCTCAGATTTCCCCTCTTGCCCTTATTGGATTCCTTCTGCCTGTTCTGGACTTCTGGATGTCAACCCACGGCTTGCCTCTGGACCTCAAACCACGCCTGTCGCCTTGATAAGTACCGTTTGCCTCTGGATACTGACCATTGCCTGATTCCTGACCTTGTGGATTTTTCAGCTCCCTCTGATCCTGAGGACCAGCCAAGTCTCATCAGACTAAACCCCCTGTCTTTTACTACTACTACTCCTGTGTGTAGTTGAATTTCTGGGTCCTCATCCACTTATGACATGGATACCAGTCCTTGAGGACAGGGACTAAAAATCCCTGTTGTAGGGAGTGCATACAGCAGAGGTGTGCATACATCGAGCTCTACTATCCTGCAACTTTTAGATGCAACCCTTTTCCAACACGCCTGAATCAAATGACTGGTTTTATAACGACACCCCTGCTCAGCTGAATAACATGCGGATGGGGATTGCCACAGTTTGATTCAGGTGCAGGTGTGTTGAAGGATGTACCTAACAGTGACACAATTTTAGATCTCAAAGACCAGACTTGGTCTCCTTGAGTCATGAGGAATTTCTGTAGAAGTTGACATAGCACATGATTTGATCTTTCTGTGTGATTCTGAATCCAGACATCAGTGGATCGATAATTTTGATTACCGTGGCTCATTCTCATGATGTTCTGTTCTCAACACATACGCAAACAAAGATTTTCATTGGAGTATTTCATTAATCCATATGCGTTGTGTTCCCTTTTGTTTTATATTTCCATTTAGATCACAGCAGACAGGATTTAATTGTCCAACTATCATTGCCATCTGGTCCTGCTGTTTTTCACTACTGTGTAACATCGTGCAAGTTCAGTAAAATGGTACATTTGTAGGTATCGGTGTGAGCTGTATTCATGGGTGCCTATTTCTGTTGGTTCAATCTGTGATGCAGAATATTCAGGGTATAATCAGTCCCTTGAGTAATAAAAGGTTAAAACAGCTATCAGAAATGGATAGTGTAAAATTGTCAGGAAAATATTAATATGTTTAATGTGAAACATTATTTTCCAGTCCTGGTCATAAGGTATTTGCTTCCTTCAAATGAATAGACTGCCAGCCCAATTTGTCATTAAACTCCTTAGAAGACTGATCATTTAATTCAGGTGTGTTGAAGCATATAGAAATATATCAAACACACTGGGCATTGGCTTATAATGAAGCGCAATTACTTGTCTTAAAGTAGTCTGCATTTATCTAACTGACTGAACAAGGATGATGACACCAGATCATTGCTTCTGTCCTGGTGAAGCAATAATCTGTATTAACGCTTCTCTCCTTTAATATTGTTATCAGGGCTGCGTAGTAGTGAGGTGGTAAGCACTGCTGTCTCACAGCAAGAAATTCCCTGTGTTGAGCCTCATCTAAGGGGATAGTAATGATGCTCTTATAATTAGGAAGTTGTAAAAACTAATAAAGTAAAATTTTATTTCCATCCATCCATTGGGCAAGAGGTAGTGTGCACCATGGACATGCAGGCCACCAGTCTGTCCCAGTATTTTTATTTTATGATGTTGTATGTTTTATTTTGTTTGTTTGTTTTTTATTATTTTTATGAATTGTTCTGAGCTGCATTATTGTCTTTTTTTCGTGTTTCAGTAAAATTCCTTTCTTTTTCTTGTATGAACTTGTGATGTCTTAACACATCTTTTTTTCCCCCACACTTATGGACTATCAAATATATGTAGAAGAGACAGACAAGAAATACAGCCAGAGACTTGCTGGAAAAAGGTTCATTATGTCTACTTTTCTGGTGCAAACTAAAATAAAATGAATGATATACTAAATAATGTTCAATATAAATGTTGAAAGAAAATGTTTAGTTTAACTTTTAAAAGAGCAATTTATTGACTGAGACAACATGAGAGGCTTTGTGTTTCTTGTCAGTTGTCTAAATGTTGAAATAAATTCAAAATAAGTTTGTAGGTCAGTTATAAAACTTCACAGACACTAAAAATGGGTTCATCGGTTTGATGTAACATGTATATTAAGATCTACTTCAATAATTTTACCTCATAATTTTTTTTCTCACTGATGTTTTAAAACCATCAGAGCAGAGTCAGTGAAAGTAGAACCATCAAACAATAACTTACAGCACAGCTTGTTGGAATGCAAAAACTTTGCTTTATTTTTCTCATCTGCCAGGTTGGAGAAAACATATCCAGTAATAGCGACGTTAACACTGAATCTGTCTTCAGCAATGTGATCAGATGTATCATCCACAGGACTTGCTATGCATGACTCCAGGCGGAGGAGGTCGATACCTGCTGTCCCAGTTTAACTTTGACCTCTTTTCACTGTTGGCCAACCACCTGGAGATATGTCATACTGCAGCCATATGGAGGTCTTCTACTTGGAGAGTTCCTAAGATATTAGTTTACATTTTGGTGATTACTGCCATAATAATTTTCACTTCACGAGCCAGAATAAAGGAAATAAAGTGGTTACATCAAGTTCCACTGAAATAACTTGTTGAATGCATACATTTACAACAAAAACTGTATTTTTTCTATGGCAGTAAGATGAAAAATATTTTTCAAGTACACTGAATATATGCCTCCAGGTATTTTCTCCAAAGCTCTCACAGTGTATTATATGGCTTTGGTTTTATCATAATCATTTTTCACATTTAATAAAGTAGTTTTTCACTTGCAAACATCTAATCAGATATCCATGAACTTGCTGTTTTTGATGGATGGTGTTTCCTGTAAAGCAAAAGAGAAATATTAAAATGACTCAATGGGGAAAACAGCTTTAAAGGATATCTCATTAAAGTATCAGTGGTTGTTAATGCTGATCCTCTGTTAAACTTTTCTACGCTATATACAGTTGTGCTCATATGTATTCATCCCTTTCATTAAAGAAAAGGCTGAATTTACAACAGTCACTCAAATAACTGGAGACTTAAAAGAGGAACAATAACTAAAAATTTGCAAAAATATGTATTTAGTAATATTAGACACTGTTTTTTCATTTAATTGAGTTGAAGAAAGAAAAACAAACAAACAAACAAATCGGTCCTGGACAAATTAGAGCACTTTTCTGTTGAACAGTGGGACAAAATAACTGTCAACAGGTGCAGAAGTCTGACTGTGAGGAACAGAAAACACCTGACAGTAGCTGAAACATTAAAGGATTGTTCAACAAAATATTAGTTTCTGAGTGATGTAATATGTAATAAATTATCTTATGTGTTTGCTTTTTAAAAAAATATTTATATTGAACCAGAATTAGAAAATAATGTAATGATTTTCATAAATTTTTATTTATTATGACTTTAGTCAATTTCAGCCATTTTTACAGGCAGCTGTTTTCCTTCTTCAATGAAAGGGTATGAACAAATATGAGCACAACTGTACTGAGTACATCTGAATATAGCTGAGTTTTCTGACTAAAGAACTATCAAATATACTCTTGCAACCACTTGTCACAAACACAATAACATGTCTGTTATGTTCTCGCATCAGATCTCCATCTAGCTTTCCCTGAGTCATGTTCCCCTCATTCTTTCAACCATGTCTTAGCAACAGGTATCTAACAAGTCCCGGGGGTAAAAATGTACAGGGCTCAGCCCCACCTGTGCTGCTTTTCCATAAGCTTTCTCATGCACGCTTTTGTTCTCCTCAGACACTCACGGCTATTGTTCTACTCCTGTACATCCAGTTTATGGCTGCTTATGAAGGTGTCACAAGATATCTTTCAAGTTGTGAAGTGACACATCTAATGTGTCCCATGATAACAGCTTTTATCCATTTCTTTCACAATCAATAGCATAATGTCAAGGAAAGTGTTTTCTTTGTCTCAGGCTGTTACATAATGTGGTTTCTATGTGATCTTAGTGACAATCTTTGATCTAAAGGGCGTTAAGTAACAATAAACTTACCACATTTATTTCACACTTCGTCTTCCACGAGAGATTACTTGAAAAAGGAAAAGATGATATTTTAGTACAACTACAATTTTCCAGCAACTTATGACTTGTTTAATTTCTTACCAAAAGTTTTTTTTTTTTTTTTTTTTTTAATATCAAAGGTGGCACTACAACTGTGAGCTTTTCATTTAACTTTGGGTAAATGCTGATTGACATTTACATCAACAGATATATCTACAATAACATTAAATGGGCTTTAAAAGTGCTTGTGTGTGGTTATTTTAAAAATGCTAGCTCTTATCCTTAGTTAGCATTTAGCTAGTCTGTTATCCTATCTTAGTCTAAATGCTAAGCTAGGCAAGCATGTTAGCTGTAGCTTCATAACTTACAAAATACAGGAGACATGGCAGCCTAACTTAGTTTTTATGCAAAGCCAGGCAAACACAGGAATAGCTGTAGCCTCATGTTCACTGCACTGCCATAAGAGTGAAAAAATTTATACAAGGTGAACATTTAACAGAATGTCAATTGTGGTTAAAGAGGATACTCACCCATACCGGCATTACTTCCTGGGCAGGGAACTGAGAAGATAGTAAAACACAACAAATATATTTAGACTTGTGTATTATCCTGCACAAAGTCAGAGGTGATCATTTCAGAACACACAGATGACCCACCTGAATATGTCCTGGGTTGGCAGAAGGGGACTTTGATCCCATACTGCCCCACTGGTGCCGCCACAACCGTGTAGACGTCCCCACATGTTTCCTCCTGGATATCACAATACATGCTGCCTGCAGCTGCAATACAAGTGTAATTGGCTGCTGTCCCATACAGCTCTACTGTATGGTTATGGCCCTGAGGGCCTGATGAATGCCAGTACACCCTGAGCGAGTTGTTGGTCCGGCGATACAGCTTGACTCCTGTTGGACAGCAGGCACCTAAAACAATGTAAATGAGTGCAAGTTAATTTGTGTATTTTTTCCTTCCTGAGTAACTTTTACAAACCTATGAGTGTATATTGTCCTCACTGGATGAGAATCCATGATATTTGCACTCTGACTTGTGTCCTGTGCTGCTGATGGCTTCCAAGTGGATGCTGTAGTTGGTACCACAGGTGATACATCCCATTAGGCAGTGGGCATCAAGAGTGTGGCATTTGGCATGTCCACGAGGGGACGTCAAAGCGGCAACATAGGAACGAGCTCCACTGCCAGGTGACCATGTTACATTGGTCATGGCTTGGGTGACTTGGGTTACATTCACAAATGCTGGACAGCAAGGACCTTTTGGGGGAAGACATAAATAAAGAATGCTGTTACGTGCTAAAAATCGCATGTTTGAAAGTGTCATAAGTTTTCTCCATATAAAATAACTTATGATGACTCTTAACTACTAAAGTTCTACTCTGAACAGAGAAAGCCAAAGCATGTATAATAATTCATTTTAATGACACAAAACTCCACCGCAAAATTATACATAAATAATGTATTTATAATAGCTTTGATTGTAAAACTAGATAATGTTGATCTGATATAAAAAAAGATTTAGGTAAATAGCTACATACTGTTTGGTTTTTTTTTTTATGGCTGTATATATTTGTGTTACCTGTTTCTAAGGATTTGCTGAATCCAGGAAGACTTTTCCCCACTGCTGTGGTGGCCACTGCTGCAACCTCATAGGTCGAGCCGCAGGGTAGCTGTGTGAGTTCACAGGAGTTATTTTTTGTATTGCATGTGTGTTTGTTGTAGCGTCCAGTGGCAGTAATGGTGTAGTTAGTATTGGGGGAGTTAGGTGTAGTGATGAAGACGTTGTATTTGGAGCTGCTGGTCTGTGTCAGGTTCAGGATCTCTGGGGCACAGGGAGCTACAGCAGAGCAGGTAAGATCAAAAATAGTTTATCACCTCAAAATACACATAGACTTAGATTGAGAACTGTGTTTTTTTGTCTTCTTTTTTTTACTTGGACTTGTAGTTTGAACTCATTGTTTAAGATCTTCATCTATTATTATAGATTACCTATATATATTATTATATAGTTACCTGTCTCATGTTCGTGAGGTCTGCATGTGTGGTTGCATCCTCGCAACTCGCTGCATGGTGTCACCGTGATAGAATAAGCTGTATTGCATTTCAGATCTGAGAGGGCACACACTGGTGATGTGTCGTTACAGTGAATGGCATCATTAGTCTGGGTCGCTGTGGTCTCGTACAGCTCTGCTCCTTTGACTGGGGACCACATGATCTCTAGGGTCTCCGTGGAAACCAGCTGTACTGTGACATCCTTTGGGCAACAAGGAACTGTGGATGGGATGTGAGATATGGAGAAAAAGTATTAAGTTAGTTAATTAAACTGATAGGTGATTTAATTTTTTTTTTCTTACAGTGTTTGTGTTTAACATTTCACTGATAAAAAGCTCTAACCACAGACTCAGTTCTATTTGCCCTTAAAAGGTTTACCAGTGCTTCTGAAAGAAATGACACACCTAAACCAGATGCAATACCATTTACACCTGTTCTTTCACCATCTTTGCATGCCAAAATATTTCCACAACAATGATACTGGGAGACTTCAGGGGAGCTCAGACATCTGGCGTAAACCTGCATTGAACGGTTTTACATGAAGAACTTACTGGTGGTGTAGTTACGGACATGTGCGTAAAGGCTGGTGCCAGCCTGGTTGTAGGGGAATACACTTGTCAGGTAGGTATAGCCACACATGCAGAAAAATGTGCAGGTGCTTTCAGTGGTGTTACACGATGTCTCCATTCCGTCATCCCTCTTAATGAAAGCTACATAGTACTCCACTAGTGGCACTTCCTCCCACAACACAGTGCAGTTGCTTGCGTTGGGTTCCTCCACCCAGATGTTCTCAGGTGGACATGGATCTGGGAAAAGAAGAGAAGACAATTATAACAGCTTGCAAAATGAAAAATGTGATCGTTTATATTATATGCTTACTTGCTTTCTCGCTAAAAGTCTCAGCAGGCAAGCAAAGATGCATATTAAATAAAACTGCATTACATTGAATCTTAAGTTCAACTCTACTGGGTTATCATTCCTTAACACTTAATTTGTTTGACTGGAAAGGACAAATTTCAGGGTTTTGTTATAAGAAAAGAAAAAAAACTCATGGTTTTAATATTACATGAAAATATTAATTCCAACTCGTTTCTCATGAAATCAGTTTGGATCTGTGTTAACCTGCTTATAAGCTCCACCGGCAGTCCAGGCTTTTGCTATTCCCTAGTCTCTGACTCTGGAAAACTCTCCTTGGTAGCTCATTTACAAACTTCAGTAGAATAAAGATCAAGGCTACACACTTTTCCAAATTTAACGCCACAGTTATGATGCTACTACAGAGACCTTATTAACTTCCTGCCCAGATGAAAGACAGCAGATAACCTGGGAGTTGCTCCTGGTCAGTTCTTTCTCTTTTCTGAGCTGTGCCTGCCACAGTAGTCATTCCTGAAAAAAAAAGTTTATTCCATGTAGTTGCTTCAGCTATGTGCCACAGAAATGATTTGTTTCTGGAATGCCTGACATAGGCAGAGAGGGTTTGTGGGCTACTGGCGGCAAAGCTCCAGCGTTCCTCTCTTGTCACATAAGTTGCTAACGGGAAACATTCCTAGTTTGGCTTTGGATGCTTTTCAGATAGATGGCTAGCATAATATTAATGACTTTGGTGGCAAACCTTGCTGTTTTGGGCAAATTTGCAAGCATTTTAGGATGGAAAGTCATCCTGATGCCTCAGTGGGGCCCCTAATTCTCATGGATTGATCATTACATTCTGAAAACAGCTTTCAGTTTTGCTATAAAAACAAAATTTAAACATGAAAACAAATAGACTTATTTGCTAGCTTGAGTAGTGTCTTTTCTCTTTTTTTATGCAACACAGCAGGTCCCCCCCAAAATAAGTCCAATTCTCTCATTGTTTTAGTTAAGCTTGAAAGTTTACAGAATCTGATTTCATGCTAATGCAGCCATAAACAGAACTACTCCACCTAGCATGCACTAGCTTCTTCTATAGCTTCCTACAGCCCCATACAGCAAGTAGGAAGGCCTGGCCAGTGGTGGTTTCTCCAGTCTACATGGTACAAACAGGCTGTCGGACTTCACCTTTCTAAAGCTGAAGGTGGTGCTTTGCAGGCACAAAGCAGAAAGAAAGAGTTCCACTGCTGAGGATTTGGACATGATTTATAACCAAGGGGCATTTTCAACATGAATACTTAACAAATGACTGTAAGAAACTTGCAGAGTGCTTTATGTGTGTGTGATAAACCCACATGTGATGTAATCGGCTGGGTTTGAGGGGCTGCTGGGTCCAGCATCATTGTAGGCTATGACAGACACAGAGTGGTTCTGGCCACACTCTGCAGGTATGATGTAACAATAACTATTTTCTGTGGAACAGTTTTGTCCATTAGATGTCGAAGCCATGTATTTCTTAGCACCCTGCACCGACACCCAGTAGATGGCAATCCCCAGAGAGCGACCCTGAGTCACCTGTACATGGGTCACATCTGGGCTAACAGGACCTGTTTAAAAAAAAAAAGAAAAGAACAAAAAGTTAGCTGTAAACTATTCATCCAATCTTGTGGTGCGTGTTTATGTTGACACATTTGTAAGCTACTTGTTGCCACTTACGTGTGATCTGACAGACAGTGAGGTCGTCACCAGTTCGACCCTCAGAGTCCCAGGCTGTGCCCTTGATACAGTACGTAGTTCCTGCTTCGAGAGTGTCAAAAGTTACCACCGTATCAGTGGTGTTCAGCTTGAGGCGAGTGCTGGAGCCCTCTCGGATGATGCACAGAGTGTAGAGGACGGCGTGCTTCACTGGGGCCCAATTCACAAGTATGGTGTCGTTGCTAGGAGAGGATGTGTTCAACTTGGGTGCCATTACAACTAGAGACAGGATCAGGCAAGGACAAGTCACTGATGAATGTAAAATACCAACAAACAACAACACAAACAAAGAAAAAGCATTCATTCACACAACACATTTTTGTTGTATGAGGTATGAAACAATTTTTCTGTGATCATATTCCATTCATTTCTTCCAGGAAGGGTGACAACCCAGTTCTCATGGTTTCTCTTTCATGTAATGTAGATGGTACAGTAGAAGGCTGGATACAGTTTCCACCCTCTTGCTATGGCCTCAACAAGTAGAAAACAGTAACAAAGGGCAGTGAAATGATGAGCTGCTTTTGCCGGCAGTGTGAGATAACAGGCTATTGTCTGAGAGGAAAACAGTAAGGTTGTGTTTCACTCTTCATACATCTATTATCATCTTGAATAAACTTATGATGCTCACAGTCTGGACAAGTGAAAGTGGACCGAAAAGACAATTAGATTGGTAATATACTGGTCTTCCTGATGGTTAAACACATAAAACCTTTCCAACTGAGCTGCTCAACTCATGGAGTCCAGGAAGTCTCGCTGTACCTGTCCTGGCCTCAGTGTGGTATGATGGTTGACTTCTGCCCCCTGAGTTGACGGACATGACACTCAGTAAGTAGTCTGTGTAAGGCTGGAGCTGCTCCACTGTGCCAGGAGATTTGGTCACATTGGTCTCATAGAAGAAATCTCCTGTCTTTGACTCTGCCCTGAGGATGTAGCTGGTTGCCCCGGAAACCTCAGCAAACTCAACAGTGATGCTGTCGCTGTTTTTGGAGTAGGCCTGCTCAATGCTGGGCACATCGGGCGCTGAAGAGCAAAGGACAAAAGAAGACAGGTGTTTTGAATAAATGGAGCTAAAACATAACTTTAAAGTTAAATACTTTGTCGACATGAAATATTCTAATTCAGCTTGGAAGATTTTTTGACTACAAATTCACATGGATAAAATTTTTCTTATTGTCGAAATGAATGTTTGTTTTCTTTTTATCTTGTTTTGCCTGAAGACTGTCTAAAACCATTGACATTAGGACATGAGACTGGGCTATGTCTCAGTGGAGTATAAATAATGATATCTTTATTCATTTTTCTTTAGTCCCATCACTGTAAAATCTTAATGGTGTCCGAATGCTGCTCTATAGGGTTCTTGTCTAGATGCAGAAAACAGTGCTGGAGCATAGAGTCCTGTTACTGATTTGCTCTGAAGAGCATGATTACAATCTGTGATGCTTCACTGCATTAAAGAGATAAATATTGTACTTTTGCTTAAACTGTAGCTATTTGAATACTGTTTTTTTTTTTAATAAGATTTTATTTGTATAAAATGAGATCACCGGAACCTTTTGTCTAATAGTTTTATTTCATTGGCTCCAGCTGGTGACTTTGCATCGGAATAACCAGGTATGTGGGATGGATGGAGGTAGATTTAATGAATGAAGAATTAAAATGAATAATGTTTTTCCCTTAAAATAATAATAACTTGTTTTTGCAATCTAACTACATACACATTTAGGTAATAATTAGCATAGCCAAATGAGTTTTGTGTGACAGATTTGCACATCTAACAAGCCCAAAACAAAAACACATTGAGGTGTTAATCATAAATCTGATATTTTTAAATATTCTGTTTTTATTTGGTTCTCATCGACTGTTCCAACTGTCTTTTAAACAATATGAATGTATAATTGTTGACATTTATTTCAGTTTAATATGTTTTTTAGGCCCCTTATATTTAAGATATAAGAGGGGTCCCTTATATCTCTTGGCTGGCCTGGGAACGCCTTGGGAGCCCCCCTGCAGAGTTGTCAAATGTGGCTGGGGAGAGGGAAGTCTGGGCTTCCCTGCTCAGGCTGCTGCCCCCGCGACCCGACCCCGGATAATCAGCAGAAGATGGATGGATGTATTTAAGGACTTTTTAGATATGTAACATCACTCTCAATAAAGCAGTTTTACAGAAAACAAAGTCTGAATCAACAAACTTCCCTTATCTAGTTATTAATCTCATTATAATTCTCCATAATCTTATTATAATGAAATTAACAAGGGTCATTCTGCTTCCATTGTTACCACTTATCAATTTTTGCTTCCACTGACCTGTTGTCTCCTCTGTCTCTGCACTGCTGAGGACGTTGAGAGCATTGTCCATGGCCTCCAACTGCATGGTGTACACTGTGTTTGGTGAAAGAGAGTTAACTGAGCCCATCACTGTATTGCCACTGAACTGAGCGAAGACCGGTTGCTCGGGGGAATTCTTGGGGGTCGCTGTGATCTTGTAGGAGCTAGCACCAGTGTGGCCGCTCCACTGCACAGTCATACTCTTTGATGTCACTGTAAACACTGACAGCGTGATGTCTGAGGGAGATAAAAGAGAAAAATTGTTGGAATGATCCAAAATCACTGATAGGTGCTGCTAGAAAATACTTTGTGTTCAAATTTCAAGTGAAAATGAATAACGTCTGCTAAAGAATTGTGCATACTGGGTTTTTTTTGTTGTTGTTGTTGTTTTTTTTTTTTGTTTTTTTGTTATAGCAAGCTACTTTTCCAAGTATCCTTCATGAAGAGGATTCTGCACGTGAGTGAACCTTTTAGAAAATCTTAATAAAAAATATTATTTACCATTTGTGGCTGTGGATATCTGAAAATGACAAAAACATGGAAAGTTAATGAGTGAAATGAGGAAACATCCTAAAGGAATGACAGGAAATACAGTATTTTCCAAACAAGCTCTTGGTAGTCCACGTTATATCCTGGGGCAAATTATGCCATGTATCATATTCTCAGAGCATGAGAGGCAGCAGGCTGCACATTACCTTCACTCAACACAGATTTCAGGCTTGCTCGGTTCAGGTATTTCTTTCAGGTTGGAATGAATTTGTCTATTGAGCTATGGTTGGGCCTGCCACACGCACTTGTTGAAAGCAATGACACTCAAAAGAGCCTGTGTTCATATTTTTTCAAAAGTCCATTTTCTACACACAAGTTCTTATCTGGGTGCAGAAAATATACACTGCAGTTCATAGAAAAGTAGCATCTACTGTAAGGTGATGGTGGAAAAAAAGTTCCTCTCTGTTGTCAAAATACTTGTGATTCAGTCAATAAAATTATCTTAAGAAAATTGCCATAACTTACCCCCATAAGCATGGATAGAAGCAACACTTTCAGCATCTTCATCCTCAGTGCTGTCATGCCTTTGGTGTTTCTCTGCCTGGAGGAGAGATGTATGATGTTCTTAAACTTACTTCAGCCTTAAATTGAAATTTTCTCCCTTCTCTTTCCTCCCTCTCTCCCTCTCAGATTAGACCACAGGTGCTTTATTGTTTCAGCAAATACCAAAGAGCCCAAAGGCTGTAACTCCACCCCCCAGGGGTATTTTGGTGGCCTATCAGAGCTAGAGATAGAGGTTCACCTTTGTTAGATGAGCACATTGATAACAACACTTGTATTACAAACTGTTCCTGTTTTGTTTTGCAGCCATTTATTTGAATACGTGTGTGGCAACTGTATCCTGCATGGTAATGTCGAGTCTTTTGTACCCAACAGAGAAACTGGGGCCTTCTGAGAAATATGTAGATCTTACACAATAGACCAATATGATGGCCTCTTTCTGATGTTGATGCTAGTGAAAAGTTATTGGTTGATTAAAAAAAAAAAAGAGAGAGATGTTATTGATGTGGTTTCCTCCCTTCTGACATGTAACACCAGAGGAAGCACAAATCTATTGTTACTGTTCATGTACATAATGCATTTTAGCAATTTGTGTTATTGTTTTCTGCATTTGGATACCGTTTCTTCTGAGAATTAAGATTTGGTAAAAAAAAAAAAAAAATATTTTTTTCATATATCCATATATATCCATCCGCTTCATCTTTAAGTATTACCTTAACAATTCAATATAGATCAATAAGCACAGGCTGAAAATGTTAAGTAACTCCATATGACTGTAATTTTGCCATACTCTTCATTGTTGGAATAATAGCCTTTCACATTGTCTGAAGGGCTGTGTGTGTGTGTGTGTGTGTGTGTGTGTGTGTGTGTGTGTGTGTGTGTGTGTGTGTGTGTGTGTGTGTGTGACAGCCATGTACAGTTGTATTATGAAGTGGGTGGAGAAGATCTCCAAGGACCAGTTATTCACAAACTTTTTCTGCTCAGTGTGCAACAGGAGAAAGATCAAGTTCAGCCAAACACCTCATTGTCTGCAGATTACTTCCCAGCAGTGGTCCATCAAGAAGTGAGTAGTGACATGTAAGACTCAATTTAGTCTACTTAAAAAAATCCATCAGTATATTTTCTCACTGTCACATAATTTCTGCTCTTTGGTTTCAGGGAGGAAGAGTTATGAAATGACTAAACCAATACTGGCACACAGACTAGTGAGAGACAGGCACATAGACATATACACATATAATTTTATTTTGTCTATGTTCAGGCTAAAGGTAATGCAGCTGCTGACTAACTGCACTAGTGTAGCAAAGGTAACCTTAGCTCGGCTGCTGGATGACGTAGCTACATGTGTAGGGACGTTTGTAACTGTAAAAGCAGCATCACAAGGGATGTGGGTATACTCAATGCTGACTGAAAAAGAAGAATACTCCGTATACCCACGTATACCCTGGACTACACCACTGCTTCCCAGCGCAGACATCAAATGAATCACAAGTTTGCATTGTGTACAAAGTTTAATGCTGAGATTGGTAACTTTATTGTGTCTGGACATGTAAATCTATTAATGAATATTACGAAAACGTACTGAGTTTGATGTCATTTTGAGCAAGGACCAGTATGTCTCTAGTTTGGTCTCCCAGATGAGCAACTTAAAAAGACCAGTTTTAAAAGACTTCTGTGTATTTAACACACCATCCAAGAAGAAATTCTATTCTATTCTATTCTAAAGTCATTTAGCAGACGCTTTTATCCAAAGCAACTTACATATGAGTGAGAACAACACAAGCATGAAATCAAACAGTAGAGGACATCGTAGGAAGGTGCTGGTGGACTCTCCAGTTGGATACAGATCCTTGCATGAAACGGATGCATGAAATAGTCCACTGAAAAGGATCGATTGCAAAATTCCCACTAAAACTGGTTGGCATAACATTATTTTTCTTGTGTTACAACTGGAATTCTTGACATACAGGTCAAGTTACGGGCCAGTAGCTTGGAAACAGCATTAAGTACCAGCACAAGATTAATCTGATAGTCACCAAAATACAAAGATAAAAAGTAGATGATACAGAAGTGCGCATGAATGCAGGGCATTGCTGTTGTCTTTAACAAGCTAAATATCCTCCCTTTTTTTTTTTTTTTTTTAATCTTTTCCCTATTTAAGTGATACATCTTAATTTTCTCATTTAAGATTTGATGTACTCTTAACGTCCCTCCTTTTTTCTCTTCTTGTGTGTGTGTATTGTTTTGTATTGATGTGTGATAATACTGTGCTGTATAAAGGAAAGAACAAGATGTTACACCATGAAAGCATTCACCCTTCATATTAAATTTAGCTCTAATGCCTGTTTAATAAAAATATTGTTTAAAAAAATTAAATAAACAATTCAGACCAAAATTTTTTCCAAAGAGTGCGATTTCTCAGCTCACCTGTTAAAATCATTTTAAGTAAGGTTATTATAATTGTTTTATTTTTATGTGGTAAAGCTGGAAATTGTAGAGTAAATACACACCATTCAGACCATTAACACAAGGACATGTTTTGTTTTTTTTAAATCTAAATTATGGGTCAGAATTAAAATACTATCTTCAGTTTTATCATGTTTGAATGTGTTTGAAGTAATTGGTAATTATAAAGGAAGCTTGAGGAACAACATGCAATTAACAGATTAATTTGCAACAGGTAACTAGGTTCATTGCTCTGCAAAAAAACGCAACTAAAATTGTGAAGTCATTTTGAAATTATGGTTTATTCAGAGCATTCAGAGAGAAACTGCAAGCACTGTTAATCTTTGATCATCTGAATATCAGTGTTGGATAGCCATGATGAACTTCAGGCCCTCAAGCAGCATTACATTAAAAACAGACATTCATTCATTCGTTCGTTCGTTATCCTAGGCTCACGGGTGAAGCTGGAGCCGAACCCAGCAATCTTCAGGTGAAACACGGGGTACACCTTGGACAGCTCGCCAGTCCATCGTAGGGCCACACAACCAAACTTGCTCACACTCACTCCTATGAGTAACTAATTAACCTAACATGCATGTCTTTGGATGGTGGGAGGAAGCCAGAGTACCCAAAGAGAACCCACACATACACGGGGAGAACATGCAAACTCCACACAGAAAGGCCACTGACCAAACCAGCCAAGGATCAAACCAGCAACCTGCTTGCTGTGAGGCCAGAAGAGTTTAGGTGTTGGACTGGTTGGATCAGACCAAGTTAAAAGCATGACATGTATCCCTAAGCTGATTCTATGATGAAGGTTACATCAGGACTATTGCACACAAAAATCCATTCCTGAAGGAATGTCAAAACTTTCCTCTCTCATAGATGTAATTATTTTCAGCATTTGGCATGTTCTCTGTATTCTATTTTGGTCATTATATGGTTTAATTTACTTCATGTATCAAAGAGCTCATGTAACTAGTGTTGAATATGAGTTGTGATGAAAAGCATTTATGAAGAAAACTGCACGTCTGAAGTCATCAAACCATCAAACCTGCAGATGAAGCAGTTAAAGAGTTTGTAAAGATGAAGAGGTTGAGCATTGTTCTCTGTTTAAGACAGAGATACAAACCAAGTTATGAGACTCCACAATGAGCAAGAGTAACAGGAGTGAACTGGTGCAACATCAGCAGAGATGATACAAAGAATCTTCTGATGTTTGTTTTGAAGCTGTCAGCCAGTTAATAAATTATTTTGCACGAAATATCAAATTGAGGTTGTGTTTATCTGACTAAAAAAAAAAAACTTCTATGGAAAACCTGAACAACTATTTGCTTAGGGTGCTTAATTTCCCACAAAGTAAATTTTTCCACTAATGCACCATATTCAAATAAAAAAGAAGCTTTAATGCAAGAACAGTTTTCTTCCACCCCTGTCCTGTCATGGCAGCCAAATAGTTATTTTTAGAAAACATATTAATGCTGGATCTGGCAGGAGAAAGACAGTATGGAGTGAAGAGAAGAAAGAAGGACACAAAGAACTAAATGATTGAAAACAAAGGCAGCAGCATGTTTGACAATTAAATTTTGAACAGAAAAACCAGGCAACCACCTGCTGCACCTGGAGAGATACAGAAAACTTGCATCTGTAAGAAAACAAAGCAGAGTATCATCAGGAGCACCTACAGGAAGGCAAACTGAGGAAAACATGAACAACAACTATAACATGGGACTTAGACAGTTCAAAGCAGGGATAGTTGTGGCACCCACTGGAAGGAAGCGGAGGACAGAAGGACTAGGTCACCCGAGACAACCACCCAATGTAAATAAGCACCACTGTAACCAGAATGCCCCAACCCCCCAACTGACTCCCAACAAACCAGCCAGCCCCCTTGAACGACATTTCTTCACTAAAACCATGTGCAGGTTTTCTCAATGGCTTCATTTCATATATAATTTATTCAATCTGATTGTGTTTCACATGTTAAAGTTAAAAAGACTTTATTGTCACTGTAAACTAACAATGAAAAAATTTCATTGGTGTCATTGCAGCATCAAGAACTAGTCTGAAATCTTAATGCTTTTTATACTGGAAACTTAAAATGACAACTTCCACATAAAATCTATTTACTTCAACTTAACATGGGACATCTGGAAAATGCTGATCTTATCTGAATTTTTAAATGTATTAAAACTATAAAGGAGCCATGTAGCTAAGCTGTTATCTTCCAGTAGTTCTGGGAGCTCTGGTTTGACTGTTGTTCTGCAATCATACTAAAATATTTGCAACATGAGTGAATTACAGACTTTCTACATAAAGAGATAGTGTCTCTGGTGAAAAGATTTAACAATTGAAATTAGGAGATTCATGTATGAACTGAGGTTCTGTACCACAGGTTTGTGAAAACCCATAATCACAGCCTCATCGGCTGTTAGCTGTATTATGAAAGAAGAATAAAAGGGTCAATTAAAGTAACAAAAACATTACCGAAATCTAAAGATTCCTGCTCTGTTTTCTTCTCTATGCTGAAATTTCTTTTACATATTCCAAACACTTTCTACATTTAAACAATAAAAGAAGTCCCTTTTGGTAGAATCATTCTTTTAACACCATATTTATGTGATTATGGACAACCATGCCTGTCCAGGTGTCCAAGCAATCTTTGTTGAATAAGTTTATCATTACGTACTTGACACGTCAAACTGAAACCAGGCTGTTTTGCAGACTAATATTTTAGGCTTTTTCTCATGTAAGACTTAGGGTAGGACAAAAAGATGTTATCATTAGATCCTGAAATGAATCAAGCAGGTGTGTCCAGTCCCTCTTTTTGAGCCGCTGTCTCAGGTGGATGTCTGACCTAGTTGGACCATTTAAAGCCACATTAATAATGTATATTCTGTGGTGGTGATGGTTGCAGGAAAACTGTCTGTGTAACTTTTGTTATGAAGTAAAGGATTTGTGTAGATTCTCCTTTCTTTATTTTGATAAAGAGTGGGCAGTTTGATACTCCTTTCTACTTGCACTCTCCTTCAGCCCTCCTCCACTGATTCATCCGTGGCTAACTAGATTGAAAAATGCATGCAAACACACACTCTCAGTGACTAAAATATAAATATGAACATCACCCAATTAAACTAAAACAGTTTGTCCATTTACACACATTAATTAGTCTATTTTACACTTGACTTAATGAAACTACATGTTTCATTGCATTATCTAGTACTGTCATGTGTTGTCGTCTCAAAAAAGAGAAAATAATCCTCTTCAAAACAACATATATGCATAATTAAGGACCATTAAGGCCTCTGTTCATTGCACTTAAGTGTGTTTAAGATGTGTGAAAGAATTGTGTTGAGATGAACCTATCTTGAATAATCATTTTACAGTGATGTGAGTCCCACAGCTGGCTGTAGTTTATTTAGTTTACACAGTAGTAGCTACGACCATGCTTTGTGGTCTTGCCCACCTGTCCAGAGATTCTGGTTTCAGGTATGTAAAGATCTGTCAAATTGCTTCAAATGTAACATCCCTACAAACCCCAAACTGGGCCTACTGGGTCACTTGGGTGAAATTAACATAGGATTTAATTCTGCAAACTTAATCCTCACCAGTTTATGTATTGCAAAGAAAACTATCCTTCTAAATTGGAAAAGCAAACAAAGTCTGTGTATCCAGCAGTTCAGAAATCTCTTATTAGATCACATCAGTATAGAGATGATGTCTGCATCCTCAAGGGATCAATCAGCTGAATTTCTTTCCCTCTGGTCCCCTGTGATCAGCTTCATCACTTAGTATGGGGGGAGAATGTGACCTTATTGCACTCTGGGTTGGTGGTCGGTTGGGGGTCTCTGGAGGCTGTGGGTCTGTGGTGGGCTCCTGGGGGGGGGGGATATGTATATATGTATGGTGAAACTTCCCTCAATTTTAATTGCAACTAATACACACCACAATCGCTCATAAGCGGGGGGAGGCAGGGGTGATAGGGTCCTCTCGTGCCCCTATTCTCAGGGCTTTACTGAGGGGGGTACGGGTGGGGGAAGAGTGCCATCCATTAGACCTAAGTCTAGGCTGGCCTGGCTGAAGGAGGGTTGTCACTGGCCTTGGGGGGGTGCTGGGTCAGCTGCATCTGTGGAGTGGTAGGGGGGACGCTGGGAGTGGTGGGCGGTAGTTATGGGGGCCCTGATTGGGGCTATCCTGTCCTCTGCCCCCTCTGGGGCATCTCACATGGACATGATGGAGGGGTGAGGTGAGGATGTGTGGGAGTGGGTGTATGGAGTTACAGATGGATGGTGGGATGGCTGGGGGGGGAGATTAGGGTTGGGGATATAGGTGGGTAGGTGGGGTGATGGGATAGGGATGTGTGTGGATGGGTAGATGTGTGTGTGTGTGTGTGTGTGTGTGTGGGGGGGTGTATATGCTGAGTTGGATGTGTGAGTGAGGGTGAAGTTTGGAGGGGGGTGCTGTGGGTGGTGGAGGGGTGTTTGGTAGGGCATGTGTGGTTGGGCGGAAGTAGAGGAATTGGGGCGGGGTGTGAGCGTGTGTGGTGGCGGGGTGGGTTGAGGTTTGTGTGACTTGGTATGGGTGAGTGAGTAGAGGTGGGGTGGGGTTGTGTATGTGATGGGGGATGTGTGTGGATTGCGGAGGGGTGTGTGGATGGGGGTTGAGAGGGGAGTGCATGTTGGGAGAGGGAGGGTGTGCATGTATATGTGTGTGTGGTTCCTCTATGTATGCATGTGTATATGTGTGTGTGAATGTAAATATGTATATGTATGTATGCATATGTATTTATATATATATATATATATATATATATATATATATATATATATATATATATATATATATATATATATATATATATATATATATATATATATATATATATATATATATATATATATGTGTGTGTGTGTGTGTATGCATGTGTATGTATGTATGTGCATACGTGTGTGTATATGTATATATATATATATATATATATATATTTATTTATATATATATATATATATATATATATATATATATATATATATATATATATATATATATATATATATATATATAAATATATGTGTGTGTGTGTGTGCAAGTGTATATACATATATATGTAAGTGGGTATGTATGTGCATATACGTGTATGCATTGATCTCTTTCTTTTGTTTTCTATGTTCTCTTTTCTATTCTCTTTCTGCCCCTTTTCTATCCTTTCCGGTCAGGTCCAGCAGCATAAACTCTGTAATACAAACTATTATCCAAAATAAATAGGAAAATAAAATATGAACCAAGAAATACAAGGGGATCATTACATCTATAAAAGTTCCCCTTGGCAAAATAAATTTGCTCAGCAGAACACAGCATCCAGAACATCAGTCTGCTTGCTTAAATGCTGGACAAGACAAAAAAAAAAAAAAAAAAAAAAGTTTACACAGTAGTAACTTGCCAAAAGTTTGTTTTTTTTGCTGCTAGAAGTTTTAGAGGAACATATTTTTTGAGTCTTTCTTCTTCTTTACATGTTCAGTAAAATGTGAGGTTAATTTCTTCATTAACCATATTAATATAATATATGAAGTCTGAAACATGCTTGTCATACATTAAACACTTTAGGCACATAAAGTTGTGCATGCTTTTTAAAAGCTCACAAGTTTTATGGTCTGTTTTTATCATTCCTGTGCCCGCTAAACATGATGCACACATTAAATTGGATTGTTTGATGAGTACTGCTTACTTCATATTTAGTTTTTATGCTGATGTCCTCTAATTTAATGAATATTAGGTACTCCAACAGAGCAGATAGTTCAGGAATGTTGTTCAGACTCCTTTCCT
This sequence comes from Telmatherina bonti, assembly GCF_933228915.1. Taxonomy (NCBI): domain Eukaryota; kingdom Metazoa; phylum Chordata; class Actinopteri; order Atheriniformes; family Telmatherinidae; genus Telmatherina; species Telmatherina bonti. The sequence goes on along the minus strand of NC_136625.1, from coordinate 24,736,086 downwards.
GTGCTAGTACAGGTTGAACAGAGAAACTCGACACCACACAATAAATAACTGAACGTAGCCCAGGATCAGCAGGCTTAAAAGTAAATGGGCACGAAGCAGTTCGGTAGAAACTCAGTAAGGAGACATTGTTTCCGTAGCACCCACAGGCCAGCAGGGATGGGCATTAAAAGGCGTCAAATGAGCACATTAGCTAAAAGGGTAGAAGCTGATACTTCACCAAACTAAAGACAGAGAGGGTTTTTCCTGAAACACAATATTACTATTTTGACCCAAATTTATCTGGATTTAATTTTATCTTCTTCTGCCCGTGGCTGCTTGTATATGTTGGATAATCTGTGGTCTGGAAGCAGGTAGCATGGACAATAAAAGGTTTAGCAGCACAGATATGTGCTGTGAAAATATTGATGGATCCAACACATGAAGTGTAAAAATACTGTCATAGTTGTTGTACCCCTTTTTGACTTTTTATACATAGAAAAAAAAACACATGACTGAGCATAAGCCTTAACAATACTGGTCTTCTGTCTGTTTGCTCATACAGGAGGAGAATTACGTTAAGAGATCCTGGATGGTCACTTTTAATTAAAATGTAATATCTTATAAACATTAACACATATTCAATATAAATAAAATAAAAACAAAATCAAGTTTTTAAATCTATAAAGTTTAAATATCTTAGTTTTGCAATCTCTTCAAAATAATTCCAACTTCTTATACGTTGTGTACAAAAAAAAGTGTAAATCTAAACAAATTCAACACAAAAGTATGTTTGCAAAAAAAAAAAAAAAGAAATCAACAAAAAGAAAACGTTAGAAAATGCAGGCTGGACCTCAGGAGACAGTCGGACTGGCAGGTGGGTGACGTGTTATAAAGGCTGGTGTTTACTGCGCCCTAGTGGCTGCATGTTGTTAAGCTTCCTTTGCAGCTGAGCCTTGGCCAAGTCTTCAGACAGTCTCTGGGCCATGCAGTCTGTGGTCTTCTTCATGGTTAGGGCAACCTCAATTGCTTGGTCCAAAGTCCTGTTCATGTCCTCTTCCTGGAAAACAGTCAGAAACGTTTTTTCAAACGGCAGAAATATCCCAGCATGATGACATCAAAAAGAGACTTTTAACCTCTTTTCCTCTGTGTCTGGCTGTCTTTCTGGCAGTCCTGGAGGATGCGGAGACTGGAGACGGTGTCCGCTGGAAATACACATTGCTGGGTAGGAGCGCTGTGTCTGACTGGGAGGAGCGTTTTCTGTGGTGGGACATGGATTGCAGGTGTGGTTCCTTTACTTTATAGCTGGGTGTCAGAACAGATGGTGAAAAACACTTCATTATTTTATTCATATTTTTTCATTTACTTTATGGAAAACTGCTGATCACAGGTGGTGCTTTCTATTGTACAAGTGAGATATGTTTACCTGGCTGGCAGGCTGCTGGATGAGCCATAGCTGACCTGGAGGAGGGGCTTCTGGAGAGACAGATCTGAGAGAAGAGACCACCTCTGCTTGGAATGAAATCTTTTGCCAGCTGCTGAGAACAGAAACATAAGAAAAAACTACAATATAATGATGCACAGAGATATGGATATGGAAATGCATGATCAAATAACTGTGCACCTCTTCAATATGATTATGAAAATATATCAAACTAAAATTGTTGCATGATTCATAAAACCCCTGATTAAAAGGTTGCTGACCTTGTGGTCTGTGCTTGACATGACTTTCAGAGGCCAAAACAATCTGTTTGTTCAAAGCACAGTTTCTAACCAACGTCCCTGCAGGCTTTCTGTTTGTGTTGTCAGCTGGAGTTTATCTTAAAGCTCACCTAATGAACAAACAGTTTGTCTGCCTCTCCTGCTTTCTACAGATGAGTCATGCAACGTCTTCTCCGAGCAGTTTGCATCATCACTTTCTGTACCTGCAAATGACCAAAGCAAAGTTTGCGGCGAAAGACATATTTTCGCTCCCACATATTCCTGAAGAGAAATGAAAGACGGATAAGGCTGAGATTTTACAGTAACAGCATGACGCTACAAGACAGTGGAGAACCTTTGCTCTTGCTGGGGTCCATGTCTGAAGAGATCCAGTCCTCTGGCCCGAACTGACTTGAACTGAGTTTACCTGGACCTCTGCCACCCCACTTCTTCACACTGGAGGTGATAATACTCAGTTATGAGAACATAACAGAATGGATGTTTGTTTCATCCAACAAGTGAATCAGGTCCATACTTGCAAATATCTGGTGTTTGGTGGCTTCTGGTTTTAGACCTCCGACCTTGATGTTCTTGTCTGTATTTTGAGGTGAGATAGTCCATCCTCTGAGCTAAGTGAGGCAGCTGGACTAAGCCATCCTCCAGCTCCTTCTTCAGTCTTGACACCTCTGACTGCAACGCCAGGATGGCTTCACTGGATGCACACACACAAACAGATGTTGTAATGGTCACTGTGTAAATTGGAAGTGTAACAGCAGAGTGCCGTGAAATCATCCTGTTAACAGAGTGACTGTCATCCACTACCCCAGACTGACCTATTACAGGAACAAGAGTGCAATGGGCTGCGTCTGCCTACAGTATCCATGGAGGTGCTGAGTACAGAGTCTGCTACATGGTGTTGGAGCTGAGCGGGCAGGTTTTGAACACTTCCTGGGTTTGGTCATATGAAAAATATCATGTCAGGACTGATCAGACATGATGGCATAAAAAGCAAATAGGATTTCACTCACCCTGCAGCATGGCTGAAGGTTCCTTAGTTGTGCTCTTCAGCCACAGCTCAACTGCAGCTGCTGCTTCACAGTGCTGGGTTTGAATGGGTGGGTGGGAGCTGGTCTTCTGGTAGTTGCACGGGACAGCTGAGAGAATGGCTGTCTGCAGGTTGGAGCAGGAACCCCCACTGCTTGAACTACTTATACCCTCATTGTGAGATCGAACACTGTAGAAAAGAATGCCAGACCAATGTGAGGCAGTAGATGGTGATCAGCCATTAAAACGCTCATGTTTCTACCTTCTTGTGATAAGATTTGGTTGAAATGTTTCTGGGGTTGACTGGTTCAAATAAGAGCTCCCAAATCCGCTGTCTGTCTCTGGACTGACAATCCTCAGCTCCTTAAAAAAATATCACATTAATATCAAATAATGTCAGTTTGAATTTTTTTGTCAATTTTTTGTTTTTTGCTAAAAAAAAAAAAAAAAAAAAAGTGCAGGTGCTTTGTTATGTTGCTACATGATATAAAATTAAGATTGCAGGTTCTGCAAGGAGTGACTAATTGTCATATAATGAATTTGTCTGCAACTGACTTGTGACAAGCAGGAGGTGTCAAGAGGAGGCTCCGATCCACTGTGGCTGTCTGAGTTTCTAGGACCATCAGATGAACAGGAGATCTCTACTGCCAGACTCACACAATCAGCCAGATCACACACACTCCTGCAGCAACGACAACAATTTAAATGTTTATATAATCATGCAGTAAGTAGATAAATAGAAATTACGTGAAAGTCAAGCGCTTTCTTCAAAATGAAAGATCCAAACATGATAATGTCAACTCTTGGCATAAGTTTCCTTATTCGGATGCACATGAAAGATTAGATGTACTGTACGTGTCAAACATTACTTCAGTCAGTCAGCTGTATATATATTTACACGCAATGACACATATCCACACTAACCTGCTGCCTGTGTGCTGCGTCTGTGCTAAGTGAGTAGTTCCGCTCAGGTTTGCAAGGATGTCACTGTGATCAGTCAACTCTGATAAAACGGAGTTCTTCTCTTCGTTATAGCCCCCCTCGTCTTCAGCTGTCTGGATGTCCAGTCCCTCCAGTGAGCCAAGTAAGTCCCTGAACCAGGACAGAGAAGACAGCCTGCACAAACACCAATCCAAACACTCTGTCCCTTGTGCACTGGGGAACCTAACACCAACAATGTACCTGAAACAGTATCTGACAGCAGGAAGGCTCAGAACGTGCCTTTTATATGAGCACAAATGTGCATGCAGGTGCCACTCAAAGCATGACTAGATAGAGACAGTATGGTGGTTTAATACATGTATGTGACATAAATGAGACAGAAACCTGTTTGCTTTCCCTGTACAGACTGTTTACCTAAAATATAGACGTTCATAAGTCAGTTGAATCATTTATATACCAGAAACTTAAAAGACAGAAACATACAAAAGGTACGGTTATACGGCATTGTTTCAAAAATAAGCTTTTAACATGCACAAACCAAATCCAAAAAAGTTGGGAAGCTGTTTAATGTATAAATAAAAATCAAATCCAATGATTTACAAATGGGATAAACCCATATTGTTTTCCCAGGAGAATATGAACAACGTATCAGATGTTAAAACTGAAACATTTCACCATGTCATGGTAAACATTAGCTCTTTGAATTTAATGGAATCAACATATATTTAAAAAGCTGGAACAAGGGCAAAAAAAGGCTGGAAAACAATTGGTAAAAACTATAAACAACTGGATGATCATTAGACAACTAACCAGGTTAACTGGCAACAAGTAACTTGACTAGGTGAAAAAGGAGGATTTCAGAGGGATAGAGCATTGCCAATTTAAAGATGCAAAGATGTTCAATGATCTATGACAAATTACATCTACAAAGTGAGGATCAATTTCAGAAAGATGTTCATCAACATAAAATTGACAACATTTTGAAATTCCCAACATGTACAAAATATATAATCAAAAGATTCTGGTATTCAGGAGGAACCACTGGGCACACAGCAAACAAGCTCAATGGTCAAAAATGGATCCTTGTGATCTTTTGGTGGCACTTCACTAAGAACAGTCATGATTCTGGATTTCAAGACAAGTCATCATCCTATTTTATCATCCTGCATTTTGGAGATACATTGGAGTCATTGCATTCAAAATATGCTCTTATTGTGAATGAAATGGTAAAATGTTTCAGTTTCAACATCTGTTATGTTGTTCTACTGGGAATAAAACACATTTATATTTGGAAACAATTGCAAAATGTTTGTATTTACATTTAACATGGTGTCCCAACTTTTTAGCAATTGACATTATAATATGGAAAATATGGAAATGAAATCCTAAATTAAAATATTAAATATTGCATTATGACATAATATTGGTACCTTGAAAGACAGATGTTGCTTCCACAATTTGCTTTTGCAGGATCAGCAGTCATCAGCTCACTGCTTTGGTTTAATCCACCATTTTCATGGACCTGAGTGGCCTCAGCCATAGCCTCCTCCGTGGCCTCCTGGTGTATCTCCTCTTCATGGGGGTTTATTTTACAACTCACTGTACAAAAATCTGGACTTGCCCCCTGAAACAAATCCCAGTAAAGTATTTTGTAGTTAGTTTAACATTCAGTAACACTCTACTTCTTTTCCAGTGTAGCACAAAATGGTTGAAATATTTTTTTCAATGAAAGAAAAACTTACATTGGTCACAGAAATTACACAAATCTGACCAAAGTAATAATAAATAAAAATTCTATGAAACGAAAACAATAAAAGTCAGACATTGCTTTTCAACGATGTTTCAACAGAATTAAATATATTAAAAAATAAACTCATGAAACAGGCCTGCATACGATAAATTATTTAACAGGTAATTAACACTAAGTGTGTACGGTAGCCTTGTAGTGGACTGGTAATCTGCCCACTATGAGACACTCAAAAGGATAAAGCAGGTATAACTTAATGATTATGTGTCCAGTGTTATATTATTAGCATATCATGTCATATTAGGGAGTGATATGTTTACAAATCACGATGTATGGTGGATATCACAGTCACAATTAATTCTGATACATCTGATCATGTGATGTAGTACATCAGAAAAAATCTCCAAGTCTACATCTACTTGTAGTTTGTTACAACATGCAATTCTCAGCGCTGTCAGTGAAGTGTCAGAAAACATTAATCAAGTTGAAAGCAGAATCATGCTAATTTGTTACCCCGTGCAAGGATGACGAGGGCGAAGGTGTGTACATGCAGAGCGGACCAGGTTCTGCATGCTGTGACACTGCAGTGGGCGTGGGAGTGGAGGACGAGTAGGGTGGAGAAATCTGCTCATATATGTTTTTGTCAATCACCTCCTTTATGTCCTCAAGATGCATCCCTATCCTGAAAATGTCTCCCTCTACTAGTCTGCACAAATAACAACACACACAGATGCATTGATCTTTGAAAGGATTGTACAAACATGAAGTGGACACGTTCTCACAACTCCATTAGTAGGATCTATTAAACCTGTTCGGATCAAAAACACCAGTATTCCTGGATAGACCCATGTAGTTCTGCATCTCCAGGGTTCTGTGCTCCTCCTTCTTACTGATGTATTTCCTCTCTAGCTGGTCTTGTGCCTCCATCATGCTCCTCAACATCTGAAAACAGACAAGTTTTATGTTCATGCACTTGCAGAAAAGGTGCTATCAAAATGTCAAAAACAGTGAAAGACATAAATATTTGTGTGAATACAAAGAATTCATACCATTTGCTGTTCTACTGTGCTTACAGCCATGCTGCTGACACTAAACTTGAATTCCTCCACCTAAAAAAAGAAAGAATTCTTCCGTGGTTTGATATATCTTTGCCTTTAATGCTAAACAAGCAGTAGGAGGAACACTTTCAAGTTTAACCTTCTGCATGAACTGGCTGATGACGTCTCTGAGCTCAGCAGTCATTCTCTCACCATCACTTGGACAATCTTCATGCTGGTTTGAGGAAGCTGTCATCACCTCTTCAACTGTTCTGTGGTGATTTGCTTCTTCTTTATTTTCACTTGTGTTTTCTGCAAAAATACCAACAAAGATGCACCTCCATTGTGCAAAAACCTATTATGAAAAGTGCATATTTGATGATCTCCTTAATCTTTCTGGGATTTCTAATGAGTACTCTGCAAAAACTGAAATTAAAGATAATTTCTTTAGTTCAAATAAAACTTGTTTAGTTTTTTGGATTATTAGATATAAGTGATTCAGAAATTCATGTTCATTTTTTATGTCTGATACAACTACATTTTTTTGGAAGACAAGGGTGGTCTAACACTTTCTTCCATGGCTGTATATTGCAACGACTGGTTACAAAAATATGAAATAATAATATTCTTTAATGAAACATGTGGTTTTGCAGGGTTTAAAAATGATCATTGCTCCTCCAAATAATGCAATTATAATAATATATTTCGTAATATGATTTTTTTTAAATTAAATTAAAAAAACATTTTACATCATTTTTTTTGCGACCAGAGCAATATTTGAACCTTCCTGTCTCTTTGAAAACCAGTTAAAATTTAATGTAGTGAGGTAATGAAGCAGGCTGAAAATTAACTTGTGGTGATATCAAGTGTCAGACACAAAGACATACCTAATGGGAAAAGTGGAGGAGTCAAGTGTCGGAGATGACTCCTTTTATCACACTCAACATCTTCACCATCATCATTCTCTGAATAAAGCACCTGTTCTGATGACAGCTGAGTCTGCAAAAAGAAGTCCATGAAACTGTATGTACTCTGAAAAGGTTTCTTAACTTTTCAAGAATTCCCTCAAATTGTTAAATATGCAGAAAAACAAACAGCGTATAACTTACAGTGGTTCCTAATCTCATTTGATCAATTAAGTTTTCTGCCTCTGCATACTTGGTTAGTAGTTTATCATATTCAGCCTAAAAAACAGCAACAAATTATTACTCCTACAGTACCTATAAGCGCAACATTGTATTGAAAAGAAGATATCCAAGCAAAGAAAACCTAATTAATCTGGTATGGATGCCATGTGAAGCGTTAATATGAAATTTTACCTGGAGGTGATGCACCAGTGCTGGTGAAGTCTGTGGGTCATTGCCTTTGAAGACGTATGGCTTATCTAATGGTTGAACTGAATCCTCCAGGACTCTACTGATCACCTCCAACATCCCTGGTGAAGACTTAGCTCTGTGCATGGTATTAGGGCACTGAGGAATGGCTCTGATGGGTCCACTTGGAGCTTTGGGAATCTTTACCTTTGGGGCCACTTTGGAGAAGTCAGGAAGGGGGTAATGAACTTGGCCTTGGCCATACTTCATCTCACTAAAGGATCTGGTACGCATCAGAGGGACTCTTTGAATCCGATCATCCTCCTCCCCTGCACTTTCTTGCTCCACTCCAACTGCGCTGATCTCCTGACTGCTCTGGTTTGAACTTACAGAGCTGGATTCATTGTTGCCAGCACCACATAAAATAAAATGATCCGTTTTCTTTTCGGTCTTCATCTCAAAGCTGTCATTTTTTGATGCAGAGCTACTCCATTCATTAGAATTTTTTGTGTGATCACCATGAACTACTGCACTGTTGTGTGCTGCAGCCGAGCTTATAACAGTGTCGTCTACACTTTCCAGCAGTGACACCTCCGGCAGAGTCTCTGCTTCAATCAGCCTACTTGACTGCAGCAACTCCTCCTGGGAGAAGTGTCGCAGCAACAAATGGTTAATGTTTGCAGAATTGAGGTGTGGTGGAGCTAACTCAGTAGAATTATAAGCTTTTAACGCTTTGTTTTGTTTGGCACTGACATCCTCTTGCAACAATTCATGAAAATCAGGAAGATCAGGACTTCCATGAACAGTGTGCCCGCCATCAGAGTTTTCCTTAGAGCTACCTGTCTGGTTGAAGTACGGACTTCCAAGTTCACCATCATATGGTAGATCCTCCTGATCCTCATCACTTGTGTTTTGTCCTGAATCCTCACACCCTTGCATTTTAGGTGGCTCATTTTGCATAGTGTTTGGTCTTTGGACAGACACATGGAATATGTTATTTTTAGATTTGCTTTCAACTGCTTTCACACTCTTACTGCTGACACTGCTGCTCTCTGAGGAGGTGTCTTCCAACTCTGACAGCTCTGCACTTCCTGCAATTTAACAAACACAAATAGCATTAAAGCCAATTAGACAGTGCTACAGATGACTGATTGCTACAACCTTTTTTAGATCACCCACAATAAACAATGGTGGCATCAGTTTTACGTGCAGACAGTTTGCTATTATAATTATCACTTAAGGTTACCAATTCTCTTATCCAAGCCTTCTGCTTTGCCAGACAGTACTGCATTGATTGCACAATAGATTACAATAGTTTTATATGAAGCACTCAACAGTATTATTCAAAGTTTGAATGTAAAGTCACCTATCCAAGAAAACACATTGCTAATATACCAAAATTTAACAGACAAAGAAAAACAAACTAAGAAACAATAAAAAAAAAAAAATAAAAAAAATAAAAAAAACACAACAATAACTTACCACTAAGATGGATACTGGTCTCTGAGGCAGCAGACTCTGCTTGGGACAAATGTAAAGCTAAAGAACTCTCCAGATCACTGAGGTGGAGACTTTCATCATCACTGAGGTCAACAATGATGCTCTGCTGAATGCACTTTTCCCAGAGCACCGTTGGCTTGTCCTCCTCCTGAAGATCCTCATCCGATTCCTCCGTATCACCCTCCATGAGCACTTAGTCTGTAACAGAAGACATAGCCACCTTCTCTTCACCTGTGTTGTGGGAGGGGGTTAAGAAAAGAGGGTGGGATGCCAGTTCATTACTTAGCAACGCAACCTGTGAACTGACAACATAGGATCAAAATGTGTTAAGCTGTCAATTATTCAGGAATCAACACAATATGTGCATGGCATAATAGGTGCTTGAGGTTTGGGTGTTAATTATGTAAAAATGACGGCAGCTTTGAGGAAGACAGAAACAAGATTATATTTCCAAAATTTAAAATAATTAAACATGACTAATTTATCTTTTACCACGTGCCATTTAGTGTTAAAACAAGTTATTGATATAAAACAGATATGTTCAATTTCTTTTTTGCTAAAATCCACAATGTAACATCAATCAGACGTCATTTTCAAGATATTAAACGTGCAGAATTGAAGTAAATGAAATAAATTGCCTATCTATGTTGTAAGCCAAGAAACGAATAAAAGCTGCCACACTGGACACCAAACATGTGCAGTCTCAAAGTAGCCACATTACTAAACTTTTTGCTCCGTTTTTCTACATGTTGGTGTGATGGTAACTCACTGTGTTTATGAACTGGTCCTGCTGCGGTGCGACGTGAGTTTTACGTCGATTCTATCCACTGACTGACTTCTTCTCTTAACACAATCTTGAAAGAAGCTACGGTATTCATCTTTCTCTCTTTCATGACATATGGCTTCTGGGACGGGTTTAGTTTCTGTGGCATCATAAATAATGTAATTATTCGCCAGACGAGCGGCGTGCACAAGCAGGTGTGGTTGCTAGGAAACTGTTAAAACCACTTCCAAAAACACTGACAAACTTGAGTACTTGTTTTGAGCACGTAGGGCTTTGCATTATCAATCTCAGAACCCTATGTATTTATGGACACAAGTTATATGTTTTTAACAGTCTTAGAGAGAAGTTGCTTGTCATTAAAGAACAATATAGTTGCCGAATGGCGCGGCTGTACACATATGGTCGTTGAAGCAAAAAGATATGTCAAAACTTTTTGTGTCAAGCAATGACAGCAAACGTCATCTCTTTCCTATTCAAAACTATTGGTCCAATGGCTGTTATTGAGGGCGTGGCTATCTTTGAATGGAGCCTTGTCATTGGTTACTAGTCGAAACACACAAAGCCAGTGGTACACTAGATTTTTTTCCCCTGTCCCCTAGAAGTTAAATCGAAGTTATACTAAAGTTATATGACAATGTAGCAACAACCTGACTACAATATATTCTTTTTTTCTTTTTAACATTCCGACATCTGTTTTCTAAGGGACGCGCGTTTTCATGAAGTGGAAAAAGTGAGGAAAAGAAAAAGAAGTCCCCATTGTTCGCGCTGGATCGCTTAACGTAAGTTCAGTAGCTAACACGCTAACGAAGCTAATGTTTAGCTGCAAAGAAAAGGCTGAGATGACTGCGCACTATTGTAGTCTTGAAATAGAGTTAAATTATTATTTTTTTGTTCTGCTAAACCTTCAGCTGTCATGCACATAATAAAATTGATGTTCACATGTCGCATCTTCAGCATGCACATTGAATATTAATTGGCATGAATAGACCTGCAAGACAGTGGACATACGTAAGGATTACAGACACTGATCTCGCTCACAAATGCGCTAAAAACGACAACAACAAAACAACTAAAAAGTCTCAGTTTTACTGTTCTCTGTCTACGGATTGCAAAGTGACACCTATTTTAAACATAGCTTATTAAATGGATAATACACAACCAAGCATGCATCTAGGATTTATTTAAGTATAATCATATTTTAAATTTCTTGGACATTGTTCCTAAACATGAACCATTTAAAGGCACAAAGTGACCAAGAATTGCTTCATAAGTTTATTCAGTATCAAGCCATTTCTGATAACATTATTGTTCCTTCTAGGCTTTCAAGATTTCCTGTTCCCGTGTGGAGGAATTACAGGTAGGCATCCCAGAACTAACTGAGTTATTTCTGTCTTTTGTTTTGCCAAAGGCTTTTGCTACCTAATAGAACAAATGTCCATCTTTAGATTTTGCCGTCAGAGACTCTTGTCATTTTGGTCTATTAAAGCCCAAAGAAAATAGATCACAATTGCTATGTGTGCAAGGTGAAATCATGCCCTGTTTGTGGCTTTAAACAGAGGCGCTGACAACCTCACATGAAGCATTTGGCATGAAGCGTATAATTAACATATTCACCTTTTTTTCCCCTTTCTTCAATTTCCCCTTGATGTACTTTTATACAGGCAATCATTGTTCCTCTTTAAGCTTTGTGAACAGGGCAGGAACACACAGTTGGCACACCGTAGCAGGAAAGGCTCATACCAACTAGTTTATAAATAATTAGAGATTATAATAATATGAAAGGAACATGTACGTTTAAGTCTCCTCTACTGTAGCTGTTTATATTTACAGAGCAGGAGAAATAAAAAGGAAATGAGGAGGGCAGGGTGGAGTCAGATCATTGTTTTGAATTCTATGCAGAAACTCAATGAATAGCTGAGAAATGTTGACCCAGATCTAGGTTTCAATTTTCAATTGGGAAACCTAATTCTGACACCAACAAAGCATGACTGAGATGTCTCATGTTGTTGAAAAAACTTCCTTTGATTCTATTTTGATACATGATTTGTGCTGTTATTGCAAGATGAGTTCATAGTTTTATAAACACTCAGCAGAACTAAAAAGGAACATTTCTGCTGTCCTATTTGTGCAACAGAGATAAATTAGGATTTTTTAAATGGGTGCTGCCTTCTTTGAAACCAACAGTATAGGCCTTGAAAATATATTAAAACCTTAAATGTGTTTCCTAAACATACTTCTCATTAGCAGTGATTTTAGAGCTAATCATGCTTGACACTGATCGGGTCTTCATTTTAGGGCCTTTATACACATTAAGCACAACAAGCAAGTTACTACTCCTAGGTTAATCTTTGTTTTTTATTTAATGAGTATGCTTTGTAAATTTCAGCATATTAGAAGGAAAAAAGAACAGGGATAGTTATTCAAATGTTTCATTTAGAAAAATGAAAGATGTCCTCTGACCCTGCAATTGTTTAGTGCACTATTTACTCTCTAACCATGTTAGAGAGCAACTGACTCATTTTGTGTGTGTGCATGAGTGTGTAATGGGGAGAAGCTTATGGGTTAAACTTGGGGCCCAAATGGTGGTGGCTAGTATGATGTCATGGAGAAATGAGGTAATAGTTGGCTCTAGTCTTTTCTTAATGCAGTTGCTCTTGTTCATGTAGCTTGCTTATTGCTTTATTTTGGTGGAAATCCCATGGATTTCCCTGTAATTTTCTTTTCCAAACTTTTTTTTCTTGAAAAAAAATCCACATCAGATTTCTTCTTCTTTCATTTTAGTGTCTTCTTGACTCTTCTTGATTTGCATCTATGGAATGTAGATGATTTTTCTCCTCTTACATCTCGTTTTAGTTCCATCTTGAGGCACTTGCAGCTTTGTTACCTTGTAGTAACTTTAAATCTCACACGCCCTCCAAGCCAGGATGAACTGAGTCACCGTCTTAATATTGACAGCTCGATTGCTCTGTTCGCCCTACACTCTTTTCCCGCCCCACTCTCTCACTTCCTGCCTGCCCCGCTTGTGCTCGCTGCTGTTTGGTTGGTGTTGCCATGGAAGCGTGTAGCCAGAAAGAGGCTTCACATACAGCATCTTGTGTTCTCTTCACAGCGAGCTGCTAACAAGAGAGGCAGTGACGCAAAACACACAATATACGAAGGCAGCTGTGTGGACAGACACTGGACTCTGCAGCTCTAACCTTCTCTTGACATATTCAAAAGAGGAGCTGGTTTTGTTGGTGACTTTTTTTTTGTTTAGTTGTTGCTCAACTTTTTTTTTTTTTTTTTTTTTTGTTGATTGTATTTTTTTAAAACGCAACCATTTTTTCGGGAACAAAACTGGGATTTTCCCTCATATTATGCTCTTCAATGGACACCGGTGGCTCAGCGGTTAGCATGCGAGCTGAGGACCAGCCCTTTCATGTCCGCTACAGGTAGGAAACTCACAACTCTAAACTAAAGTACAGTTTTAGTGTAGAAAGTGTGGCTCAGTTGTTCAGTTTTTGACCTTTCACTAAGAGGGGAAATGCTCTTTACATGGATATGCCAGTATCATGTAACAGGTTTTATGTTTATATCGATGACTCCCTGAGGATATATAATATGATAATACATGTAGCATTAAAAATAGAGGCAACTGAATGGAACTGGTCCAGGTGCTGTGTGACTTTTAAGTCAGGTGTATTCAGGTGTATTCCAAAAAAAGAAAAGGTATCAGCCAGTTGTCTTTACAAAGCTGAGTTGCACTTGCAGCAGCTGTGACCTGTCGACCACAGAAAGACCTCAAGCCTCGCTTTAATATTTAAACAAGCCCTGAAATATTAATTCCTGCTGTCTTTGTTTATGCGTGTCTTGTTTTATCGGAATAGTTCATGTCTGTGTTTAGCAATGGGAGGAGGAGCGGGGAGGGCTGATTTCTCCAAACTGGCAGGATAGGTAACGTCAATGAACTGATTCCATTATACGTCAGTGCAGAGCCTGCCTATGTCAGACAGCTCTAATCAAGCTACTTAGCATTCTCCAGCTTTATAATCTGTCAGGTGTGTACCCTACAAGCCTAATCTCAGATGACCAGGTCGCCAGAAGAGAAAGCACTTGGAGGAAAGACAAGCAGATTAGCCCAGAAAGCGCTGATTGAGCAATTTCCCTGCTGTCACGCATTGGAAGTTAATGCTGTGACAACATCACACGCTTCTCCTTGAAAGTTTTCCAGATGCTGAAATATCTCAGTGACGTCAGATGAATGATACTTTTGATGTCAAAGAAACACCTTTTTTAGACTTAAATGAGCATCAGACAAGCTTTTAATCAAGCTTAGTAAAGACTGCTCAGTCAGTCCAGGGTAATAGACCAAGGTCCATGCTTCAGAGAAGGAGCTGCAGCCTGGAAGTGTTTTCCAGTGGAAACCTCAGTAGATGCCTCCCAGATGTTCCATGTGCTGCTGTTGCTGCTGTAAGGCACGGAAAGCCAGCAGGTAGGCTAGCATTTACCAGAGCTACAGTGTTGAATAATGTAGTGGTGAGTAGATGGTAAACAAAAAAATAGTCCTGTTTAATTTAAGGCCTAAAGCAGCTGAGCTAAGCTTTGACTATGCTTGCTTTGACTGTGTTTGCTTTTGTTCACAAATGATAGCCTCCCTGTTCAGTGAGACAAGCTACCATGTTTGGTGTTTTTGCATCATTTCAGTTGCACACAATAGCCTGTATAAGCTACTACTTCATGTGAAGAACCCACACCACATCAGGCTCCTGGTCTGTTTTTCAGAGCCTTTAGATAATCATTGGGTGGGAACAAGAGGAAAACCTGACATAAACAGACTGAATTGATTTTGAGAAGCCAATCTCTTCCCAACAATAGAGTTTCCTGCAAAACAAAAGTTAGCTGATTGTTTTTGCTTTTTTTAAATGCGCTGCTTAATCTTCTGTTGGAAGATAAGTGTCTGACGCTCCTGATGCTCCGCAGCTCTATGAAGCTTTGCTGTGCAGTTGAATTTCTAAATAATAAAAAGAGTTATTTTGTTTTTCTTTTTTTAATTAAAAAAAATAAATAGACAGTAAATTTATTTAATTTTTTAGTGTGATTTAATGGGCATGTCCAGGAAAGCAAACACAGCTTTTAGTTATAAAAGTTTGTTAAATACCTCTTTTCAGTCATAATCCAAAGTACTGAAATTATTTACAGCAGTAAATCATGAGCTGTAAACTGAGAAATATTAAAGGTTTGCGTCATTGGACTGGAACCCACTTTACTCTCTGAGGCATATCAGAAGGATGTGAGCTCTACCATAATAAACAAACCCCAGTCAAAGCCATTGTTTTCTAGAGGTGGAAGGAAGTAGCTGAACAACATTCCCCTTTGCTTCGAAAGACTTTTCCCCCCGTTGTTGAGTGAACTTGTCCCATATGTGGTTCAATTGCAGCCACAGAAGACCTCTTTTTTTTTTACAGTTTGTTCAACTTTGGTTTCAGAAACTGAAGCTCTTTATTTCTTGACATTTTTTCTTGAGGCTAACTTTGTTCAAACAGAAGTCAGGAGTTTTTTTTGGATGTTCTGTCTGCTGTAGGATGGAGGTGTCCTGCCTGGAGCTCGCACTGGAGGGTGAGCGACTGTGTAAAGGGGGCGACTACAGAGCAGGCGTCTCCTTCTTCGAAGCCGCCATCCAGGTGGGCACAGAGGACCTGCAGGTGCTCAGTGCTATATACAGCCAGCTGGGCAACGCCTACTTCCACCTGCATGACTACGCCAAGGCTTTGGAGTTCCACCGACATGATCTCACCTTAACCAGGTTGATGCAATGAACCTTGGACTCTGACTCTACACTGCAAAAACTTTTGTTTCCCGTTTATAACATCTTCTATGTTGCTTAGGACGATTGGGGACCTGCTTGGAGAAGCCAAAGCCAGTGGAAACCTTGGGAACACGTTAAAGGTGCTGGGACGGTTTGACGAGGCTGTTGTTTGCTGCCAGAGGCATTTAGATATAGCCAGGGACTGTAATGACAAGGTGAGGCAGAATCTTCAAGCACAGTTATGGGAGTCAAAATGACGCTTCGCTGCTGACATGTTTTTCCTGTTTTCCGTTAGGTGGGGCAAGCGCGAGCTCTCTATAACTTTGGGAATGTTTATCATGCCAAAGGGAAAAGTATCTGCTGGAGCGGCGCTGAACCTGGAGATTTCCCAGAAGAGGTCATGACGGCATTGAGGAAGGCAGCTGAGTACTATGAGTGAGTCAGAGAAGCTGTGTGTGGATATTTATCAAGTTATTTATCAATTCATCATTAAAAAGCACATCACTGGTATCACATGCACTGCATGACTGGGACACATTTTGCTGTCTGGCCATTCCTGTGGATTTTTAGGGCAAACTTGGCGATCGTGAAAGAGCTTGGGGATCGAGCTGCCCAAGGTCGAACTTGCGGTAACCTCGGCAACACGCATTACTTGTTGGGGAACTTTGGCAAAGCCGTGGCCTCTCATGAACAGGTAAGGGGGCGACCCTGATTAACCCCTCTTTACCAGAAGTTCAGTGTAAACATGCTTTTTTATTTAAAGCTATTTCTGTTGCAGCGCTTGCTGATTGCTAAGGAGTTTGGCGACCGCTCAGCGGAGAGGCGGGCTTACTGCAACCTGGGAAACGCCTACATTTTTCTTGGGGAATTCGAAGTGGCAGCTGAGCATTACAAGTAAGTTGCAGTTTATTGGGTTGCAACATGTTTAATGTAAATGTTGCAAAACATTCACACACACAGAAGTGTGCGATATCATCACATTCAGACATCTTTTTTTTTTTTATTTAACCTGAAGTGCGATCTCACCTGAAACAAATGTCTTTATACTGGCTTACTGATGGAAAAGTGTGTCTAAAAACGGAGCACTCTCTCATGTATGACCCTGTGTGTTGCTCCCAGACTGAGCTTCCTCTGAGACACTGGGGCTTTGATGTAGGAAGCAAATATCCTCTCTCTGTAGTGTGTCCATACAGCTTGTGTGTGTGTTTTTCAGGAGGACACTGCAACTGGCAAGGCAGTTGAAGGACCGAGCAGTGGAAGCCCAGGCCTGCTACAGTCTGGGAAACACCTACACACTACTCCAGGACTATGAGAGAGCCATAGATTATCACCTTAAACATCTCATCATAGCTCAGGACCTTAATGACAGGTACAGATACACACTACTACAGGATTTTATGTTTCCTATATCTCAAACCATACCGTGGATTGATGTGCGTTTTCTTGAGTGCAGGATTGGAGAGGGACGTGCATGCTGGAGTCTTGGAAATGCTCACACAGCACTGGGGAACCATGACCAAGCCATGCACTTTGCTGAGAAGCATCTGGAGATCTCCAAAGAGGTATGAAATGAAGCAGAGTAAGGTGGACACTTTGCAAAAAGTAAACTTTTTGTCTTGCCAAAGACATTTGTAATTACTTGACCTGCGTGTTTGCTTTATTTGGTTTGTTTCAGACTGGAGACAGGAGCGGGGAGCTGACGGCTCGAATGAACGTGTCCGATCTCCAGATGGTTCTTGGTTTGAGCTATAGCACAAATAACTCCACACTGTCGGAGAATAAGGAAATAGACTACAACCTACATGGTACAAATTATTGATCTGAAGTACTTTTTAAGGATTCAAATATACCTTATGTGACATTGTATTACTTTTTATCTAGGGGCACGGCCCAGGATGAGCAGAAGACACAGCATGGAGAACTTGGAGCTGATGAAACTCACTCCAGACAAGATAAATGTATGACCTATATATAATTTTTCTATTAATAATCTAATAACCTTCAGTAGCTTTTCTCTGCCTTCCTTTCAGCCCCCTTTGCTGTTTCCTGTTTTCTTTGTCATAACTGGCCTACTTTGCATCGCAGGGTCAGAAGTGGACCAGCGACATCCTGACAAAACAGTCAAAGCCCTCCCTGACAAAGACCACCTCTAAGCTGTTCTTTGTCAGCCGATTGCGTGGAAAAAAGTACAAATCTGGTGGCTCGAGTAAGGTGCTCCAAGACACCAGCAACACCCTGGATTCAAATCCAACTCCTGTGCAAGGATCACAGAAGGTATCACGGATACGATCGTTCGACCACACCCCTCGTTTCTTCTAATACAGGCACCGTCAAATAACGTCCACTTTGTTCATACTTTTATTCATCAGCGTCTCAGTCCTGACATGCTTGGAGATGAGGGTTTCTTTGACCTTCTGAGCCGTTTCCAGAGCAACCGTATGGATGACCAACGTTGTTCAATACAAGATCGAGGCAGCAGGTTATCGCTGAACAGTGGTCCAGATTCACCCCCAAGAACCATCAGGAAATGTAGGTCCACATTGTCCATCAACAGGAACTGTAACCAGTCAACACAGTGGTGCCTGATTTCTCTGTTTTTTCCCCCAACTCTGTAGCTGTGTCAGAGTCTGTCAACATCTCAAGCACCTCAGGCAGACGGTTAGAGGACTCAGCAGCAGGAGGCAGCCTGCCAGGCCTCAGGCTCAATCAGAACAGCAACCAGGCTGTCCTCAGCCACCTCATGGCTAATGCTGACAACGCTGAACCTGATGACGACTTCTTTGATATGCTTGTGAAGTGCCAGGTACCTGACAAGACCGAGCAGAGTCTGAAGAAGATTGATTTTTCTTTTCATGCCGTGTTGCGTAGGTCGCAAAGGAAATAACCAGATGCTAAACGTTTATCTTCTAACTTCTTCCTCCCAGGGCTCCCGTCTGGATGACCAGCGCTGTGCCCCCCCTCCTCCTCCCGTCCGAGGTCCCACTGTTCCAGACGAGGACTTCTTCAGCCTCATCATGCGCTCTCAGGCCAAGAGAATGGATGAGCAACGCGTTACCTTGCCTTCTGCAGCGAACCCCTCATCCAGGTCCACTTCCAGCTCAAACTGAACCAAGCACTAAAAGGACACGATTTTTTTTTTCTCTTTCTTTTCTAAATCTAATGAAAGGTGTGCACAGCACTGTCATGGACTCAGAATATAATCTGTGTCTAACATTTGTTCTCCTGGACAAAACAAAGCACTGTCTCCACAGTATGGAAATAATCTCAAAAGGACTTGTTTAGCAGAACTTGCACACACATCAACAGTAGCATCAGGGACAATAGTTTTGATATTGACTGTTTTTAAATGTATATTTACTGCCGTATGTCATTTCATCCAAAGTGTATTTTTCAATGCACAGCTGCAGTTATGTTTGTATTTATTGTACTTTTTATGATAGTTTAACTGCCGTCCCAGTACGTCTTCACTCACGGTGGTGTGCGAGTCAGTATGGACGTGGAGGTACAGCACTCTTTCATGTATTTTGTATAAATGTGAGGTTTTTGTTTGGTTTTAGGTGTAGCATTAAGAAAATGAACATCTGAATGAATATAACCAATGAACTGCCCCTTTACTCTTTTGTAATGTTTCTGAATGAGGTCAGAAATAAAACTTTATTCCTGCAGACATTCTGTTCAACTTTTTATGATGTTTAATATGAAATACTGATGAAACAGTTTGTAAAAGACACTTTATTGAACGTACCAGCAGTCAGACTTTAGTTAGCTTGAATTAATTTAAGTCACTTTTAAAAACAAGAATTAGAAAGGCTGAATACAAGAGCCACTAGAATTTCAAAAACAAATAGCTGTACAAACAAACACGATTCAAATAAATAAATATATGTACGTATTAGTTTGGCCTCATTTCTGAAAACAATATACTATACATTAACATAGAAACTTAAATAAGTCTTTGTAAGTGAATCAATATTAGAAGAAAATGTTAAAATACAAAGTGCGCATGGAAGATATATGAACAAAACAATGCATATGCCCCAAATACTGGTCTCCAATAAATAGCATATCACCTGTTCCTCCATCCACTTTTCTTTGTGCATAAAGTTAGATCCTTGTCAGGCAAAGACTGCCACCTACTGTTATCCTGCCATCACAGCATTACACAAACCAAAGCTTCTGACCACTGAAAAATTAAAGTTAAAGGTGCCAAACTAAAAAATCACAAACTGTATTTCCCTTTGACTTGGACATTGCAAGAAAGCCACCGCATAACACTAACAGCTTCAGCTAAAAAAATAATAATAAAATCACCAATTTCAGATTTTAAACAGATGCATCATCTAGTTTACACATTTTGAGTTGTAGCATTGCAGTGGATACAGTACACTTAGACATCCCACTGGGAATCAACAGGGAATGGGGGTAACCAATCATCCTCCTGATGAAACACACACTACTGATACAGTGAAAATGCATTTACATGAGCTTTTCTTTTCTAAAAGATAGCAGCATTACACCAGATGAGAAAAAAAATGATATGCAAAAGAAGGAATGTACACTTTCTCAAAAGGACTTCAAATTTGATCATCAAAAATGACCGCAGCATCATTGTTGCTGTGGAAACTGAGAACTCTAGGAAGGCACCATCATAAACAAAGCACTCCTTTACTGTTAAACCTCCACAACTCCTCAGTGATAATGACATGCAGCAAATGACTGGTGTCTGTAAGGAGGGAAAATACCGGATAACCCACCTGGATTCAGGAACGAATGGAGAGAAATGAATAGTCCAACTGTCAGTATGAACACTCAGGGTGACAGCTGAGCATGCAACATGTGCTTTTGATGTTTCAGAAGTTTACATCCATGTGGTTACTGACAGACGGGAGGAAAAGGCTTGTTCATTTAGTTGTATATCTGCAGTGTGAGTGTGTTTTCAGATTGTTAAGCTGAAAAGGTATGTCCAACAAGGAGGAACAGCACTGTTTTCAGGGAATGTGCATGGGTTACAAACTATAGCAAGTACTTGTATACTGGGAGTGTATGGGTGTGTGTTAGGGGTTGTGTGTCCACAGTGTGACAGTACGGTCAGCAGAAGATGAAAGGAAGGACAGGTCTTGAGTGTGCCATCGACACTGAATCACCTTGTCACCATGCTCTCCCACCACAGTCTGAGGCAACTGCTTG
The DNA here is from genome assembly GCF_933228915.1 of Telmatherina bonti. Taxonomy (NCBI): domain Eukaryota; kingdom Metazoa; phylum Chordata; class Actinopteri; order Atheriniformes; family Telmatherinidae; genus Telmatherina; species Telmatherina bonti. The sequence goes on along the minus strand of NC_136625.1, from coordinate 24,715,070 downwards.
GTCAAGTCACCTAGAAACACAAAAGCATTTTTAAAATTTGACTTAATCACAAGTTACAGCATCCTGGTGTTGTCATAGAGAATCCCCAAGCAAAGGACTTTCTCCAAACTGGTCTCACAGACGTACCTTGAAGGTTGGTGACCATGACTTTTGTGTCATAGGAACCAGTAAGCAGGTAATGTGCTCCGGGGGAAAACCTGACGGACCGAACATCGCTGCTGTGCGGTCGGTACACTTGAACAATCCGTCCACCCCTGATGTCATACAGCATGCATGCACTGTCTTCCTGTCCTGTTGCTAGGAGACGACCACTGGGATCGACAGCTACCGAGGCAACTGGACTGCCTAAGCAGTAAAGAAGAGGGGTGTAGCTGTAATTTGCTGTTCTGATTTATAAATCACTTTTATTTTACACTTGGGGAACAGCAGCATCTATTATAATGTTGCTTACAAATTTGAAAAGTAAGCAGAAATGCTTCTGGTATCACACTGCTCTGTTTCCAAACCTCTCACTGTGATGAAACTTGGGCCACAAAAGTCCTGATCCATACCTGAGCCGTGGAAAGCAGTTCCTACAACTCGCACACAGCTGGGAACCCTGAGATCCCAGAAACGCACAGTCTTGTCTTGAGAGCCTGAGGCGATCATCCAGCCTCCCCACGTGTACAAAGACAGAATGTGACCTGGACAGAAACCACGAGTTAATTATTCTCCACTTCTTACTCGGAGCTCAGATGAGTACGAAGAGGGTTGCAGCAGCCAGCATACCTGTGTGTCCACTCAGCGCATGCAGACCTTGTCCTCTCTGGCAGTCGGTGGTGTAAATATTACAGTCTCCTGCTCCAGCACTGATCAAGATGGCTCCTCCACTTTCTGGACCCTCCATGAAGGCCAAATCTCTGATAGTACCATCATGCATGCTGAACTCCAGGTCTGGACCTGAGGCACGAAAAAACACAATACACTAAAATAAGAAATTAGACATCCAAGATCTCTGCCGTTGTGTGATTCTGTGAACCACCCTCACCTGTGGCGTTGCACGTCTCTGCACTGAACGGCAGGACTTTGACATACTTGTCGTTGGATCCTGTAGCCAGCAGCTGGCCGCAGTGGCTCCAGGCAACACAGTAGATGGAGCCTTTGTGGTGCTTGTTCCTCTTAAAACGAACAACCGGCTGTTTTATTGGACTTGAGCCACTAAAAAAAAAGAAGGAAAGAGGAAAAGAAAAGGGAGAACAAAATAATAACTTAGGTACAACAGTAAGAGTTTCCAAACTTCAGATATTAAATAAATAAATGAATGAAAAAAAAACTGAAAACAGGATTCTTTTTCTAAACCAAGTGAATCAGTTTGGGTTCACTTTCAATGACTTCTTGACGTCACAGTAATGTTTAATTTCTGAAGTTTGATTTATAATATAGAGTTAATGTAAATAACGAACTGTTGTTACTTTTTACATTTACTAAAAAAAAAAAAAAGAACAAAGCCATTAAATCACACTAAAACATGAATTTATGTCTGTGGACTAAAGTTGACAGTTCATGAAAGGTTGTTTCACAAGTTAAGAGCGGGTGGTACTGAAAGTTTACAGCAGAAGCCACCTCAGCGAGCTGACACGATAAAGCACAGGAAAAATTTGAAAGGTAAAAAATAAACAAGAAAGACCAATCAAAGAACGATTTAACACGACTACAAGCTTGTGGATAGAAATCAACACTTGAAAAAGAAAAAAAAAAAAACCCCAGAAATTCAGAGTTTCAAACAACTTACATAATTAACTCTTTTCTGTAAAAAATCCTTTTACTTCTGTAGATTTATCACGTTACGTAATTAAAGAAAACAAACAGATTTTTCAGCTTTCATTTATGTATTTTTTTCATTTACACATAAAGCTGGAAAGCAGAGACTAAAGTGAAAAAGAATCTGAGTTTTTCTTTCCAAGAAATTAAAATTTTTTTACTGTCAATTGGCACCATATCAGACTCCCGGTTCTCTCAATAAATAAAATCTGTCTGAAAGGCATAACTTCCAACTTGTGACTATTAAAAAAACATTAAAAGTGGAATAAGAACTATTTGGATCTAAACTTTTCTATTTGTTGACAAATAATTAAATATTTATTATCTCTGTCTAGAAACTGTTGTTAGGTCCTGGGGGGGGGGGGGGGGAGGGGCTGTCTCCCACTTGTTTCATAAGTCTGTAATTATAACATGTTACCTTGTGTCCAGTGTTTCTGGATATGCACACACACGCAGCGTTTTGGAGTTGGATCCTACAGCGTACAGAGTTCCAGCTGGGTGGAAAGCAACAGCTCGGACAGCCTGAGTATCCTCCAAAGAGTGCACTGGTACAAACAGGCTTCTTGGTTTATCACTCTGACGAAAACAACCAGAGAAAAAAGCATCAGTGTGTGAAAACACACAGAATGCACATTATTTTGTAGCACAGATGATTTATTACCTCCACCAAGGAGGTTATGTTTTTACTGGCGTTTATCTGTTTGTTTGTGTTCAAGATAACTCAAAAAGTTCTGGACGGATTTTCAGGAATATTTAACGAGTTGTTGGAAATGTGAAAAGGAAGAACTAATTTAATTTTGGTGGTGATCCGGATCACTGTTTGGATCCAGGAATTTTTCAGAACTGTGGCCCTTAGTGGAGGTTTGCGCTCTCCGAGTGTTTTTCTATTTTTCTCTGTCATGTGCCATAAAGTGAAGCCTGACTCACGAGTTGCATGATAATCATTTTAAAAAACATCTTAATAAAAATTCCATGTAATTACGGCACTGTCTTATTTCTCATTTAAAATCAAACTCTGGTAAACAACACTGAGGGTATAAATGAATGAATGAATGAATTATTAGCTGCCGGCCAGACAGAACTGTGACTTCAGCACTGGTCTTATTTCCATCAGCGTGCTTTTCGTGCATTCCTACCTCTCCTCTTCGGGATAACGAGCCAGGCGAATCGCCTTGTTGACTTTTCGGTTTCTGCCCACTGTTAACACACAGCAACCTTAGTAATCATCTCAATCAACAAAACTGATGCGTAGAAGCAAAGAGTAATCTCACAAACCTCTGAGAGACAACAGGGGACTCATTAGGCGCTGGGACCACACGCCCCCCCACGGTGCGTTGTGGGGTGCTGCTGAGCACCCCTCCCCCCTTGGTCCGACTCTGCTCTGGGGTCACAGATGGAGGATTATTGTTGTCCTCAGAGGTGGGTGTGTTCCCGTTGCCATTACACTGCTGGGCCAGAGACTTCACCTCCTCTCCTAAATCCTCCATCCCCACGTTCAGCTCTTCCAGCTTCTGGATGGACCTGAACAAGCAAACATGTGTACATATCCGCTTGTAAAGATAATTCTTTAACAACTCTCTTTATTTTCTTTTACATGTATTTGAAAGCTTCTTTGCGTTTAAATTTCGCTCTTCGGTTTGATGTGAGCTGACGGGCTCATACATTCTAGTTAAAACTAGTCAGGAAAAGGACAACAGCAAACCAACATAATGATGTCATTATGCACGGCAACCCTCGTGAATTATGTAGAAGACAACAGGGACAGGCAGACACAGGGGAGAGGGAGGACTGGAAGGAAGGCTAAATCAAAGGGCCTTTGTTAAGCTTGAAAAAACAAACAAAAAAAAAACAAAAAACAAAAAAAAAAAAATATATATATATATATATATATATATATGTATATATCTACATATCTAGATCGATAGATAGATCTATCTACATATCTAGAGCGATAGATAGATCTATCTACATATCTAGATCGATAGATCGATAGATAGATATATTTCAGCTAAATATATTGACATGGTTTAACAACTTGCTGAAGTCGTAAAAAAACATGCAAGATAATGTAACTATTAAATAGACCTTGGGTCTAATTTTGTGCAAAACTAGTAAACACGAGGTAATGGTCCCATGTGATGCAAATAATCAGAGCAGATGGTGCTGTGCAGTCTGCATGGGGGGTGGGGGGGTGCTGTGTGAGGGGAAACCACATGGGACCCATCACTTTCAGGGCCTTAACATGTCAGCTTTATGTTTTCTGAAAGCTGTTCCTCTATTTGTTGCCATATTGATAGACTTAATGTATTTAGCATGCTTAATTCAAGAAAGCTGTGCTTCAAGTGCTCCAACTTGCAGCACTTTTTTCTTTAAGTCCACAACATACTGTTTGCTATAAACATCCTGTCACGCAAGTTGCATTTCAAAGATGCTGTGCTTGTACCTGTTAAGAAACTTCTCTGTGAGGCTGTGCTGCATGTCACTGGGCGGGGGGTCCTGCTGCACGCCTCCCTCAAGCAACATTTGCTGGTACATTTGTCTTTGCTGCTGCTTCTGTTCCAGGTGTTGCTGCACACGAAGACGCTGGCGATAATACTCCTCATACTTCTCTGTTGAGTCCCGAAGCTTAAGAGGAAACACAACAACTTTTTTCAGATTTTATTCTGCTTTTGCATTCATTTAAAATGACATGGTTGATGCTTGAAATATTATTTAGCATTTACAAATAAGCAGGCGTGGATCAGGAGCTTCTACACCAGGAATCCTTAATCCTGGTCCTCGAGGGCCGGTGCCCTGCAGGTTTTCCCAAGTGTCCTTGCTGCAACACACCTGATTCAAATCAATGTGTATTTAGCAGACATGTGCAGAGCTTGTCTGAGTCTGAGTCAGGTCTGTTCCAGCTGGGACACTTAGAAAACCTGCAGGACACCAGGCCTCGAGGACCAGGATTGAGGATTCCTTTTCTACACTATTGAAAGGCAGCATTGTGGTCATATAAACCCGTCTCATCTTCACTCTTGTCAGCTCAAGTATTAGGGGAGGAAGGAGGGTGAGAAGGAGAGCTGAGGACAGGTCATTTCCCCCTTCTGTCTTCTGCTTCCTAAACTGACAATCTGATGGGAACAGGTCTACTGTATCTACTGTATGTTTGGGAATAGGACACACACGTTGGCATTGTGCCAGCTCTGGTCGTTGGTGGGAGTGGGCGTTGGACAAAAACAAGATTAAGGGGAAGGGATATGACTGAAGCCTCAAAGTCCGCTTCTGTTTGTGGTCTCTTCATGAGTCTCCAAGGTGATGGGAAAAGCATGGCAAAGCACAAGGGTCCCAGAATAGAAATCATGAGGCAGACAGACACCATTACTGGGTTAACACTGTTTACAGTAAACAATAGCTCCTGAACTGTCAAACCCTGTGTCGCCACTGAACTAGGAACACCTCGGAGCACCTGTGTCTTCTGCCGCAACCCACAGCCTCATGAATTACTGACTCCAAGCTGGAAACGTTTTGTTTTTCCTGCTTTGCAGATGCTAAGACAGTGGTAACCTTGGTGACTCTTTTATCAGATTTGACTAAGTTATAGTTCAGAGAAGGAACACAAATGTATGTGATCAGTTGGCTGAGGCCATGACTGTCCATTTGTCTTCACATATCAACGCACAAACAAGCTCATGTTCTATCTGCACTCTCAAACAACTAACCAAGCTGGACGACAGACCTATCATAGAGCGTTTCAGCTATAAAATGTCCCTGAGCAGCTACATCAGCATGACCAACAGCAAAGAAGCTGTAATTCAGACGTTAAGTTTCATTGATTACTTATTCTACTGCATTAAGAGATATTACCAATATATTGTAAACTGCCAATCACTGACAAAACTACACAACCTTGTTTATTTACTGCGAATTATTTTAATGTAAATCTGTTAAATTTACCTTTCTCAAAAGATTTTTCAACAGATCACCTCAGCTTGTTTGATTAGTAAATTCAAATCCAGCTATAGTCACTAAGGGCCACTCCTATCAATAAAAGCTAAAAATATGAAGGGACAGAATATAATAGAGGTTCAACCATTTAAAAGGTAAAATTCAAAGATGTTTACCTCGTTCTTGTCAGCAGAACCAGCTGAAGGTGCGTCCTCACCTGGAGCTGAGGCAGGCCGCACATTCTGAGCTCCCCCTGAGCCCATCATCTTATCCACCGGTGTGTCTGTCCTTGACCTACAGAGAATGCACAATTACAGAAAAACTAAAGCCAACACAACCAGGTTAACTCGTATTTTGTTATTACAGGAGATTTCAAAAGGTTTTCAGGACAGACAGATACTTTATTCTTTTCTTACGTTTCAGGGGATTCCTCAAAGATGCTATGGCAGTCGGAGCTCTCCATCATGAGACTCCTGCTCAGGCTCTGCCCTCCTGCTCCAGGGTAATGGAAGTTTGCAAATGAATGAGACATTGGAGAGACCCCTTTACCTGGCGCTACCTCTCCACCACTTGCCCGCTTGTCCTGACCAGATAGCCCATAGGACAACCCATCTAACGCTGGGTTTAAGGAACGTGACATGTAGGTATCAGCGGACTGGGGGCGGCGAAGAGGGGAGGACGGGTAGGGGGACAGCTTGCTAATGAGCGGCGTGAGAAGATCAGCGTAACCAGTCTTTGCGGGCTTGACTAAGCGGTCGACGTGAATGTTGAGCTGCTTCTGTTCAAAGGCGCAGGAAAACACACTGTGACACAGGTTCTGCATCCAGGAGAGCAGAGACAGATCCAGGTCGTCGCAGCCGTTACCACACAGCATGTCCACACCGAGCAGCACCTCACTCTCTGTGATCTCTTCGCCCGTGGCCTTACTCTGCACAAAACAATACATTGAAAGTTTACTTAACTGCAAGCGGCTTATTGCACACGCTGTTTCAAAATGTTCATGTTGGGTTTTATGAGTTCACACCTGGCAGAACTCCACGCAGCACTCATAGAGGACTCCCTTAAGAAGCAGCTGGAAGAGTCGATCCCTGCTGGCTTTGAATCCAGCTTCGCTCAGCTTTCTGTCTGCGGGGATAAACTCTGCTACCATGTTGCATGCCTCCTCAAAGCACTGCACCCTGGCTGTGCTCGGGTTCCAGTCCTAATGGAGAAATGGAGATTCACGGTAAAAATCAAGAGAAGCGCTTAAATGGCTTTTTTAACCCGTGAAACCACACATAGACTAATTACACTCCCAAAGAAATTGAAAATGAAACAACAGCGGATTCTTGCCTTGAACTCAGCATGGTTTGTGAGTCGAGGCAGTGTGAGGAGCAGACACAGTTTGCTGTAGTCATCCTTAGAGGGACAGAACTCCTCCAGAGCATGGAGGCACTTGACTGCTTCCTGCATGGTGAACTCCAGCTGAAAAACATTAAATGTACACCAGCCAAATCAAAACCACTGAGAGCTCAGAATCAGAAAGACTTTTATTGCCATTGTCTTTGAACAATTCACAGACTAGGAACTTGTTTCGGTGATAAGGTGGTGAATAATAAAAATAATAATAAAAACACTGAATAATAATATAAAAGTAGAAATATAGCTATTTTACAACTATTTTACAAATAAGGTTAGGGCATGCAAAAGTAAAGGTAAAAGTAATCTTGTATATAGACATGCAGACATGTACAGTATGAACAGTATGAACTGCTGACATGAACAACAACACTGATACTTTTGTTAAAGATTCTGCAGAGAAGCCTTGGGTCCAGGGATTCACATAGATGTAACTCTCTAAAGAGCTAAAAACATCCTCCATTTTTTTTAAAAAGAGTTTCTTCCCCTGGAAAACAATGAAGGGACAGATAACTTAAAAAGTCGCTTTGCGTATGTTTGCCTCCACAAGAAGGGAAACTCCTTCCTCCTTATTGCTAACACTGTGTCCTGCATCTTGAACAATCATTCAGAGCAGCATTTATTCCTGAGCACACTGCAGCTAGTGAGCATACACATCAACAGGACACGATTGCTCTGGCTCTGATTTTAAATCCACAGCTTGCCAGATTAACAACACTGAACTGAGAAAGAAGAGGGAATTCTGAAACTGTCTCTTCAGGCAATTTTATAAAACAATTCATTTGTCATATTTAGCAAATGTACTATTGACATTCAAGGAGAAACAGAACTAAATGTTATTAAGGTTACAAACTGTGTAACCTTTTCATGAGTTTATTATAAGCTGCCAACAAGATAAAGTCAATACTTTATGTTCTGACATTTCTGAAACACATAAAATAATACAAAACTGTTTTTTAACATCAGAGCTCTGATTTTCTATAGGAAAACATTTATCCTGCATGTGGCAACAACTCATAGTTGAACTAAGGATTAAGGATTGAACTAACAAAGTGTGTTCACTGCAGTGATTAACTTTGACAGTGTACGCCTTCAGAGACTTTTTTTTTTTTTTTTTTTTTTTTTTAAATTTATAAAGGTTTGAAATAGAATACAAGAGAATGAATCAGCTATAACCCAGAAAATGCTGCTTGCAAAGCCAGATAATCCCAAAAAATGACTTATTACTTTTACATGTACTACTTAAGCTTTAAACTCCCTGTATATTTATTCTAACTCATACTTGTCAGAAATATTGGTTTGACTCACATGCTGCGGCTCATCTTCTGCAGACATGGCATTATTCACACACAGAGCCTCAAGAAACTTCTGCTTCAGGATGATGTAACGAAACCTGCGGGCAAAATTAAAGAATTTTGTTTAATTTTGTTGCCATAAAAATGTATATAAAATGTATGAAGACAGAACAGATTGCACTATTTTCATCATGAGAGTGAATTAGTGAACTCACCTTTTCCTGTCAAACTTATCCATGCACTCCAAAGGCTGAATGAACTGTAAGACTTCATCCCACTGGCCATCAAGAACCAATTGCCTGCATTAAAAACAAAAAACTGTGCACTCATTTATTCCATTAAAGGGTGCAGACTCATGACAAAGGGGGAACAAAAGCAAGTTGATTTCAAGGTTTATATTTCAATATATTGTGCAGCTCTGCTTTACAGAGTATGTGGAAGCGTTGGGCTCATTTACCTGAGAAAGAGCATGTCGTCTGAGTAGAGTCCATTGATTACGCCGCTCTCCTTTTCCAGTGCCAACATGCTGATGTGCAACTTCCTGGAGTTCAGAAAGTCCAGGATCACCTTGATGATCTCCACCTCTTTCACATTTATGGTTTCTTCTGCAGTCATTGTGACGACGGGCTGCCAATGACAAAAGCATAAAAGCTTGACACAAAGGGGGGAAAAAGCAAATAAAATAATTCCTGTTTGTTTTTTTCAAGGCTGCAGAAACAAAATCAATCTGAGGTTATTTAAGTCAGATTTTAAATGAGTCAAACATATATTGTAAATATAAGAAGATATTTAATATAGGGCAGCTGATTTAGGAGTTATCAGCCAGCTCTGGAGGCCACTTACAGTCAAAGAGAGCATTAGATCAGGATTGAGGATTCCTGCATCAGATGTTAGAGAGAAGCTGGGCAGTGACAGTGACTGACATGAGACAAAGCCTCATTCTTTAGGATTTATACAAAAACACTGAAACATCCACATGAGTAGTACACAGACTAATTAGAAGTTACCTGAATATAATGTCTGTTTATCTGTCAACTACTGTAATCAGGGGATTTAAATAAGTGTGTGTTTCATGCTTCAAATGAACCAAGTCTGTGATTCAGCTCAGGTTAAAGTTGGTATCTGTTAGCATTTGTATAATGCGAGTTTAATCAAACTTACCCCGAATTTGAGACATAGTGATTATGCTTTAGTTTAATAAACAAAGACACTAGATACAAGTAATTTCATAGACGTCATGGAGCTTGAAACTACTGTGTTTTGCATAGCCTGAAAGGATGCTCAGCTTCCCTCCACATGGTGTTTACACAGGAGAAAAAACAGAAATATTTTCATATTTGCAGTCTGGAGGCTCCAATTAATTTAAGTTTACCTGTCCAGATGGGAGCGTTTTTGTTTACACACGAGAGACTGTAAAATGAAGCAGAACGCTACTTTAGCGAACCTGTAAATAATCAGACACACGCACTGCAGTCCCGCTAAGCTAGCCGGAGACACGTTAGCCCGTAACACTGGCACTAAGCCACAAGTCAAACAGCATAAGAGGCTTAACATACTTGTTAGCTTTATATAGCCGCTGCATTCGGCCACCGGATTACAGCAAAACCATCAAATAGCTAGTTACTGTCAGAGCTCATACAAAGCTGACTAATTTAACCAGCGGCAGGAGAAAGGAAAAGCTAGCCAGGCCGAGGAGGGGAGAGGCATCATCCGCTAGTTAGCTGGACGGGCGGGGTGACAGCTTTCCAGCCTACAACACAAACTGTCTCCTGTTTAATGCTCACCTGTTTCTAAAAATACATGGGATAAAAACCGCTGTCACCCGTCTGTATCCGCGCTGTTGACAGGCGGTGTCACGGCGATACCGCTTGGTTTTGTCAGCGCCGTCTGTGTTGCTGGTGGACGGGTCTCTCCTCCGTATGTGTCCACGCCTTGCTGGATCTTTCTGCGCCGCTACGCTGACTGCGGTCTGCCCTGCCCAGCCTGCTGCCTGCCTGCTGCTGCTGCCTGCAGGGCACCGCCTCCATGCATCCCTTACACTCACTAACTTTCACTCAAGATTATAGGAAAATCACTGCTTGTTTATATCAAAGCAGGTAAATTATTTTTTTTTTTTAAAAATCAGGAGATGATTATAAAAATATTAGTCTTTATAATAGTATGTGAGGGACAGGGGCGTGCATAAGGGGTGGAATTGGGGGAGGTCCTAACATTTTGGGCTGTTTTGCCACAGTCAATTTATTCTATGTAAAGAGTAGGATTAAATGCCACGCCCTATCCAGACTTGACAACAAAGGACATTAAAAAGCACACACTGGTGGCCTACACCTTATCTTTCAAAATATTTTGCTGTGGAAAGTGTGGACATTTTCTAGGTCACTGTGGGCAGGATGGAGGAGCAGAAAGCTGTGAAGACTGAAATTAGAGAAATAAGATGAGTACTAAGATGAGCCTGGCTGTGATCTGAGGTTGGATCAACCAACCCCGTCCAAATCCAACTTTGCCACATCCCTTCAGCTGATTAGTAACATCATAGACAACTCCAACAAGTCTAAAGCTGGACTATCAAACTCTACCTTCCAGCACATCTTTCTGAAAGATCATAATTAATAAAATTCCATGTATCAGACTGCATGCTATCAGGTTGAACAAGCCAACATCCTCCCATGTAAGTTACAAAGAGATAGCAGTTCTGTCTAGGTTCACATTCTTGGAGCATCTTTCCAGTCAAAGCTGGTGAATATTTCACTTATGAATAAAGAACAAAGAATAACCATGGTTCAAAAAGAAAAAAAAAGAAAACCAAACAAACAAAAAAGCACAACTACTAAGTACATTTTGAATGTAGTAATTTAATCATTTAGAAAGTTGAGTTAAACAGCTGGCCTCACTGATCTGGTTGAGTGTTTGAATCTATTGTTTCAGATAGATCATTTGTTTAGTTGTGCTTGACTTCTTCAAATTAAGGTCAACTTAATTTAGCACTATTTATAAACCTAGCATATCAAGAATAGATGGAGCCTCTGTGTCTGAAAAATTTGGCTTTCCACATCATTGGGAGTTTTTTGTATAAATCACTATTTTTTTCAACACATGATGATAATCCTCCTCCCTGAGCCGACACCTTATAGCGGTGGAGTGGTTTGTGTGTCCTGAAGATCCTAATAGCTATGTTGTCTGGGGCTTTATGCCCCTGGTAGGGTCACCCATGGCAAACAGGTGTCTAAGGGAGGGACCAGACTAAGTGTGGCTCAAAGACCACAGTTAATAAGCATAACCCCCACCTGTGGACGTTGGGCCTTCATACCACCCTCATGGAGTCTGTTTCTGACTGTCTGAGCAGACACATGCACATTTGTGGCCTGCTGGAGCTCAGCTGAACACCAGTCCCCGTTACGTCAGAAAGAAAAAATTAATCTAAATTGTTATTAAAGTTCAAATGAGTCTGAAAAGATCTCCAGAACAAGTCTGATTAATTCCAGAGGCAAAGTAAAGATAAGACTGACACCATCATCTAAATGGCACTAACTGTTCATGTATTTACTTTGCTTTTTAATAAAGCCATAACTAAATTCTGTCAACTAGCATTAATATCAGTTTAAAAACTTCCTCATGACTCGGCTCAGATTCGTATGAAATAAAACAACAATAGCACTGTTGATAGCTGGCGTTTTAATAAAGCTCAAATGAATAGAAAGACAAAAATCCATGAACAACAGAGCATAGTTTGTTAATTGCAAAGAAAATAAATTCTCAGTACTTACTCATATAACACTGCAATTAAGCCTCAGAGACATCAGATACCTCTGCTACACTTTGCATTCGACATACATCCTTCCACAACTGCTCTGCTTCATCAGTACACACTTCCATCTGATAAATGTTGTTACAAAAAATACCTCTATATGCCAAAATATATCTGTAGTGTCGACACATACTGAAGGAATGTGTGATTAAAAAAAATAAAAGTAAAGTAAAAATAAAGTAAAAAGGATGATGCAAAATGTCCTGATGCAAAAACATCTTTGACGAGACAACAGTGAAGAAGGTCTTGAAGTGCTATCTTAGGTGAGTTTGTCATTTTATTCACAATTGTGGACTACTTTATGGTAATCTGGACCTAACAGTTACAACAGTAACCACATTAAAGTGACATTTTATCTGCTTGTTCTATCTGAAACCTGGTCAATGGTGAATTTCATGTCTGTTAAAATTGCACAAACTGATGACACAGTGTTAGATTTCCATGTAGTCTACTCTTCATGATAGTGTTATTGGTGAATCTGTTGAGTGATTACACTGTTTGCATTGCAGCACAATAAAAGGCCCCAAAACGATGCACTGACACACAAATGTGATAAATTATAAACGCTACTACAAGCTAACTTGTTCATTGTGAACTGAACTGCCATTATATACAAACTAATATAACTTATATAATGTACTACAGAATAAAATGTACAATGCTTAAAAAAACAAAAAAAAAACCCCAAAAAAACCATCATCAAATCATTATCCAAATCAAATAAATTAAGACCATTGCAGGTGCTTTCCATAATGGTTTGATGTTATTCCACATCCTCAATAATCTTGTCACCTCCCACTTTTGGAAAGTAATTGCAATCACCAGCTGAGGTATGCCCCACACACTGCTTGGCACTTCACTGGACACACATACACAAATTTGACCTGTTTATAAGTTGTCAGTAACATGTATAAAAGCAAATTTACATGCCTGCATAGCAGCAAAAACCTCAAAAATGCTGCCTCTGATCACAGATGTGTGACCCTTGCATATGACTGCAGAGGGAGCAAAATCTCATCCCACACCTGTGTGTACACAAAACATAGGGGCTTTTTCAACAGGCACACACAAAATTACACTAACACCCACAGCGTATCCATATGACACAAAACAAGCATAAGGCCACACATGATCAACTTAAAGAAACCAAACTGCCTCCAAGAGGCGTGACATTCAGTGCTTCAGTGGTTCAACTAGGTAAGGCGTTGGCTTGCCTGTTTTCTTTTTTCTTTTTTTTTTTTTTTTTGGCACATGAGAAAAGTAATACACATGCTTACAAATACACACTTGTGCCTCCTTGTAGTGTCGCAACCAGCTCTATTTTTAATATCTGTGACATCGTGCTTGATGTTCCAGTTGTGATCTCCTACAATGAAAAGGCGAGTCCCTTTAATGAAAAGAAATAACCCCAAAGTCTTCTGTCTGTTCCAAGGGAGCATGTGCAGATGTAGCTTCAGCATCTGGGACTATTTGGAGTGCTTTTTGGGCGTCCCTTGCTTCTTGGTTTGCCACAGATGGCTCGCGATAGTGATGGCGTCCACACTAGCGGACATGGTCTTGGCTGGGATTTTGCTGAACTGCTTCCTGTCTGAGTTGTACTTATACAGGGCCTCGATCATCTTGGTTGTGATAGTTTTTGGGCCGATGCCTGCCAGTTTGGTGATTTCCTCTGTCTCAGGGCAGTAGGTATATACGGACCTAAACTGGCATCCAGAATCACGGAACAACACCAGGAAGTTATTGGCTTCTGATTTCTCTATTTCCTGCAAAAGACAAAAAACTTAAAAAACTGTGTGCAGGATTTTCTTTTAGGGTGTTCTGAGCTACAAAGTTTCTCTTAGTCCAGTCTAAAGCAGAAGTTATAAATTATCTATCTATCTATCTATCTATATCTATCTATCTATATATATATATATATATATATATATATATATATATATATATATATATATATATATATATATATATATATATGTATATATATATATGTGTATATATATATATATGTATATATATATATATGTGTGTATATATATATATATATATATATATGTATATATATATATATATGTATATATATATATGTATATGTATATATATATATATATATATATATATATATATATATGTATATATATATTATCTATATATATATATATATATATATATATATATATGTATATATATATATATATATATATATATATATATATATATATACATATATCTATCTATCTATCTATCTATCTATCTATCTATCTCTCTCTCTCTCTCTCTCTCTATACATATATATATATATATATATATATATATAAATATCTCTCTCTCTCTCTCTCTCTCTATATATATATATATATATAAATATATATATACATATCTAGATATAGCTATAGCTATATCTAGATATATATATACAGATGTTATTAATATGTTAACTATTATATGTCTTATACGAGAATGTTTTACAGAGAATGTTTACAACTTTCTAAAGTCTCAGTAAGCGTTTGGCTAAACGGCTTGTTCCACTAGAAGTAAGCTTTTTCTATGATGTGCCCAAGTTTGAACCTCAAGATCTACGATCCTGCACATTTTACATGCAACCCTTCTCCTACACACTTGAATCAAATGAATGGCGCTTTACCAGGCCTCTGCAGAGCTGAATGACATGCAGGAATTCAGCCATTTGATTCAGATGTGCTGAGAAGGGATGCATGTAAAACTTGCAGGATCGTAGATCTTGAGGTTCGGACTTGGGCACCCCTGCTATCTATGGTTACACAGAGCATTTGCATCAGTGCTTGTTTCATTTCAACTAAACCTAGACAGAAGTGTAACCATATTCTTTGTGTTTGAAGAAATATATTTGTACACATAGAGAAACCATACATACATCAAGTATCTTGTTTTTCTGCCCTTCATTGACTTTGCCAGCCAGGCAGCAGTGAGCCAGGGCATTCTGGATGATGTGCTTGTTAGACTTGGCACTAGGCTCCTTATACAGTTTGGGTCCTGTGAAAAGAGAGCACAAGATTGCAAAACTGTAACATTGTCTTACGTAGAGTGGCTAAATGATCTGTTCAAATGCTATCCTTCTGCCTACCTGTGTACTCATTGTTGGAAGGATTGGAAGAGGTGGTTGAATCATTTTCCCAATCTTTTTCTCCATTACGACTACCAGCCGAAGGACAGGAAGAAAAGCCTTCTGCAGAGTCCGGTCTGAGGATGAGCACAATGCAAACCAACAAATGACACACACAAACGTAACAACAAACACATTTAGGCAGACGCAGACAAACATGTACAAGATATTGAAACACAGTACACATACAGACATGCAAACACACAGAAAAATGTGGTGAAACGAGGTCAGACACTGTGACACAATTCTCCAAACCCTGACTGTTGTCTTGCATCAAATCATTCTGTGATACTCGGATGAAGCTGAGCCGGGAGAGTCAGGAAAGACATGTTCAGCCAAGCAAAGCAAAGTTTTACTGCTGTCTTTAGAGATGAAGTTAAGGAGTTATGAAGGAAACAGCAAACACACAAGTGGAAAACAGAAAAGAGAGAAAAAAAAGTCTGAAAACAAGATTGCAAAAGCCAGAGGAAGAAGAAGAAAGGTGAAAACGGCACAGCAGTACAAGTCTGATGAACCTTAATGCAGAAGCAAAGATTACATTTATGGAATATGTCTACTTAAAATGTGTTTGTCTCAGCTGAAACAAAATAGCACAAAAGCTGCAGCGTATCTACACAGAGCCACAACTACAAGAGCTTCGCTTCATTTTGCAGCGTTACTAACCTTCCCTTTCTTTCTTTGGGAGAGCTTAAAAAAAACGGGATATGGGCAGAAGCTAGCTTGTTGCCTCTGACAGATGCATGCAGAGGGGAGGAAAAGGAAGAGAGGGATAAAAGAGAATCAAGTTGTAGACCGCAGATCTCACGGGGAAATGAGGATTGATAGCTTTGATCAACAAAATATCCCAACAGTAAAAAAAAAAAAGTCAAAACCACAATCAGGTTATGCGAAGGGTGGAAATACAGAATGGAAGTTGACACTTTTTAGCAGCTTAACTGGCAAAAGAAAACAGACAAACTAAGAACAATAAAGTATTTTAAAGCGACTTGCAAGATTGTTTGCTTTATTTCTGCTGTTTTGTAATTGTGATTCAGAAATAAAAGGCTAAACGAGCTAGTATGAAGCAACTTACCTGTTGTTCTTCCTGTTATCAGACTGGTCTCTGTCATTGTCAGCCATATTCAGGGATGCCAAAGAGACACTGGACACTGAGAAGCCTCGAGGACGCACCCCTACACCAGCATACCATACATCATTAGCATGAAACAATGTGTGGACGGCACATGTTGACGTTTCCTGCATCGCTCACCTGTTCCCCTCACAGCAGGAGTTGATGTATCCATGACATCCCTGTGGATTGACTTCGGCCTCGCCTTTTTCTTGAGACTTCCAGATCGAGGCTTGATGACCTCATCCATGTCCTCCATCAGTTTGAGCTGCTTTCTCCTCATATATTCATTCTTGATGTATTCCCTCCTTGCCTTCTCTTCATCCTTCTTCTGCTGCTCCTCCTCTGCTTTTAAACTGGAGGAGAGTGAGAAGATGACATTTATTCTAAAATTGAAAACTTAGCTTTCAAAGAAACAAAATGCATTGAAAATTAAGGCAAAATTCAAGAGTGGTAAGAAGGAGAGAGACACACCGAGCAGCTTCCCTTTTCTGCTCCTGGTCCAGCTCCTGCTGTTGCTTTCTCTCCTGAGCCTCCTTCTCCCTCTGCAGCCTCCTCTCCAACAGAGCTGCTTTCTTGGCTGCCATGTCCTCTTCAGCTTTTACATCATCCTAGCATTGGATATGACCACAAATATATATAAACATGGCTTAAATGCTGAGGAAAATGTTTTATCACAGCCTTTATCACCTCCGTAATTAAACCTTTATTACATGATAAATACATCTATTATTGGGCTATGGGCTGTCTGTGTAGACACACATCAGAGATACAACTTCATATATCAACAGAATTATTTGGGGAAATATAAAATATCTATGATGTTACATTAAAAAGACATGATGCAGCTGAGATGCTTTGTGGATCGATAGCAAACCACTGTGTTGTGCAATTATTTTGTCATCTTAAGAGAATATTTCATATCTCAAGTGGAACTTACTCCCCTTTTTCACATTTGCATTTCAGAAAGAATGATTATGTGTTACTGTACAATTATCTTTGCAGTCTGAACCTTACTAAGCAAGAACACCAACCTTTGCAACTACCAAACAACGAGACTATACAGGTTAATCATCCAACTGCGCAGCCATGTGTAACAACGTTTAACAAATGCTGGTATTTGCCCCTGTAAGGAACAGACTGGAATGATAATATGTCTGACAGGGCAAGTTGATCTCTGCCGTCTTGCTCTGAGGGAGGAAAGAAATGTATAAAGTGCAATGTCTAAATGCAATTAAGATCACAAGTAGCTTTCATGGAAAAGTGGAGTAAAGTCACACAGGTGGCATACAAAGCATAGCTTTCCAAACACAAACAGTGGTTTAAAAACAACTGTAAAAATAGCAGACATGCTTTATGGAAGTTTTACAGCCAAACTGTGTGTGATAGCGATTTGCTACTCCTGTTTTTAATTGTGCTATAAATGAATGTAATCCTATGCCGGATAGATCATAGGCTCAATTCCAAACCGCCCCCTACACACTACACCTTCACTACCAAATGTCACTCTCAGTGATGCCCTCTTCCCTCCAACGGAAGAGGGAAGCACTAGTCGTCATGGCAACACATAGATGCCCATGTGCATCGGAACTGCACCAGCTGCCTCTTTTATCTCCAGTTTCCTTGACACATCATACGTTCAGTGGCCATTATAATGACAGGAGCTACATTATTAAATAATTTTAGGTGAATCCACAAGTCTTTCTATTACTGTTTCCAATCACACAAATGAATTGCTGTTAATTTAGCTGACATCAAATCTCAGCAAAGAGTAAGATTTGCAAGACTTTTTATTTTTCTTTCGAAACCTTTTTTGGTTTTCTGTCAGTCAGGGAAACTCAGGATGAAGGCTATTCTCTGCTTCTTTTTGGCGTTGTACCAGCTGCAAAGTTTGTCGGGAGTGTGAAGTGTTGCAGACTCACTGTTTGAGGGCTGAACAGTTTTCTTGCTTTCCACTCTGAGTGGTTTGGGACAACCCTTAAGGAGGTTCCACGAGTATGCATAATAGGAGGGTTAGTGTGTAAGGATAGTGTGTAGGGATAGTGTGGAGGGAACGGTTTGGGATTGAACCCTCGTGTCTGCAGAGTTCACTTAAGCTGAGATGGCTACATCCAGTTAAGATAAGAAATCCCACAAATAAACATGTTTTCCTTAAAAAAAAAAACATAGTGGTCACAAAAGTGGAAGGAAGACTGTCTGGATGTAATCTTTTTGCCAAATTTTCCCTTCCTCTCAATGTTGCTTCTCTTAACTAGTCCTCTTTTGAAATCCTTAAAGTTCTGCTTTACTAAACAATAACACAAATAAATATTGATGGTTGTCAAATTCAAATGTTTGATCCAAATATGGCGCTGATTATCCAACCCTCGCCACCAGAAACAAAATCATATTAGCTGTTCCTCTGTGTCTGGGCCATGAGTTGTCTCACAGCTTGCCTGAATATAAAGGGACATGAATGAGCCCAAAAGCAACACATAAACCAAAAAGTCTACCTCTGTAGATATCCTTTCAGTTATGTTGTAAAACACTTAACAACTGTGTGAGTATGCCAGCTGCAGTAAATTGCGGCTTTTTCGCTGTTTCATGGCTGACCAACCTGGCATCCTCTGTCAATTTTGGGCCAAGATTTTTGGTCTGATCCATACTTCAAACCCAAACACAGGAAAACAAATTAGGTTCTAGGACTGTGAAATGTTTCTGTAAGTATCTAATGTTTCTCTACTATTAAAGTTTGATCGGCTACCACTTCTGCTTGCACTCTTCCATTTTCTGCTCTGGCATATCTTCTTTTGTCTTTGATCTGCTTGTGGTTCAACAGGCAAAGCTCTGCACAAGTTGTTCCAGGCTCTCACAGTGTGAGGTCATTCCCGTGGAAGCTCACACAGCACCATAGGGCATAGGAACCTTGTGTTACCAATGAGAAGTTCTCAGACTGTGCAACAGTGGAACACATTTATAACGTTGCAATTTTAAACCTGGAGAAATCAAGGTAAAACAAGGGTCTGCAAGTTGAATCGCCCCTTGTCACAGCAGATATTTCAACACTGTTGACATTATAAATGTTGAGTTGAAGACTAAAACTGTTTGGAGAGTCAAACATTCTCTGACAATACAATATATTTGTTTTATTTTGTTTAACAGAAAGAAATAGATAAAATCAAAGCACATCCTACAGGTTTGTTTTGTTGTTTTGAACACAGAACTGAGTGAATTTCAGAGATGTGTAGAGATGGTGGTGGGTTCAGGCTCTGTACCTCCAACTCACCTTAAAGAAGAATCCACAGCACATCTTCTGGTCTTCTCCATAATTTTCTCCTCCTGTTTCTCCTGCCATCTGCTGGTTTTGGCCATCTGGAGGCTTCAACCCAGAGAGAGGCACCTCCACCAGGTCTTTCCTCTCCTGGGGTTCTTCCTGAACTCCGCTGGCTGCACCTCCTTTAATCTCAGATACCGGCTGACTCAGCACCTCTGCCGTTTTCGACTGTTTCACCTCTTCCGTTAACTCTGTCCTTTTCTCCTGCGGCTCATTTTTCTTCTCTTTGGCAGCTTTTTCATTGCTCTTCGTCTCCTTTCTGTTCTCAGAGTTGTTCTGGCTTTCCTTGGTGTCCTGGCTGTTTCTTTCCCCGGGTTCAGCACCATGGCCGAAGTAGGAAAAAGAGCTGTGCTGGCTTTGGCTCGAGGTGAAACGCCTAAGTCTGGGCAAGCTGTCCACTGAGGTGGGGGTGTTGAGCATTCGGCTGAAGGGAGTGACCTTTAAATCATTTGGACGTGGGGTCCGAGGGGTTCTGGCATGGAAGGAGGCTGGTCTTCGCTTGATGCCAGCAGGGGAGCGATTGGTGGTGCGGGGGGACCCAGAGGAAGACAGGATTGGGGATAAAGACCCAACTGAGCCTCTGCCTGATCCACGGCCTGTTACACTGCTGCTGCGCAACTCACGGAGCTGCCTGTGTGACAACATGTAACAAAACAAACATATAGAAACAGGATGATGGCAAAATGATTGTGCATAGCACCTCATTAGTAACTAAAATGAAAAGATACCTATGAGGAGATGGAGCAGGAGGCGGTATGACCCAGGCTTGCTGCTGCTGGTCTCTCATCGCCATGATTTTCTCCTGCTGCTGAGCTAAACGCTGCATCTCTGTCTGCAGAAAGCCCAGTGATGTGTTCAGCCTCTCGATGGAGCGTGTGTATTCTGCCAGGTCGACTTCTCCTGACATCACACCTGATTACCAACAAAAACAGGATGAATAAGTAATGTGACTAAAATGATTTACGATGAAATCATGTTGAAACACAACAACGTTTGAAATAATTATCGCAGTTACCAAATCCAAGGCTGTTTCCTGCATTGTGCCTCAGTTGTGAACAGTGAACCATTAAACAGGAGGTGCCTATTGCCTACTTCACACAGCTACCCTAACCTCTGCCAAAAGGCCAAACTGGATAAAAAGTTGGGATAATTTAGGGTCACACTTCCAACAGCAAGCTAAAATATGGTAACTGCAGGCATGACCCACCGCTGTTATCTTCACAGGGGGATTTGGGAGCGGCTCCGTCTGGTTTGCACCGCTCGATCTGCTCCAAGCTACCAGGGTTCTTCTGCTTCGAGGATGAAATTGGTTCTGTTGAAGGTGTTTTTGCCCCTCCTGTGTTTGGACTGAGGGGGGCTGTAACACCCTTCCTTTTCACTATATTCAAAAAGGCTGTCCGGCCCATTTTCTGGCGATGTCGAGTAAAAGCTGCCTCCACCTTGGGATTGAGAGCAGCACGATGTTCAGACTCATATATAAAAATGACAAATTATTAAAAATCCCTTTTGCCCTGAGTCTTTTTTACCTTCTTCTTTTGTGCTTCAATGGCTCTACGCTTCTCTTCGAGCTTCATCCTCAGTTGAATCATCTCTGAAGCTATGATGTGGGAAGGGTCTCTTGGTGAAGGAGTTACTGGAGATGGTGAGGTGATTGGCAGGGGAGGTGCAGAAAACTAGAAAAATAATGTGATGGACAATTACAAATCTGTTTTTTCTGCAGCTGTAATTTTAGGAACAATTGACACTGAATGAGCCACAAACCTGAGAAGAAATGGCTTTTGTTGGGTGTGTATATGGCACATTGACATCAGAACTGTCTGGTGTGGTTCCTCCACTGCTTCTTCCCTCTAACTTCCTAAACTTCTGCTCTGCAAAGCTCGTCATCCGCACCAGACCACTTCCGGACCCTCCAGATGATGAGACTGGACTAACTGTGTGTGATCTGGGGAGTGTAGGCACTGAACTCGGACATGGGCTGCCTCTGTCATCTCCATCTCCCCTCTCACCGGCGGGCTTAGCTTGCCCAACCTCCCTGCTTGCTCCTTCCACACCTCTCTCCCTCTCTGGCCTGCCTAGCAGCGGACACGATCGGGTTGTGGCCTCACAGTCTGGATCTATATCTGAATAATCTCTCAGAGATGAAGAGTCCTCGTCCAAGCTCTGGATATCCTCAGTCCTCACATGGATGCCTGTGTCAATTTCATCAGTGGATGCAGAGTTGGGGTCACGGTCATTCAGCCTCGCCTTAGCAAAACTGGGGTCATCGACTGGGCCTTGGGCCCCCGGGGAGCCCAAAGACTCTGCACCATGTAGAAAAAAGCCGCTGTCTCCTTCTCCAATGCCCATGCTGGCATGGGGCCTTTCTGTGTCATGGATAATCTTGAGGGCCTCTTCGATGCTTGGGGGAGTTGATGGGCTGATTTTGCCAGTGTGGTTGTCTGTGTGTTTACTGGGGCTGTTGCTATCGGGTAACACTCCATTGGGGTACCTAAAGAAAACCCAGGTAAATCAGACAGTCCAGATGTTTGAAAGTATATTTACAACGGAGAAGTTCCTTTCTTTAGAGGAAACACATCGATTTAAAAATAAAACTAAATCTGAGCTGCGGGTTGCAGGATAGATGATTTAGTGGAACATAATCATTCAAAATGAAAGTATGCTTGTTTCCAAACCTAATTAATATGAATTCTTACTCTAGTTGATGCAATGCCATTTAGATTTGCTATATCTGCCATTATTTACAAATCAAAACAAAATTCTCTTTCGTACATGTACCTGCTTTGGCTTTTGACTGAAAATGTGTTGTTCCGCCCCAAGGGCTTGTGGGAAGTGAAGTCCTCATCCTCCTCAGGTATATGTCTACTCTGCCCGTTCATAGTGACCGGCATCGTGGAGAGGGGATGTTTTATGCCTCCTCTGGATGCATAGTGAACTTTGAACCCCAGACCGTCACTACTGGCTGAGCGGGTCATACCTCGGACAGAAGGAGGTTCACAGGGCGGCAACGTCGGATCCCCATCCAGGGGAATTTCAAAGGAGATTGCTCGAGAGGATGAGCTGAAAAAAGAGGGAAGGAAATGCCTTGTTAGTTTAAAAGAAAAACCACTTAACAATGTGGGCCAGTGAAGGCCATGTAGTAGTTATATACTGACTGTTTCTCTTTGGGCCACGTCCCAACACAGCCATCAACAAAGGACATGGAGGTAGATCTCTTCATTGCACCTGCTGTGGACAAAGACACATTAGATTAGGTTTCCTACTGAATGTTTAATGATTTATTTATCAGTCAACTGACATATATATGTTGATATTCAACTCAGAATCTGATCAGTTTTCCTGGGGCTCTCCTTCAGTGTCACCATGGTGTCTCCATCTCGGCCTAGTCTCTGCACCTTTCTCTGTCACACCAGCCACCTGTATGGTGTATCTGTAAGTCTCCCCCAGTCTGAGCTCCATCTGACTATATTTTACCCAGTATTCTCAGCATCGCTTCTCTGCATATCAGCAAACAAACTCAGTCTCACCTCTTGTCCTTCAGCTGACCTTCATCTCTGTTTAATCTGTGACACTTTAAATAATTTCCACTGAGTATTAAAACCATCTTTGCCTTCCCTTCAGTAGTGAAGATATACAACTAATAAGTGCTGTGCATGACCCCTGCACTTTTTAAAATGTTCAAATTTGGGCTTTTTTAAAAAAAAAAAACTTTCCTACAGTATGTTAAACGGCTGTTTCTGGATTTATAATCTGCAGAGACATACTCTCCCATAGAGGAGACTGCTCACGAACTTCCTAAAACACCTAATTTTGAATCAAGACTTTTTTCCTTTACTCATCTAGATAACTGTGAAACACATGTACACAATCCCTGCACATTATATAATGAGCAGTGCCTAAAAGAATAAGCAGATGTCTTACATAATGACATTTTTACTGATAAATTGACCAATTAGAGCAGACTACACCTTTTATGAGTGAAGCCTTATAGGTTGTCTTTCAGATAAAAGGTGATGCATAATATAGGGAAAAATAAACATTTTTAATGAAATAACCCTATTTTCTCAGTTTAACTATGAAAGAATATAAAAGAAAGCACAGTATCAGCTCTTTGAACACTTTTTAAACTTTTAAATAAATACTTCTGTACCTCTGGTGAGAAGCAAGTCATCATAAAATGAAGCGTAACAAGTGAAAATACCTTCAGCAGGAATGTTTTCTGGGCTGGACGGTCTGTCTGCATAGCTCTGTTTGACAGGACTGGACATAGGAGGCATTTCTCTACAGGATGATGCAGGCTCACAGGCTGCAGGAAAACAGCACACAATCCCAATAAGTAGAAGTCAGTCAACAGATCTAACAGCAGTCATATCGTGGTATAAGAAAACACTTTCTTTTTCATTCTTAAGTTTTACTGTACCGTTTGGGTCGAAGACTCTGGGTTGAACAAATGATGGCTTGACCACTTCAAACCACCAGAAAAGCTCAGCCATAAACACAAGGTAGTTACTCTGCAAGACAACACACAAATTTAGTGCTTGTTCTTCCCATTTATCCCTCTGAGGTCACTAGATTCTGTGGTATCATCCAGCATTTCCACAGATCAATAAGGGCACGGCTAACTGTTGCGAGGCAGCTGGCTCAGATGGGTGGGTTCGTGTTCTTAAACATTCACACACATTTCATTGTCTGGCTTGTTTAATTTCAAACCAAGACATATCACAAAATCCGCTAAAACAGATTCTTGATGTGATAAATTTGCATAAATGCAGCATTTCCTCTCTTCTAGCGGAGTGAACTGCTAAACAACACTTCTCGTCATATAACGCACCGATGCACACAAACACTGGTTAAGATTCTGTAGGCAGCGAGTCCTTGGTGAATAGCCAGTGTGATGGAGTCTTTAAATGCTCCTTGTGACCCCCTGGTGCACTATTATAGAGTATTCACTAAATACACACACAATAAAAACAATAAACTGAGACACAAAGACAGACAGACATATACAGAACAGAGGGTGTGTATGTATGAAAACTGTCCGCTGTGTTTTATCAAAGAGAGGAAAGGCCCTGACAGCTCCGACTGTGACTTGAATCTGAATGTTTCTACCCACGCTCCCTGCATACTATTTACCCACTCTGGCAGTTCTGCTCCTTAAGTCTGAATGAGACGCTCTTAGAGTTGTACAGTAGTTCTTTTATTAATCACAGACAGATGCATGTGAAATGGGAAGCTCTCTGTCTCAGGCATATTCTGTTTCTGGCTGAAAACAGGAGTGATATGGAAAGAAGAGACTGAGAGAAGCGAGTAGAGATGGATCGGGACTATAAATCTCCTCAAAACAGTCTGTCTTCAGTCTAAGCAGGGTGTGGGCTGAAGTGGAGTGGGGTGGTTTAATACAGCACCAGCACACAAAACGGATGCTATAACATACATCTATAATCTAGAAAAAATTTCTCAGAGCAGCACAAAGATCTTTATGTACCTAACCAATGCATCCACACATCTTACATACACACATCTCTATATCTGAATGCTGGTCTCCTTACCTTTATAGATGCATGTGCATAGAGCATATCCTCCAAGCTGAAGTGGCAGCAGTGGTTTAAGTTGTTCCTGCAAAACTCCTGCACCAGCTGGAGGTTGTACAGATTGTCAGCTAGAGACATGGTCTCCTTTAGGCAGATGTCTGCTCAGCCAGGGGAGGGGTCAAACACACACAAAGAGGAGGAGGGGTAACAGCAAAGGCCAGACAGGAAGACAAGGAAAGATAAGGCTTAGTTTATGTTTGAAAAAGACGAATAGATGAGAAGAAAATAATCCTACTTGTCAACTCACAGGGGAAAATTCACAATGTCCCTAAAAAGTCTTGAGCCGAATCACAACACCAAACTGTCTTAAACTCCTTCCAGATGAGTCATCGGGGTTTTTATTCCCCTGATGTTTTAGTACTGTAAGGATGGCCCAGGCATGTGCAGGATGTTTGACAAGCAGAAATAGAGCAGCCAGCTGAGGGTTGCAACGACAAACTTCTCTGGAGTGATGTCATTATGAACTTTACTGTACTTTGTTATTTTTAGAGTAAATCAAGCTGCAGGCAAAAATATAAAAAAAAACCTTAATGAACTGCAGCTTGCTTTCACATCTGGTTCACATGTGTGAGTTCCCTGTGAGCTAAACTGAATCCCAAGGGTTTCAGAGAATCGACATAAGAGTTGTTTATCTTTAAAAGAGCAGCTAACTACTTCTCTAACGGTTCTCTGTCACATACAACTCGTGACCAATCACAGCTCAAGGCGTTTCCAGAATGCAGGCAAGCCGAGAGGAAATACCTCTTTGTTTCTTGCTGTCTCAGTCTCTGTGTCTGTCCTGAGTCCTATTTGTGTTACAGTGTAATTATTATAATTACAATTCCATATAGATTACCAATGTTTTAGTGTGTTTTGGAACAAGATTTTGCAAAAATCCAATGGTTTGAAAACACTTGAAAACACAAACTGCAACAAAACTGTACTAAATTGAATTAAAAAAAGAGTGAATGTATGATAAATGTACCTTCGGCTTTAAGCATCTTTTTCTAAAAGTGTTGTTTTGGTTATAGCTGGAGAGGGAGAAGAAGAAAGTGTTGCTTGAACCTAGACAATGCTAACACTTCCTGCATTTAGCTCACTGAATAACTACCATCTTGATTTCTCCGAATGTGTTCCTGAACTGATGTCAGTTTTGTTTACTTTATGAAATGAATACAATAATAGAAAAATGAGTGAGAGAGTAAGATTGGGTGGTTCTATCTCAACCCCACCTTCCAGTCTGACAGCCTGTGGGCAGTAGAAGTGCAGAAGGGCAGTGAGGGCGCAGCCGTCTGTGTTGTCCTTCAGCAGGTTGTCCACCAGAGGGAGCGACGGAGCACTCCTCTGAGCATGCTCCCTCCTGTACCGAGCCTGAAACCATGGCAACGGCACAAAGACATCACCTTTATGTGTTTTAAGGGTGGATATGTGCAGCTTTCTTTGATTACTGGTACAAATACGCCAGCGTGTGCAGATACTCTTTCAACTGCATGCAGTGATCAGTCGCACACACATTAACACAGGTGCAAGTGTTAATCTGAGGAAATTCAAGCACAGAGCTGAGATCATGCAACTATTCCAAAGAATTTAGTTACATTTAGAAATATCATCTTGCATCTGAATTAAAGAGAAATATTCAAAAACGTCACCATTGTTTGTATGGAGTTGTTAGGTTTTTCTCCTGATGGTGAGGAGAAAATATGTAATAGCAAATGAATAGGTGGCATCTGCTGAGACATGAATGGCTTAAGGCAGTCTAAACCTCGGCTGTGGTTTTGTACCAGGCAATGTATGTGATTTAGGTTTTAATAACAATCTGTGTAAAGACATCCTTCCTGTTTTTAAATTTTCTACATGTCTCTCTGGGGAGGACACCTGCAAACACTACAGGGGCATCACTGCTATATATGACTTCAGGGTATCGATGCTCCCTATTTGCATATAAACAGAAGTTTTATGACATCATTTTAAGACAGATAAAGCTGATAGATTGTTTCAATCGCAGCAGCGCTTGATGTCTAACAGCCAACTCAGACGTTGAGTGCATCAAACTGTGAGGAATAAAATGTGTCTTTCTATTCTCCTTCTGTTTTTACTGCACTTCGTGCCAAACTGTTGTCAGTGGAAAATGCAGACAACAAAAATGCCAAATCAATTTGCAACAGAACAATTGGTATTCATGTGATCGTGCAGCTGCATGTATAACTGCATTTAACTCTTAATAATGCAGTTGTATTTCCTGAGAGTGTTGTAGCTCAAAAATAGTTAATTTGTCATATGTTCAAGACAAGGGACTGGTTGGAAGGGTGGGAAGGGTGGGAGACAATAATATGGTCTTGGGGCCACATGCAGTAATTATAAAGGCAACTTAAAGGAAGAATGTAACGGTTGGGATTCAGGAGGGGGGGGTGGTATGTTTTTCAGAATGGATGAACTTACAGGTACCAATCTCCAGTACCATTTGCTAGGAGACTTGATAGTGGATCATGATTGGACAAGAGGAGAGAGGGGGATAGGTATTAGGCCAACAACTTGGAAAAAGTGCTATGTTTTCAAGGACTGGTGGGAAAAAAAATACTCCAAACATCAGGAAAACATATTGGCTAAGGCTATTATCTTTAAAATGTCTTCTTATGATAAATGAATAACAGAACAAACAAAAACAAACCAAACACCTGTTGGGATTGGTCAAACGCTGGTCAACATCAAACAGTATGAAGGAGGTCCACATCCTTTGGTTAAGATCTGTGACAAGCCAGTCACTAAGAACTAGTTATTGGACAAGTCTGACCTGACAAGCTGTAGGTTAGTGTGTGATTTTTGTTATGATCAACATCAGTCATGTTCATTCTCCATGTTGTACATACACATAATTAAACCTCAGTCCACTCTGCCATCATCTTTAGACCCCAAAATAACTTGCAACATATTCTACTTAATTTGACAAAAAAATCTGTTGCAGGACTAAAAAAACAGGACTTCAAACCTAACTTGTCTGATCAAGTTGCAACATAAAGCAGATTTCTTTTAACTGCAGAAGCTCCTGATTCTGATCTAGTGATCCAACATGCTTTTCTCATTAAACATTTCACTCAGTTGTAGCGTAAGCACCTAGAGCATGTTAAGCACAAACACTCTCAGTATCAATACACAAAAAATATTGTGTGTCGAGTCATATGACCACAGTTAAACACTTTACACACTGTCCCAGAATAGATGAGACGAACTAAGAAGGATCTTGTGCTTATCCATTTGTGAGTGAATGTTGCAGATACATATTTATGTGTGTGTGTGTGTGTGTGTGTGCATGCACTTGTGAAATGAGCTCCTCTCACTATGTCCAAATCAGTGAATAGAGTACTGTTGAGGCTGACTCTGCAGAGAAGGAGCTACGTGATGAAGGACGGAGTAGGAAATCAGCTGACTGACACTGAACACTGAACTTCCACATTCCTCATCATTCCTCATCATGTGTTATCAGTTTACAGTAAAATAGTGAGTTTGCTAACAACAACAAACAGCGAGCATTACTACGATGTGCACATTATCCTCTTTATTATAATGCATCTTACAATGTGTAATGTGCAATCATGGAGATCAAATATACATTATTTAATTTAATGCATTTATGTTGCGCCTTTTTACCATTAACGACTGTAAATGACAACCTGCCAAGGCGAGACAGATGGAAATTAGCCATTTGCTAAAATCTGACACATTTACACATCCGTGTTCATTAGTGTGTGCTGTCCTTATTTTTGGTGAATACATAAATAAATTATACAATTTGCAAAGAAGCTCCAATAGCAGATAAAGCTCTCTACAGCCTCCCAATACATGCTGTTGCTTTTGAAATAAAAGAATCTATCTATGCAGCCATTTAGCGAAATATTGTATGTAAACACTTTCATCTGTGAAATCATGCATTAAGCTAGGTCTATCCTCCATTTTTATATTTAGGAATTGATACATCAATGCAATTAAGTTCATATCATCTAGAAGAGGAATCTTGTTGACTTTGGGGATTTTTCTTCTATCCGTCATGAGGTTTAAATTTGTTTCTTTGATTGAAACAAAAATTGGACTGGACTGAAAACTATAAACATGCCTGAAGTCACTCCCTATTAACCATGTGACTTGGACAAGAGTGGTGAAATCTGCTTTTCCTATTTATTTGTAACAAATTATTTGTTACTGATGCTCAGTGCATCAGCATACAGTACATAAGTCCATTACTGTGATGCACACTGAAAAATGCCTCATTGTTTGGTTTTCTAGTAATTTAGCCATTAATGGCATCCCAGGATGAATCATACAGACCTTAGGGGTCTTTTAGTTTTATTTTTTGTTTGTTTGGTCTTTATTGCTGTCAGTATAAGATGGTAGCAAATACCGGGGTTGGCTAAGCAGAACCACGCCTGGATGCAGAGAAACAGTTCATGAAAAGAAGCTAAATTGTAAAAACAGACACTTGATAAATTGTAAATTGCTGTGAGGGGTTCTCCACTGATTGCATGATGCAGAAGTATTTAAGCGCAAAAATGATAAGAGCTGCTCAAATCCTCTACATGATCAAGAAGATGGGTTTATTTTCCTTTACATTCTCCTTTGAGATAATTTATGCACTGACAGAAGCTCATCCCAACAATGAAGTATTTTCTTGTTTGCATGTAAATAAGTATGACGAAAGGAGCATGAGCAACAAACATGAGCAACTTTGGACAGCATGGTTCCTTCTTTTGGCTTTATAAATTTAAACTTAAAGGCAGGAAGTACTTTGAAATACACCTTACACCTACATCTTTTTTTTTTACGCTGCATGTTTACTTGCAGTGAGTTTGTAATCCGTATTTTCACCTTCGCCTTCTCTTTGCACCGTAATGCTCTGACTGAGGACAGTGTTGCAGCTTTAAAGTCAAGTAAGCAGAAGAGGATGGCAGCTGCATGCAGCATATTTGTGCCAGTAGACTGACTCGTGTCACAGGAACATTACATAACTCCCAGGCCTGCAGGATGCTTGCCTGCCACTGCCTTTTGCCATAGCTGCCAAAGCTTGTCCCTCTCTGTCCACTATTGTGCCATCTCTCCTTTTCCTCCATCTCCAAAAACTCCTCCTCACTTCTCTGGCCTGACACTCACCCTCTCTCGCGCCTCCTGTGCCCTGCACATTTCTTTGTTTCCACCAACAGCAATGTGACAGCTCTTGCCAAAATTTCTCTGCAGCTGGCCTGACACTGAGCTCATCTGTCTATCTGATTTACAGAGCTGGGTTGTGTGTCTGTATGTGCGTCATGCGGACACAGACATGACTTTGATTCAAAGTTTAAACCTATTAATGTCAACTTTCTGCAAGAAGGTGATCGAGCATGTTTCTGAAGATACTGAAGCACAGCTTCACACTATTATTAGGATGAATGATGACAGTTTGGTTTGAGTGTGCAGCGTGTGTGTTTTTACTTTATGTGTTGTGGCGTTTGATTCTTGAAGGGAAGACACTCTTAACTTCTGCTCCTCGACAAGGATGTCCCTCAGGTGTTCATTCACCTTGATGGAAAGAAACAAACAGAGAAGACTACAGTAAGAGACAGGGAGAAAGAGAGAAAGCTCAGATTTCACACAAACACACTGAAGATGAATAGTGAGTCTGTGCTGAACACAGCAGAAACTTGAACCCCACCATAAAACTTTTCACCACTACAGCTACTCTTCATCTAAGATTTCCTACTGATCCTTAACATCACTGTAACATAAAACACCACTCAACATGATTTCCTACTCAAGTCTAATGAAAGAAGAAGGTTGGGATAGCTCTAATAATAGTGTTTTTTTTCTTTTCTTTAAAGACCCCTCGTGAGTTTATGTGGTAACATTTTGGCCTTAGTCACATCATACAGTCCTAGACTTGGCTAGCTAGTATGTCTCAGCTCTGAAAATGAGAAATAATCCCCCATGTTTTTCATTTGCATGTGTTTGCCAGTGAATCCTGCATGTTTTTTTTTATTTTTTATTTTTTATCCTGCCTCTGGTCTGCAAAACAGAATAGAAAACATTCAATTCATAACTTACTTTGACTTATCATATAAAGAATATATTATTAATTACATTTATTTAATAACATTAATTTAAAGTTCATATATCTAATTAAGAATCTCCTAATGGACAGTTAAAACAATCCCAATATATCAAATAATCTTTTAAAAGATTAAACAATGTTTCTTTTAAGATTGAACCTCAAAGTCTGACTTTTCACTCTCAATCCTGCTTTAGCAGACCAGAGGAGTTTAAGTTGAGACAGCTGTCTCTTGCTAATCTCTTTGACATCACTGCATGCATTCTTTGGCAGGGCTTCTAAAAGGCTCAAAGATTGGTTCAGTTTTTATGTGGTAATGAACGTGCCCTTGTGTGTACCTTGTTGATCCAGGTTGTGATTGCATCCTCTGTGTCATATGGCAGCTCCTGGACAAGTCCATCACCATGTAAAGGTTCTGCAGATGAGTATCTGTTGATGCAGGACATTACCCTCTCCACACTCACCATCTCCACAGTGTACGCCATCATCAGGGTATCAATGAGGGCCAGATGGGAACTCTGTACAGACACATAGTAGCAAAAAACAACATTTGGAAAGATGAATCTGACCAAAAACTTAGATTTCTTTATCTTTTTGTCTTGATTTTTCCTTGAACTAACAATCAAAGCCCTAACAAAGGTTTTCTTTGTTTGGGCTTCTCATTGCTTCTGCAAAATCACATGAACTGTCAGTGGGTCTCATTTTCAAGTCACTGTCAGCTACATGTGATACCACAGAGTTTATCTTTCTTCTTCTTCACCATTTCTCCTCCACTGCTTCCTACTACAACACTGGAGACTGTTCTAGTGAGCTAAATGCTGTAGAACTCATTTCAGAGAGCAAACTTGTTCTGATACTGACTCACTCACTTTACGCGAGCGCTTTTTACCAGCGATCAACACCAACACAAAGCTTGACATTCTCCTGGCCTTTTTAATCCCGTTCCAGGCCGGTCAAACCAACACACCTCCCCTTTCCTTTTCCTGTCACATTACAGAGCCACTCAAAAGCACTGAAGTGCGCTTGCTGCTTACCTTTGCATCTGTCTGAGGAACAAACATCACTGTATAAACATCTAACGTCTGGTAAGCCGTTTCCAGAGTACAAGCATGGGTTTCTATTCATAACCACAGAGCCTCGTCTTAACAGCAAGTGTGACCAAGTCTTTCCTCATGACACAAACTACTGGTCCAGTGTTTGATTCTGAGCTGCTGCTGCTGCTGCTGCTCAGTACCACCACCTCACTTACTGCCAGTCTAAACAGACAGAGTGTGCAGATGGAAGAGGATTGCTGGAAAGACATTCCTCATGGAAAAGAGAGTTAAGATGCTTTAATAAACTGTCAGTAATGAAAACCATATGTTTAAGTTCAATACATAGATGTCATCATTGTCTTTGCCATCATCATTCTTTTAACAGGAATGATGGCGACAAAAGCAGCAACAGGTGAAAGTAAAGAGAATTTGAAATAAATACAAAATTAATAAACAATCAAAGTTGCTGACTCATTGATGAAGACAGTTTGTCAATACTAGCTGAACAAAAAGTAGATTGTAAACACACAAGTTTTAAAACATGTCCACCTAGCTGTGTAAAATGCTGTTCATACAGTTACTGAATGCTACAGCTGCAGCACATGACATAGGTAAACACAGTTGTTTGATTTGGCATTTGAACACATGCGTGTGATATTTAAGTGTTTATGAAACAGTCTGCAGACACTGTTTTGAATTCATGCAGCTTCAGGATATTGCCAGATATTGCACATTGTTAAAAATTCTTCCCACAGAGGTGCAGCAGGACACAGGACAGCTGGCTGATGGAGAGAAGAGGAGGCAGGCCAAGCAGCTTATACAGAAGATGGAGATCCAGAAAACATGATTTTCATGAAAACCCCACTGAGCTTCTCCTGGGATTTAAGCTCTTCCAACCGCATTTGCATAAAACTCTTGAATCTTTACTACTGATAAGAAGCTTGTGAAGGTGTGTGCGGGCAGGAACACTTGTATGTGTGTCTTCAGCTTTCTGAGCAGGAAAACCATGCAAACATAAAGACAGAGACAAAACACTTGAATTAAGTTATTTTTCTTTGGGAATATAATTGATTCCAATATGTATTTAAACCAGAAAGAAAAATGCCTACTTGTTGGTCTGTATAGCTACGTATGAACAACCTCTCATCCTTAGAAAAATAGTCTTCACTTTTTGGGTGAGAATTGTGGCATATCTTTTCTTACAAAATACTAATAAACATCAGCAGTAACAGTAAACTACTTGTTTTATGGGCAATGAAAAATAGAGATGTACCAAATGAAAATTTGAGGCATGAGAGAAGTGTTGCTACACGCTAGAAACCCAGCAACAACAACCCTGCTTTCTTTACCACTTACCTGGATATAAATTTCCAGTTCATCTCTATATATATATATATATATATATATATGTATCTCTCTCTCTCTCTCTCTCTCTCTCTCTCTCTCTCTCTCTCTCTCTCTCTCTCTCTCTCTCTCTATATATATATATATATATATATATATATATATATATATATATATATATATATATATACATATATATATATATATATATATATATATATATATATATATATATATATATATATATACTGACTGTAAGAAGTGTATTTGTCACAATATTAAAGTATTACTTGAATTCTCTAAACAACTCTGGGGTGCCTTTTTCTTATGAGCAGGAAATATTTCAACTGCACCCAAAAAGTTTTCTTACGTCTGAGATAATTGTTGATGGCTATTAAATTTTCTGTGTTGCTGCTAAATTATTCAGCTGTTTTTAACTGTGGCTCTTTTCTTTGTCTATGAACAGTGTGTTGAAACTTAAAAGGGTTGGAGTCCAAGAGACGAAGAGTCACTGCTTACTTACTTTTCTACACACTGTAAAAGAAAAGACACCACTGTTGACTGTAGCATGAATTTAAAAGCCATGTGCTGTCTATTATGCTTCCACAAAGACCTTTGGGGTGTGTGCATGTGTATGTGGACAGAGCAAAAAGCACCCACAGTGACAGACATGCCTTATAAGGCTATGGAAATGGCAGACATAGATCATAAAGAGTGGTACAGAGCGTCAGCACACATGCACACCATCTAAAAGGAGAATCAGTATTCATTCACTGCTGTTTCATGCCTGAAAGGGTGTGTGTGAGTGCGCTGTTGATCAAGGAATCTATAAAAAAAGCACAATGCAGCTGAGCAAACACAATCAAAGTAGCCACATTCCCCACAAAACATCACAAGTGTCCATTTGACGCAGGTACACTCATAATGTGGAACTTTGACGTACGTGTCCAGTTCTGTTGAGATGTCTACTGGCATTTATGGTGTCAAAACAACTTTCACTGGTAACATTTTTAAATAAACAATGAATTCCGCTAAATGTTTCGGCATCATTCATAAGATAGCTTTTAGATGATGACATTTCCCTGTTTACGGATATTCCATCCCTGTTTCAGCTCCATCTCACCTGTCTCTTATCTCAGCAATTTAGAATGTTTTAAAAAGGGAAAAGCGAGACGAGTGTGAGGCACAAAACAGTCAAAAGAGAAATGAGAAAGATAGACAGGGATGCTCGGTGTTCTGCACACTGCTGGAGGTCTAAAGAGGGCTGTGTTTGAAGAAGGTAGGAGGAATGGGGGCATCATTTGTGCACCAGACGAGCCCCGACTCGCTATGAGACCCCACCCTCTACACTGCTGCAGTAGCGCACATCACGTCTTCCTCCTCTTCTCTCCCGCAGCCTTCCCTTCTCTCCCCACATCCCTGTCTCGTCCCTTATTCCCCTCCTTTTTTCTACTTTCCAGATGGCCATATTAACAGTGGGCCTTTTCCACTCATTCTTTGGCGCACGTCATAGTGCCAAAAAGGCTCCTTCTTCTCTTTTACATCGTTCCTTCCAGTCTTCCTACAACTCTTCTCCATCTCCCTTTTCCATTTGTCTCTACTTTCCCTCTACTCTCTTTCCTTGCTCTACTTTCCTACTTCCTCCTGGTTTGCAGCCAAATGGCAGCCCCTAAACACCATTCCCCTCTATTTTCCCTCCCCCCCTCTTTCTACATTCATTCACCCTATGACAGACTGCCACACTCCTCCTTCTCCTCCTCCCTGCCATGAGTTATTCCTCTGTAGCACAGTATTTGGAAAACCATGAGGTCATCATTTTCTCTGCAGATATACCATAACCCAAAAAGCAACGCCTTGACTGCAACAATCCTGCTGACTACGCAAAAAACACACAGTTGATATACTTTGCAAGGACAACCTAATGAATCCACAACAGCACAGAACGACAAAAAGGGAAGGACAGTTAAAAAAAACCAAAAAACCTTTCTTTGAGTTACACAAAAAAGATCAATAAATTAAGAGAGTCTGTGAGTTATTGCTTCATTTGTCTGCTTAACACAGTCATTAAAGATGTCGATAAGTCTCTGGAAACACACACTGATACACAGGAATAAAGCGAGAGATGTGCAGACACATGCTACACATCTCATGCACATTTATATGTACGAAAGGACAAATCACTGCCCACTTTCTCAATCAATAAACAACGCAATGAGCACAATCGAACACAGAGATAAAATACAAAATGCTCCTGACTTGCTCCTGTAAATCACCCCCTGCAGCTGCACGCTGATACAACACAGCTAGTCTGAGAGGAGGCAAAAGGCAAAAAGCAGGCTTCATATAATGTGTCTGATGTATTAACATTCAGATCTATACTTAAAAATGACAACAAACATAGAAAAAATAGCAGAAAGTGAAGGAAAGACTTGGAGATGGAGTGAGGGCAGTCTGGGAGAGGGGGAGGGTGCACTGCAATGCAGACACCTTTTGGCGTCAGCAGAGGTGCCCGATCTCCAACCATGCATGTGTTAGCAGCATGTCTGCAGCTGCTGCCTCAGACTCTCCGTTCATAATAAAAACACCATAAATGAACATTTTCTGCCCATTTTACGTGTTTCCTAAAGAGGAGATGGGATTATGTTTGTCTAAACAACAACTGCTTAAGTGATTAATGGATGAACTGGAAATGGTTCACAGTTTCACTGCTGTACACTAATTTCATTACAAAAACAAGAGTCTTTTATTTTTCCTTCCAGCTTTTGTTTGTGTTACAACACAACCAGCGATCAGCAATTTTTTGAGCCATTTTAATATATGTCATGAAATAATCAACAAATTTACAAAAGTCTTAGTCTTATTTTAAAACTTTTTTGGTGATTTTTTAAAAATCTCACCACTTTATTGGGGAGAAATAATGCTGCATTAATGTTGCCATTTCTAATTTGTATATGACCATTGCAAAAGTAAATAATGCCACCTCATTTGTCACAAAACGAGCTCTTTGATTTGCTCCTGACAACAATCTGGGCAGTTCTTGTCATCTTTGATCTGAAGCACACAGATAGAAAAGTTCTGTACACACTGACTGGTCTGACCACAATACACATTTCCACTGTGTGATGGTCCATCCAAAACGCCTCTGGACAAGGTTGACATAAGACGTCTTTTTAATTGCCTTGTTAAGTTTTAAGTGGTGCTGTAACTCTTGGTGTTTCAGAAAGATTTCTCTCAATGATCCATTGCCCATTTATCTAATTCGGCTATTGAATGATGCAATGGTTTCTGAAGGATCAGGGATCGTGGGTGTCCAGCTAAGGATTGTGTCCTTGGCCTTTATGGACTGAACATTCTCCAGTTTCTCTCTCTGTGTTTGCCCTGAAAGGTCCCTGGCTCTGTGGTTTTTTTTGTTTTTGTTTTTTGTTGTTGTTAATGGTTATGTATTTGCAGAACTTAAAATATCAAAAAGAAGCTTCAAAGACAAAAACTCTGGTTCAAGCTGTGTGCAACTACATTAAAGTTAAAGTGAATGCAGGAATCCCTGCTTTGTTCTGTAATGGGTTGTAGTTTGATACCTAACTGCTGACTGTACACACAACATCCCCTTATGATATGAGTTGAGGCATGTTTTGCCCTAGAAGGTCAAATAATGGAGACACTTAATGGCTAAAACAGGCCCATCATTAGAGGTTGTTTTTCTCCCAACATGACACATCTTAGATGACAACATAACAGTATGAGGTCACAAACATAACTATCATATTACCCACTTCTCTTTAGCATAACACACAGCAAAGCACAGAGTCACATGTTTGAGCTGAAACTTTTAATTCAATAACTAATCAACCAAAGCTGTTTGGTAGAAATATAATTAACTGATCTATGACACCCAAATATCTCCATGTGTATCACTATTGATACACATACAAATTGATAATGGGGATAGAGGTGTACTAGAAGATTTGAATTATGGATAATTAAATATACAGGTTGATATCCAATCATAAGAAAGCGTATTTTTTGTCAATGAATAGTTTACATGATAGGATGGACATTACATGCATGCATTTACTTATGTAAAAATGGATGTAAAGAGATGATTTTGAAGATGTAAATACCTTCTATTCCAGGATTGAACTGAAATATTGATGTGCTGTGTAACTTTTTACAAGTTTTTGTTTTGATATTATAATTGTGCCGGACCCCAGGAAGAAAAGCTGTAGCTTGCTACAGCTAATGGGGATCCTTAATAAGCTAAACTAAACTAAACTATATGTGTATCGTAAATGTGACAAGAAAAACTCTGTGAAGTGTAAATAACTATGTTTAGATTAAGATTATAAAGAGCTGATACATACAAAGAACTCATGGTACTTCAACCTACTTCTATACTTTCGGTTATTTCCACTCACCATGTGAATGGGTGTATTAGTCAGATCTCGCTCTGTGACCAGTCTGTCCTGGTCGGTGACATACAAGCCTTTTTGGGCCAGGGCCTGAATGACGGCATTGTGTCCCAACAGGGGTTTGACAGCATCACTGCGGAGGATCAGGCTTCCAGCACGGCAGTAGAGCTCTGCAGACTGAAGCAGGCAGGCGACTGGAGGCTTCAGGTGTTCCTGGTTGTACTGGTCCCTGTAGAAAGGCTCAGCCAGCTCCTCTGGTACCTCATCTGAGGAGAGAGAAGGAGACAGGGGTTAAGCGAAAACATTCAAAGCCTTCACTAGTTTTGTCATATGTGATTTATCAAAATATTATATTATTAATTTAATATCATGATTATCATTTATTAAGTTCTATCACAACAACACACTGAAATTACACACTAATACAAAATCCCCCAGAACATTTGCACTTTAAAGTCTTTTATCCTGAATGAAATTGTATAGAAAGTCATTCTGGAAGGTCAATGCTGGTGGATTCACACAGAACTGGCTGTTTTTACATCTGTATCAGATAGATAACTTAGATCACATGTGTGTTGGTGGAGGTGTATGTTACAAGCAAGGAGCACCTTCTAATCCTGTTACCTAATCCGGTAAATCTGATTTAAAGAAAATAGCTGAACAGAAACAGAGTCACAGCATTGCGCTTCTGTGACTTTAAATGACATTTGATTCATTTATTTCATTTCCAAGAGACTATGAGTAAAACTTACCAAACGATAACTCGAATTTCAAGTGGTTTAAATCACACGGACCGTTTTTTTGTTCCCAAAATGGGGATATGTAAGCATTAAACCAATCCCCACAATATAGTATAGAAAAACACACACTCACATAGGTACACAATGCAGCATAAAGACTCTTCTTTACATCTTTATTTCTTCATGATGCTATCTTGTTCTTTACAAAAAGTTGTGGCTTTAATCCCCACAAGTAGTCCCAAATGACGTGTGTATGCATTTCTATTCAATGAGTGTGACTTTAAACAAGACTGTAAGAATGTCTATGTGTGTGTGCTGACACACTTGCGCTTCTGTATGAGTGTGTGTTCCTGGTGTGTGGTGGGTCATTTCCTCTCTGCCTGCACTCTGAATCACTTTGAGCAAAATAAAAGACATTAAAGGAATCCAACTTAAAGGAGCAGCTTGCAACATAACAGAGACAAAAATCTCAACAAAGCAAACTTGTGAATATATCCTTACAGCTTGTGAGCTTGTGATCAAACCTCGGCAGTTTTCCAGTGGCTGCGGTTAAAGCAGCTTCTTCGTGCAACCGCTCTGGCTAATGACAAGACATATTTAAAGCAACAGGCAGATGTTAAACCACTTAATAACAAGTCCTCCAGCATCAAGTCACAACCTATAAATTGATACAGTGTTTATCTGCACTATGAAGCAGATTAATTAAGCTATGTAAATTTGTTAACCAAAGTGACTGCGGTGTGACATGATTACATTACTTTTTATTGGCATGTTGAGTTACAGTAAACACAGAGAAGACTTTTATTACACACTTTAAAATTAGGAGGATTCAGTTTAATAAGTTTAATTAAAATGACTTCAAAATGTGTGTGTTTTTTTGTAAAGTTCATGAAAATCTGCTTTGTCAACTAAAAATAAAAATAAAAAACACTCTCCTTTGTGTCGGCCATCAAAAAGGAAACAGACAGGAAGTAGCTGCCACAGGAAGTCAAGGCATGGAGAAGACTACTCCTGGGAACAAAACTCAGCATACGCAAGCTAATGGTCGACAATGCTTATCTCTGCTGGTTTACTGCTCTTTGTATAAAAAAAAAAAAACCAAAAACCTGGTTTAACTAGAAATGAAGTCTCTAGTTAGCATTAGCACACATCTTGATATTCTCTCTTAACAAAGTGCATCTGAATCTTGATACAGATCATTTGTCTGTGCGCCATTACAGGACGTTTTAGGTCTGGAGATGCAGCAGCAACAAGTCGTGAACTTAACACACACTACTTGCCGCAAAAAACAGTTCCATTAGCACACATGGTGTGCATCTACACTAGTCCTTTTCATTCAAATCCTAGTTTGCTCAGAAAGTCCGCTTCGTTAGGGGAGGTGCGAATGCTCAACCTGACTGATTTGGCTGAAAGAAGCAAACTCTGGTCCACCTACAAATGTAGGTCGTAGTCCACTTCAAGTGAACCAAATACAGGAAGGGAATCACAAAACAAAAGGCATTGTGGGTAAACACAACTAAAACATTTGTGTGTGTGGGATAATAGTCGGGAGGAATGTTTTGAGGACTGATGTGGAAGAACTCGGTAAAAGTTCTTTGATGCAGCTCCGTGTTTTACTCCTACGTGGTAGAAGCAGAAGTTGTCCTGCCTAAGCCAATGAATAAACATCTTCTTCGTTGCGTGTCTCATCTCCTGCTTCAGTAATTCGTGATGCAGCGGCGTCTCCGGCGACAAGGGGAATGGATAATGTAAAAGTCAATGTGAAAGCAAACTCAAACCATACCATGCCACACCAAACCAGAACTTTAAAACAACCACAACTGAACAAAGTGCTGCACGCATGTAAAAACAAAATATCAAAATAAAAACAAATAAAACGGCAGATACAGAAACAGCTACTGTTGACCTGTCCAAGATGTACCCTGCCTCTCGCCCAGTGATTGCTGGGATACACTCCAGCTTCCCTTCGACCTTTAATCGGACTGAGCTGCTAAAAAAAAATGGATAGATGGACAAGAACAGCTGAAAACAAACACACTAATAACAAACTAATGATCGCAGTCTAAATATGTAGTTATATAGTTATCTATATAAGCAGTGTTCTACTTGAAAGTGGGAAATTCATCACTTTGTGCTCATGATAATGTCATTAATAGACTTAAATAACCTGTATACAGGGGAAGGGCCTGGAAAGCGGTAATAAAGGATTGTAATCTTCAAGTTTTCAGGCAGCACTGCATAAAAAAAACAAAACATGATTCTTAAGTGGAAATTCCTGCAACAGCTCAGAAACCCTTATGAAAACTACAGTCAGAAAAAACTATTCATCATCATCCTCATCATCATCTCTACCATGATAAAAAAAAATATACATAAACATTGCTGCCTTTTGACAACGCAGCTCTTGAGATTAACAAAATGTTTAAAAAAATTCTCTTGGAAATGGCTTAAAAACATGCAAGTAGGTAAAATAAGCAGAGTGTGTCTCCACGGCGAGGAACCTTTTAACCAATCTTTAACCCGCTAGATAAATCAAATGGAACCACACAAAAGAAATAAGCATGGGAATCACCAATGCAAATCTAAAACCTGCCCAAACATTTGTATTTTTGTCCCAAAGAGATAGCTTTCAGGCGGGCAAAATTAAGTCTCTAGCGGTTGTGACCTCACAAATCTCATGATAATTCCCTGTGTGACCTGCAGGCAAAAGCCGAACAGAGTTCTCTGGCTGGTTTCCGGTACGCACTGAAGTCTCCAAAGACATCCGCCATGAAAGTATGAAGGTATATGAGGATGCCTGGAATGAAAATCTAACACATCTAGAAAGACCCCATCACTGTATTTCAGGTCTGAAGCAAAAAACACTGAGTCATGCAGATAATGA
Organism: Telmatherina bonti; assembly: GCF_933228915.1. Classification (NCBI taxonomy): domain Eukaryota; kingdom Metazoa; phylum Chordata; class Actinopteri; order Atheriniformes; family Telmatherinidae; genus Telmatherina; species Telmatherina bonti. Next base: position 24,673,240 of record NC_136625.1, on the reverse strand, counting down.
CCTTGTCAGGGGGATTTTTCTTATTTCACTAAGACAATACCAAACCATATTCTGTCAACGTCATACGGCTCTGTAGTGAGCAAGAAACCTACGGGTCACTTTAGCTCCCAAACATTCACACAGGAATTGAAACAAAGCAGTGGCAGCAACACCTTTCTATTACTGATACAAGAGCATTTTTCTACATATTATTTGCATCCATTCTTGCACATTTTTAACATGCATTTAAATCCTTCACAGCCTTTTTGGGAACATGCTTGTATGTTTTTGTTGCTCTACCAATTTCATCACTATGAAATGCTATCCTCAGCAGACATTGTGTTATGAATTTTGAGTTTTTCCATTCAAAACAGCTGACGGCTGCAGCCAAAAACAACATTGTCTCTGCATAAAGTCACTAAGCTGAACCAGAGAGAGAAAAGCAGAAAGATGGAAATGTCAAAATACGGCGAAGGTCTAGTAATGTCTAGCTATATAAAGACACCTACTGAATGAAAAGTGGATTTTAGTGACCAGTTGTGGTGATTTTGTTCACAATGCAGTGTCCTGAATGATACAGTCCAGACTAAATCATGATGGTCTCTGTAACATGTGCAAGGACTCTCTTGAATGATAGTTCAGATCATTGACTAACAAGCCTGCGACAGGTTGTGATTTACAGGACTTGAACTGCTGAGTGCCATCGAGACTGACTTGTCTAACTGATTTCACATTACTCCAACTCCTGCCCTGTCCATTTCACTTTAAGTGGATCCACATAGTTTGTCAAAGTTAATTGTAAGCATCAGATTTTATTTACAGCCTTCTGATTTAATGCCTGGCGACGGCATTTAAATTGAACTACTTACAAAAAAAAGAATAAATTCTGCTTGGGGCTAGTCACTTATTTCTTCTTCTTCGTCCTCTAAATAAATGTAGAACCTGTTCTTTTAAAAGCTCGACAGCGTTCATTGCTAGAAAGACACCAGTTGCATCAACGTCTCTGAAGTGTCAGCACAAACTTTGAGCTGATGGAAAAGCTGTTGCATCTGAGCAGCACCAGATTCAGACCACGGCTCATCGACCCTATCTAGGCCAAACAAGGCTCTGAGGGCTGCTTATGAATTGGGCCACAGTTCTCGGCGGTACTGGGAGGAGAAACTGTGTCACCGAAGGGCTGGGACAAAAACAAGGCAGCAGCAAAGCCAGCTACAGGACATGTTGCTATATATCACACATCTGTCCCTCATTTCATGCTCTCTCAGGTCAAAAAATAGCACAGCTTTACTGTCTGATCAATATCTTAGAATCCAGAAGTTGGTCTCTTTGTCTTCTAGACAGGTTTGGTTTGTGTTTCTATGTGAAGCCCACTAACAGATCAGAGAACCTTACATGTACAAAAGACTGTTAAATGCCTTCATTAATGAACAAAAGGCTGGAAAAAGAGTTTGAGGTAAGGCTGTAGAGTAATTATACTTGTAGTCATCACCACTGTCAAGAAAAACTGAACATGAATTGATTTTCTACTCTTTACTTGCGTCTTGTGATTACTGCTTTTTAGTTTCCAATTAAAATAAGCATTTTTAAGAAGTCACAGTGAGTTGATCAGAGCATCCTATAAACCAGAAACTGCAGCAGTTAACCATTTAAAAGACATTTACATATTTAAAAAAATCATAATCTTTTAAGGGGTTTTGGAAAATTAATGGAAATTTAAGAAGTCATTTTGGCCTTTAAATAAAAGTGTGATGATCTTTATTTAATGTATTTCTGGAATTTTAATAACATTAGGATGTTAGTAAAATACTTAAAGAGCAGCGCAAAATAAACCGCTTGTTGACATAAAGTTTTATTCTTTTTCCATCACATCCCACTTGAAAGACAAGTCAAACAGTGTGTTGAATTTAAAGACATTTCATTAAGCTGATAATCTGCCAGACAGCTGATTTGTGTAAGACCCAAATGAAATTTATGAGGAGAAAGATGGTGTTTGCATCTGCTGACTAGTCATCAAAGAACTGTAGTCAGAGTTGCATAATGTTTGACCTGACTGCTGTAGAGAGGAATATTTAGCTATAGGTGAGCACGGGGTTAAACCAATAACCTGTGACAGGATGCAGTGAACATGACCACACACCTGCAGGTAGGGATTGTCACAGGGAATAGAAACTATGTAAGGAAAAATCTTTCATCTAATCCACACACAGTTTTGACTATTTATCACTAAATAAGACTTTTTAAATGGTATTTTTGTTCAAGTTACCACTTTCTCCCATAAAGCAGAAGGTGGGATGCAACTTTTATCATCCATAATTGAGTTTGTCACTATGAGAGCATGATTGGATGAGACTGTTTACTAAATAGTCCCACTTGTCAGCACAGCTGCTCCATCACAACTACAGGCCACATGATCACACATGTTCCATAATGAAACCATATTTTCCACACTTCTCATCCAACATTAAAGGCGTTTTAGGAGCTGCTTACCCGAGCCGAAAGCCTTGGCCACCAGCCACGTCAGACTGCATGATATCTTGGCTCTGGTGAAGTCGTAGTGATCGAAGCTCTTGATAGCGGGGACGATAAAGGTCCGTCTCATGCCTCCGTCATCTGCCGCATCTCCCATCGTCTCTCGGTCGGTGCGCCGCTTCGCTGCTGCTGCTGCTGGAGGTTCAGTCAGCCGGAGGAGCTCCTCCCGACTGCGAATGACATCCCGTCCAGAGGAATTCACTGCAGCAAAATGACCCCCTTCTTCTGGAAAAATGTTCAGAAACAAATACTCTGAAGCTTGGCTGGTATGAGCAGACCACGACGAGTGATAGCAGAAGCCCCCCCACCCCCCCCTACCCTCGGTTACATGAGCACCATCCTCAGTATTTATGTCCTTACGTTTTAGTTGTAGCCTCAAACCCTGACAGCACGGCGCAGTTTAGAGGCAGGATTTCTCAAGATTTCCTCCGTTCCTTGACATTATTGTCCTCAGGTTGTCTGACATAACGGAGCCGCTGCGTGACACAGAAATAAAGCTACAGTCCAGCGCCGGAGGATAATAACGCAGACAAACTAAACAATCTGTTTGTCCCCATGTTTTTCTTCTCTTTTCCAACTGTTTTCTCTCCCCCTCTCTCTTTTTTTCCTCCTCCGTGGTGTCTCCTCTGCGCTTTTCCTGCCGCACTGATCGTGGATGGAGCACAATGCGCATGCGCGATCCACCCACCCAGTCTTTTCAATTCTGATGGGAGTCGTCAGTGTGTTTTACTGGTTGAGGTGGAGTTAACTCAGGATGGCTTCTGACTCAGCTCCAGATGTTGTTTCCATGGAGAGATACAAAAACTCTCTAAAAGCTTTGCCTGGCAGATTTGCTACAATTTGTAAGTAGACTAGATTATTTATAGGTAGTTGAAGTTTGGCAACAACTTATGTGATTGAAATCCTTTCATTAATTTTCTATGCCACTTAGTCCTAATTCAGGGTTGCAGGGAAGCTATGGATGTGAGGTACTATTTGTGTCCAAAATGTGCTTATGTCCCATAGACCGTATATGAAAGAAATATAGCATATGTACATATATAGATATACAAGATCTCTATATACAGTCTATGTTGTGTCCACAGAGTTTGACACAAACGGAACCTCAAAGCTGGAGCCTATCCCAGCTATCATCGGGCAAAAGGCAGGGTACACCCTGGACAGGTCAACAGTTCATTACTAGCAACTTGAAATTTTTTTTTAAGTGATTTAGAAAACAATTTTTATATCTCAGCAGAGCCTGTATGTTCATATAGAGGTTCTGTTCTATAGTTTTATTTAGTTATTGAGGATGTTTTTATGCTACAAATGCAATTTTTGTGTTACTGTACACAGTGCAAAAGCTTATTATATTTCTGTCTTAAACTTTCAATTTTAGCTATTATTTCTTTGAAGCCCGCTCCAGAAAGAGCCATCTGCCCCGATTGGTCTATTTTTAGCCTAAAATGTTTGAATTATACTGTATGTAGCTGCTCCGTCAAACTTTAGGATCTGCACCATTAACACCATTTGGTGGTGTGTTTTTTTTTTTCCTTAAAAACAAACAGAATTCTCACAACCTAAATGGCATTTATGGCCTTTTTAGTAGACGGATTCCTTTTGTGGAGGACACCATTGCATAGCATTTGTTTTTTTTTAGAGTCTGTCATTAGATCTTTGTTATTAAGAGCAGGATTTGGAGTAAATTCATCACTGTGTTGATCTCAGCTCCATTTTATGGTGGAAATTGAGAAAAGGGTCCCTGACAAAACTCAATCCTGCATAACTAATTGGTGAAGAACATTGTTTTTTTGCTTAGTGTTTGTTGTTTATTTGGACCCTGATTAGCTGCAGCAAATAGCTGCTGCTATTTTATCTGCGGTCGAGCTCAAAATCTATTCAGTGTTACACCAGCAATGTAAAACAAGCTCACCCACAATATAATGATGTCAAACAATCACCATTCAAAACCTTTCCCACACCCTCCCAGTGCACATCAGTTCTGTTACACAGTCCACACACAATAATGCGTCGTCATTCACCTCAACAAAAGCATCTATTGATGCCATCCCAGTAACAATTATAGTTCAAAACATGTATCATAATTCAAGGGATTATTACAATAATTTAATTAGTCCATCAAACCTCATAGCGCTATCAACACTCACAACTCACCACAATCAAAATATAAAAATAACAATATAACAATAACTACAAGAGTAACAGCAATTCCACTACCTATTCCCACCATACAGTAATAACACTTAATCATCACTAGTCATTATGAAAGTCACTACAGCATACATCTTTCCTTTAACTGATCACTTACTAATTTCACATGATCAACAATCAACACACAGTAAGAGGTGCAAGACGGGATGATGCCACTTTTGTTAAAAAGGTTAATCGAGTTTATTTTCTGCTTGGAAAAAGCACAGTTCAGTTTCCTTTCGGCATTCTGAGGTGAATAAGAAAATATGTAACATATGGCAAATAGCTGTACTCCACATAAACATGCTTAATTTCCTGCCTTATGTCATGTCAGACTGGGACTCAGGCTGCTCAATTTTACACAACCAGGTCATCCAAACAGTGTACAGCTTATAAACAGTACATTTCAAAATAATGAAAATAGACTTTTCTATAAATTAAGTGCATTTTTGTATCAGGTTACACATATATTAAGTCATAATAACAAAGGGGAAATGTGTTTTTCTATAAGTGCATTATAAATCATAATCATCTTCTTTCTAGCTGTTGATGGAGTTTATGTCTGCTGCACCTCAGTGGCTTCAATTTAATATTTTAGCCCCTGAGGATAGGTTTTCTTTTTAATCAAATCTCCACATTTTTCAGAGAAATGCTGCATTGGCTGCATTTTTCATCTCTTCAGCACAATGTTCCCCCTCATCTTGATGGCAGGAGTTATTGTGGTATGTATGTGAGGCACTGTTTGTAGGCATGCTTAAAGTTGTGATCCAATAGTAGTTTTTTTTAAACCTATAAGGTTTGACTATTGAGGGGTTTTCATAACTTCAGAAGACATTTTAGATTGTGTTGAGGCCACTAAAAGACCAAGAGGCAACTTTTTCCTTAGTTACTCAGTTTGTCTGAATGGCTAATTCTCGACTGGTAGTTTCAACTACCAGACCTATGTCTAGAAACTACTTTGGCCATCATTATTGAATTGTGTTTACAATCATTGAGGCAACTGGGAATGCTTTGAACTTGGGAAAATTTTTGTAAATTTCGTTGATGAATATCTTAAAAATATCTTCAGTGTATTTACAGCCTAATATATGTGTCTGTCCAAAGATTTTTCTTCAGTTTCCCAAAGGTCTCCAATGATGTTTTGGCCACTTATAAAATGATAAAAGTAAGTGAAGGGGCTAAGCCAATACTTTAAGCCACTGGAATGTTTAAGATCCGCAAGTTTTGCTGACTCGCTTTTACCTGGTGTGGATGATGTTAATAAACTGTCCAGATGGCGCCAGTTGCAGTAAAAGCCGATTTATTTTCCAGTTCATTTTCCAATATGTCCATAAACAAACAGCATTCTGCGTGTCTACAGCATGTTCCCAGCAAAGCAGTCAAAACTGAATTTCCTTTAAGGCCTAACACACACCCTACACACACAATTTCCTGTCTTATATAGACTTGCATCAATTGGCCCCTACAGTAACTACAATTAAGTGTGCCACAAATGTTAAAAAAAATTTAGATTTAAATTCATTGATCAGAAAAGAACATGTTTTCCCATTTAACATTGCAATGGTACAGTTATTGAGTTGTGTTTATATGAAAAGTGTGATTTTAAAACAGTAAAGGGGTCTAAACTCTGCAGTGACTGCAAAGGAGGGACAATCTTGAGCAGACAATGTCAGCAAAAGTTTATATCTTCCTATAATAATGAGGTATGTCAGACTGTACCTGGATTTACCTGAGAACAAAACAAGTTGGGAAAAGTTGAAGGAAAAAAAAGCTTAAATGAAATACATGTATCACAGAGATATATCTCCAGCCATTTACAGACATCAGACATAAATTCCATGGTAGTTTGCTTCTGTTTGTTTTCTGTCTGAAAACAAGCCACACATGATGTCAGCCACACATCACTGCTCTCTTGCGCGTCATTTTGTCACAACTATCTAACCCATAATTACCACTGTTGTCCTTCATGCTTTCTGAGTAACACAGCTTTAAACGATGGTTTTAAAATTTTCAGATGCAAAAGATAATCTCTTAAAGCTCTAATAAACTTTAATGACATACAGTAAAAACATAACATAACATTCCAGTTTTTCTTCATCTTTTTTTTTTTTTTTTTTTTTTTTAAATCCATCAACACCACCAGATGATGGTGCTTTTGGAATGAGAAATGAGAAATGTGTTGCAGTAGTGCTCCCTAGTGCCCACAGAAAGTTTTAGCTGAAGCGGTCTTATGGTAAAAATCATGTAGATGATCAGTAGATGGCAGTCTTCTACTAAACATAAGAGGGAAACTGCTCTGCACCATCATACAATTTAGATAATGGTTTAGACAACTGCTCTTTTAAGAGTTTTAAAAACTTTTTTTTTTGTTTTTGTGGTGGATTTAAAATGCACAGAAACAAGTAGCAGTAAATAGCTCACTGCTACTACAGCTTCTATGTCTTAGTGTTCAGAAAACACAAGTATTTCAGTTCTTTTTTCTTGCATAAACCCTCCTTTTAAAGCTTATTTCTTCTCCTCAGTGTGAACTGAGCCATCTTTATCGGCACTTCCACAAAAGTCCACAGTCATTTTAGAGTCATTGCCGATCATGATGTAGTTAGCATTTGCAATATGAATGTTGGGCTGTGGTGACCATTGTGTCACATTGGAGCCAAAAGGGTATTTTTGTTCCGCGTATTGGCTCAGCTTCTCTTTTTCCTGGAGCTTTAAATGATCCAGTCTCACTTTCTGCTCCTCCATCCAGATTTTTCTCTGACTCTCAACCCTCACTGAAGACAGACACTTTTGTAGTTTTCTGTCAATTCTCCTGTTTGCATCTAGTGCAACTAAAGTCTGCAGGACCGTAGGGATACTCTGTTTGGGCATGCAGTTCTCCCGTGGCAGCAGTGGGATAACCGTGTTGAACTTGTGCTTGTTGTTTATGGAGTTGATAAGGGCGATATTTGTTTTCATCTCTAGGATTTTTGAATTGAAGTTGCGGGTGAGCAGCAGGAAGGTGAAGGCTGAGTTGTTGACAGCATCCTCCGCGCACTTCAGAGTGCTCTTTCCAAGAATGGCAAAATCCTCAGAGTAAGTTGCACCTTCGCTACTGATGATTGTTTCAATTTCTTCCTTCAGACTCTCTGCCATGTCCACATCCTCTGGTGCATGCAGGATAACAAATGCATAGAATTTCTCCTCTTCCCTCTCCACCTCTGACACCCTATCTTCATACATTTGTAGTTGAGTGGGCATCTTAGGTTGGTTGACAGATGGTTGAACAGGTTTTGGTTCAATGATTGGGTTATCTGGTAGAGTTGGAGTCTCATTCAGGGTACAGCTTTTCAGTTCTATGCTCATTGCTGCTATTGTTTCATTCGTCTTTGAGCCTTTCTCTGCTTGACTCTGAAGAGATCCAATGGACTCAGCTGTGTTTTTTGATACATTTTCACTTTCAAGAAGCAAAGGAGGGTTTATTTCAAAGGTTTTTAAAGTTTCTGCTGCTACTTCGTCCTCCTGAAATAAATCCGTTGGAGGGATACTTATCTCAAGATGAGTAGGGTATGAAGACATAGAGGGGCTCTCCTGCAGAGGACAGGGTTGAACGTTGGCATCCTGAGGCACAGACACTTTTAAAGTTGTGTTTTCCCGGTCCAGGCTTCTTTTAGGATCAGAGGAAAACTCTGACCTGAGTTCAACGGAGGACATCCACTCTGCAAACTGAGGCCCACATACAACTTTAGCTTCCTCTCTTAAGAGATTATATTCCAGATAATCACATTTACTTGCTTTAAAGCGGTCACTATGAAGGGCTCTCTTATATGCCAGATTTCTCAGAGGTGAATCACACAGCTTCTGCTCAGACAACACTTTAAAAATCTTTGCCAATGCTGACAAAGATTCTCCCGACTGTGCTTGAAACTGACAGCAGTGAGCTCCAAAATCTTCTAATTTAACTCCGCTCTTTTGCCACTTCTCAGACAGATAGTTAGCGAGGCAGTTGTCCCCGAGACTTTGGAGCTTGTTCAGAGCCTCCGTCTCCCTCTGGAGAAGGATCAGACACAAGGCATGTATGATGGTCTCTTCAGGAGACTCGCCTAGCTGGAATGTTAGACTTCGGAGTCGGTCAGATGGGGCTTTTTCCAGAATGCCAAAGACGTCACCCAGTCCTGTACCTTGACTTTCTTGTCCCGCATGACTCATTTTCACTTTAGATTGCCAACCAATGATCAAAAGTCAAATGAAGCTGAGAAAATTGTGTTGTTTTCCAACATAGTCTCCTTCAGACCGTCAAAAACAGGAGTTGCTGAAGAGAGAGGTATAGCTTTGTGAACATTCTTGTTTCCTTAAACAGATGAAAAACACATGATTAGAACACGGTCACAGCATTTTGCGTCTGTGTTTTTACCTCAAATGTACATTTATAAGAAGTTAATCAGAAAATGTAAAGCAAATAAACCATTTTCCATTTCTTAAAGCTCATTCGCTGACAACTAAGGCTATCAAAATCCAGCAGACAATTACTCTCTGGCACAGTCTGAGAGGAGCCATTATCAAACATTCAGTGTGTGTGCTCGCTGCTCAAACAAGGAAGTCACTCAGAGTGTGTCTTTCAGTTCAGCTCAGCTGGTAGGAAAGTCTTTTCTCTTTAAGGAAAGCTTTTGGTTCACGTCTGAGTTTTAACCTGTTTGGGCAGGACTTAAAAAAAAATTCCTGAAGTCTAGTTAATCTATCACCGTACCTGTTGCAATATGGAGGGCTCTGTCAGCTTGAAACAATTTTGCAGGACATAATGATGTCACAAGCTGGAAAGTATGGAAGCTCAACTGGGACAAAAGTTAAAACAGGAAGACCATTTCATACCTGCTAGAGCAGGCAGGAATCCTCCTCATTACTTTCATGAGGCAAACTTCCACCATAATAACATGAATGTTATGATTCTCTGTCAGTCATAACTTCCTTTTTTTTTTACTTTTCTCCACACAAATATGCAAACAAAAGAATAAAAAAAAAGTTACTTTTATGTGGATTTGTGTGAATATTTCGTTTCTTGAACACGATTGGTGCACGCAAAAAGAGAGAGGAATTTCTGTTTTTTCTATCTTTATTTTTGCTCCGTCTCCACTGAGATGCCAGTGTATTTTTATCCAATGGTGGAAATCTCCAACCCTGTATTTACCAGGGGTGGGGTCACATAAGGCAGAGTACAAGCCAAAATCAAATCCCTCAATGTAGCGCAGACAGAGAGCCTCTGTGCTGAGTGCAGTGTGATATGTTAACTGCATGACCACTTCTGAAAGACCACTGTAACTCCATAGGATGTCTGGTTTCTATGCCTTAAACTGTAATATGACTATTATCAGAGCTCCATGTCTGTTTCTTTTCTGAATTAAGTTTCACCATTTAGCTGAACTATATGTTGTTCGACAGGTTGCCAAAACCACAGCTGTCTTGTTTCAATCATAACACTATCTACAGCTGACAGCCCACCGAGCCAACAAAGGGATTTACATTTATTTTTACTGCGTTGTTTGATTCAGTATAGATGGTAATGTAAAATTGTGAAAACCATGTATTCAAGAAAAAATAGAGGAACAAAGGTGGTGGATATTAATGTGTAACAGGATCAGTTTAATGCAAGCCATGATGTTTTCCTAACCTTTATAATTTTGTATTTAATACTTAACCTTAACCGAGTACTTTTTAAAACCTGAGCATGACCATTTTTAAACTTAACCGTAATAATAGACTGCATGGTGCTGTGGTGGTTAGCACTGCTGGTTCACAGCAAGAATGCTCCTGGTTCCGGTGTCAGCTGGGATCTTTGTGTCTGAGGGTTGCATCTTCTCGCACTGCATGTGTGTTTTCTTTCTGTGTGCTCCTCCCATGAGCCAGAAATATGCATGACTGACCTGAGTCTGCATTTGTATTAATCCTGTGAAGGACAACCACTCTTTAAATACTAGTTTAATTGTTTGAATTTTTAATTTTGATTAAAAAACTTTTTTTTTGTTAGATAAATATCATAGGGATGAGGCTTGGAGGTGATCAGAATCTCAGATGTCAAAGATCAGTGACAAATTTGATTTGATGTCATCAGTATTTTTATGTAGTATCAGATACTTCTGGTGACCTTTATAACCAACATTGCCCCAATTAACGTCCATTCATTCATTCATTTTCTTAACCATCATTGAACTAGCTGCAGGGTACACACTGGACAGGTCGTCAGTCCACTAAAACAGCAACATAAATCACACTGCAGGTTAAAATAATTTTGTCTTTAATTTTCATGTGGACTATCATTTTTACACAATTTCATCAGATTGATCTGGTTTCCTATTGTAGGCAGATCCAGGGAATCCTTGTATTTTTGAGATTTGTATTATTGAATAACAGGACCACCAGGGGGCAATAAGAGTAATTCTGTGCAAATGTGTGAAATTATTTCAGTTTATTAGAATGTTGATTTATATATTGATTAGGAAATATTTCACACATAAAAAATCTTGGTGTCCCCTGGTGGTCTCACAGCTCCTTAATATACCTGCATTATTATCATTATTTTAAAAAAAAAAAAAAAAGAAAGAAAAATAATTATAATAATAATAATTTCACAATATAACTACATGTGTTTAACATGCCAATAAATAAGCTGAAATAAAAACCAACAATAAAATAAAACAATAAAACAACAATAAAACCCTTTATAAAATTATCACAGAAAAAGAAAAATAACTCAGTACATTGTTCTACTTTAATCCTGAAGCAAAGAAACTAAAAAGCAGCGATCAACAAAAAATACAGCAACCAACACCTCTTTTTGTCAACACACATACAGGGGTCTTAAGCAAAGTGACCACTGTTCATACCCATGCCATCAACATAACTATAATCATGATCCAAACTAATGCAATAACAATCAAACAATCTGAAAAATAATACAACATTTAATCCATCAAACATTTATGGATCCTCCAAACCAGCCCATAATTATTAGGTTATTACATAATCAAATTAAAATGTATTTATATGGCACTTTTCATACTCAAGAGCAGAGCAAAGTGCTTCACATGAAATAATAATGATAAAATATCAAATAAAAAAAACAAAACAAAATTGAAACAATCATCAAACATATCATCGAACCAATACAAAACACACCTCATCCTTCGTGATCTCACACAAATTCATACATATAAATAAAACTAAAGGCTCTCCACCCACTCACCAATTCCTTTTTATATAATAATTACTTCATTCAAACAAGTAGGATACATAAAATTAAAATCAGTTAAAAAAAATAAATTTTTCCATGCAATCAGTTACCATCAGACATTACTTTTGTGACATTTTACAGAAACAGATGCATCTCAGAATACACTAATCCAACCTGATCTATCCTGAGTCAAACCTGATCCATCCTGAGTCAAACCTGATCTATCCTGAGTCAAACCTGATCCATCCTGAGTCAAACCTGATCCATCTTGAGTCAAACCTGATCCATCCTGAGTCAAACCTGATCCATCCTGAGTCAAACCTGATCCATCCTGAGTCAAACCTGATCCATCCTGAGTCAAACCTGATCTATCCTGAGTCAAACCTGATCCATCCTGAGTCAAACCTGATCCATCCTGAGTCAAACCTGATCCATCCTGAGTCAAACCTGATCCATCCTGAGTCAAACCTGATCCATCCTGAGTCAAACCTGATCTATCCTGAGTCAAACCTGATCCATCCTGAGTCAAACCTGATCCATCCTGAGTCAAACCTGATCTATCCTGAGTCAAACCTGATCCATCCTGAGTCAAACCTGATCTATCCTGAGTCAAACCTGATCCATCCTGAGTCAAACCTGATCCATCCTGAGTCAAACCTGATCCATCCTGAGTCAAACCTGATCCATCCTGAGTCAAACCTGATCCATCCTGAGTCAAACCTGATCCATCCTGAGTCAAACCTGATCCATCCTGAGTCAAACCTGATCCATCCTGAGTCAAACCTGATCTATCCTGAGTCAAACCTGATCCATCCTGAGTCAAACCTGATCCATCCTGAGTCAAACCTGATCTATCCTGAGTCAAACCTGATCCATCCTGAGTCAAACCTGATCCATCCTGAGTCAAACCTGATCCATCCTGAGTCAAACCTGATCCATCCTGAGTCAAACCTGATCCATCCTGAGTCAAACCTGATCCATCCTGAGTCAAACCTGATCTATCCTGAGTCAAACCTGATCCATCCTGAGTCAAACCTGATCCATCCTGAGTCAAACCTGATCTATCCTGAGTCAAACCTGATCCATCCTGAGTCAAACCTGATCTATCCTGAGTCAAACCTGATCCATCCTGAGTCAAACCTGATCCATCCTGAGTCAAACCTGATCTATCCTGAGTCAAACCTGATCCATCCTGAGTCAAACCTGATCCATCCTGAGTCAAACCTGATCTATCCTGAGTCAAACCTGATCCATCCTGAGTCAAACCTGATCTATCCCGAGTCAAACCTGATCCATCCTGAGTCAAACCTGATCCATCCTGAGTCAAACCTGATCCATCCTGAGTCAAACCTGATCCATCCTGAGTCAAACCTGATCCATCCTGAGTCAAACCTGATCTATCCTGAGTCAAACCTGATCCATCCTGAGTCAAACCTGATCCATCCTGAGTCAAACCTGATCCATCCTGAGTCAAACCTGATCCATCCTGAGTCAAACCTGATCCATCCTGAGTCAAAACTTTTCACATTTTTTTCAACTGGGCAGGGAAATGTTTTTGAGGTTATTTTTAAAGATTTTGTGGGATGTACAACTACTTTAAAACTAATGACTAGATTATTATATGTCCTAAGAAAACAGAGAAAATATTTAGGTTTTAAAAAGATTTCTCAAAAAAGGTACAGAAAAATATCTAAAATCAAAGTACAGAACTAATATCAGCCATCTGTTTTAGAGGAGCTGAAGATGATAGTTATCGTGCTGTTTAGCAAAACATTCCACAAACATACAAGTCTACAGCTTTGGCTAGATAAAATAATATAAATTCACTGTTAACATTATCATTTTTTTTTCTTTGATAGAATTTACATCATAGTTCATTTTAATCATAAGTTCTGATGAATATTAAATTGATTAACATTATTATCTATCTGTTGATTCTGTACTGAAACCTTTTTTTATGTTGTGACATATGATGTCACTGCGTTGGTATTACTCCCAGAATAATTGTTGCTCAGCTGGAATCAAAAATGGATCCTCTGACTGTGTACCATCATCCGTCTACCTGCTCTGCATTGTTTATTTCTGTCCCTCCTTTTGAATCTGAAACCTTCTCCTCCCTTCATCATCCCTCACACGCTCATCTTCTCATCTTCTTCATCTTATTTCTTCACGTGGCCTTCCGTGGCCTTCTTCAACTCTAAGCCTCCTGGTCTCTTTTCCACACTTCCTTACCTCTTCTTCATTTTCCTCCTTTACTTTTCCTGCTCATCCACAACAATGTCTCCCTCCACCCCCCCAAGAAGAGGCTTGTAATAATACCAATAATTATTCCTCACAGACACACAAGTGGCAGAAGCCTTTATACTGAGACTGGTATTCCCATTGTAGCCCGCTTATTATTTCTCCAGTCTGACTGTAAGGTTGAAAGCTAGTTTAACTGATCAGCGTCTGCTGTGAAGTTGACCACACAGAGCTGTCACTGAAATGTCAACCCCTGAAACAGATTCTCAAAATCTTTCTTCACATATAAATGTTTCATAAACTGCTCTTGAGTTTACTGTAATAAGAACTAGCTAACAATGGAAATAAGATCCATATCACACACAAGTAAGTCACCATCGACAGGAAATTTATTAAACTGCAATAATTTATCACCTTTACAGATACTCTCTGTGTTACACTTTTAAACGAACTTTTACTTTGGACATTGAAAGTGGAAAACTGACTTGACTTCCCCTGGAAGAAAGTCGCTTCTCTCTCTCTGGTCTGCCAAGTTGCAGACAAACTTTTTTCCTGTATGTCTGTGATGCACCACTGCATGGGTCTGAGGACCGGAAGACAGATGCGTGTGTGTGATTCTGCGCCACAGCTAAGTTACTGAGGCCAAAACCTATATCCTAAACTTTTATGGATCTATGTTTTATTTAATTTCTACAAGAGGTGTTTAGATATACAAGAGATTTGTTTTTACAGGTATAACTCAAGGACATAAAAAGGAAAAAAATGACTAAAACATCATAGGTAAAAGCACATGCATTAGATGTGAAATCAAATTTTTCAATACAATATCATTTTGCCTGAATCACAAATTTTACAGTTTGATTCAGGAGCTTTAGAAGCCAATCATTCATATTAGACGATATCCCACACTGATTCCACACAATCACGGACTTTCATATCAAATCATAAAAAAGCCGCTAAATGTGAAAATATAATCTTATTTCTGATCTCAGTCACAGATTGAAATAGAAATTAATCTGCTCTTTTAAGAAAATAGACTGTAAATCATTCTGTATATTAAGATATGAAATTTTTCCAAAATGTAAAAGAAAAAAATAAACATCAAACTGCTTTCAATCACTTTTCCAGTCATGACCAAGTAAAGGATCAGCACAACTTAATGAGATGATGATTTACTGGCAGTTAAATTATTTTTTGGTTGGTTTGATTTGGACTTTTCAATAACTTGATTCTCCTTCTAATGCACATCGACTGCAACAAGAAAAGTGATTCAGTTTAAACTGCAGGTTGAACTGGAAACTTAGTTCATCTCATCTGTGCAAATAGACATATTCAGCATTTAAATCTGTTCTTCAACACTAACTTAGTTACCTGAAACTGCAGAATTAAACACATGCATTGTTAAAAAAATAAATAAATAAAGGGAACGCTAAAGTAACATGTTGTAGATCTAAATTAATTAAATATTTTCATTAAATACTTTGTTCTTTCCATAGTTGAATGTGCTGACAACAAAATCACACAAACATTATGAAAATCAATTGTATCAACCCATACAATTCTGGATGGAGGTCTGGATTTGGAGTTATACTCAAAATGAAAGCGGAAAAACACACTACAGGCTGATTCAACTTTGATGTAATGTCCTTTAAACAAGCCAAAATGAGGCTCAGTAGTGTGTGTGGCCTCCGCGTGCCTGTATGACCTCCCTACAACGCCTGGGCATGCTCCTGATGAGGCTGCGGATGTTCTGAGGGATCTCCTCCCAGACCTGGACTAAAGCATCCGCCAACTCCTGGACAGTCTGTGGTGCAACTTGGCGTTGGTAGATGGAGCGAGACATGATGTCCCAGATGTGCTCAATTGGGTTCAGGTCTGGGAAACAGGCGGGCCAGTCCATAACATCAATACCTTCGCGTTGCAGGAACTGCTGACACACTCCAGCCACATGAGGTCTAGCATTGTCTTGCATTAGGAGGAACCCAGGGCCAACTGCACCAGCATATGGTCCCACAAGGGGTCTGAGGATCTCATCTTGGTACCTAATGGCAGTCAGGCTACCGATGGCGAGCACATGGAGGGCTGTGCGGCCCTCCAAAGAAATGCCACCCCACACCATTACTGACCCACTTCCAAACCGGTCATGCTGGAGAATCTTGCAGGCAGCAGAACGTTCTCCGTGGCATCTCCAGACTCTGTCACATCTGTCACATGTGCTCAGTGTGAACCTGCTTTCATCTGTGAAGAGCACAGGGTGCCAGTGGAGAATTTGTCAATCTTGGTGTTCTCTGGTAAATGCCAAACGTCCTGCACAATGTTGGGCTGTAAGTACAACCCCAACCTGTGGACGTTGGGCCCTCAACCACCCTCATGGAGTCTGTTTGAGCAGACACATGCACATTTGTGGCCTGCTGGAGCTCATTTTGCAGGCCTCTGTCAGTGCTCCTCCTTGCACAAAGAAGGAGGTAGCTGCTGGGTTTTTGCCCTCCCACGGCCTCCTTCCTGCCTCCTGATGTACTGGCCTGTCTCCTGGTAGCGCCTCCATGCTCTGGACACTATACGCTGACAGACACAGCAAACCTTGCCACATTGATGTCCCACCCTGGATGAGCTGCACTACCTGAGCCACTTGTGTGGGTTGTAGACTCCGTCTCATGCTAACACTAGAGTGAAAGCACCGCCAGCATTCAAAAGTGACCAAACCATCAGCCAGAAAGCATCGGAACTGAGAAGTGGTCTGTGGTCACCACCTGCAGAACCACTCCTTTATTAGGTGTGTCTTGCCAATGGCCTTAAATTTCCACCTGTTGTCTATTCCATTTGCACAACAGCATGTGAAATTATCAGTCAGTGTTGCTTCCTAAGTGGACGGTTCAATTTCACAGAAGTGTGGTTGACTTGGAGTTACATTGTGTTGTTTAAGTGTTCCCTTTATCTTTTTGAACAGTGTATTTGTGATAAATTGGGGTCACTATTTTCAGGCTATTTCACAGAAACAACAATAATCACGCTTTTCTTCACGACTTCATACAGCACCTAAAATAAATCTACAGTTATGGATAAAACATTTTTTCTCATTCTTGTAGATGAATGTTGAACATATCTTGCATTCCAGATTTACATGTAGATATCTTCTCATGTATTTATATTCTCTTCATTAATTGGTGCTTAGTAAAATGAGAATGATTCGCACAAGAGCAACCACATGTGCCTGTATAAAAAGACACGTATAAGTGGCTCTTTATACAGAAGCGTGAAGAACAGGAAGTATTTCACATTTTATAATGACTTACACACTGTAAGCCTAATAAGCTCCTGTTTCTACACTGGCTGTAATGTAACTCCACATGAGCTTGACATTTTAATTGGTACTGCATAAATTAAAAACATGTTAATCCAGAATGGTTTATTATGGTTTTTGACATATTGAGGAGATGCATGTCATACTTCTTTACACTCCAGAAAAGAGTGCATAGGGGATAGTTATAAAGTAGGACTCTCCCCACCCTGGAAACTTTCACACTGTCCCTAAATAGGCAACGCATTGTCCAATAAAGTCTCACACCAGAAATGCCCTTGTATACCTCCTTCACTCAATTTTTGCCCCCAACACTCAATCACCAGTACACACTAGCACACAAAATGTCCCAACACCCAAACCGCCTCAAGATCATCCTCAGTCAGTTATGTAACGTGCTGCCAAACGTCCATCTCTATTGAGGACAATTCCTTTAACGAGAGACACGCTCTTCCAGCAGCTGTGTTAGTCAGCCTGGCGGTAAATTTGCTTCCACCTCCAGGCAAAATGTATAGTAAGAGGCTGTGTCAGCTCTGCAGATCCTGGCATCGTGCATCCTCTGTAGTGCTATTTGGAGCAAATTAGTTCTGACCTGTGCTTGTTTTTGGGTGATATGTTGTACATACCCAAGTTGTTCTCCTTTTACCTGGTTTTATGCTACAGAACACAAAGTTTTGTATCTTTGTGTGTTTCTGTGAGATTTTTGGCCGTGGGAGAGAGCTCTGAGGGAGACACAGAGAGGTCACATATAAGAGGCTTTAGGGCAGACAAATGAAAAGGAGGCCCTTTCTTGGACAGAGACTAAGGATTAGGATAAAAGACATATAAGTGGGGGATGCTCCCTCTTGTGTCACTCACTTTCTGCATCTCTTGCACACATTCCTCATCTGTTCCATACAGAATAAGCAGCATATAGTAAAAAAAAAGATGCTATGTGAGATACAGATAGATAAATATACAGCAACAGCATTAAAGACAACAGATTAGTTGATTCTTTAGAATTTGCGCTGAGAGAAATCACTTAACTTAACAAATAGATCTATTACCACTTGATTCGTCCCAAATGCTAAGAGAATTCAACATGCTTACCTATTGCAAGCTAACATGCTCAAAAACATACATGGGAAAGCATACAGATGTAAAAGCATGCACTCCTTCAGTTGTGCAGTTGTTCACACCCACAAACTGGCCTCTGTTTTGATAGAAACCGCCACTATGCAACTATGGTCCAAAATAGGAAGCGTTGCATCCTTTTGCATTCTTTTGCACTTTTCCGTTGGAAAAGGCACAAAAACGCGTGGATGGCTTTAAAAGCTTATGCAACAGTGTGTTTGCATAAGCTTTTAAAGCCTAAAGTGTGTTGTCTTCAAAAAGACAGAGGTCACGTATAGATGCAGCTTTGGATAACCTACATGCAATCATGCGTGTGATGTGCAGCAAAGCAAAAATAACCCAAAATATCACATACTGGGGCTAGTTTATGTTGTTGACATAGCAGCCCAATAGATCTGAGTTAATGTGACAGTTAACTAGCATTAATTCAGGAGCAAAAGTAAATGAAGCGGGCCTGCGGACATGACATGGGAGTGCAGTTGGGATGGGAAGACGTGTGTACTGTACCACACTGCACCATGCTTGGTTGAGCATGTAGGCCATGCCAACAACAATGCATAATACAGCCTCTGGTGATGGGGGGATGGATACACACACACACACACACACACAACGTTCCCACCTCAACTCACACGCACACACACACACACCCTCACTTGTACAAACACACACTCAAACTTATACGCATGCATAGACATTGATGGTGATGAGGCATGGAGCAGTTTATGCTCATATCAAGGGGAAGGCTTTGATCAGTGTGACAGGAAGGGCACTCGCCCCAAAGGAATTAGCTAACTCTTGCTTTGCAAAAGCACATCCACTATAAATTGGGCATGCTTTCATTTGCAACACAAGGGAGAAGATGTCTGATATTCAGCTTCATTAATATGCTAAATGTATAAAAATGATTTTTTTCCAGTTCAACATCCAGAGTTGCATGTCCGGAGTGGGGTTATAAGAATAAAGAGCAGAATGTACTGGAATTCAGCTTTCATGCATAGTCTGCTCAGTGAAACAGCCAGTTAATACGCACAAGCACATTTTCACATGGCTTTTAAATTCGTACAACTTCTGCTTTCTTTTCTTTACAGGAAATTTGATTTGTTAAGTCAAATCAAATCAAATTCTTTTCAATGAGTGTTTTTTTTTTTTTGTTTCTTTGTGCCATTTGCAGTTTTAAAAAATTCAGAATACAGATTGGGTTGTAAAACCTGATTATCACATCATGTCCCCTGCTTACATTCTGCATTAACTCTCTCAGTGACCTGATATTTTATCATATAGTGGAACTAATTTAACTTCTTTAGAAAATGTCTTCCTTGGTGTGTGTCAGCAGAGAAACGAGAAGCTGGCAGAAACAACTACCCCAGTGGGCAACAGCTCATTTCATAGACATTTACTACAGACTATAGACAAAGACAACTGCCAGAATATGCCGCCCAAGCTGAACAGAACATGGCAGGCATGATACTGCCTCAGTGTGTGCTTTCATATTGTATGCAGGTATTCCCCATTTCAGTCTCCTCTGCAGAATTCAGCCCCTTTCATGTGTAGAAGTTTGCCACCAAGATTAGTTCTAACTCCAAACCAAACCAATGACTGGAGGTTCGATTATGGAGGATTGTTGAGATTCAGCATCAAACGTGTAACAAGTGGAGCAGTCTGTGTCTACATGTAGCAACTCCCACCATATCTTACTTTCACATTGTGCAGGTTTAGAGTAAATTCCTCTGCAGCAGGTTTAAAGTTTTATTTTTGAAGACATCCCCCATTTCTTTGGAGAGACCGCAACATTTGCAAAAACAACTTTTGCAAAATGTTCTTTTTTAACTCAGTTACCTTCTTAGTTTCATAAAAGAAAAATCAAAAGTTAAATTAACATAAGCCACCAAGGAAATACTATATTAAAATCCTTTTAATAATACCTTAAAAATGACATTTTGGCCACTGTTGGGGCAGATATTTGATACTTGACATCATGTCAAAGATTTAAACAATAAATTAGATTTTAATGTGACTTTTTAAAGCTCAGCAACGCTGCCAGATTCCACCTTCAAATCTTAAACAAAAAACATCTTAAAAAAGAAGAAAAACCTAAATCAAAACATAATCTCTTGTAAAGCCAAACACAAAAGAATGAATGAATAGTTTTGAGTTTTAAACATGCTTTTGTTTTTTTTTTTGTTTTTTTTTACCTTAAAACAACCTTTTTGTTTATCCTTTCTGTTAATGAAATAAAGAGCTTTTCATCTCACTTTAAAAAAATAAGGAAATAGAAAACAATATTCTTTTATAAGCTTCTAAGTGTATTTCTTTCCTTGTGAGCTCAGTCTGACTCTGTGTGCATCTATAGGGAAGAAAAATGGGACCCTTGGGCAATTCAGTTCAGTCTTATCGGTATAACGGCATTTAAAAACAAAAGTAATCTATTTTTGTGATACAGGTGAGTCCTTTCCAAATAATCAGAGTCCACATTAGTCCAGTTCGTTATTATTGTGTACATATGATACCAGTTCATGAAACATTGTATTACTAAGAAACCCAGCAGATCACATTGGATCTTCTCTTTGATGCAACGCTCCTTCATGAGCACACACAAGATTCAGGATGATTTTGCATATTTTAGTTGGTATTTCACTGTCTGGTTACCTGCTCTGATTTAGTCAACATAACGTCACAATTACGCAGGAGGAAGTCACTAAACTTAAAAGGTTTGCTGCTGACATTTAAATATCATCAGCATGAAGCAGAAGTAGAATTTCTTCAAAGTTCTGCGAGTTCTGCCTTATTCTTTCCTGTTCCAGTAATACGGTCCCTCGGATTTCCCTTTCCCCCCTTTTAACATCTCCTTTTTGTGTACTTTCCTTTATTTAGTATGGTCAATCACACACTCAAACCAGAGAAAGGAAGTGAGAGAATAGAACATGGAGGAGAGGAATTAAAACATTCATTGTAACAGAGTTAAAGGAATAAATCAGCTCAATCTGTCTGCACTTGTTTAAAAGGGTGCCCATCTAAAAACCAATGCCCAATCCACCATGTCACTTTTGTACGTCTCCAAACCCTGCGGATGCTCGGCTTTTATAGCAGATGTGTGGAACCAAAGGATGTGAGGCATGAAAGCAATGGGAAATTCATTACATATTCCTACCCCCCTCCGCTCGCCATAATCACCACAATTAGCAGACATCTGCACTGACTCCAAGCTTGGAGTGTATTCAGGCAATCAGAGCGGCTTCAGCGACAACACTCACTGCAGCCCCCTCTGTGATGGGCCTCATCCTGTAGGGAAGCATTCCATTAGAAACTCAGTGATTAATTGAGACAGAGAACTCGCTTCTGGCACCAAGCAAGAATGAAACCCAACAGGAGGCATACATGATGGCAGAGTTATACGCAAGGTTGGAAGAGGAGAGCCATAGTTGGTGGGGACTGTACAGCACTGTTGATGGTTTTAGAAAAGGCTCTCACACTGGGCTTTGCAATTAGCCATATGAGAATAGTTACAACAGCGATCTGAAGAATTTCTGACCCATCAAGTAAACGAAAACTGTGTGTGTCTAATGACAATCCAGATTTTTATAGCTGCTTAAGGATATTGCTATTCCTCTTCTCATTCTGAAAACGCTGGACTCCCACATGACATTAGAACACTGTAATAATGTACGTTAAACATCATAAAAGTTGCCCTTATGTAATCCTCAACTTCTAAAAGTTTTAAAGGATTGTGTTTGTTGATTTTCCTAATTTTATTTCTGTTTTCTGATTTGTATTTGTTGATTGTTTTTCAGCTTTTCACAGAGCTTTCAAGCGCATTTTCTTGACTTTAGCTGAAAACCAAGGGGTTCTGCTACACTGTAAAACTTGAATAGCTATCTGAACGTTGTTAAAATTAGGATTCTAATTTGAGTTAATCTCTTAATTTAGATTTACACAACACCAGGACCCCTTAGCTTAGTTTACTTAAAAACATTTTGAAGATGGGTGCCTTACTTTTGGTCACTTAAATTCACAAGCTACTTTCAGAATTGTTTACAGTGTAACACAACGAAAATTAACCTTAAAACAATCAGCATATTTTAAAAGAAAACATTGTGGCATTATGTAAAACTTGACTTCTGAAAATCCAGAAAAAGTAAAACACATTTTACACAATTTAGTGTACAAAGGAAGAAAGAAAGAAAGAAAGAAAGAAATCACACTCATCATGTAAAACATGTCTGAGTGGATAATCCTGACGAGTGTGGAGAGGTCCGCTGTACTGCTGTGTGTATGTTCTCCATCTGTGGAGGATAGCGGCGTGTTAGACAGCTCATTACTGCAGCAGTTGGAGATGTCACTCTGACTGGGCACAGTATGGTTCAGCCATGAATTTAAGCCTTAGCTTAGCACGTTGTCATGGAAATCAGCAGTAGACACTTTTCATTTTGCGTGAAGACCAACATTGACTTGTGCATGGACCACACATGTGGACTAGAAAAGTAAAAAACACTAATCAGTGTAGCATACTCAGTCTCTGCTGCAAATGAAACATATTTCCTAAAGTGCCAATTTTTCATACACAGATGAGGGAAATACATTTTAATTACAATCCTGGAGTCTGGAGGAAGAATATCCTAAAAATTAAATTTGCAAAACAAGGAAAAATTTAGCTACCTGAACGATGTCGACTGGTAACTCAGTGTACATTTTAGTAAGTGTGGTTGTGGTTTTTTTTTTAATTAGGCATTTTGTAAAAGAAAAATATTTTATACTCCTGTAGTCTTTAGAAGTATCATAAGTTGTTTCTGAGAGATTGATCAGAAGCTGATTGTGTACACATTCTTTAAATAAAGCAATATTTGGGTTATAAAAAGTTACCTTTCAAAGTAGTTAAAAAATTATCCACATCAACCTAAAACGAGCAAACACTGTCATGACGTTGTCGTGAAGATTTGTGTAGTCAGTTCTAAATTAGTACATAGAAGAATGAAAGAACTAATACTGACCAACTGAGTACGGCTGTGCATTTTATTCACAAGTGATGTGAGGAACTAATAACCCTGTGAAGCTAGCAAAATGTAGAGGAAGTATTGATACAAGCAGGTTGGAGAATAAAGTAGAAATGAGGAAAAATACATTTTTGTTTTGGTACCATATTCAAGACGGCAGTCCTGACAAGCTCTGTTAACAGCTGGTAATGAGCGGAATCAGATTCTGTAAGCCTTCACGGCTTATCTTAACATATCAGTTACAACACCAGTATAATGTTCATAGTCTGTTTGGAGACATTGCTACATTTCATCCAAAAACATGCTGGGACATTGTTCTGCAAGTCATTTTTCATGATTGGTGTGCAAATTTTGTGTCCATTGTTGCGGGGGGGGGGGGGGGGGGTTCGGGTTTTGTTGCACAATTATAAAATGTCTTTAAGGGTTCATCAGAGTTGGACGTTAAGTGAAAAACAGTCAGTATCCTCTTTCAGTATCTTTTCATAAAAAAGCAGTGCAACGTGCTAAAGTTAAAGTTAAATTGCTTCGATTTGACAAACTTTTGAGACATACAATCTAAATGTAAAAGGATATTTTGATGTGATGCAACATTATAAAGTCTGTTTAAATTAAGCTATGATGTATTTCTAACCTAGATCAAAAGGTTTTGAGTGTGTAAATGGTGTCGATACGGCATTTAAATCCTGAAATGACAATTCAGAGTGGGGTTATATTAAGTTACCAGTGCTAATACCTTAAACCTGGTTGTTTATCTTGGCAGCTGTATGTTTAGCTCTAATTTCTGACCACCCTTAAAACATTAATGTTTGTGATCACTTATATACAATCTAAATGTTATTTTATCAGTGTATCCCAAAAATCTATATATTATATTATATTATATTATATTATATTATATTATATTATATTATATTATATTATATTATATTATATTATATTATATTATATTATATTATGTTATATCAGTGATCTGTTCCATTATTTCAACAAACTGAAGCGTTATACAGTAAAATAAATTTCTATGTAGCATTTATTACCTAAAAATACCCTAATACTCAGTGTTACTGTACTTTTAAGAAAACAGAGACGATTGACAGGATGATGTTGACACTTTTTGCTAAGCTAAAGCTAACAAAACTGCATTTATTTAGCAATTCATACACAACTGCAAGTGAGTCTTCAAACTTTATTATTACTACACACATTATCCAATCCCAAGATACATACACTTTGATGCAAATTGCACATCTTAATTTTCTTCAAAGTATTGTTGAAAAAAAGGTTGAACCTTGGTATATCGCTTCATGATAT
The DNA here is from genome assembly GCF_933228915.1 of Telmatherina bonti. Classification (NCBI taxonomy): domain Eukaryota; kingdom Metazoa; phylum Chordata; class Actinopteri; order Atheriniformes; family Telmatherinidae; genus Telmatherina; species Telmatherina bonti. The sequence continues at coordinate 24,648,387 of NC_136625.1, read as the reverse complement.
CATGCTAGGAGAACAAACAAGATAAGTAAAGCTGACTGAGTCAACAGTACAAATCATTTGCAAACGACTTCATCAATGCAATAACAAGGAATCAAACATTTTTTAATGTTTTCACATTTCAGAACTGTAACCAATGTTTTACCAATATGAGGATGACTGGAGCATGGTTGGGCCACTGAGGAACAAAATGAACATTTTTCTGTATTTGTGGACAGCTGAAACAACAGCAACACTTAAGGATCAGGTGATTTAGGATCCTAAACTTCCAAACTTGCTGCCAGTTTCTTAAAAGTGAAGAGGTTTGCAGGTTTCCAGAAGGCCAAGATTTTAAACCTCAACCACAAGAATAATAACAAAAAAAAAAAATAAAATCTTATTTTGGTGTTTTACCACAATTCATGATATGGAAAACTTGTGGGTTGGGTTTTACAGTGTGGAATGGCTGCACAGCAAGTTTGTGTGTGGTTGCTGTCTCAGCAGAGTCTAATAAAAGAAGAAAAACTAACATGTTTCATTGATTAAAGCATTTAGTTTTTCCAACAACAGCTCAGAAAAACAGAAGTGGTTTAATAATTGGTTCCGCTGTGTAAATGTTCTAGTAAAGACCGGATACAACATACAGTATGTAGAGCTTATATTTCTGACTGTATTGTACACTTTCTCATTGTTTAGTTAACGTTTGTTCCTGCAATACACACACACACACACACACACACACACACACACATATATATATATACTACTCACAAAAAGTTAGGGATATTTGGCTTTCAGGTGAAATTCATGGAAAATGCAATATGTTCATGCTACAGTGATATAATATCATAAAGGTAAGACATTTAAGTAGAAGGATGCACTACTGATTGCCTCATCTCAAAAAATTTATTCAACACAAAAGGTAACAACAATGGTAGTTACACCACAACAAAAAATCTGAACGTCTCAATATCTCGTCATGTGCCCTTGAGCATCAATTACAGCTTGACAACGACGTCTCATGCTGTTCACAAGGCAACTTATTGCCTGCTGAGGCATGGCATCCCACTCTTCTTGAAGGGCAGCCCTCAGGTCATTGAGGTTCTGGGGTGCAGGGTTTTGAGCCTCTACACGACGGCTCAGCTGATCCCACAGGTTTTCAATGGGATTCAGGTCTGGAGAGAGTGCAGGCCGTTCCATTTGAGGTACACCAGTCTCCAACAGCCGTTCCCTGATGATGCGGCCTCGATGAGCAGGAACATTGTCGTCCAAGAAGATGAAATTAGGCCTGTACTGTTCATGTAGGGGCACAATCACTGGATTAATGATGTTATTCAGGTAGTATGGGCTTGTCACTGTACCATTCACAAAGTGTAGGGCAGTTCTGTACCAAGTGGACACCCCTGCCCACACTGTAACACCGCCACCACCAAAAGCTCGCCTGGTGACAACAGTGGCTGATGCATAGCGCTCTCCCTGACGTCTTCAACATCGTTGCCGGCCATCATTTCTGCTCAGTGTGAATCGACTTTCATCAGAGAACAGCACTGAGGCCCACTGGTTCCTCGTCCAGCGTAAATGCTCCCTGGCCCATGCAAGACGATGATGCCTGTGCCTGGTGGTGTGGTCAGGTACCCGTGCAGGTCGTCTAGCACGCAGACCACGCTGATGGAAACAGTTTCGAATGGTCTGACGTGACACTTGGGTGCCTCTCACCTCTCTTAAACGTGCCTGGAGTTGAGTGGCATTCATCATCCAGTTTCTCAGGGCAGTGTTCACAATGTAGCGGTCATCAGCACGGGATGTGGCCAAAGGACGTCCACTTCTAGGCCTTTCTGTGACTCTTCCAGTCTCTCCATATCTCTGTTGCAACCTGCTGATGACACTCTGTGACACTCCAAGCTCAGTGGCCACTTCTGTCTGAGAACGTCCTGTTTGAAGCATCGCAATGGCAAGGGACTGTTGTTCCATCGTTAGGTGTCGTCTTGGTCTCATGATGTCAAATTGTGAACAGCATGATGAGGACAACTGTTTAAACACCAGCTCTAATTGAACCAGGACATTTATTGGTCAATTCAAGGATCACACACCTGCCGTGATTTTTGCCGTTAAGCTCCTTGTTAGAGAACAGCAACTTGTGCAAAATTTATTGAAACATTTAACAGTTGGACATGTGCATTTAAAAGCTTAGAGAAGATCACATTAAGTTCACCTGTACAGGTTTGAATGCATTTTAGGCTTGTTGTGAAATTTCACCCAAAAGCTGAATATCCCTAACTTTTTGTGAATAGTGCATATATATATATATATATATATATATATATATATATATATATATATATATATATATGCACTATTCACAAAAAGTTAGGGATATATATATATATATATATATATGTATATATATATATATATATATATATATATATATATATATATATATATATATATATATATATATATATATATATATATATATATATATGCACTATTCACAAAAAGTTAGGGATATATATATATATATATATATATATATATATATATATATATATATATATATATATATATATATATATATGTATATATATATATATATGTATATATATATGTATATATATATATATATATATATATATATATATATATATATATATATATATGTATATATATATATATATATATATATATATATATATATATATATATATATATATATATATATATATATATATATATATATATATATGTGTATTTTTTTTATATATATGTATATATGCATATAAAAAAAACATAGATAACTAGATAACAACTAAATATCTCTGAATTAGATTTTTTAAAATGAATGTGGACAAGTACTGCTATTTAAACCTCCGTTTACACTTGTATAACCACAGAATTAATTACACTGTATATTGCACCTTCTAAGCCAAATTGTCTTTTTTGGCTCTGACAAAAGTTTGGAAATTTGCCAGGTGTAAACTGGTCCCTGTAGAGGTGGGTTTTTGTGGTTATCCTCAGGTTTCCAACTCCTCCGTTTTACACAAAATGAATCCACCTCTGAATGGCAACATTCCCAAACATAGACAGTTGTCTGAATGTTGTCTGAATTCCTGCATCAGGGGAGACATATTTGTGTGATTAAGGTAACTAAGTGTGCCAGCAAGATGTTAAACACATTGCTGAATGACTTAGTTTGAAGTTTAAGGTAATGACATACAGCTTTTAAAAAGCTTAAAATCACCATCTGTTGTTAATTAGGGGAAAAAGTGATTTGCCAGCCTCAAATATACTAAAATGAAAGGATGAAAATGGAAAACCTCAGGTGAAATACAAGTGTTGAGATGGTGTTTAATTCTAATAAAATCTTTTCTGTTCCTCCAAGGACCTACAAACAATTGGTCAAAGTCTGGGAAATAAAACGTTTATCAGTTAGGAAATTAAATATCTTGTCCTTTAAATCAAATTTAGCTTAAAAAGGATTAGCAGATCATTGTAGTCTGTTTTCCTTAGGAGTGAGTGTGAATGGTTGTTTGGCTCTCTGTCATGGACAGGCGACCTGTCCAGGGTGAAGCCCTCCTCTCACCTGATGATTGCTGGGATAGGCTGGCTCCTGCTTCCCCAAACCCTAAACTGGATCAACACTCTCAAAAATAGAGGTACAAGATAAGGACATTTCTGTACCTATAGGTACATTTTAAAGAAATGTTCTCACAAAAGTACAATACTGGTCTTTAAGAGACCAGAATCACACCTTCAGAGTACGAAAAAGGGTTCAAAGTGACATAAAGTACAAATTTGTACCATTTCGACCATAAGGGTACCTGCAGCATTGAAAAATGTGATGTTAATGGCTGTAATGTTACAAACTAGAGCAGAGTTGAGTGATGACAGTAGTACTACTTAACAGTCATTTACTGCACCAGACAATGAAGGTCAGATGCTGCAAACTAAGTGTATGTCTGGTCAGTATTTTGAGTTTTTGAAGATTATTTCTAGATTAAAGATAAGATAATATTGCTAAGTGGAATGGACCAGGCCTAATGCTGTGGAAAACATAAAAAAACATAACTTGATAAGGTGAGGTTGAACTTGATAAGGTACAAAAATAGACCAGAACTGAAGGGTACAGAAATGTCTCTCTAAAGAGTACACCCCCAGCGACAAGCATTTGTACCTTTTTAGGTACAAGCTGGTACCTCTATTTTTGAGTGTGAATGTTTTAGAAAATGAATGAATGAGTGAATGAATGAATGAATGAATAATTTGTTTTTATTTACATTTTACACTACGGCCCAACTTCATTGGAACTGGGGTTGTACGCCCACACACATCAGGGATCTCAGACTCCAACTTCTTGCAGGTTTTACATACGTTCCTGATCTGAAACGTCTGATGCAAGTTAAATGGCTGCCTCTGCAACAGGAAAGATCTAAAACCTGCAGGACTGTGGCCCTCAAGGGCTGACGTGTGCGATCCCTCAAATACAGTGTCCAGTACAAGGACCACCAACTCTGAACCTCTTGATCCAGTGCCCTGTGGGCTTCCCTGCTCCAACAGACTTGACTCAAAATAATGGGTCGTCAAGAGGATGGAGTGGAAACATTTGAACCCTGCAATATGCTGGCCCGAACAGTCAGCAGTTGTTCCTGATCCAGTAAAGTTAATTCAAGATAAATTTAATCTTCCAACTCATAAACTGCCTTGGCCCCAAAGAAGAAGACCCTCAGACTGGATCCCTTCTTGTCAAAATAAGGCCATGAATGTATACTTCTGTTTTAATTTAAAGATCCAGTTGCTGTGAAGTAAAGCCTGCAGTGTTGAGAGGAAAAGAGACAACCTTGAACAGACACAGAGACAAAACTTGTTATCGACAAAAATTGGCCACCATGTTTTTTTTTGTTTTTTTTTGTTTGTTTTTTGGTAAAATCATGCAAGAGCTTCTGATGTTTGCAGCTGAAAATAAAATTTTGGAACTGTAAGATTTTCACATGATAGCAGTCAGACACATGAACACCCACACAGTTAGAATTGTGAAAGAGCTGTGGTCGAAGCTGCTGGCTAAATTAAGAAGAAAGAGAGATTAGAGGCTTAAAGGAAATCAGCCAAGGCTCTCATTTGAGTGTTTGAGAAATCTAAGAAATCTAAATGCTGCATTTCTCAGAGAATCATTCTGATCAGTGATAGCAAGTAGTCTCTAAACTGGTGCAATAACCAGATGATGCCTTGTTTTGTTTGAGAGTCATGCAACTGGTATAACTGTAATACAGACAGGTTCAATTAAATTCAACTTTATTTATATAGCGTCAAATCACGGCAATGCCATCTCAAGATGCTTTACAGACAGAGAAAAAAACATAAAGAAAGCCAATTCAAAATAGCCTATATAAGGAAACCAACGGATTGAGTTGGAGGATCCAGCTCAATCTCCCATCCTGAGCAAGACAGGTGCGAAGCAGGTGTTTTCCAAAATAAATAAATAAAAAGTCATGATGATGTCTTTTAATCCCTTATAAACAGTGGAAATGGCTGTGATCATCCGTTTGGTTTCCCTCCTTCCGGTCCATGGGTCTTGGCCTAATAAAGACCTGTGTGGAGGGGAACAGTCAGACTTTCTGTGGAGAAATGTGTTCAGTCACCATGGCTACGGGTCAGAGAAGAACCCCTGCTGTGGTTATTATGATTTATCTGTCAGCTCAGTGAGTAGGTTAACAACTTACTGTCTATGCTGGATGTGTGTGTGTTTGTTTGTAGGTTCAGAAAGGCCCATAGGTCAGCTATAATATAATATTTAATTATCCCTTCATAGGAAGAAGCAGTGAAATTTCAAAGCATTATTTAAACAAAAACCAAAAAACCAAAAAGTGGATCACTCTGGACTTTGGTGCCTTCCAGTAGCAGCACTGATGTGAAAGTGGGAACATGAGAAAGCTTTGAGCAGTATTGATTCAGCCGAATACTCTCGGAGTGAGCACCAGAGGATCCGAGGAGAGAATTATCCATGCACCATTTCCTCCCCTGCTCCTCTGTGGAAAATTCTGCAGTTCCAGCTTTCTGGTAGCCTACATACAACAGAAACACACACTCACATAGACACAAAAAGTCACATTCACACTCATATGCTGTGTTGAGGTTTGAGAATAGCAGTTGTTTGATTTATTTATAGGTATTCCTTTTCATCTGATTGGCCCAGCTCCTGTCAAATTAATTTTAAAATAGGACAAACATGAAAGGAAAACCACAGACAAGTTGTTCCAATGGAAGGAATTTATTTATTTTTTCCCTCTGTAAATAATTTCGCCTATATGAAATTGCCATTTTTGGACTCATTCTGAGGATCCCAGATCAGTTTTTATAAAGTGAGCTAAGCTTGTGAGAGCTGCCACGGACCGTAATGCCAATTTGACCGTTAGTTCCTCTCGTGAGGTTATTGCCATAAACCAAGAGAAATATCTGAGACACGGGGCATTGTCTGCATATGCCGCTTTGCCCTGAGAATATCCTCCTCCTCTCCTCCCCACCCGGTTCTCCTGAATAATACACGCAGCCCCTCCTGCTCCTCCTCCGCACCATCCACAATTCCCTTCCCACCCAGCTGGCCCGGCGTCCAATGGCAGGCGCGCTTTCCTCTCCAGCTATCCAGTTGGAGCCAATCCCCGCCGTTCCAGTGATCCCTGTAAACCGGATGCCCTCCCTTCTGCCCCTCCAACCCACGTAATCTGTGGATCGGAGAAGCAGACGCGCAGTCGGTGTGGAGTTGGACTCAGATGGAGATGATGAGAGTGAAAATAGTGACCATAGCAGACGCGAAGAGATGGCACCAGTTCGCCTCAACGGGACAGTGAATCCTGCCGGAGGTGCGGGGGGAGTTTGTGAGTACATGGCATCAGGCGCGGTGTAAAAGGAAGACTGTGTGTGTGTGTGTGGTTTTTTTTTTCTTTTGTTTTGTTTTGGTTTTTGTCTAATCAGAGTCCATGTAGAAGATTATGCTTCCTTGAAGTGCTTGTTTTTGTTTTGAGGGAAGAAAAGTATATATGTTTGAATGAATTAGCACTTGGGCTGATTGTGAAAGTGTGTGTTGTGCGGTTTTGGATGGCGCTCAGTGGAACCAGGCGGCTACGCGTCTCTCAACTGCGCGCCTCTGAATTTCTTCTGCGTGCCAGTCATTTCTTATGGGTATGACTAGAAGGGGGAAAAAAAGAAAAAAACAACAACAAAAGATTGCTCTAGGAAATACTTGTCTTCTTCACGCACACTTAAACTTCTAAAATGCTCGTCGTTCCATGCGCAGATGCTGTCCTCGCCTTTTTGGAAAAGTTTTAACTTTAATGTCTGAACAGCTCAAAGGAATTCTGATCGAAGGCTCAAAAACAAAACAACTTTAATTCATTTAACCCCACCAAAAAAAGCTCGCCTCCTTGTTCCCACAGAGCCTGAAAGTCGGGGAACACTGAAAAAATCTTTATTTTTCAGCTGAACGATGCGCACCGGCTTTGTGCAGACCATCTGTCATTATATCGACATTACAGCAACCCTCCTGCCCCCTCCCAAAAGACACCTGAAGAGCAGAGAGCAGGCAGTGATCATTCAGCGAGCCGCCGCCACCCTTCTCTCACCGAGTCCTTATTTACGTAGGATCAGTCTGGGTGCGCAACGCAGCCGGACAAATATCACCAATAATAAAAGACGTAAAAAGAGTTCAAACGTGCTACGTTTAGTGAGATGCCACGCGTTGTGATTGTGTATCTCTTCGTAAAAGCGCAACAAGGAAGCAGACGGGTGGAAATAGAGCAGAGGCGGTTTTGTTGCTGGTTTTTTTTTTTCGCATCCTGAATTCTCGGAAACAGCATTTGCGCATCAGACTTCCTCCCGGATTCTGGGATCACGGCACATGGCAAACAAACAAACAGGAAGAAAAAAAAAAGAAAAGAAAAGAGCCAGACTGCCATTTTCAGGGTGGGTGCTCAGAAAGGATGCACACTCACCATACACACATAGTTGATCATGAGCATGGCTCATTCAGTTTTAGGGTCACAAATGTGGGTCTGGACTTTTTGTCTCCTGGTAGTTAGACTTTTTTTTTTTTTTTTTTTTTTTTGTTTTTTTTGTTTTTCTAAAGGGGCGTTTAGAAAATGCCATTTTGAGTTTCTGTATAGTGCAGTGCCAAGCACTAATATGCCTTACGGTTAATGAGGCAGTCTCCATAAATTCTCCTGCCATCTGGATGTAGTGGGTCTAGACGCTTAGAGCAGCACCACAGTTTACTGGCTATGGGGTGTGCACAGCATGCTTTAATGAAAAAGGCAAATTCATGCATTTTTTTTGTTTTTGGATTTGCAGCAAGGTTAATCTACTCCTGATAGCAGTTTGTTTATATTTAGATTCATTGCATAGACAAATAACTTTAATTTAGCTTTTTTTTTTTTTTTTTTTTTTTTTTTTTTTAAAGTATAGGACATGAACAGTCCTGATAGAAGCTGATGTGATCTGCTATGATGGCTTTACTTCCCTTCTCAGGACTGAGTTACACCTAACTCACTTTAGCTTTGTTCCTCTTGAAGGGAAAAAAAGATGAATAAAAGCAGCAACTTCCTGGTTCCTCGCCATAAAGAGCAGCTCATGTCCAAGTGCATGTCTGTTTAATTCAGTTTCCAGTTGCTCTCAGAGTCATCAGGGAGGTCTGAGTGAACAGGGAAAAAGCCAGCGTCTTCCTGCTGCTGTAATGTAGTCAGAGTAGCATTTAGATGTTGCTTTATCTGATCTCCTGCAGCTATGATAGTCATTTCTGTGTAAGTCATTATCACGTATGATGAGATTCATCAGCTGCACCCTACAATTATGTCAAGAAGCAACCTGCTATCACAGTGGAGATGCTTTCAACCGCAGGTTGCGGCTATTCCTGTGTTGCACGCCATCTCTTGTGCAACCACAACAATTAAAAATGCAAACTATTGTTGCTGTAGTTTGTCATTGTGTGGCGAAAATGCAGTATTTGCATCAAGGGGTCCCATTTTTTTTTTATATGTATCCCACTTTTTAAAGTTTGATTTCTACATCTGACTCGATATGTTTAAGGATGTAAAGCGGAAATTTTAACAGCGCTGTGTAGTAAAAGTGTTTGTGTTCATGCAGCCCAGGTAAATGGAAGCTGAGATCTGGCTGACTGCACATCAGTAGGAACCTGTGTTTGTAACGTAATGTGTTTGTGCTTCCCTGTGCAGTGGAGGGTAAATAGAAAGGTTAGGTAATGGAGACCCCTGGCCCCTGCCTCGGGCATTGCGACATACTGCCTATCTAGATGAGTGGTTGACCTCCAACCTCTTGTCTAGCCAAGGGCTCGGGTCTGCTTGGGTCAAGCCAGGTGGCTTTCAAAAGCCTATTGGTCCGTTCAGACTCACATGACATTTGAACTCACTTCACTCCTGAACCAAATGCACTCTGGGTTTATTAAGAAACTCTTGCTATGTGTGTGTGTGTGTGTGTGTGTGACTGCATGCTTATACGCACGTGTGTGTTCCAGGTTAAAGTTTAGGGAAACTTGTCAAAAAAAAAAAAAGAGGATATACTTTCTGATTGCAACAAACTTTTGCATTCTTTTTATCTGGAGGTGGAAACTAAAATGACGTAACAATGAAAAACAGTCAGGTTGAAGTGACTTGCAGAAGCCTGATTTCTCTTGTCACAGCGTCTGCGTTGCTGCCTGAACTGTAAAAATACTGCGACACACACACAATCTGGTCCCGACCTCGTCACAGCTGAGAGAAACAGGCTGTCTCTATTCTGTCACAACATGCTCTCTTGATTGTATCGCCGTGCAAGAAACTCCCCGTGGAAATTTTGGAATCTTTCCCTTTGTTCCTGAAGGAAAGGGGGCTTTCATATGGAAGTGGGGAACGCCAGGAAATGACAGGCATTCTTTGTGGACTGTTTGAAAATAAACTTGTCGGTCTTCGCTTCCCACTCTACAGCTAAGCAAAAACTACAAATTAGAAGAGAGGATTGAGGATTAAGGCCTTAACAATTCCTTAGAGGCATTTTCACTTTCCCAAATTTTCTGCTGCAGTTTATACTCCAGTGTGTGTTTTTTTTACATTCAGCGCACCAGGAAGAGGTGCCATCAGAGTCCGGGCTGAAAGGCTTTTTGTCCAGAGCTTTTACTTCTTTTCTCTATAGGTTTTTCAAAGCGTGCATTCTTATTTTTGTCCGTATTTGTCCTTATGTTGCCTTATTTTAACCCCCCTCTCCAGCTTTAAACTCAACCCTGCTGCTTGAGCTTTGCTTTATGAGGTGTGACAGTGAGGTCTGGTTGCCGAGGCAGGCTGTGCACACTGGAACATACAGCTTTACATTCAGCCGGCTGTGGCCGGGTTTGGGGAGGACTTAAACTCACTTCACCCTTATACATTTCCTTGAATGCAGGAACTCCCTTCTTTCTGCTGAGCAGGCATGAAAGTGCAAAACAGAAAGAAAAGCAGGGGTGGTGGTGGTGGTGGGGGCTACTGTCTTCAACCACATTCAGTTTCACATGTGGCATTGCATTACTGCCTTTTTTACAAGAAAAAAAAAAGCTGAAATAGGAATTTTATACTTTGTAGAATCATGTCTCTACATCGACAAGCTTACCGTCTTTCCTGTGGGTAATTTGGCACCAGCTGTTCAAAGTTAAACATTTTTCGTTCCTTGTAGCTTTACACCCACACCTTGTCACTCTTCCTCATCCTCCGCCTTCTTCTCTTGTTGTTTTTCCCACTAGGCCAGTGGTAGTTCCCAGGTATTTGACCAGTGTAGCGTAGCCGGGAGGCCGGTTGTTCTGTCCTCAGTGAGACAAAGGCAGCGTGCTTGAAGGAGAGGGATGAAAGGAAACGGGGCTGTGCAGCCACTCCTGTTTACAATGGGAAACCTCCTTAGTGAGGCTGTAGAGCAAATAACCACCTTCTCTCTTCTTTTTCTTTTTCTTTTTTTAAACAAGCAGCGACTCTGAGAGTGTGTCTCCATCATTTTGTGGAAGGTTCAGAGCAACCTGTGCACCCAGTGTACAGATATGAGTGCATGTAGTGAGGAAATGCAGTTCTGCAAACATGCATGAAGTGGATATCAGTTTTCTCTTCCTTACACCTGCTTAGAGTGAACGGACAGATGGAGACATTTCTTGGACAGAGGTTTGGTTGAAACTGTGAAAATTGAGCTTAGAAGCAAAGCAAGAGTTGTGTAAGAAGGGAAATAGAAAGCTGTCATCAGCTACATTTTCCCCCACATACTCTCAGTCATGTTTGAGCACTACATGTTGCAGAAATTTTCCCACATTGTTGCATGCTTGTGAGTGAATGTTTTTTTTTTTTTTTTTTTTTTTTTTTTGCATGTGTGTGTGTGCTGTATATCTGCCCGCTCTAATCCACTGCTGCTCAGTCTTCTGTCATCATCTCGGGTGGTAGTCAGGGGGAGGGAGCGGAAGCCGCAGGAGTCTTTTATGGCTGGAGCTCCAGAGACAACCTGTTCTCAGGCACCTCTCTGCTGGCACTTTTTTATGACATCATAAATTCCCCCATTTCCTCTGACCAGCCCTAGGTGGGTATAAAGGACGTACCTGGCCAGTAATTGTCTGTCTGGCTCTCTCATCTGTCAGATTCCTTATACTGCTGGGGACTTCCTTCACAGCCAGACTGTCAGACCGCCTGAAGATGTACAGATCTAGCACATCTGAACAAAGGAAGCATTAATAAAAATTTAAAAAAAAATTTAAAAAAAAGATTTATAATATAGCTGTATAGTGTTTTGTTGCATCTCCTTTGGTCATCTACGAGAAGAGTGGGCTTTTCATTAGCATTCAGAGTCGTTTCTGTGTGCATGTGCACTTCAGGCCGTCAACAGCAGCCTGCTCTTAGACCTGTCTGATACCTTTTGTTTGCTGAAGTTTTTGGGATGAAGAGCAAAAGAGAAAGGATTAGAGGAAGAAAGAAGAGATTCTTTTTCAATGTGGGGGGGGGGGGCGACCCTTAGGAACATTCATCGCTCAAATTCATTTGACGCTCAGCTCGGCTGGCCTCACCGAGGCTTGAACAATACACGCACCAGCGTGGCAACATTCCTTAAGGTTAAAAAGGTCAGGGGTCACCCTGTGACCCCACCCTGCCAATCAGTCCCAGGGCACTAACTCAGTGCCTTTTTGCTTTATGTCTTTGCACTTGTTGAACAGACTCTGCACCTTGTGTTACAATGTGCCCTTTGCTCTCTAATGGACTAGAATGGCACAGATCATTTTTTAACATTTTTCTAATGCTTGTTAAATCTGTTTTAGAAGTGCATTAAAAGTTAAAATAGGCAGAGAGGAGGTTGTGTGGGGGGAAAATTTCTTTTGCTTCCTTTTTTTTTTTTAAACTTGAGAGTCCACTAAATAAAAATGCTGCAAAAAATGTAAAGAGGAAACGGAGACTACGTTCACTAAAAGCTGCAAACTCTACAGGTTGAGTTAGAATGCCTTGGCCAGGTTTCCTTGGCGATGTCTGTAGCCCATGGCACATACAATAACCCAACCAGATGTTTTGCAAGCCTGGACTTACATATGGTAGAAAAAGACCCACCACACAGCAGCCCAGCTGTAATTATTGCCCATATTTTAAACTGATTTATGCCTATTTTATATAATCAGCCCAAAATGGTCAATGATTAATCCGACTAGGGCACTGCAGGGGCTCAAAGTAATATTTTTCCTTCTTTATGAAAAAAAAATCCAGGTTTATTTTTATTTTGTGAAGACCACAGCACTCTTCAAATAAAGCGTGATGATCGCTATTAAAATGGAGCACATGCATGTGTAGGCATAGAGGCCCTTTGAGTCAGACTGTAGGTCTGTTAGTCATTATAAGTGAACATACAGTATACACTGGAGTGGACAAGCAGCTACATTAAAGTCTCACCAATGGCCACATAAGACCACCCCAGAGACACACCACTGGCACTTCCTCTGCCAACTTCCATCACTTGGCCTCTTGGGGGTTTCGGGATTTCCGGGACATGCGCTGGACATTAGTTGACGGGGAAGCTTTCTCCCGAAAACTGTATTAACCTTGAGATAGATTTCCAGAAAAGATGGTTGTTTACTTGCTTCTGCGTATGCCCTCTGCCACTGACTGATATGTGTTTGTTTCTGTTTTTCTTTTAGATTTTCACAGACTATTTCTGTGACCTTGTGAAGATCGTTTCAATCAGGTATGCACAACACCATTCAGAAATGTTTCAGGCTCTGTGTCCTTAAATGTGTCACATTCAGTTGTCATCCTTGTTGGTGGGAAAACATCCGAGAAAGATGACTATAAAAACCCCTGAATTTCAACCCGGACAATAAATCCGCTTACAGTAGAGGAAGGAGACATCGCTCTCTATTAGTCTGCAGTTAGAAAAGAAAGGCTATCCGGCTGCAGCTGTGGAGGCGCTCCAAAGATGGGGACGTTTATTGTCAGGAACAAATAGAGGCCTTTTTATTTTGTCTAGCAGCTGACGCCTCTCCCCACCCACTCCTCTAAAACCGCTTTTGTCGGTAATGTAGAGTGGTCTGCTCAGGCAAGAGCGAGACACCATGAGAGTTTCCGAGCAGGAAAAAAAAAAAAGAAGAAGAAGAAAAAAGAAAAACAAGTCCGGGGTTTGTTGGCGACAGGCATGGGGTATGTGGAGGAAAGGCCCGGCTGTTTGCCATATGGTGTAATTATCTGCTGTTTCAAAAGATTATCTCCCTCCATCAATATAGTGTTTAATGTATATAAGTATAAGTAGGAAGGTATAAGTGTCTGTGTGTGTGTGTGTGTGTGTGTGTGTGTGTGTGTGTGTGTGTGTGTGTGTGTGTGTGTGTGTGTGTGTGTGTGTGCGTGTAGTTGTGATTTGATCTCTGGTCTGTAACCCCAGTGTAATGTTGAGACCCTTTGGCTTGCAGCTTTGCTGCTCCCCTCCTCAAGCCCCCCCCCCCCCCCCCGCCCTTCCCATCATGAGTACTCCCTCCCACACACACATGTAGAAGCACAGAGTCTCTCAGTACAAAAGAAATATTCAGCTGTAGAGAAGGGGTCCCCTCAGAGGGCGCGACATTGAACTGGGGGGGATTAAGAAGAAATGGCTGGCTGACACTGGGGTTGCCATGGCAAAGCCCCCTTTTCTCCTCTGCCTTGACCCTCTGCCTATTTTTCATTTTATGCCTCATTGTGGGGTGAGATGTAAGTGTGTGTGCTTGTGACTGTGATGGAGAAGGGAAGGTTTAATACAGCGGATGAATTTCGGGTTTGAAGCTGTTCTGCTTCACCCTGAAGGAAAACTTCCGCCTCAGATCAGCTGCGTTTTCTGCCAGCATACCAGGTGACTGAATAATGTGCCACGTTATTGGACTTTATTTACAAGCCAATGGATCTCTTTCACTGAGGATGTAGGAAATCATTTGCACATTGTTCCATATTCATAGAGAAAAGCGCATCGCAAGTGAACGCTGACAATAATTCAGAGATCCAGCATATTCACAAGACAAAAACCATTTTGTCTGTTTTATAACTTTCTAAATTACAGCTGCGGTAATGTAGCGCATTACTCATCCATTGTAGCCTGCGTCTTATCATGCAAGCTTGATGCTGGCCTCCCTGCCCTGGCAGAGTAATGGATGCAGGTCTAGCTTGCACAATGACATCAGCATCCCAAGCTGATGAAATGGGGCGATGAATGTCCGTAGATCAGCATTTGTCATTCTGACGTCAGCCCATGCCTCTATGTGCAGCCAGCAGCAGCAGCAGCACAGTGACACTGTCAGTAGTTGTTGACACCTCCCCCCCCCCCCCCCCCCTTTCTGTTTTGGGCTGTTTCTGACAATGGGAGCTCATAGTCTTCTGTGGCTATGTAGCGAAGGGGGGGTCTGGAAGAAGCTGGGATGCGCAGTAGGACATCACCATTGTTCTTTGGCCTGGATGTCCATAAGAGTTGTGGCAGAAATGAAGATGGCTCAGACATATTGAACTGAGCATTGTTGACGAAAAAAAAAAAATTTTTGTGTTCTTTTTTTTTAAAGTTAAAACTACTTTGAGTATCAGTGCTAACAAGCTCCTGTTCTTGTGTGTTTCAGATGCCGTTAGTGCCGGTTTACATCAAAAGATGAGAGACTTCAACTTACTGTGATTCATGAGGTGGTATTCATGCAATAATACAGATCTTTCCAACTTATGCTGAAGCGTAAACATACGTAGATATGGTTTCTATGCACAACATGAAATGATCAGATGTGTCACTGCCTTGCGGACAAAACACAGACTCCGCCACTGTCTTGTGCCATTACGTCCCCTCATTGCGCAAGCTGACCTCTGCGGTTTGAGCGACGTCCCCGTCCCTTCGCCTGCCTGGCTGCCTGTCCTCCCTTTCCTTGGCACCCTGCCTCCTCTGTCAGCTCGGCTCATGGTCACAACCGCCGTCCTGCCTGCCTCGGTGAACATTCAACGCTGTCGGTGAGTTTGGTATGGATTGCATAAAAACCATCGACCGTTGACTGTGCCCCGCGGCTCGCTCTGGCAGCATCAGAAATAAGAGAACAAAAAATAAGGGAAATAAATAAAAAGGGCAAGTAGGCACAACATGCAAATGCAGAAACGAAAAAACTGCACGCGCACACGGGCATAAGTGCCACTCTGTTTCCTCTGTACCCAAAGACCAAAGGTCACAATCAACATTCATTGCTGTCGCTGGGTTGGACTGTGTAGAAAAGCTCACTGAACAATGAGTGCAACTGTGGCCCAGATCTGCCTGACTTGCGTCTCAGCCAATCAGCCGCCCGGATGTGAAGCACTCTGATTTCTTTATTTATATACTTCTTGTTTTTCACTTCTATTTTCTCCTTTCCTCCTCCTTCCCCCGGTGCTGGGAGTTTAAGGGGAAGAGAGCGATAGACACGCAAATAGACTTCTGGCTGCTTGCTTTCTTGTCCTCCTCTCCTCTAATTGATGGTTATGTGTGCAGCTAGGGGGAAGGAAGCGGAGTGAATGTGTAATCATTGGGAGTCTCTTCTCGAGATGTTTCATCCCTCTCTTTTTTGTTTGTCTAATTATATACTGAGCTCAGTTTACTGTTTGTCTCTGCTGGCAGGAAAGACAGATTGGCAGAAAGGGAGGACAAAAGGATAGAAAAAGAGTAGAAGGATTACAGTACTAGAAAAATGATTATCTTGTTTTGAGTATATTTCTTATAATATTCCCACTGGTGCTGCTGCAAATGTGGATGGATAAAAGCAGATTTTAAAACATAAAAAGATTTTCACTTTTCTGACTAAGGATGTTTCATTATTTGTGTCTGCGCTTCATGTCTGCCCCCCCTTTGTATATGTATGTGTATCTGTGTGTGCACCAACACTATGATAGAGGACCTGTCTGCTGATTTCAGGGTGCAATATGTTATTTTCCTTCTATACGCACCCTTGCTCCCTCCTGGGAAAAAAAGTAGTTTATAAGCTTGTCTCCGTCCTGTCCAGGACCAGCCACACTGCTGCCATTTCTCATTGTACCTATTTTCTAATGACTCTGTCCTTTATCAAATATCCAATTAAGATAAATACACAACTCATGTAAAGTCTCACATAAAGTCTGCAAGGTATTATCACTGATTCCTTGGGTAAGTCAATAAAGTTTGATACAAACCAATTTGTCAATGTGCAATGTGATTATTTGCTGCCTGGATCGTTCAATTAACTCACATTCATTGATAACTCATTGTAAAATACCCCTCTAGCTCCATCTCTCTGTTGCCTCTATCATTCGTTTTTTTCTAATGTACTCTTCTGACATTTAGTAACCAAGCTCCATGTCCATGTCCTCCCTCTCCCAAGTCTCTCTGTATTATTCATAGGAAAGCACTCTGTGCAGTGGTGCAGAAGAATAGAGGTGATGTAATAGTGGCTGCAAGCGCTGCTTTAGACCATCATTTGGGATGGATTCATGCAACATGAAAAGATGCCTAGTTTACTCATCTTTGTTTGTGCTGCTAACAGCTAAAGATGATGGCCACGGATTGGACATTTATATATTAAAAAAGTTTATTCATAATTTGAAATTCTTTTCGAGTTGAGTTTCAGGAAGTTAGTTATAATGAATCAGCTCCATTCAGGACTTCTGTAGTGCAAATGTTTGGATGGAAAGTGAATGAAATCATGTGAAATTTTAGATAAAAGTCCATGTTGAGATGTGGACAAACTGTGTGACAAAACATTTTCACACGCAAACAAAACCACAGCAGCAAACTTAGTGCAGAAACTGCCAGTTTATTTCCCAGCACATCTGTAAGTGATACTAGCGCCATCTAGTGTTGAGTTGCCCGCATAGCTGCAGGCTGTGATTGAGTGGATATCACTTAGTGGAGTATTTACAGAAAGGAAACTGCAGGGAAGTATTTATTTTCACAGTTTATGTTAAGATTTTTCATTATCTTAGCTAAAACCTCTTTTTTCCTTTAAATTGGTTTTGTTTATTTAACATGCTCATAAATGTCATTTACACATCAACAACCCAAGTTTAATGAAGAAAATAATTCATTCATTATATTAATAATGCAGGATATGGACGCTCTCAGGAAAGCTGTATTAACCTGTTAATGACTGTCAATTCATTGTTCCAGCTGATCTGCAAATTACTGGTCTACAACTTTGAGATAAAATCTGTTAAATGTTACACTTTTTCATTAGACGATTTAGAAAAAAGGTGATAAGGATGCTGGTTGGTTGTAGCTTTCTAGAGATTTCATTATAAAGATTTAAATTACTTATCAACAGGCAATTATATTTTCCTTAAAAAAGGTGGGATGATGCCTGATGATCACAATGCACGGTAGTGCAATAGAACTGGGAAAGTTGTACTGCATAAAAGCTCACAAATTTATGTTTATTATTCATTAATTCCTTATTCTAACCATTTAATCCATTGAAGGGTCACAGGGAAGCTGGAGCTATCTCAGTAGTCTTTGGGTGAAAGGCAGGGTACACCCTGGACAGCTCGCCAGTCCATCATAGGGCCACACAGAGACAATCACTCACAATCACAATCACTCCTAGGGGCAATTTAGAGTAACCAATTAACCTAACATGCATGTTTTTGGATGGTGGGAGGAAGTCAGAGACAACCCACGCATACACAGGGAGAACATGCAAACTCCACACAGAAAGGCCACTGACCAAACCTCGCCCCAGCTGAGGATTGAACCAGTGACCTTCTTGCTGTGAGGCCACAGTGCTAACCACCATGCAGCCTTTAGCTTTATCATGACACTAATTATTATTGCTCTACTGTCATTATTAATTTTTTAAGTGGCAAAACAAAAATACATTTTCTGTGGCTGGATGTAAAATGTGGCCATATATTATAGATGATGGCTTGTGAAAGTATCAGGTCTCAACATTTCCAAGGCAACTCACATGTTTTCCTTCAGAAACCAACATGTTCCAAAACTGTAAATGATGAAGATAATTAATGTTACATTAATTAATTAATAATTAATGTTACATTTAGGATGAGGTTATATTGGCATATCAAATGTAGATTATCATGATAGTTGCAAAATAAGAAAAAAAAAAAGCTGAGATTATTATTATTATTATTATTATTATTATTATTAATAATAATAATAATAATAATAATAATAATAATAATAATAATCATAATAATAATATTGCTCTATGGAATTTAGCAGTAATGGGGCAGAGCGTTGCCCCCCCCCCCCCTTTCTTTTCTTTTTTTTTTTTTGATAGAATTTATTTTCATTTCTGACAACCAAAACACTTTTCACATCATTTGAGTACTATATTTTTGTATATATCCCCCCAGGTCTCCACCCCCTTCTATATACAATACCAATCTCTCGTAAAAAAAAACCAAAAACAAAAAAAACAAAACAACTTATTTACATATATTCATACATACACATACACGTATACACATAAACATACACAATATACCCCTATACACCCACATTTACATACATAAACACACATGCACATCACTAAACATGTGAATACACTAACATTTGGATATATATGGAGATATAAATTAATTGATTTTCAAATAGATAAGATCCGTTGCACACCCCCTCTTGAATTATTTCAATTTTGGAGACTGAAGGCATTTTGAAGACCGGATTTCTCTTTATTACTTACTTAATAATTTTGTTGCTTTTATTTCTAAGACTTGCAGACCAAATAATATGTAGTTTTTTATGCTGATTTAACCCTCAGCTGTAAAGATCATATAGTGAGTGCAGGATATGATAAGCATTTTTACAATAAACAACTAAACCAGAACAACTGAGTTTTGCTGACTGAGGTTTGACATGCCTGTTTCCTGTGTCATCAGCAGGAGAAAACAGACATAAGAATAAAGTTCACACAGTTTTAAGATGCAGCACTCACATTCACAGAAAAGAGGTAAAAAATGTAAAATATATTAAAGAAAAAAAAGTATACAATACAATACAGTAACACCGAGAGACTAGCTAAAGAAGTCCTCCAGTCACATGTTGTTGGAATGTTACACTATAAGCATTCATTTAGTTTTTGCTCCCTATATATGACATATCACAACACCATTAGATAATACTGAAGAATCCATTTATAAGCTCACGTTACTGCTATCACTATTTTAATTACATTCAGTTTTCTAAACTGAGAGGTCACAAGAAAAGAAACAAAACCTTAAACCCCAATACTCAAATGAAATAAACCTATATGTTACCTTGATTTATTGTTGTGAAGCACTTTGTGACCTTGCGTCTGTGAAAAACGCTATATACATAAAGTTAACTTACTTTAGAAGGAAAACAATTTCTACTTGAAGGTGTTTATTAATTACAGCAAGTGGAAAGTGACTGACTGCACACTGCTCCAAGATGTCAACATGTTGTTTCAACAGATGTTTCAAACATGTTTAATATTTAACAATGTAGTTTATGAATGCATGTAATATTACACCTCCTGTAACATCCCGGCCTTTCTTAACAAAAGAAGTCAAATAAATGCTATGAAGTGGAAAGTGGAATTCCCTCACAAAGTCAGAAATATAAAGGGTCTTACAATGAAATGAAACATTTGGTTGCTTTCCAGTGCTCACTATATCTATAACACATTTAAAGTGTCTTGTCTGTGGAGCAACACATGTGTGCAACATATTAAACTATGACCTGCGGAAAACCAAGCATCGCAGTTCTTTCTTGCTAATGTCAGCACTGATACAGCAGCGTGTGTCAACACTGAAATACCTGCACTGTTACATGTTTTACACAGATTGTGTTCATAACTTCCTCCTGCTGATGTCACATGCAGGAATTTCACCTGCTTAACTCACTTCCACCTTTGATCAGGGCCCAAAACTTCCAGTGCTGGATTTTTTTCTTTTTCTTTATTTCAATACCAAGATTGATCAGGAAGTCCGATATAATCATTACACTCCTGGAATGTACTGCATGTAGTAATTACATACAGTGTGATACTCATAAATGGTGAATGAATATTTCAATATGACAACAGAGACTTTAATAGCTTTATGTTCAAATATGTAAAACAAACAAAAAAAAAAAAACCCATTACATTGAGAAAGAATGTAAAAAAAGAAACAGGGCTCTTACAACTGAGCTAATATTTACATAGCTTAACAACAGCATATTTTTTTTCTTTTTTATTGCCAGCTGAGGCTCAAATGAGCTATAAAACGGTGAAACCTCTTCTGTTACTGCATATCAGGCAAAGCTAGGACAGAAAACACTCTTGCAGTATCTGTGCTCTGCTGTCTCCTCAAATGAACAGATGAACTTTGTTTTCTGTGAAGTTTATTTGTGAGGTTTTGACTGCTGGTGGAACCTTCTTGCTTTGGACCTGCAATAACAATTGAGATAAGTTTCTGCATTTGCAGTTTGCTTGCAAAATGACATAGTTTGTTACGTTCAAAGAAATCTCACCTTAAACGGTCGATATAGTCCATCACCCAGTCCCAGGCAGGATCAGCGCAGGCTTTACCCCTTTTTGTGAGGAAACTAGATGAACAATTGAACAAATAAAAAAAGCATATACACGTTATTATCTCTATTATAAACAATCATTGGTTATATGATTTGACCAAGATGGGCGGAATTTAAAAAAACATCTCAGTTACTCACATAATGGCATTGATATCACACATCTCTGTGTCAGTCTGCACAGAGTACCCCTTGATAATTCCAAAGGGTATTTTGCCTTTCATGTAATTTTTACAGCATCCAGGATAACCTAAAAGAAAAGGAAAGACAGAACACAATTAAGTTACTTTAAAAAATAGTAAAAGAGAGACACATTTTAATGTAACAGATTAATATATATATGTATATATATATATATATATATATATATATATATATATATATATATATATATATATATATATATATATATATATATATATATATATATATATATATATATATAAGAAGAATTCAAAGAAGCCAATAGCAGAAAAGAGAGGAAAAAAAGAATGAAAACAAGCACATACCTGCAGCTGTGTTTGTGGCCAGGACACAAACAGTAAGGAGTGTGATCGCCACCGCCGTGACTTTGATTGACACCATGTTTTCCTCTGAACCAGTGACTCTGATCTGAGCAACTTGTCTTCAGGTGAAGTCAGAGAAGCTGTGCTGACAAAGTGCTGAGTGCAGCAGGTTTAAATATAGTCTCTGGGTGACACAAGAAAAAAATAGCTCTGTACATAGCAGATGTAAAAGAGCAACTCAGAAAACCCCCAGCTTTTTCCCTTAAGAAAGACAAAGATAAGGGAGGTGGGTGGGAAAATCACATGTGCACTCTCACTCAAAGTAGTAGTTCTGATATTTATCTGTGAATTTTGGGTTTGATTGTCTGTATACAGAAGCATGCAAAATGAGAAACTCCCAGTAGGTAGTGGTTTAAAAGTGCTCACAGAGATTTCTTGTACATGCTTTACAATTATATTTCAATAAACTTAGCAATTACTATGAATGTTTTCATTTTAATCGATTAATTCCAGTGTCACATTTGTCCATTTTGTTGTGCCAGTTCAGTTCAATCCCACATTTTAAAAACTGAATACCGATAATAAAATGAGGATGTATCATCATCCACAAGGAATTTAAACACTGATAAAGGAAATAGATATAAGATTTGTTGGGGTGTGTACATGTTAGTATACAGTATGTGTTCCTGGTGAAACTGGCAAAGAATAAAAATAGATGGCAGATAGCACAAACAAAAAAAAGGTTCGAGGTTCGACTGAATAAACAAAAAAAAAAAAAAGAATTACTGTTTCAGCATGAATTTTACTATCTCCTTTGGAATGATGCTGTAGTTTCTCTATATCTCTATCAAATCACAAACCGATTTGTGAACGTTATCTCTTCGAAGTCCAGCTATGATCAAGTGACACGGAACAAAATCTGAGAGGTTTCTGTACAAAGACTGAGGTTTACAAAATGATCAGACTGGTAACCAGCTGTTCTCAAAGTCCTCTGACTGGGTCACCGCAGGTTGTTTAACCTTTAGCTTTCACACCAACAAAAAGGTCAAAGAAAAATGTTTCTCTGCGTTTTTCCTTTTCACTTTTGGAAAGGATTAAACAGAATAAATGTCTTTTAACAAATGGTTGAGATGTTGAAAGAAGAAGTTTATAATAATCATGTAGCAAAAGTGAAATGGTTGAGAGTTGAAACAGTAATGTTATAATAAACACTTAGTTTGGGTTTTACATACCCAAACGGTAGCGATGGCTCAGGCAGGTCTATGTCCACAAATTTTTAAAGTAATTCATCAAAGTGACTGCAAATTTACCTCTACCAAATGGTAGACAAGAACCTTTAAGCGTTAAGGTGAACTTTGCAAGCTATTGTTCTTCTGCTCAAAACTATTCCACTGTTATAAATAGACTAGATGTTTAGTTTTATACACAAAAAATAAGTGATTATTTAGAAAAGACTTAAAATGAATAATTCCCCACATTTTAATGGCTAAAACCCAAGAAATGGTTAAGAAAAATATTCTTAAATAAACAAAATACCAGTCATGCATGAATTTATAATGGTACAGATACATTTGTGACAAAAATGCAACATTTTTATGTTTTAAAATAACTTATTTGATTAAGAATTAGTATTCATAAAAGCTGTCCTCTGCATTGTAATAAACTGCCAGTGGAAATTAAACTCTCACCAAATGTAGAAACTTTTAAATACAGGTTAAAAAAATTTCTTTTCTCATGCGCCAAAGTATGACATCTGCACAGTAACTTTTAATTACTTCTGCCACCATTGTGTATCTGTGTTCATACTTTAATAAGAATCCTGTATAACCGGTACAACATGGGAAGTTACAAGGCATGACAATTCCAGCACATAAAATTTAAAGGACATAAAATAAGTATCTAATGGTTTTGTAAAATTTACAAGCAAGTGGAAGAGAGCTAGTGGAGGTGGGGCGGGGTTGTGACTCTGAAGACCTCCGTGCACCATCGTAATGTGGGTTGCTAAATGGCACATAAGTTATTTTCTAGGTCAAAGAAACACTTAGTATGAACTCAAGACCGAAGCATCAAAGGAAAAAAGTGCATTTAGAACACCGAAATAGGTCATGTTAAAGTCTATGCGTGTATCATAGACTTTCCACTAAAACCACACAATGTTTGAGTTATATCACAGAATTCTTATTTCCTGCTGCTTGCCTTCATCGTTGCAGGGCATCAGCATCATGAGGTAACTCTGATTTTTGACAGAAATAGACAACTTGTCTGGCCTTAAGTATAAATATGTTTCTTTATTACAAAATGAGTTTTTCAACACGTTTGATCCAGATCTTTATCTGAAAAGTCATTGTGATTGAATAATTTTATTTTTCTGTGGTAACAGGGCAACAGGAATCCACTCACAATCAGGGGGGGACACAAATCTGCTGAGTGGAAGAACACAAATGTCTTAAAACTTTGTTGACATGTTTCTTTAGGATCTCTTACTGCACAATAACAAGATAATTGAGAAATTGGGATTTAAGACATTTAATGTTTGCACTGGTTGCATGACTTCCCCTCTCAGAATATGTTCACTACTTTTCACTGAAGTCTGAATTGACTTCAACTTTCCATCTACATTTCCTTCAGGAGTAATGGTAATATGCATTGTGTGTTTCCTACGAATAAATAATAAAATTAGTGTACAGGGAAACTTGCATGTGAGGTCAGTTGATTTGATGAAAAGTTTTTTTAGTCATTATTTCAAACAATATGTCTGTTTTATGCTGCTAAAAAGTTGGCAGGATGTATTTCATGAGGACACTGTGTGTCTAGTTTACAAACCTTTCTCAAAACCTTATTTACAGTGGGGGTTGAAGTATTCAGATACTGTACAGTAATATTACATTAGGTTGTAAATATATCAAATTCTATCTAATTGATAAAAGTATTGTATCATAATGTTTGTGTGACAGTGGCAGCAAATGAGGAAGTAAAAGTTAAACATCTCTTTATGCTGTCAGTATTGTTATAATATGCTATTATTAGTATCAGATTTAAAAGAACCGTCTTATAATAGCCTATTTACAACAGTATACAACAGATTTTTTTTGGTTTTTTCACATCCATTTTATATTAAAAAGCAACTGTGTATTGTTTACATAAAATATGACTCATCAAATCCTGACTGTCAAACATTTACTACAATATTTTTCAGTTATAATGAAGGAAAAGATTAAAATTACACAACATTTGATGAATCATGTATAAAGAAAACACATTATGTATTGAATATTGTAAAACATGTAATTGAAGAAACATGTAATAAAGAATGAAAGAAATTATAAACACTGACATTCTAAAAGTGCTCGATGAACTATTGTTCAATTATCATTAGTTCATTATTACATTATCAATATTAAGTAAACAGTGTGAATTCCTGTGCTTTAATCCTGCAGAGGGGGTTT
Source organism: Telmatherina bonti (assembly GCF_933228915.1). NCBI lineage: Eukaryota > Metazoa > Chordata > Actinopteri > Atheriniformes > Telmatherinidae > Telmatherina > Telmatherina bonti. The sequence continues at coordinate 24,623,459 of NC_136625.1, read as the reverse complement.
TGAACTACCATGTGGGTAAAGTACACTTCACGTCATACTTCCCGCCTGACCTAAATACATCATAGCATGGGTGTTTCCAGAGAGCTCCTTGATCTGTGGTTGGATAGTTCCATGAAAGTCACCGAGTATTTAAACGCTACAACCATCGGCAGAGTTTATCAGCTCATCCCATCTGAGATTCCTGAACTGCCTGACTGACGCTGCAGAAGATGGCAAAACTGGCTCTATGTGTCTCTGTGCTGCTGGTGGTTCTGATGGCACTGACTTCCAACTGTAAGTACAAATTCATGATGATATATTTAGAAATATCTGAACTTTATTAGCACACATAAAAGAGTAATTTGTTTTTAGTTCGTGTGATTTTTTTGTTTGCATTGAAGTGGCATTGCGTGGCTTTTGTTATTCATGTGCTTCATATGAATATCTTCTTTAAAGTTGCCATGATGCCTTGCTGCACAGAGTATCATGAATCTCCAATTGGATTTAAACACCTGAAGAACTACACAAACCAAACGATCACAGACTACTGCAATATTAAGGCAGTGATGTAAGTTTAAACTATTGATCTTAATTCATACATTCGGAAAGATCTGGTGCCAGCATGGCTTTGGTACTAATATGCAAACTTCTCCCCTTGTTTCATTACAGTTTCAAGTTACAGAAAGGAAAATTTGTCTGTACAAATCCTGACAAGCCTTGGGTGAAGAAAGCTATCCAGTATTTGGAGAGGTAAGAAATCTTTATTTAAATATCAAACTTGAGAATGACACCAAGATCCAACATATGTCTAATTTCAGTTTTGCCTCTTTTAACAGGAAACCTTGAGCGACGTGTACATTCACTGTGATCATCAAGAAGCCATCTGATTCAAGTCAAAATGATACATCATTTTAAAGAAACTTAACCAATGTCTGTCTTATTTTGTATGTTTCAGTTCAGTTAATAAATGAGTATTTTTGTAATATTTCTTTGGTACATTCATTTATTCATTTTAAAGGTATTTTACAAGACCGAACACGTGATCATTTACATCCACGTACAATAATTATCCCTGAAATAATACGATGCAGCTCTTCAACTAGGAGATAGGGAGAGAAGACAATTCTTTGGATTTACACACAGAGAGGTAGAGATTACCGAGGAACAACAGGAATGAGTAAAACACAACAAGCAAGAAAATATTTCATTTTCAACTGATAATTAATAATCTATATAAAACAAAAAAAATCTGCAACATTATAATTTCCTTCAACGGTAACTGAGTAAACACACGCGCGCACACACACACACACACACACACACACACACACACACTACATTTTTGTTATATAATTATCCTATCAACACAACAGTCCTGAAATAAGTTCAAATTTTTTGAAGATTTTAATTATTATTTAATAAAGTATGTGCTTATTAGGCTGCATTTTCCTGAGACTGTCCTCTTGTGTTAAAATATCCCTGGCTGGATAAACTATTCATTTTGATAGCAATTTTAGATGGCTGCTTTGGTGACAGTAACATCCATAAAAGGGATATGTTTGGGCCGGGTTGTATTACCATACTTTCAGTGAATGAATATCAAAATTGCAACCGATCAATTGATTAATTATTGTTTCTTATTAATATTCTTGTTTAATTTATACATCAATCCCCAGCAGGCATGACAAAATTTTAATTTACTCTGTAACCAGCACTAGATGTGCTATGTGTATCCGCATACTTGATTTTTTTTTTTTTTTTAAAGCTTTTGGTTTCTGATGAATAAAATGCAGATGTGCATGTTGAGAAAAACCTAACAAAAAATGTTGCAATGTTTCTTAAATCTTGTAGGTCTACTCTAAAATATCAACGTAAAAGGAAAATAAAACTGCATAATTGTTTATAAAACATTGTGTCAAAAAATAATGCAAAAATAGGCAGGTTAACTGTGTGGTTACTGCTTATAGCAGGATACTTATTTTTGAAAATATATTTTAAAAAAAAAAGACTATTGACATAATTGGCACTTAAGACTACAGTTAAAAACAAACTTTTAGTTCTGATTACAAACTATCAGCTACAGTCAAACCCTGTCTACATTAGTTAGAGGTGCACTCAATCAGGGGTGATTCTAAGATCAGAGCTGCTTAGCCAGGTAATATATACATATATATATATATATATATATATATATATATATATATATATATATATATATATATATATATATATATATATATATATATATATGCATTTAACTGATGTGAACTAAAGCATTAATTAATGGAGACTTTATCATTAATTCCTGTTGCATTTAACTGATGTGAACTAAAGCATTAATTAATGGAGACTTTATCATTAATTCCTGTTGTCATGAACTAATGATGATCTCAGTGATGATTCATTTGATTATTTGACCCCTAATTTGCTTTTTATTTTTAAAAACGCATATACAAGAAGGAAAAAAGAAATCTGATTTTAGGGGTGCTTTGCTTCTGAAGCACCCCTCCAAAAAAGGGCTAAAACTGCCAATGCACTCAATGAATGAACTTTCCATCAGACGCAAACCCACCACGGTGTGTGTAATTCTGTGCATCAGCAGCGGGCGGCAGTGCCAAACACCACAGGAAGGATTCTCTCTTAATGAATGACCTGCTCGCTGTCCAGGCGGAAGACGCTTCATGTCCTCTGTTTTCTAGGCAATATGGCAGGTCTGGATGGTGTATAGCTGTGACTCACAATGAAATGTGCCGTACTGATAAAACTCGCTGCGGTTATAGATCTGGTGAGGATGCTAGCCTTGTTCCGGGGAGTGTAGCGCTAACGACGGCTAGCTGAAGCTAACTGGGTTGTTTTGAAGAATGGCAGCAGCAGGGGGAGAGATGCTTTACTTAGAAACAAGGTAAGAATAAGAAACATAGACAAGAGTCACATTATTACCAAATATTTACAAATATGTTGTATGCAAACTTGTTCCTACACCTTTTCTTTTAATATCAGTTCAGCTATATTTGCGTTGTTAAGGACGTGTGTAGCATTTCATGTGTAATGCAGCTGATGTTTTCTGTTTAGGTGTAAAATAAGTGAGACAAATAGTGAAGGTGATACCAGATGGCTGATCTGCTGACCCTGCTGGAGCCATGAAAGAGGAGGACAAGGCTGAAGGTTCGCGTGTGCCTCTGTTTGAGGACCCGGACTTTCCCTGTGAAGATACATCGCTGTTCTCTGGCAGCTCCACGCCCATCACCAGGCTGAGGGAAAGCATCGCATGGCAGCGCCCGCAGGTTAGCCCTTATGCTTAGCCCTGAAGGGAGGAATAGGGAGGGCTGGAAATAACGCTGTGGATTCCTTGATTGTGTTTTGCTGACAGTGGTGAAATGTTTACACACTGTCAAGTTCTTTTGGTATGCCTTATCACCTGTCACAGGTATTTCTGCTCAGTCAAAGAGGGATTTTCCATGTCAGTGAATTGATTAGATGATGACAGATAATTGCTGTGTGCCAAGAAATCATTCCATGTAATGAAGGAAGTAAATAGTTTTTTTTTTTTAAATTCTTTCTTTGTTTGACTAAGGACATCTGCCAGTCACCAGCTCTCTTCCCTACCAACATCAACTTGGCTCATGCAAAACAAGGTTTGCTAGGAGACTGCTGGTTTCTGTGTGCTTGCACCTTCCTGCTCAAGGCCCAACAGCTTTTAAACAAGGTATGCAAACAGCTGTTCTTATTTATCTGATAAATGTGCAGGATTTGCCATCCTGGCTTTATCATGTGCTCGCTGTGTTTTTGACTTGTGTGTAGGTGTTGCCTCCAGGTCAGCCCCAGTGGGGTGACAGCATATACAGGGGCTCCTTTCAGTTTCGATTCTGGCAGCAGGGTCACTGGACGGAAGTGACCATTGACGACCGCCTGCCCTGTATTAATTCTGCTCTGTGCTTCTCACGCTGTCACTCACCCACTGCCTTTTGGGTTGCCTTGTTGGAAAAGGCCTATGCCAAGTAAGTGGCCTTGCTTGTAGAATTTCCCCATTTTATCTTTACAATTCAACCTAATGTACCATGAAGTTTGATGCAGGACCATTTCTATCCCTTGTACTTTCCACAGACCTTTTTGTACGTTCCCAGCAACAAGTTTACTGAAGTCTGTTAATCTGATTTCCTGTCTGTATGATCCTCTCCAGACTTAATGGATCCTATGAGCAGCTGTGGGCAGGGCAGGTGTCTGAAGCCCTGGTGGATTTGACAGGTGGTCTAGCCGAGCGCTGGAGCCTGGGAGACTTGGGCTCAGTGGTAGAACTGCAAACAGAGCAGGACAGGGGCCAGATGAGGAGCAAAAAGCTGGACCTGAACCTTCTCTATGCTGTGAAGGATGACTGTGCTCTGAGCTGCTCCACTCACAGTTCCCCTGGAGGTTAGAAAAATGTTTCCCTGTAGATAATAGAACGAGTAATCCTGCACCTAATCACTGGCTGACATTCTTATTTGACATAGGTGTCAGTGAGCCGGGTCAGTACCACGCATTGATTGTGATGGAGTGGTTGGATGTGAAGAAAGTGTCAGGAAGTGAAGTGCGGCTTCTTAGGATTCGAAACCCCTGGGGACGGTGCTGCTGGGGAGGAGAGTGGATGTGGAGGTGCTGTGGTGAAGATTGATTGTCACTAGTGTTATTTCTTAATCAATTTCAATGCTCAGTGTTTAGGCATATGGATTGGAAAATATTAAAATCTTGCTTTTAAAAGGTTGCCAAGTGTTGCTAGGTGACATGATGCTAAGGGCACTATTAAAACTTAAATATTTGGTGAAGCTAAACTTGAGTCAATCTGGCCTTATGATGACGATGATGATGATGGATCAGCTTTTTTCTAGCTATTCCATCAATATTTATGTCCAAATCATATCTTTATTTATAAACAAATGGGAAGGGGTTTTCCATATAGATGTAAGGTTGTTGCCATCATCAGTCATCTCTAAAGTTGTCCAGTTGTGTAGGAACTTTGCAACAGCAAGGCTGTGGGATTACAGACTTTTCCCTTTGCCACATACTTTTTGACTCTACCAAATGTTACTGTTTAAAAATCAAAGTGCATCAAGTTTGAACTACACTCTCAACCCTTTGTGGACTTAACTCAGTCTATATAAATATTCCAAGCTTTTGATAACCTCAAATGGACCTTAAAAGGTAATTAGATCCTAACCAGGTTACTTCTGAAGTTCTGTTTTTCCTGACATGCTGCTGGCTTAAAGGATTTATTTATTAAAAAAACACACACACACACACAAGTGAGAGATATAGAATTTAAGCTTTTCTACACCTCTAAAACAGCATGTTGTCATGCTGTTTTAGAGTTCTGAAAAGGGTGAACCCATTCTAATACTTAAAATCCAACTTGTTTTGTGATGATTTTGGTCTATAAACTCATTACGACTTAATGCACCTTATGACTGTGTTTACTTTTTGACTTTTGCCTCCCACCAACATTTTCATAACAGATATAGTAAAAGCATATTGATGTACATGAGAGCAAAATTAGTCGTTTTGAAATGCAAAAGATTTAAGTTTTCAGATGGTTTTAATTTATTGTGTCTAGTTCTTTCAGAGGCTGAGAAATAAAACGTTTTGATGGAAGTTTTTTTTAAGAAACCCATTTGTATGTTTGCATCCCTATATTTTAAATGTGATTTTTCTGTTCCTGCAGTGGTGCTGGTTGGGGTTCTGTTGACCCTGTTTGCACCTCAGACCTACAATCCAGGTTAGCTGAGGGTGAATTCTGGCTGGATGAGGCTGAATTTCTGTCTCATTTTGATGACATCACAGTGGGATATCCCATCAATGAAGATGGACACTTGAGGAGCATTTATACTGGTTAGTCTTTTACTCAGCTAAACAGCTTTTTTATTTTCAGTGTCACTTTTAGATCTACTTTGTGGTACATTTTCATACTTGCAATTGTCTTTCTATCTGTCCCTCACACAGGAAATCTCCTGACACACCGCCATCAGCTGGCTGCTCGGTGGGTGAAAGGGCACTCGGCTGGCGGTAGTCGAAACAGCAGCAGCTACAACAGCAATCCCAAGTTTTGGCTTAAAGTTTGTGAGAGAGGAGAGGTTCTCGTGTCCCTGCTGCAGCATCGAAAAAGGAGAAACCTAGAGAAATACGCACAAATGCCACTTGAAAACAGCAAGAATATAAAGCACCAGCACTACCAAGCCATTGCACTGCACATGTGGAAGGTTCGTTCTGTCATTTTTAATTAACAAAAGCTGCAGCAACTGGCTTTGTATCTGTTTATGTATGACTAATTTTCCTCAGGTGGAGAAAAAGCGTTTCAATTTGAGCCGAACGTTGAATAAACCTCCTTGTGCTTCTACGCACTGCCATGCCTATGAGAGAGAGGTGGTCCTTCGCAGGCTGCTTGAACCCGGACACTACCTTGTTATTCCCAGCACCTACCAGCCAGGAGCTGAAGCCCACTTTCTCATCAGGGTCTTTTCCTCCTCTTCCACATCCCTCAGGTAGAAATGATTCGACTGGAATTATCTTAAACAAAACTTTAAAACTAAAGACTGTTAAATGCCCTCCATGTTACCCCGAACTGTTTTACAGAAGTTGGATTTTCCCTGCGTTATGCTTATTAATCTGACGTATTTCGATCTGACTGTATTATTCATGCATTACATAAAGTCATTGTCCCCCTCAGTGCCCTGAAATGCCCAGCACCTTCACTGCCACTGACAACAGATGGCGAATGGGAGACCAGTTGCTTCCGGGGCTCTTGGGTGGAGGGAAGCACGGCCGGAGGAAGCAGAAACTTCCTCTCTCACTGGCAGAACCCTTGCTTCCCTTTCACAGTGAATGATGAACAAACATCAGCAGTAAATGTCAAGATTATTCTGCACCAGAACCGCCCTGACTCTGATTTGTACCCTATTGGCTTCCACATTTATAAGGTCAGTCACACAAAGAAAACGACAGTGGTAGCCAAAGTTGTGGGTTGTAAGTCATTCTGCTGTACACCACCAGCACACCCAAAGCCTTTTTCATGTGTAAATTTAGTCACCATTAAATGTATGCTGATGGTTTCAGCATCATTAATATTCCAGAGTGAACTTGACGTGTCGGGTCTTAACAGTGTGTCCAGGTACCAGAGGGGGGATCTGTACAGCCCATAATGAGGAATGACGACCCTGTGGCCAGTTGCATCCCGCACTGTTACACACAGGATGTCAGTTTGGACTGCTCTCTTCCTCCTGGTTGTTACACCATTGTGCCGTCCACTTATCAGCCAGACTGCTCAGCAAATTTTACCATCAGCCTGGCTCGCAAAATACACAGGTTAGCTCATTTCTGTTGATTAGTCAGAGGGTCTTTAGAGATAATTGAATTAATTAAACTTTGTAAAATATGATGGTGGACTTGGCTCTCTTTCAGGAAAGTGGTGAAAAGTCAGGAAAGGCTTGGAAGATCCATTCAGGAGGTCAGTCTATTTATTGTACATTTTGTGTCATTTTATTAACTCTGGATATATTTTTTTTCCCCACATCTGAGGTTTACTTTCTGTATTTTATATCAAATTCAATATTTTGTGTTTCATTTCATCCTATACAACAATATAAAGCGATTATACAACAGAGTAGCGACTGGCAATGTTTCACCAACATTTTAATATTAATTATAACTAAATTATAACAATTGTTTAAAGTTACATATCAACATGAACTAAAAACAAAATTGCTATAATTTCTGGCAACAGCTCCTCTCTGCATATCCAACAAATCAAATGATGATGATTTATTTTTGGGGCTATGTGATGGCGTGATGGATAACACCGCAGCCTCACAGCACGATGGTCGCTGGTTTGAGCCTCAGCAGAGGTGAGGCTGAGTTTGAATAGTGATCTTTCTATGTGGAGTTTGCATGTTCTTCCAGTGTATTAGTGGGTTCTTTCCAAAGACATGCATTTTTAGGTAATTGTTTACCCTAAATTCTCACTAGCAGTAACCGCAAGTGTGAGTGTTTGTTTGTCCCTCTGTGTTGGGCCTACACTGGACTGGCGACCTGTCCAAGGCGTATCCTGCCTCTCACCTGCTAATTGCTGGGATAGACTTCAGCTTCCCAGTGACCCTGAATTGGAAGATGGGAAATTAATGATTTTTTAAATTTTTGACAAGTGGTCTCAGTGAATTGGTGGCACTGAAAAAAAATCCCTGCATCAAGGACAAGTCAGGGCATCATGCTGCATACGTGCATTGCTTGTATTTACATTTTTACATTGTTGTCAGAAGATGGCACCACTGAATAATCCCTCTGTGTTGTTTTGTCTGTCTCTGGGCGGCAGGTTTCTCACATCTCTGTGATGCAAAACTATCTCACTGGGACTGTTCCTGCTTCACTGACATCAGCTCACCTCCCTGCACCTCTTGGCCCACGATGAAACAACCCGTTCCACCATCCACACTCACTACAGAGGCCACGACTTTGTTTGTGTGTGCATGTATGTACCATGAGTGGCTGAAAAGGCAGGGATAGGAACCGCTCTTGGTTTCTGTGCAGCAATATACTGGATTAGAACATCAGAAGTTGCCGGTGGGCTGGGCTGCTAATGAAGTATGACGGGACTGGCTGGTGTAAACAAACAACCGCCACTGAAGAAGACCGCCGCTGCTCTTGCTCATTCATTCACTGGTGCGCCTGCCGGCCCAGAACAAAGAGTCCTCTCATGATGGTCCTCACACAGGCTGGGGGAAGCAATGGGTGAGGGGATGGTCTGCATCATCAGAGCCAACCAAACCAAACCGCACCCCACCATGCCATACGATCCCAGATATTTCCACCTATTCCACATCTTGTTCACAATCCTTTATATCCACTTGTATTGTTTCAAAAGGCAAACTCTTCTCCACAAATCAGTTTACAAGTGTATTACCAAGCACTAATGTCAGGCTCAACCACCTGAAATCCCCTCAGTTTGCAATTTCATCCTCTCCCTCAACCTCCCCCTTTGTCCCCCAGACTTTGTCGACAGCTCTGGACCTGAACAGAGCCACTGTTTGAGGTTTCCGCAGGAAGAGATGATGAGCAAAGGGATGACACAAGGAAAGCGGCACATCAGAGGAAGCCACTTCAAATGAAGAAGCCGCCATTCTTCTTTGTTTTGAAGCTGCACATGTGCGGTGGTGTGTGTCTGCCAGCTTGTAACAATTTCTGTGAACTGAAATCCCAGGGTTTCTGATCATTCACCAAAGCCAGAGTTACCAGACTTATGAAAAGCCCCGATTAACTGATCACAGTGGTACTATTCTGTTTATTTATTTTGTTTGGAAATAATAAAATCTAATCAATAAAATCGTAAAACACAAGTTGGTATTAAGATTTTATTCAATGTGATTGTAGGTTTTTGTAGATATTGTCCTACTGTGTATCTTTCCGGTGAGTACATTATGGAGTTGGAGTCACCCCTGACCTCTCCAGCTCATCACACAGCATGCGCGTCCACATGTCACTACTGCGCGTTGCCGTTCCTGCGGAATTCAGGAGGCTGTGATCGGGCTCCGAAAGACTGCTAACTAGAAGATAATGAACAACAAATTCGATGCGTGAGTACAACTTTTGGTGTAATATGTCCCAGAGAATGGCTTTATCGGCGCATCTACAAATGCACAGGGAAGCATAAACTTGAGCTGCGCTGCGTGTTAAATGAGAGGTGTGTCAGCTTTATAGCATGGTGTTGCATGCTCTTCTCGTTTATGAATCCACGTAAGGGCGAGTTTAAGGTATGTCTGTCCGTTTATAGCGGAATAAAATAATATTAGTGAGTAGATGGCTGTTTATACTGAGGAATAGTGTCTGTTGTTAGCTTTAGCTTAGCCTAGCTAAAGATGGGGGTAGGCCGCTAATCCTCGGTGTGGTAGTGTTAGAGAGGCGGGAAAAGGGGCATGCATGTTCGGCTCAAACTAGTCTCCCACGGTCATTGAACAAGTTGATAAAACTAGAAGTTTTTAGAAAATGGCTGTTTCTATTAACAACCAGAGTAGCTAAACAGAAGGTGTGCACAACTGTTTTATTTTTCGTCTTTATATTTGGATACCACATGGGAAAGGGACCGGGAATTTCTAGTTAATCAGGCTCGGCTAGCTTCGCATGAGGCTCTTTCGTAGTACAGCCCGGTGTGAATGCTCACATTTAGGAAATAATAGTTAACTGTTGTTTGTATATATTTGTTTTTTTTTCTCTCTAGAGAATTTCTGTTGATCTGAATAATTATGTGTTTAATACAGTGAAGTGAAATTCAGTATAACCAGTCTTAGCTCTGCCATTTGCACTTGCTTCATGAAGTTTAAGATCCACTGGAGCACTCAGAAATGTGTATGAAAGTGTATTACAGGGTTGTGACTTAACCATGAACTTTGTTTAATCTAATACAAGTAAGTCCCGTTCCTTTCTTTCCATCAAAACCAGGCTGAAAGATGATGATAGTGGAGATCACGACCAGGACCAAAGCTCACCGAAAGACAGTGAAAAGGAAAAAGCTGAAGACGACGACAAAGAGCAGAACACAACCAAGAAAAAAGTAAGGCTTTTCAGGCATTAAGTAAAGTTTATTCTGAAACACTGTTGACCGTGTGTTTTCAGCTAGAACTGAGCCATTTCCTTGTTCCTGGCAGATGGTGGTTCCAGGGGCAGGAGAACACCCTCTTCAGTACAACTACACATTTTGGTACTCCAGGCGCACCCCAGGAAGACCAGCCAGCACTCAGAGTTACGAGCAGAACATCAAACAGATTGGAAGTTTTGCCTCGGTCTGTTGCTTTTTTTATGATCTCATGATCTATAGGAAGCTGTTTGTCACCTCAGCTAGATGCAGTCACATTATGCAAGCTGTGCTGCCTCATTGTGCTGCAGGTACTCATTGAAATTGTAATTATTAATTTTATTTCTTGGTTTTGTCAAGGTGGAGCAGTTCTGGCGTTTCTATAGTCACATGATCCGCCCTGGTGATCTGACGGGCCATAGTGACTTCCATCTGTTCAAAGAAGGCATCAAACCCATGTGGGAGGTGTGTAGATTTACTGTAATCTTTACTTGTAACTTTTCATGGTAAAATATGACAAGACAGTGTTGTTTTAACAATTACTCTGTTTGGCCTCATCAGTAAAAAAAAAAAACTTCTGATGTGCATGTGTATAGGATGATGCCAATAAAATGGGTGGGAAATGGATCATTCGTTTAAGGAAAGGTCTGGCATCTCGGTGCTGGGAGAATCTCATCCTGGCCATGCTAGGGGAGCAGTTCATGGTAGGAGAGGAGATCTGTGGTGCTGTGGTGTCAGTACGCTTCCAGGTAAGCTCACTAACGGAGTCACACCTGTTGCATGTGACTGTCTGATATCATAGGACTCACACATGCCTTTTTCCTTTCTTTTCTTCTTTTTTTATGCCCCCCCATCAGGAGGACATAATTTCCATCTGGAACAAAACAGCAAGTGACCAAGCAACCACAGCTCGCATCAGAGACACCCTGCGCAGAGTCTTAAACCTGCCTCCCAACACCATCATGGAGTACAAGACACACACAGACAGCATTAAGTATGTATGTCTCCTTGTTTATTATTTACTCTTCAACTTTTCTCTATCCTATAAACACTTCCATAAATTTGCATGCTCATAATTTTAAGCTTACTAGATGCAATGCAGGATTGAAATTGTATTGTTTTCTAAAGTTGCTCCAAAAACGGCTCTTTTATGAAGTAGTGATTGTTTCTCACAATAAATTAGAAAATGAACAAGATTGTAGTTAGTTGATATAGTTGTACAATTTTCTTTTTTTTTTTTTTTTTTTTTAATGAGATGCTTTAATCAATATTTTAATCATTTTTGACTTTGGTAGTCATGTAATTTTTCTTTTAATTTTTTTTTTTATTTCAAACAGGCCAACATTACTTATATTCTTCATGTGCCTACACATATACACATACCTCCATATACATATGTACTTGCTTACATTCATACATATAGCCTCTAACAATACCCATGTACTCTGTTGACAAGTCTAAAAATTGAATGAATGAATCACAGCTAATGAGAATTGGCACACACTTTTCATAGTTATTTGAGTATATTTAGATAAATGGAAATGTGTGTATTTATGCTGTTATTTAAATGATTCTGGATAACATCTTTGTGGACTGAATTTTTTGTTGTTTTCAACATACTTTTAAGATATTAAGCAGAGAGGAAAACTTTGACACAATGACAATAGATCAGACGATGTCAGGAACACTGTGCAAGTGTTTCTAGTTTTTTTGCCAGCTGTTCATATTGTGTGTGGTTTCACAGTAGTTATTACACTGAAAATGCACAAATATCAGAAATAGTATTTTACTTTGAATGATGATGCACTATGTGTTCCTCTGGTTGCAGAGCCTGGGAAGACTTCCATGGTCTGGTGAATGCTAGTGGCGGACGTTAACTCCTCACTCAGACACTCTGCCAAGAGTAAGAACTACTGTTTCATTAGTCACTGTGAGCAAAACCGATTTTCTCAGAGGTAAATGGTCTAATCATGTGGTGTCTCTCTGTGCTATGTAGGTGTGCATGTATATGTGACGTGTTGTGAGGGGTGGACAAGTCCATGAAAGGATTTCTTTTCGTGGATTGGCACTGCGGAACGTGGCGACGGAGCTAAAGTCAGGAACAGAGGCCAGAAGACCATTCCCTTTTTGTATCAAATTGGAAAAGAATAAGAAAACCTGTCGGCAGAAGAGCAAACCATCCTGTAGAGTGAAATGTTTGAAATCAAGCAGATAAAAACTGACTTTTTCTTCTATTTCTTTTTTTAAGAAAATAATTTTATACAAGACGCAACATCTGTTAACTTGCCACCAGAGGGAGGCTGCATTACTTGTGTCGTCTGATGTGGTCATCTTCTGTTGAAAAAGTGTACTTGATAAAAATTACAACCAAGTTAGTCTGATTATAAAACAAGTTTTTTATTGCTTAACAGGACATCACACCAAATGTTGAAATAAGTCTGTCTTAATCAGTTTTATTGAGACTCAAACAGGGTTGCAGGTTGACAATACTTTATTACAGTGCTGCATTTTAATTACAATTCCTCCGGCCATTTTGAACTAAAACATATATTATTGTATATGACATAATTGTAAATACAGTCCAATTCAGGATCGCTTGCGTTGAACCATAAATGATTCTTACTTTGACTTGGAAATTGAACCCCAAAGGATGTGGACCATCCTGTGTTAGGCAGAAAGTTTGTCAAGCTTCATTATGAGCAGAATGGTCAAGCTGCCTATATCAGCATGCCTGGCCTCAATTCCAACATGCGTCCTCTGTTAGTGCTGTCTATGCTCCATTGTTCCATGGGAAGGGCTTTGTTTTAAGGCCCTCAGCTAATGTGTGTGGGCATCCTGAAACAGATCTTTATCTGTCATACAGGAAATGAAACTGGGCCCAGAAAGCAGGTCTGTGACAGGTGTTATCCCAGGCAGCTTTTTTTTCTGTGGGTGAGGGCAGTTTGTGGAAGAACTGTAATGCTGCCCACGTCTGGTCACGTGATGATGGAAGCAGGTGTCGGTGTCAAAAGTGAAGAAATGCTGTTGGATGTACACCTGATGGATTATAGCAATAAATGTTGAATATGCATATGCTGCTAAAGTTGGCTCAGTGTTACTTCATTTCATGGATGGATACTGGAATGTCGTAGTTGTGTCGATGCTCCACTCTTTCTTTCCCCCTTTGGTTTTCCCATGGTTCATCTTTTCATTGGAGGCCTTTGCTTGTAGTGCAGTCTCATGTCCAATGTGGAAGCTGATCTGAGGGGTTTGTGACCAATGGCAGGGTCTTTGCACTTATTAGCTCATCTCAAAAAACATGTAATTCTGCAGAGAAATGAGGAAAAAGTGAGGTGCCTGGACTTTTCTTGAGGATTTCATTTTTATCCTTCATTTTTGAAGGATTTACAGATAAATGTTGCAAGGTAGTCTTTCAATGTCTGCAAGCTCACACTAAAGGTACCAAATTGTATTATACAGCTGTTACTAGCAGTTAAAATGAAAAACACCCAACCCTGCAGCTGTACAAAGGCCCTTTATAACCTTAAGGCTTTTTATTATCAGGCATTGGAATAAAAATGAATTCTTTCCTCACAGTCTATCCTGTCCAGGTCTTCAGGTTTGGTAAATACATTCCAGATAAAAAACAGACATTGCATTGTGTTATTTACAAAAAAGCCAAGCAAAATTTCAGATGTAATGTGTGTTTGACACAATGCTGAGGAAGAAAACAACGATCCTAGAGAAACGGGTTACATTTTGGAGCCTGCCGTTGTAAAAGGGGGAAAAGATTATTTTCAAGTGGAAAATATTCAATGCAGCTATAAAGTTTCCCAACCAATTGTTTAAGAATTTCCCCCAAGTGATCAGATTTTGCAATGCTCAAAGAAACGACTGAAACCCAAGAGCTACATCTCAGACTACTCAGCATGTCAAATATTAAAGTTTACAGAGAGTCATAAATCACTTGTTTGAAAGAGCTTTCATCAAAAAGACATTTCTCCAAGGACCACAGCACAGCTTAAGTTAGCCAAGTTGCATCTGAATAAAGTACAAACCTTTTAATACTTTGGGCAAATGAGGCCAAAATGAAATTAAAAACAAATATGACTGATACAGCCATAAAGAATATAATTTAACTGCTGCCAAAAATGGCTCTACAAGCTGTTGAATCATGGGGTATGATTAGCTTTTCAACACGCTGCTTTGCATTTTGGCTTAGTTTTTATCGATAAAAGGGAAAAAAGCCACATACTGCTGTTTAGCCGACAATGTAGTAATGTAATTATTAGACCTGGTAACATCTGGTGAAGGGGTTGATAATCTTACCAACAGGAAAGTTGCTGCCAGAAGCAGGAGCTTGTTCGGTGACTCCAAACTCAGTGGCACTAGAGGACAAAAACAAATCCACAAACATCAGTCACAAATTTTAAACAAAATATCCTGAATGTAAGTCAAAGCTCACCATTCACCAAACACATGTGACAATGTAAGGACAAATCCAATATGAAGTGTGTCAATGTTTCTGTACATGAACAGCTTTAATGTGCCTTATTGTCAGTTCTACAATAAGTCTTGTTGGAAAACATGTCTCATGATGGAATAAATGTCATGACTGGGGCAAGTGTTTTTTGTTTATTTATAGACTCATCCTTTGAAATGACCCATTTAAGCCAAGCTGTACTAGTCTGGTACAAGTAAGGCTGTCAAGATTCAGTTGAGTAAGATTTATTAAGTAATAAACCAACTTGAAACCTTGGTATGATGTTTAGAAGACTGTGGTTAGTCCAGACAACTTAAGGAAGTAATTTCTCAGCAACGTGGTATTGTATTGTAAGGTTCTTCTTTGTAATAATTAAAAATAAGTAACACTGTAACTTAATATTTATTCACAATTTAAGCAGTAATACAAACACTAAATGAAATCTAAACAATGTTGGACATATACACACATATATATATATATATATATATATATATATATATATATATATATATATATATATATATATATACACACAAAAAGTTAGGGATATTTGGCTTTCAGGTTAAATTTATGGAAAATGTAATATGTTTATGCTACAGTGATATAATATCATAAAAGTAAGACATTTAAGTAGAGGGATGCACTACTGATTTCCTCATCTCAAAAAATTCATTCAACACAAAAGGTAACAACAATGGTAGTTACACCACAACAAAAAATTTGAACGTCTCAATATCTCGTCATGTGCCCTTGAGCATCAATTACAGCTTGACAACGACGTCTCATGCTGTTCACAAGGCAACTTATTGCCTGCTGAGGCATGGCATCCCACTCTTCTTGAAGGGCAGCCCTCAGGTCATTGAGGTTCTGGGGTGCAGGGTTTCGAGCCTCTACACGACGGCTCAGCTGATCCCACAGGTTTTCAATGGGATTCAGGTCTGGAGAGAGTGCAGGCCGTTCCATTTGAGGTACACCAGTCTCCAACAGCCGTTCCCTGATGATGCGGCCTCGATGAGCAGGAGCATTGTCGTCCATGAAGATGAAATTAGGCCTGTACTGTTCATGTAGGGGCACAATCACTGGATTAATGATGTTATTCAGGTAGTATGGGCTTGTCACTGTACCATTCACAAAGTGTAGGGCAGTTCTGTACCAAGTGGACACCCCTGCCCACACTGTAACACCGCCACCACCAAAAGCTCGCCTGGTGACAACAGTGGCGGATGCATAGCGCTCTCCCTGACGTCTCCAACATCGTTGCCGGCCATCATTTCTGCTCAGTGTGAATCGACTTTCATCAGAGAACAGCACTGAGGCCCACTGGTTCCTCGTCCAGCGTAAATGCTCCCTGGCCCATGCAAGACGATGATGCCTGTGCCTGGTGGTGTGGTCAGGTACCCGTGCAGGTCGTCTAGCACACAGACCACGCTGATGGAAACGGTTTAGAATGGTCTGACGTGACACTTGGGTGCCTCTCACCTCTCTTAAACGTGCCTGGAGTTGAGTGGCATTCATCATCCAGTTTCTCAGGGCAGTGGTTACAATGTAGCGGTCATCAGCACGGGATGTGGCCAAAGGACGTCCACTTCTAGGCCTTTCTGTGACTCTTCCAGTCTCTCGATACCTCTGTTGCAACCTGCTGATGACACTCTGTGACACTCCAAGCTCAGTGGCCACTTCTGTCTGAGAACGTCCTGTTTGAAGCATCGCAATGGCAAGGGACTGTTGTTCCATTGTTAGGTGTCGTCTTGGTCTCATGATGTCAAAATGTGAACAGCATGATGAGGACAACTGTTTAAACACCAGCTCTAATTGAACCAGAACATTTATTGGTCAATTCAAGGATCACACACCTGCCGTGATTTTTGCCATTAAGCTCCTTGTTAGAGAACAGCAACTTGTGCAAAATTTATTGAAACATTTAACAGTTGGACATGTGCATTTAAAAGCTTAGAGAAGATCACATTAAGTTCACCTGTACAGGTTTCAATGCATTTTAGGCTTGTTGTGAAATTTCACCCAAAAGCTGAATATCCCTAACTTTTTGTGAATAGTGTGTGTATATATATATATATATATATATATATATATATATATATATATATATATATATAT
The DNA here is from genome assembly GCF_933228915.1 of Telmatherina bonti. Lineage (NCBI taxonomy): Eukaryota > Metazoa > Chordata > Actinopteri > Atheriniformes > Telmatherinidae > Telmatherina > Telmatherina bonti. Next base: position 24,606,312 of record NC_136625.1, on the reverse strand, counting down.
ATATATATATATATATATATATATATATATGTGTGTGTGTATATATATGTGTATATATATATATATCTTTTTTTTTTTAACAATATCAAGTGAGTGTCAGAGGTCTAACAACATTGTTTTCAAAGTGTATTATCCAAAAATGTAGCCTTGGTCCTTCACTTTATCCATTCCAAAAGTCGCTCTTGTGAATTATACTGAAAACTGACAGTTCTGAACCTTTAAATGTTAATGAGATGTGCCTGTCTATGCCTACTCCATGTCCCTCTAGTGCAGTGGTTCTCTTTCTATGCAGGAGCCCTATTTCATCGACAACAGTAATGTCAAGCCCCACATTTCATCACATGAACCAAAGAAATAAACTAAGAAAATGTCATTAGTTTGGTTGCTGGAGAAATGTCTGCAAACTACTTCGAGTGAACCGAGTTTTCAGTGAGATTGATGCTGCTTTAGTGAAAAAACTCTGCTATATGATAGTTGGGTGGTTTATTTCTAAAGTGACCAGCAGGCTTATTCTTTGTGTTCAGGATAAAATGTCCCCAAGTAGTGTTATACTTGTTAAGCTTCATACTTTATAATATCAGATGATATCAGATGATGATACAAGCAAAAGACTGTGGTCTCTTCACTACCCACCATTGTTTACTACTATTATAATTTATCATTACTGGTCAAGCATGGACAGATATGCACATGTTTTCTTCTCTCTTTTTATTTTTAGTACATGAAGTTTTTTCTTGTTGATTCATAATATCCCATCAGTTCTTTTACAAATTTGTCCAGTGAGACAAACTGTTGTAGCTCTCGACCTGAGCTGTCATGTAATAACCCATGTGTTTTACCTACCAACCGGGGCTGCTGTCAAATATTGATAAAAGACATTTACATTCATTTAATTTGATTGTTAAAATCTGAATCCTTGGTTGTGTTCACCAGCCATTCAAAATGTAAAGATGTGGGTTACATTAAGATATTCTTGCCAAACTGTCCATAAATTACAGCTTTTGCATGGGACGTATGACTGACACCAAGAAAAGCCAATAAGAAGGGCAGGAAGTTTAAAAAGAAACTCTTGGAAGAGCCATAAACAGGAAGAAAACTGTGTAAATTGCTAATTATTACTCTAAAGCTTATAAATTTGTTGGTATGAACAATTGGTTGCTTTGCTTAGAGGTTTAACAGAAATGGAAAACAAAATAGAAAGCAGTTTGGATGTGCACAACCTTGCTTGAACGTGCCACTGCGGGGCCGTCTTACAGGGCCGGTTAGTTTGACTGGCACCAGCCAAATGGTCTGAGAAGAGCATAAGATTGGGAAAGAGGTGGAGTTTATTTTTTTAATTAACAGGAAAAGATAGTTTTAATTGTTTAAGTAAATGCCAAAGATGTGATGTGAGTCTTTTTTTAGGCATTGTTTAGAGCCAGTTTGTACTGGATGTTTCTAAGGGTCACAGCTGTAAATGTACTCCTGTGTTTGGTACTGAATAGTGTTGTTATACCTCATGAGCAGTGTGGATAGTAAGAAGTGTTGCTTTTCATCGTGTAAATGTAACAAGAAAAGTAACCACTCTACAAGAGTTGTGCACCTCATTGGGTGTTTTCATTCTGCAAAATGTAAGGTCACATCCCTGTTATATGAACTCACTGAGAAAATTCAAAAGACAAATTAACCATTTTGAACTCTGTCTGCTCGTGCACACCATGTAAACATGCACACACTAAATAAATTTAAAAAATACAATTGCCAAAATCAGTAAATAGATTTTAAAAAATGATAACTCACCCTCCATTCCAAAAAATTCATGGTCCATGTTGCAGTCATCACTGAAGCCAGGCCATTTTTTCCAAATTTTGCCTATTTTCTCCCCAATATTGGAGACAATCTGGAATATAATTTTAAATAATGTGAAAATGTATCTGCAAAGGCAAAACTATGATGCTGATTCGTTGTGATTATATCAAGGCTACTTGGAACTGCTGGTTGGAGAAGCAGCGACATGGGCAGCAAGAACCCTGGATTCTGATTGCAGATGCTCCTTCTGGATCACACACTTCCAGGAGAGGGGTGAACATGCTCCACCTGACAAGCAAACACATAGCAATAAGCAGCCGCGCAGACATACTGGCAAGTACTTCACACAGTGAAGCAAAGCCTCGATGCTTGGTTGACCACATTTTCAGCTGTCATGACTCTGCAGCAGCAGAACCTTTGTTTACTGACTGTCAGAAGAACTCAAACTGGGGCATGTATTATTCTAGCACAACTGAGAGAATATTTATACCGAGTCAATTTCTGGGCACTGAAACCTCTGCCAGGATGCTCCTAATTGGACAGAACTTCAATGAGTATCTCTTCTGGAAAAGTCTAAATTCGAAAGCACAAAGGCACTCCAGCTAACCCTGGAGTCAGATTTAGGCCAAACAAAGAAGGAAATATTTTGGTTTGACTACAGGAGTTGTCACTCCTCCCATTAGCCAACTTTCCCATTAGGAAAGATGCCGCATTCTTTCCTTGCAAGCCCAAAGCATCTCTGTTAGTGTATTTCCATGCAGACAGCTGTTTTGTGTATTAGCTCTCCCAGGTTTAGACTACAGCCTGGCTGTTGGAAAATGAAAGGCCTTTGTTGCTATTTACAGAAAGGCAGGGAGTCTGGACTGGCTCATGGTAGGCAGAGGCTTGGAGAGATGCGGAAAAAGGACCTTATGATGACATATTCATTCTGGGAGTTCAGTATTACTTTTGAAAGCTCTACATGTCATAACACAGCCTGGTTTAAAAAAAGAAATATGCCAGCTTTCAAAAACATGCAGCGATCAGTATATGGAGGACCGGGAGGGTCTTTCAAAATGTACTGCAGCATTTTAAATGAGAAGTCATTAATAGTGAAATAAAAATATTGATAGCTAAATATTTCCAATTATTTTTAAATGCTATGACAAAAAGGACAAATAAGTAACATAATTCTTAAATTTGGTTCAACATTTTCATTGAATCTATTTAAAAAGGTAATTCCCTTAATAATTTCCTATAAAAATGCTGAATTGCTTTTCAAAGAGCCTCCTGGTCCCTCCTATCAGTAGTCACATGGTCCCTCTCTCCTCTTTAGCCAATACAACACAGCATCCATTCCTTGTCTCAGTCTTTGTGAAACAAGAAAAAAATGTTGTTCTCTTTTTAGAAAAGAGAGCATTTTTATTTGAATCTTTTTAGCGTATTAACACCTTTCACAACTTTTATTCTATTCTATTCTACAGTCATTTAGCATTTAGCAGATGCTTTTATCCAAAGCAACTTACATGACAATGAACTTAACTAACATTAGTTGATTCCACAGATTTAATGATTTAATTAGTGTTATTAACGTGACATAATAGATAAGTGACAGAAAAAGTTTATATAAAGATAAGAGCAACAAAACAAGGATCAGACTGGCCCACCTTTGATATACTGTGCCAATGAGATTCTTTTCAGGTGAGTAGGCTCTCATCTCCATCAGACAGCATCCAAGGCAGCAGGCATCCACCCTGAGGGGCCGTTCAAAGAAAAAGACCTGGCGGCCCTGACAGTCAAAGCCTTGCAGGAAACAGGCTCGAGCTGGACCGCAACAGTGGAGGCACACACATGAACTCTCTAACACACACACACACACACACACACACACACACAAAGAGAATATGCTGAGTCCTATTTCATTCAACATCCATGAGTTGGTTTTTAGTTAAGAGACGAGTACCTTCCACAGCCACAAACATCTGTGACTTGCTGCCTCCTGTGGTCATGCTGTAAATCCTCTTGGAAACACACTGTGGACCTGCATTGACAAAGCAGTGGTCCCTTAAAACGAGCAAATTAAAAGGTGATGCAAATCACTACTTTTAGCGAGAAATATCACATCTACTCCATCTACCCACCTTGTAGTTCTGGTCTGGCAGTGATGTGAATCTGTCTGACTGTTTCAAGGACAGACATAATGTTCAGTCCTGCTGCATCTTCCAGCTTGTGCTCCTCCACCTCCAGCCTCCTTTCCACTCCTGATGGCTGCATGCATCCTTTCTCCATCTCCTGCTGACGGGTCTGTTGTTCTTCAGATTGAAGTTCTGGAGATGCTTGGTGGGATGTTGGTCTGGGTGAGTGAGTCTGGCATTCACAGGTAGGTCCACAGTGGCCTTTGAAAGCTTTGAAAATCATCTGGATGTGCTTCTCTCTCTCAAGTGGACCAAAGGAAAAAGGCTGACTGGTCACCACTGACATGGTATTCAGCTAAGATGAGTCATATGTGGTAAAAAAAAAAAAAAAAAAAAAAAAGAGAGAAATCTAATGATTTAGAGACTTTTTACAGTTGATGCTGTAAATTGCTTGAGAGATAATTTATTAGGAAAGTTCTCGGAAAACATATAAATATTAGAAGAAATCCACAGATTGAGTTATTTAAACTGCTGTATGAGAAACTTACTACATCATCTAATGAAAATCTCTACAGCTATAAAGTCTAACACTCTTTTGTAAAGTCCCACAAATAAGTGGGTTTTTAATTGAGCTTACCATTTAAATATTGATTAAATTCTTCAAGTTCTAGTCAAGCATTTCAAGGAAACAAGATTTCCCCTGCGACGCTGTGTTTCTTTCAGAGGTTCAGCTCTGTTTCCTGGCAGTGATGTTAACATTATTGTCACTAAAGCAACCATTCTGAGCCTCTTTATCATTCACATCACACACCGATGGTCCCAGCTTCCCAAATCCAAACTGAAGTTTTGTATTAAGTTATGACCAACAAGCGAAGGGATGCTGAGAAAAATCTAAATGTTGCTGGAAACAATCTTCCTGCGTATATTTGGTATAAAACAAATTAGAAAGAAAAAATAATTATAAAAACCTCTGGCTTCTTACCATTACTGGTGAACCTCCAGGCATCAAGAAACTCTGATCATCTAGCTGTGAGACACCAAGCAAGCACTGATGCTCAGGAGGGGTTAAGCCCCAGCCTACTTTTAACCTGTGTATGTGTGTGTCATTATTCACGTCGCAGTGTTTGGCTTTGTGAGTATGTGTGTTAGTAGATGTCTCACGCCAGCCCTTTCTGTCTCACCCCAACTCCGTTTCCATCCCAACCAGCCGGATCAGCCTTTTGTTGTGCTAGAAAGGCACCACTCAGCCATGTAATTGAAATCCTGCTTCCAGAGGTGGGGGACTGCGGTTCGTTTGTATTTGGGCGGGAGGTTGGGGGTGTCCATGCTCTCTAATGGCCTCAAAGATAGGAGGATGTTTAAAAAAAAAGAAAAAAAAATCATTGTGACATAGTCATGATGTCACATGTGCACCGTACCTTTATTAATAGAAATGTTCATTTGGAACATCCAGTTTTTGTGTGACATACATCAATTGCAGCTTTTTTCTTCATTCGTACCACTTCAACAACAGTCTGAGCCGATACCAGTATGGCTTCACACAACTCTAAAGCAGAACCATTATTACCTTGAGCAGGTACTTTAACCTCTGTTAAAGCCTAAGGACCAAAAACAGAGAGCTGTATCTTCTCTGCTCGCTGTGCCTCGCTGATCACTAACAGAGCTCTGACAAAAACTGTCACATTCCCAGTTTTGGTAAATCAAAGAGTTTCCTCCTGGCTCAGTCGAGGAAATCTGCATATATTCCAGACTCAGTTAACCAAGTGTGATATTGTTTAATGGAGGGAGATACTCCTTCGAATCCTCAAGGAAAGGTGAGGACGGCGGCTGGTTGAAATGGCCCATCAAGAAGATCCCAGTAGTGCCAATGAAGAACACCAGCGCCATTATAATGAAGCAAACCCTGTCAATCACCCGGGCAGCCAGGAACCATTCTTCATTTTCCTGAAGATAAGAAAAATTATATATGAAAGATTATATCATATGCAAAATACCCCCCCACCACACACACACACACACACACACACACACACACACACACACACACACACACACACACACATCCTATGAATGAGTAATAAGTAGATAAATACTAGTCAGTCTATATGTATATATTATGTCTTGATCATTTTTTGTATCTGCAATCCTTGTCATGTTCATCTTGTATGTCAGATAGTTCTCTACTTCTTTAAGGTGACTTTGTTTCCCTGTGCTGTAGTGGTGTTGGATGTGTTAATGGGTATTTTGGGCCTTTTTGCAAGAATTTGGAACCTCAGTGTAGTTATTTGTGTTTCAATGATGAGTGTCACTTTTTGTGCTTGCTTTATTTACCTTACAATGATAATTGCTAACATTTTCCGTAGATAGAGGCTTAGGGAGCTCTGGACCCCTGTCTGCAGAAACTGTGTTCATTAGCCTCATTCTGTAAATTATATACCTATCAGATATTTTCACACCTGCTTTTCTTAAATAGAAGGCAAAATTAAATTAATAAAAAGAAAACTAAGTAAGTATGTGTTTGAGCTTACGCTTTGGAAGTTGCTCTGCTGTCTTGCAGTCTCTGCTATGTGTTTGCACGAGGCCACACACTGCTTCAGTTCTGGAGAGGCGTGTGCCAGACTGGTACCAAGCTGCTCAGCTGTGCCTCCCTTTATCCCGTCATCTGGGCGCAAGAAAAATCAGTTTCATGTTATGTTGTAAGGGGAGGGGAAACACATTGCTGTGTGTGTGCTTGTGTATGAATGTGTATGAATGTTTGACAATGGTTTGAGAGGTTGTTGACTTGTATGTTATTGTTATTATTATTATTGCTGGAGAAACTCATACATGTACTCTTTTTTTTATTACTTACGAAGCTTCTCCAACACCGATTTCACTAATCCATTTCTGTCTTTGAGCGTGGCAAATATGAGCTCCGACCGAGCAGTTTTCATCAAATATTCTTCAGCCTTGGTAATGACTGTCATGGAGCTGCGCCTTCGAATGGGGACTCTGTCTTTGGAAAGCTCTTTTGAGTGTTTGTCACTATCTGGCATCCAGCGCTGCATCTGCATCCGCAGTAGCCGAGGTAGGATGTTCAGGAGGACCTGAGGTTGACACAAGGTTAGATGGGAATCCATGGATAAAAAGATTTATTTTCTACATTACAAAGTCTGAACATAGTCTCACCTTTCGGACCTTGTCAGTCATTATGTGGGTGTTTGGGGTTCTCAGGGACACATTGAGCACTATCACACAGTTCATCACAACCATGGTAGTCACTGACATCACAAACATCAGATACCTGCAGTTGAATGTCACAAATGAAGTTTTATTGGCTCTGTTACGAGTCACCTCTTCTTGGACTGAATCTTTGACTCATATAACTTACTTTCCAATAAGAGGCACCGCTTTCGAAGTCTCTGGAACCTTCTTAGCGATGAGGAAGAGGAACACAGTCTGTCCCAGAAGCGTTGCAATAGACATTGTGCACTTCTGTCCACCAGCTACAAAAACCAATCCAGTTCTCAGTGATGCGTTTTGGGGCACATGTAAACATACTGCATAATGCATGTTTTCTTTCTTTCGCTGTCTTGAGGGATCAAACCACCTCGGCCATGTAATAGTAACAAGTGAAGGCAACGTAAAGCTGATCAGAAGTTTACATTTATAAAGAGAGTGGAAAAACCTTTGGCAGGTAAGTAGTAAACCAGCAGACCAAGAGAGGAGAAGAGCACACATGGAGCGATGATGTTGATGATGTAGAAAAGGGGCTTTCTCTGAATAATGAGGAAGAAAACAACTTCCTGGTACTCCAGCTCGTCTTTGGTATATTGTGTATTGATCAACTTCTTTGCTGGCCTGTGTTTGATGACCCACTCTCCGTTCTCTGAAACCATCACAGCCAGTCTGTCATTTGTTTTAAGCACACAAGAACACCTTACTGTGCTTCACGATCCTTAAAAATGCTTTTAATAGCTATTTACACTAAGTTCTCCAATTGTTTCTATACCTGTAAATGCCTCTGGGTCAATATCCACCCACTCCAGTGTGTGGTTGTCCTCCTCCTTGAGAACCAGCTCGATCTCATTAGCGCTGTAGCTTTGGGATCTGAACACAGGCAGAGAACACGGTCTGTCTCCACAACAAACACGATCATCAATTCTACTTTACAAGACAGAATGGTGAATGGGGTTTGTGGATGAATAAACTTGGTTTGAATGTCACAAATGCTGTTTATGCTGAGAATCCTGGCTTGGAAAAATAAAGCTGTCTTTTGTTAAAACTCCGTGGTCGAGAAAGAAACTTGTGAATATTTATAGATATTGAGTTTATTCTTATATTTATTAATCTGATCATGATTCACTTACATAGAACTGGAAGATGTAAATTTCATGTTTATCCATTTTTCTGGCAATAGAAGGTGTTTCACGTGGAAAGGTTGCTAGTTGGTGTAAATTTCTTTGTTTGTTAACAAACGTCCTAAATTCTCAGGATAAATGTGATGGACAGTAAATTCTGTGTTCTGAGATGCAAAGATATTTGTTCAACAGTAAAGAACGGCAGGTTTTAAAAACTATTTTGAAACTCACCGAAATACCATGGTGCAGTTTTGCCAATCGAAGGGAAAGTAGTTCACTGTTATTGCACATGCACTGCGGTAGATGGCAGGAGGCAGCCAGTACACACATCCATTGGGAGCCACCAGTGCATTGCAGTAAAGAGCAACCTCAAATTGTCCATCCACACTGCAGAGCCAGAAAGAGAGGTAAGAATGAGATGGGTTAAAGTTTGTCATGCACACCATTCAGAAATCAAAGGAATTGTATGTATTCTTTTTTTCCTCGGGCCTCCTGGCTGACTACATTGACTTTTCTTCTCACATGAGGGTGGATGCACTCACTTGTTCTCTAGTATGACATCAGGCAGCCAGATGCTTTTGGAGGGGACACGTAGTTGAGATGTTATGTTCCCAAATAGAGTTGATCTGGGTGGCTTGTCCCACCTGAGCCTGTAGTCACACCATTGCTGTGGACAGAAATTCTGTAGGTTTGTCTTTTAAATAGAATCACGAGAAATGTCCAATCCATATGAAGCATGTGCAAGGTTACCATTTCAATCCAGACGCTGGTCATCAGGGCCTCCTCCTTCTCATTCTAAACAGAGACCAGTTTGAATAATCATATTAGTTCAAATGCCTGTTAGGCTAACTGCAAATAAAACCCCAAAAACCCAAAAAGCAAAAACAAAAGAAGAACCGCCATAATGAGCTTCACTCACCAGAGAGATAAGGTTGGTGAGCGTCATCTTGATGAAGACCTTGGTGACATCTCCGCTTTTCTCCATTGGCCGGACATTCTTGTTGTAGCCCTCCATCAAATCTTTAAAAAGTTCCCCTTCAAGGTTGACTGTTGACACTTTGGATGAAACACAAAGGATGGCAAGAAAATACCAAAGACTCCCACTGTCTCAGCAAACATAAAGATAAATAAAAAATTTAAAAAAGGAACTGTAGCTCAGTTGTTCACATCAGGTTTTCTTTGCTTACCTGATGTATTGTAGTTCTACTATGTTTATAACTTTGGATGGAAGCTTGAGAAAGTAATCCTGATGGTCTTACTATGTTATAAGTTTTGCTTGGATTAAGATTTGTGATGTAAAATTTACTGCAAAATATGCAGACTGAATGCTTCTGGCAAGAGAAGTCAAAACTTCAGCTGTGCAGTTATACACTAAAATCTCATTGGACCAAGGTGTCGCAGCTTTTTGCTAATAAGAGTGTTGTATATATATATATATATATATATATATACAGCATAACTTGATAAAAATCCAATGTAAACAAGTACAGTGTGAAACTAATAGGAAGGAACGTGAGGGTAAGTTGACCAAACTAACCAACTTTTGTTCAACTATGGTTTCGTTCAAATTTAGGGCTGTAATCATTCAAAATTCACTGACAACACAAAATAATCTTGAAGTTCATTTTAGTTATAGTTGAAAAAACTTGCAGTCCTTACCAAAACACAATATGCACATCCAGCACGAGCACAAATCAAGTCAATCTTTGTAGCCATGCCTTTGTTTTCTCCTGCTCAATAATGATATATAATTAATAAACCAATAATGGAATAAACAGGTTGTTGTTATATAGCCTGGTTTTCATGACTAAACCTGCTACAGATGTCACATGTAAAAATGCCAGCTTGCTAAGTAAAAGCCGCATAAAGTTTATATGTGGAAATGACACCTATGTTTTTACTTACACTTAGCTGAGAGAATACTTATTTTTGCATAAGTCATTTGTTAGTTAGCGATCTTCAGTTAATGAAAAAATCAGCACTGAGTTATTCAAGCCACACTCTACAAAACCAATAACATCCCACAAGCAAGTCCCTACCTGTGGTAGACATCAATAACACTCTTAAAAAGAGTAACAGAGTGTGTACAGGTCCAGGATCCATCAGTGTGTGTTTTTACACTGCTGATGTTGATCACTAATAAGATACTTGAAGGCAATGCTGCTAGCCGTAAATCACGTGGATGTATGACTACATGAATATGTTTGTCTGTAGAAGTCAGATCTCAGGGCGGAGCACCGAGGTGTTAGAGGAGGGGGTTGAAAGTGGGGGACTTCAGTCCAAAGATGTATTTCCACTCATGCCCAGCTGTCACAACACATACAGCAGGGACATGACATGCACATGGTTTTGGCTCTGCCCTCTGTACACAGATGCCTTCCAGTGTTGCACACGCTGTAATTCTGCTCTGTGCACCTGGCTATTGTTCTTGAGTGATTCCCATTAACAATGTAATATGAAGTCTTTATGGGCAAATTTTAGCACAGCAGTGCGCTGTAAAAAGCTTGTTCGCAGTTTTTTTCCCATCAAAAATCATAGTTACTTGCCTTCTTTAAAAAAGGATTGTGAGGAAGACAAGCTAAACGGATGCTGCCCATGTGTGACTTACATGGTGGTCAGGACAACAGGTGGCCCATTTGCATGACTGACTGGACTCTGCTCAGGTTACTAACACATTTATGGTTTGTTATTGCTTTGCACGTTCTTCTGTGTGGGCCACAAAAACACTTGCCATAATAAGGCACACTTCCCACTCACTCACATAAACACACAGGCCTCAAGCAGGAATTGATGAGTTGCAACACAGGCATGTCTCTGTGTTTACCCAGCTGTAAATCCCTGCATATCCCTTCTTATTGGATGTGAGCTGTGTGTGTGTGTGTGTGGGGGGGGGGGGGGGGGGGGGGGGGGGGGGGGTTGGGGGGGGGGGGGGGCAGATTTTCCTCTGCCAATCATCATTATACTCTCATGGTGACTGAGACTTGGTGAATGGAAAAGAAAGTGAAAAAGTAAGAAAGTCAGTGTGATACTTCTGCTTTTCCACAGACAATAAGAAACCATCATCATCGTCAGAGTGGCTCTCAGCATCAGTCTGGGAAGTAAGAAGAGAAAACATTGGGGTATTTGTTGTCATCACCATGCAGCAGCTGCAGTGCTGATGGTAAAAGTCTATACCCTTACATAGCATAATGAGGTTGGAATGGAGTCACTAAGACAGGCCATTTAGAAAATTGCTTTCATAAGAATATGATCACATGCTGAGAGTAGGGCTGCATTACTGCGTCACCTCTGAGATGCTTCAATTAACCCAACATGCAATAGCATTCATAGCAATTTATTTATATATAGATTTTTCTTTCTTTTTTTTTTTTTTTTTTACAAAAATACAGACTTTCTCTATACAAATAAATATTCAAAGAATAAAGATAACATGGATAATATATATATTTACAGTTTGTGTGCTTCACAAGAGGCTCAACCTTTGTAAGAGATAATATGAATAATTTAGATTGTTATACAGGTTCATAAGTTAAACAAGGCCACAAATAAAAAACAAATAAACCTAAGACGTGGCTTGTGGCCAGTAATTGGATTGATACATTCAGGTCTGCATTAAAAGTCACAGTCAGGCTCTTAACTGGGGAAACGCTTTTCACAGAAGACAGCAAGTGTGTGTTTGATTTCTGTCAGGATAGACCTTTTAGCCCCACAAAGGCCGTTTTGCATCACTGTCTGTCATGTGAGTTCGCTCATGCTCCTCTGGGGTTAAGTTTTGAGAGCCTCGAGTGCCAAAGCGATGATCCTGGGCACAGCACGGTAGAATGAATCGTTCTCCAGGCCTACAAGACTGTAGAAGGTCAAGGCTCTTCCTCCAACTATAGCTTTTATCCGGGCCTGGTAAAGTCCTCGATCGTTCTTAGAGTTCAGATCAACTAACACCTAAAGAAAAAAGAGGGCTTGGTTAGTGGGACTAATCCGAGTTTATAAAATATTCACCTTGGAGGCTTTCATTTTAAGGCATTTACCTCTTGGAAGTTCATACGCAGATTCTTGTTTGGGATGTTCAAGACCCAACTGTAGGAGTCTCTGATCAGATTGACTTGCTGTGAAGACTCTCTCAGTCCAGGACAAACTAGAAGTATGACAAGAATAACACAGATTAGAGAACATATGCAGCTAAAATTCATTCCACATGGATTGTTTTGTAAAAGAATTTAATAAACATTTATCAGGTCAAGGTGAGACTCATACTTTTCCCTGTTGCTCCAGGAATTTGCCTTTTGTGAAGAAGGCTCCTGTATTTTCTGTGAAGACTTAAAGGCTGAGCAGTGTATCTTGGATCAGAGGTCTCTGTGTGAGCGCTTTTGATGACTTGTTGATTGACAGAGCGCTGTGGGAATGGTAATGTTGAAGATTTTATTTCCAATCCTTCCTCATTTCCGGCAAATGTAAAATCCTCTGATGCCATGCTCCACTCTGTGTTAGAAGAAACAGCTTTGCTGGAAAGCGTTTCACTTTCTGACACAGCTTCTGATGCCGTCTCATCTTGTCTTTGTAATTTTTGAATTTCACCAATCAAGACTTTCAGCAGTGACCAAGGCTCCTGAGGTTCTTGGGAGGAGGGGGGCTGATCACCGTGGGCTGGCTCTCCAGTAGAAGAAGCAGGAAAAGGGAGGCTGTTAGGAGAGTCCTCCTCCAGGTAGATTGGATCCAAGTTCAGGTATGGAGGAGCAGTTCTGGATCCGAGTTTAGAGTAAAGAACCGAAATAACAGACTGATATTCTCCTGCCAGCTGTTGGACCAAGGAGTCCTGAGTCTGCAACATGTAGAAATCCACACAGATGTTGAGATTAAGCTGGAATAAACTCATAAAAATCAATAAAGGAAGAGAACTGATAACATCTACGGTTTTTAAAGAATCATAAATATACAAAACTGAGCTATTATGTGCAAATATTTTTTAATTTTTTTTACATTTTTTAAAGCTAATCTAACCAAACACGATTTCAGATATTCTTCTGGCTCAAGAAAACATTGAAAATCTAAGTATGAAATAGTTGTAAGAACACTTTACTTGTGGATTATACCTGTAAAAAAAGGTTGCTCTCGTGTCTTCTTGTTGTGATGTCTGAGATGTCAGCATCAGTGTGTTGGTCATCCATATCATCTGCCATGTCTTTCAGGTATTTCTCCCAGTCATCCACAGAGGGTCCGACATCTCTGAATAAAGCTGGTGTGATGCAGGAGGGACTGTGCTCTGCTGGCATCACAGCTCCACCTAGCTGTTCTGCAAGAAATTAAACTCCTGTTACAACAGAGACCCACAAAACAACACTATGATTACCTCAAATTAGGCTGTGTTGCAAAACACCACATGGTGTCATTAAGTGTTCACATTCTTGACCAAACATGCCGTGATACAGAAACATAATCTGTCAGTCCTTTACCTTTAATCTGCGTGAGACTTTGGCTCAGGCTGAGGTCCCTCCTCTCTCTGGTGTGGGTAAAAGCTGTGCTGTAGATATGCTCCACAAGCTGAGGTAGAGTTTGGGTGAAGAAAGTCAAGTCCACTCTGTCTCTGATGTAGTCCTCGGCCCTCTGGAGCAGGTCCAAGAGGGTCTGCAGGAATGATCGCAGCTCTGAGTGATGGAGAGTGGACAAAAAATTCAGAAAACCAACCCAAAATCAGCCTAGGAAATGTAGTCATTTAGATTGCTTTATCTTCATTAAACTGAGTTTTAGAGTAAGCACACTCACGACATTTCTTGAAGCGGGTGAGACATTTGTCGTCAGCCAATCGGCTACAAGCGCTGGCTGACTGTCCCGCAGGACAGGTCAGGGTGTAAAAATGACACAGAGAGCTAAACTCTGATTTCTGTTCCTCCTCTGTCATTTCAGTCGTCTTTAGCAGCTCAGAGCATGTTGGCTCCCGACTCCCAAACGCCTCTGAAAGGGGCAGGGTTAAGGTAAATTTAATGTTTTAATATTTGGACATTCTTAATTGTATGTTGCAAATAAATGTAATTATCTTCAAATGACACAATGACAAAAGGTTATCATGATTATTATATTAATATAATGTGAATCTCACTCTGAATTTCAGTCTGAATCCAGTCAGAAAACGCAGACACTCGCGTGTAAACTCCAGGCTTGCCTTTCTCCCCACAGCCATCTCCCCAGGAGGTGACGCCATGGAGCTGGAAGCGACCTGAAATTTGTTCCTGGTAAATCAGAGGGCCACCAGAATCCCCCTAAAGATGACACAACATCGTGCAAATGTTGAAAAGCTTTTACAGCGCATTGAGCAGACGTGAGTTCTGTAACTGAACACAACTCCTAAGTACAACTTAAAACAAGCTACTTATTTGACCCACCTGACAGGAGTCGATGCCTCCAGAAAGGTAGCCGGCACAAAGCATTGTGTTGGTGACTAGTTCTTTGCCAAGAGCACTCTTGCAGGTGCTTTGTGGCAGCAGCGGCACCTTGGCCTCCATCACCACGTCAGCAGATGGGCCGTCTGCAGAGAAAAACACAAAATCCTTTTGAGCTTAACAAAAATCTCCATATTAAGAAAACAGCACTTAGGTATAGTGGTTAAAGGGAATGAACAGGTGAAGGGAGATAAAACGAATGCATCCTCCACTAACCTTCATAGAGGGATCCCCAGCCTGCCACTAGACATGGGCTGCCAGTGGGGGGCTCCATGCCAGAAGGGAGGCACACTGGAGTGACATGTTCTGACAGGACCACTGGGGAAGTCAGCTCCACCAGGGCTATATCGTTGTTGAATGTTTTTGGGTTAAACTGTAGGAGAATGAGACAACGTGATTTATAAAATTGCAAATAAAATTGCAAATACTTGAAATAATAACTTAGTTTCACGTATATGTATATATGTTCTTTTTTTGTTTTTTTTTTACCTTGGGGTGGGGAATGATTCGGTTCACTTTAAGAACCTGCTCATCAGGGTCAGTCTTGGTGATGTCAAACTCGCCCACTACAGCTGTCCAGTGGCTCTCACCGCGGCTGCTGCAGAGAAAATATGTCAAAGGTAGTAGTGCGAAGGGGAAAACAAAATAAAGACAAGCTCAAATGCAATAGAAAAAATAAATCTTCTTCAGAAAACTCTGAGATAGGCACACCTACCCAGCAAAACAATGTGCAGCAGTGACCACCCAAGAGCTGTCCACCAGGACACCTCCACACATCAGCTCGCCATCTACTTGCAGGTTAACTAGCCAGGGCCAGCTGCCTGGAGATGCAGGAGAGCCACCTACAATCCTGAAACGCGGCTGTGTGATGTTTTGCACTGTGGAAGACCTCTGACCACACACTGCTGCTGGGACGGAGAGGTGAAAACATGCAGACGAATTAGTGTTTCGGAAAGGAGGAAAGATGATCAGAGCTGTGCAAATATATGCTTCTTCACCTTGTGCGTGCGTCTGCATAATAGGTTCCAGGTTCTGCATTGTGTTGAGCAGGCTGCACTGCAGGACACGAGCGCTGCAACTCTCACCCATGATCCTGATGCAACTTTCATTGTTTAGTTCACTGGGTGGGCAGCGATGCTGATAGTACGCACAGGCCTGACTCAGAGCCCAGCTCCGCTCTGCCTCACCTTGAAGCTTCTGAGCCTTACTGATCACATCACAACTTGGCTCTGACAGGGCGCCAGAAGGAGATGCTGTTGGACATGAAAGGGAAGTCAGGATGATATGAGATGCTGTCGGGATTCAACACGATGAAAGAAGGTAAATAGTGTTCTTACAGCAAGACCCAGACAGCTGTCCACAGTTCTGAAACAGACAGGGAGCACAGCCTCGACAGTTTGCTTCAGCCCGACTTCTCTCTGAAGACGCATGTTCAAGAGTGGACAGGGCGCTGGCCATGGCTGCTTCCAGAACAACTGTCCCACGGTCTGACAAGGCTGCAGGAGAAGACAGGAAGAAAAGAAATATGTTCATAAAAAGAAAATCTTTTAAGAGATTTATAAGCCAGCAAATTATTTAGGCACTGATTTCAATATCAAAGTCAGCTTTAAGATTCAAAGCCAAGCATTTCAACCTGCTCCTTTATTGGTTTTGGTAAAAACTGCTGAGTCATGGTGCAGTGCATGCAAAGCAAATCCACTTTTAAGTGTCATAAACGTAAATAATACATCCACACATGTATTTAGAGGTTTGATGAATTCAAATAAAATGACCAAATTTGGAGAGGAAGTCTTTGGCGTTGTGATTAAAGAAAGGCCATCTAGGTCATCACATAGAAGGCTGCCATTTGCTGTGGGAACACAATGTGTGTGAACATTTGCATGAATTGGTGCAGCTTTTTAGTATGTGTGTGTGAGTAGCCCCTTTTTCTCATGCTGCTCTTTGAGCTCATTGGCAGCATTTTAGAGAAGCTAGCTCACTCTCAGCGCACTGTTGAAGCTTCTACCGACGCACTTCAATGGGACCGCAGGCCCTGCAGCCCCCCTCTGTGCTGCACCACATCACAGGATACGCCACTAACAACAACAATGCTGATTGAAGACTTAATTAGAAGGCCAGGGCTGAGCAGGCAGAGGCTGCTGGGTTAGGGACCGGCCTTGAGGGCACCGGCTGACAGTCCCTTGTTCTGTATGCTCAACCCCGTCATCACCGACTGCTTATCTGAAGGCTTTACTGTAATCAACCAGAGGAAACCCAGACGTTTGAGCTCTGCTGCAGGTTTTGATCTATTTTAAAGTGTGAGAGAGCGGGCTTCCCTTAAATGAAGTTTGAAAAAAAAAAACAAAAAAACAAACTGATTCACATTCAATCTCTCTTAGTTTCTAGATTCATATAGGATCATAATTATCTTGTTTATTCCAATACACACTTTGCAAGCGAGCCACACACAGCTGTCTAACATATCCACACTGCACTTACATAAATATGAAAAGGTATTTATGAGATTTTAATTATGTAAAAGTATATTTTCAACAAAATGCAATGCGTCTGAACTCTTCGACCACCATACAAACATATTCCTTCAGTCGCTGAGCCTCCCCCAAAAGCTGTCTGGAATCAATGAATTTGTCTTCATATGTGTTTTGCTGTTTGCAATGAGTTGCGTTATTGCTTCAATGCCTGAATACATGCTGATCTACGGTGAAACTTAAATTTATCTGAATATACAGACATTCATTCAGAGGTAAGGTCAGAGCAAAATCCCAGACTTTTACCTGCAAACTATCTGGAGAATGTAATACTGAAGTGGGGTCACCAGATGTTTGTCTATTTAACTCTTTTATGATCACAGCATTGTAGCTAAGATGTATTTAGTTTTAATACATTGACAATAAGAGGCCAAAGCAAGTATATCAACTTCATTAATTCCAGCCCAGAAGATGTGCATGAAACCTAAATGCTACAATTTAATTTTCTGCTTATAGTTAGAGACAGTTTCTTTCAGTGAAAGTTCAGACTGTACCTTTGAGTGTGCTTTGGGGCATCCTGTAGACGTCCCTATTTGTTGGGGCACCCAGCAGACAGTCCAGCCCCAAAAGCAGCAGTGATATCAGCAGAAGCACCATGGTGTCCGAGCATCAGACCTCCAGTCCACAGTGACAACAGGCAGACAAACAGAGTACCTGCGGGATGAACGGAGAGGATGCAGAGGTGCTGGAGATGAAGCTGCTCTGCAGAGTTTCTACGTCTGGTGGCTCTATGCAATCACTAGCTGTCTTCCTCCTCCTGACTCTCTGGGCTCTCTCCCACACCGCGGTGCAGAGCATCTGTCTGTAAGTTTACTTAGAGGAACAATAGCTGCCTGGAGTTGTGCCTGGTATATATAGAGACCCATAGAGAACACCAGTAAGAGGGAGGGGGACGAGGATGGGGAAGGGAGGGAGAAATGCTCCCATGACCAATACACAAACAGATGAATTCATTAAGACTGTGACAGCAAATCGGGCGCAACTTGCCAAGGCTGGACATCACAAAGAGGTTTGGTTCTATGAAAGGAGACAGAGGGAGGGAGAGAGAGATACAGATAGGGAGGGGGGGGGGGGTTGGGGAAAGCAGAGAGATTGGCTGGGTGGCAGGGAAAGGGGTGTTGTTTGAATTAATTACTGTGAAAGGAAGAGGGAAAAAGTTATGCAGATAAGGATATGTGCTGATGTGACACCGGAGTGGAGGAATGTGGAGTGAGAGGGACGTCAATCAGCGACTGAAGCGAAGAGCTGCAGCGTGAGCAGAGCAAGCGGGACACATAGGGAGGCTGAGTGTGAGAGAGCAGGAACGAGGGAGAGGGAAGTGTCTGCCATTCGTGCCCCTCAAAGGGGGCATTGTCCCTGGTGTCCCTCTGAGGATGCCCACATCAAAGCCGTCCCCCGGGCATCACTTGGCTGCCGCCTCCATTGATCACTTACAGTCTTTTATTCCTCCCATTAAAATATTGTCAGTTCACATCACTTTTGTCTTTCTCTGCTGAACTCTGCTTTTGTTACATAAAGATACAGTAACTCACCGCTTCTGACCATCGATTACTTTAAAGGGAAATCAGTTCTTAAACATAACCTTTCATTATTGGACATTTTCAGCAACTAAATCAAACAAACTAGCTTATTAGATAGCTTAAACTGATGTTTGACATAATTCAAATGAAGTAATGCATATTTATAGGACTAAACTGGGTACAGAAGACTGAGAAATCCCAGTTTAATATTAGCTCGTGATTCCTTCCTTGATGCTTCTGATCAAATGGAAATAAAAATTGCTTTAAAAAATATTAGAGATGCCATGACATGGTGAAAGCATCATCATTTGGCAAAGTTAGTAAAATTTATAACATAAAATTTATATATCTTACCTGAGTGATAGGGATGGTTCTAGCAGATTAGTCTAAGATAAGTCTAAGATACAGATTAGTCACTGAAATGTACTGATCTGGCTGAGTTGCAAGTTCAAGAATTAAAGTATAAATACTCCTGCCTTTCACATTTATATGAGAATAGATTTAACTGAGCATGAGGGAGTTTTTTTTTTTTAAATCCCACCTTAAAAACCATTCAAAAATTTAGTGAGTGATACACAGCTCGACAACTGAGAGGCCAAACTCAACAATCGTTGGTTTTATGGGTAAAAGACACTCAGAAGGATTCTAAATTACAGCAAGTATTCTTTTTCATGTTATATTAACATATTTAACCTCAGTCAAAATGTGCAGAAACTACATCACAACTTATAACTCATAAAACTTAAAGAATATCAAGGCTAAAAATGTCCATTTCAATCAAGAACAAACAATCAAATAATTTCAACTATAGAACTTTAGGTTGTTAAACAGATGCTGGGAAAGAAACACAGGCCCAGTAAAGGCTTCCATAATGAGCAATTTCAAGATTATCTGAGCTACATGTGCTGTGAAAGAAAATATTAAACATACATAATATCTCAATCAGACCTTGCTGAAAGAAAGATTAATCCAAATTACATTTAATTGATTTAATTCAAAATCATGAATTTTTTGTATCATGAAGCATGATACAAGGAGGACAACTGAAACTGAATGTTCACTAGTTTATTTATAATACTCTATATTAACTCTGTATGGTAAAACTGTGAACAGCAATCGATGATATAAACTTTTATAGATAAGATGCTTTTAACATTCATATTTATAGAGTTATGAAAACAGAGAGACGTCCATGCTGACTACTAACCCTGAGAAGGAAAACAAATTGGAGTCTGCTTTGAACCAGCTGACATGCTAAATGACAAAAAAAGTTGTGACTGAATCTAGCAGCATGTTCTTAAAGAGAGCCATCAAATGCTGCCATGAGCCAGCTCTGATGGAGCAGTTCACACTGACAACATACAGCAGAGAGACTGTTATGTTTTAGTAAAAAATGTATAGCCAGTCTGGAAAGCTCAAATGCTGTGAAGATGTTAAACCACAAATGAATCACAACAAAAGCACAAGCTTGTGTTTGGCCATTAAATTAAACTTCTTCATTTCAAGCTGCGGTTTCAGTGTGCACATGTTTCTCTGTGCCCCAGCCCCCTCCGTGCACCCATGTGGCACAATGGCTCAGAGATCTGAGAGTAGGCTCAGGCGGAGCGGAGCAGGAACGGCATGGGACAAACGGGCGGCACTCTTTCATTCTCTCCATCCATTTGCCTTTAATGTCCTTTGATTAATTTCTCTTCTGCTCATTCTTCCTTCATCTGTCCACCAAGCGTGGTGCGCTGTCTTTTCTTCCTCTGCCAGCCTATCTCACTGGCCACCACTGTGATTTCTTCCTTCTGTACTGGATTCATTACCTGGCATGTGCAAAATATTGCAGGTTGTTTGGGTTCTGACTCTTTATGACCATTTTATTCTACAAACTGCAAACTTAATCTTGATTAGTATATTTAGACACTACTTAATAAATAACCAACACTTCCGTTCTTTGCTGAGAATACAAGTTGCTTATGGATGTTTAGCAATTACAGCAAATCACGTAAACATGTGATTGTTGTTTAAATCAAAATATCCAAAGGATAAAATATGTTCCAGAGTAAGACGTCAGTTCTGACACATCTCTTGAATTATCTTAAAGTGATTTACACCAGCACACCAATGGAGTTTGTCCAAAAGAAAAAAAAAAGAAAAAAAAAACCCAAAACAAAACAAACAAACAAAAAAAAGATAATACACCGCATAAACTCACTCTACAATGAAAATCTTCACAACAGTCGTGTGGAGTAACACCCAGGTATTGTGTTCAGTTATGAAACCATTTCTCCCATTGTCTCAGGGAGAAAACAATTGAAATCTAGGTCAGTGGGGTACACAACGGAGAAGAGGTTCCCAACATTTCAGCACAGACAGACACTTGAACCCCCTGACAACAGTCAAGCAGAAGCAGCTCGTCTGCACAGGCCTGTAATGGGTCATTGTTAGACATGTCATTAATTGGATCTCTCATGACCTCAACAATCGCATTAACTGCCATTAAAGGCACATTAAACACCAACTGTTCCATAATGAAATACCTAATTTACATAATCACGTGACAATGATGGCATGGTGGATTATGTTGATATGGAAACCGCTCAGACTATACAACTTCACAACACAGCCCCTGAATATCATCTTCCAATGTTCTGTGTCTATGCAGATAAAACTGCATGTTACAATAAACACAGACCATAAACAGTTTCAGCCTAACTTTAACAAAACAGGCTGAATCTTTGCATTTCCAACCAAGATTTAGTGATATAAAACTCTTTTTTTTTTTTTTTTTCATCAGATGTGGGCTTTTAATCTTACTTTTGTTGGCTCATCCTAACTGTGGTCATCACTTGGTGGCTGAAAAAGGATTGTCCAACTTTTTCCACCTAAAGAAACAATGAACAGAAACAGAATCACTCCTTCAATAAGCATCAAAACACTGATAGATTCTGCGTCTTTTATCCGACAATCTATTTTATTATGTCATCATAACTCAGCATAGATAAATTTTAAAAACTCATTGTTATCCTTTCTCTGCAGACCAAGTTATCTGCAGACCTGGAGACTGAAATGCTTTTAGCAATAAAAGGAACAAATCTTAATTTTAATTCAGATGTGAAACAGATGATGAAAATTCTCAGTTTACAGTGATTGTTTAGACCTTCAACTGGCTGAAAAGGGAGACGGAGCACATAAAGGGGATCCAGTCTGCATTAAAGAAATCAAAAAGCTGCAGATTTGAAGAGACTGACATCTGGTGTCAAAGTGCTGAAACTTCTTTTAGTACTTACATTGTCCAGTTTGGTTGGTGCAATATTTTTAATGTTTTTTCTTCTTTGGACTTGTTTACAAGTGCAGAAGTTATATAGGCAGACTTTGTCCTTTTTTTCTTTTTGTTGTAAGCAACAAGATGTGCAGGATGATTTTAACATGTAAACTTGATTAAGCAATGAGATATTTGTAGTTCAGGAGACTGAGTTTTCACTCACCAGTCAGGAGGCTGTTGTACTTGGGCATTCCTAAAGCCAAGAAGCTAACAAATTGTTACAACTGATTACCAACTAGATTTTTTTTTTTTGGCTCGTGACCTTACATTTTTGGTGGCTACTAAACTAAAATCTCCTTAACTTTGCAAATCATATCTGCATCAAGAAGCTGACCCACAGTAGTGCAGACGAACACTTCATTTAGTTAACTAACACATAAAATGATCAGGCTGTAAACAGGAAATAACTGCCTTTTTCATATAAGGCACACATTGTGGCTAGTTTGCTGGTAGTTTATGCCTAGAAGCCAGTGGGATACCAGTTTACAAACTGTTTGCTGTGTTTGGCTTTGATAGTGGCAATGACATTGACATTTTTAGGCACCACATCACCGCAACACAAGAGGGAGCAAACCATGTACTTGGCATAATCACTGATTTCTGGGGAAAGCAGGCGTCAGTCATCTGGTTGTCAACCATGAAAACACAGTCAGAGTTCTAGCATGGGGTTGGGTATGTCAGGATGAAGTTGAAGGGCTTTATCATAGCAGTGGGCAACTGAGGAGGAGTGTAGACTGTGAATTAACAAGTTTTCTTTGATGACAGTACACACATACTTGAAGAAGTGTTTGGTAGTTCAGGTGTTTTTTACCTGAACTTTTTCTGTATATTTGAGTATATTGGTAAGATCAAGTTCTGAATTGTTGTTTCTTTAACAATACATACTTAAAATGAAATAGACATATTAAAAAATCTGTAAATTAAATAAATTGGTAATAATATTTACTTAAAAGGACTGAAAAAAGGTGAACAAAGTTTGCTCACCTTATTTCTGCCTTGCGATTTATCAAAATTATTTTTCAAAGTCCTGATGAAACATGTAAATGAAAGAGGCCACATGGTGGCAGGATAGCACACAATTTGGAAATACAGACGAGCACAACTCTCTCTCTCTCTCTCTCTCTCTCTCTCTCTCTCTCTCTCTCTCTCTCTCACACACACACACACACACACACACACACACACACACACACACACACACACACACACCTATGGTGCACAAACAACTTTTAATAACAGTTCTACAATAATTTGATGGTAATTGGAAAAGAGTCAAAATTGACTAGCATCACTGGCCTGATTCAGGATACAAATAAGAAACAAACAAAAAAAAACATGAACAATATGATACTACATCATACACCCCAAGTCATAACTTGAACATCAAAACAAAAACTTGAGTGCTAGCTCTCAGAGGATGTCCACTGTCCTTTTCTGGCCTTTCTCTCTTTGTGTCAGGCTTTCAGCATCATATATAAACACACCTGCAGGAGTTACAACTGACAAATAAGAGTGAGAAATAAAATAAATAAAAGAAATAGTCTCATTTTAGGAAAGGCAAGTAGCGAATTAGTCTGTTATCAATTGATCAGGTTTTTGTATTTCAAATAGTGGTCTGCCATGAAGGACTATTTCTAGTAAAACGGTGTAGTTTTGACATTAAAAAAAAATTTCTGACATTACAATTTATATGGATGACCGAAGGCGTTCACCCTTTAAGTTCCCCATTTCTTCTTGCCAGTGTGACTGCACTTTACTCTGCAAAACAGTCCTTTTTAAAACAGTGACTTTAAGCCAAAAAGCTGCTGTTTCTTTGGTCAGACAAACCAATTCCTGCTGCCTCTGCTGCGACTGTATGACTGACCTGTTGGGAGAGGCTGAAGACATCATCCCCCTCCTCTCTCTAGCTAAGCCATTAGCCATGAATCATGTTGCTGCTACCATCACAGCCAATTGTCTGGATGAAAAGCAGGCTCTGCTTCTCTTACCGTTGTGTTAGCTTATGCCTGAACAACAGGTTCACAATCATAGTTTGTGATCAGCTTGGTGGTTCAGGTCAGAACAGGTATGTAGATGACAGGAAAAGTAGGCTTTAGCAGAGGTGCATGCTGGTGCATCAGTGACAGAGGAGAGACTTTGCTGTCTTCTATAAGCAAGAAGGTCAATGAAAGAGGTTGCTAAACAAAAATAAACATCTGGCAAATGTCCATTATGCTTCTGGATGGATGCCTGTGTCAAATTTGCTATATGCAGATTGAACTGACACATTACATCATCAGAGATATAGATTTACACTGGTAAGTCACACTCAAATGCAGGGCTTTGCATTTTCATTTGACTTCACAGGAGGTGAATTTGTTGCATTTGTGGAGAGAAAGAAAGAGAGGGGGGGTGGGGGGGGGGGGGGGGGGGGGGGAGAGAAGGAGGAAAAAGAGAGAGAGAGAGAGAAGAGAGCAGTGTGCATTACCAGGAAAACTGCTCCAGCGTTTATAGCTGGGAAACCTGTGAGCAGATGTGGTGGTGGAGTGATGCAGATACTGGACACAAAGGCAAATGATCTAGCAACTGCACAGGTACAGTAAGTATTCTGGACAATTATTTTGCTTGTTATCTGGGTTTTTAGCTGACATATGGTGACTGCAGGGTTTTCAGGAGCTTACTCTTGGCCAACTGAACTTAGCAAACATGAGACAGATTAATGAAACCTCAGAAAGCAAAAGCAGAATCTTTTTTTTTTTTTTTTTAAGATTTACATCTATTTTCACTGTTTGTAGTCTGACTGCTGTTCTGACAACTAACCAGAGGTTAGTGTGTGCATGTGTGCATCATCACCATTTATGCATTCATTCATTAAAGTTCCACTTAAACAGAGTCAAGTTGTTATTATCGTCACCATATATTTTTCTAAGGATTATTTGCCAGATGTCTAAAGACGCAAAGCTTACATTACAGAAAAGCTTGGTACAACACAGGGTGTTTCATTTAGAGTATAATCAGTCAGTAGCAGTTATCCTACTTTGACAAACCAGACATTTATTAGCTTGTTATGAGAGTGTAGCAGCCAGATGGAGGTTGTTGATCTTGTTAGAAAAGTAGATGTGAGAGTACCATTACCTGGATCACAGCAAACACATGCAGGCATGCACACACACACACACACATGCATCTATGCGTGCATATTCAAACACACGCGCACAAACAGTATTATGTACTCTACTTGTCACTAAGCAATGTGCACCCTGATCTCAGCACCTGTTGCCCTGAATGTTAAGTCATTACCAATTATTCATTGCATTAAATGGAAACACTCAAGAAAATAATAATTAGGAGTGAAGTTAAGGCAAATGTTGCAGGTTTATGAGGGCTTACATACTGGTTGTCCATTTCTTCCAGCTGATAGACCTGATGCTTAAAGTAATAAGTGCTGACCTGCAATGTTAATGATTGACTAAGTCCAGCATTTGCATAGTCTTCCCAGTGGTTGCTAAGAGTTATTGGACAGCTAGAGGATAGCTTGGCTTCATGTCCAGAAGCCGATTTGTTTGTACAGATAAGTACCTGATGTGTGTATATATATTTGAAAAGTGAACACCTGCATTTTAATTTATGAAGGAGGAAACAGAATAGATTTCCAGATATCACTGTGACTGCACACTGAACGGAAAATGAGAGAATTTAAATGCATGCTCACACATTCCTCTTCCTGTCTGTCCAGACCACTTCACTGAGCTGTGTATGTGTGTTTTCATACATCCGGAAAAGTACAGGCTTTCTGGAACTGAAAACATGGTGGGGCTGAGAAACCGCTCCACATGGGAACCATTACTGCTCAAGGCCTCCAGCATCAAGTCTTGTGCCAACGGCTGCTCCATGGGCATCACTGCACACCTTACATACGCCAACGCTGATATAGAGTCTGTCGAAGGTAAGAATCATTTATTTGTAGTGATAAAAAGAACACAGCACAATTTCAGATGTTAGCTTTAGTAAGAAATTACTTAAAATTCAGACTTTAGTGGCCAATTCAGGTTCATGGTGAGGCTCCCAGCTTCTTACTGGGTGAGAAGAGAAGCACACCTTGACAGTTACTGTCACCAGTTCATCATGGAGATGAATGAAACAAACAAAAAGGCACACTCAGTCACTCTCAGGGCCAATTTCTGATCCATTAGGACAGAGTGAGGAAGTCTTTGCAGGATCTAACTGGGGCGTACCTTGGGATAGTTATGCAAACTCCACAATTGAGATTCAAACCAGGAAATTTCTTGCTGTGTGAGATGACAGTGCTAACCACCACAGCCTGCTGCAGCTGCAGCATAATTAATACGTAGTGCTGAACATTTGCGCTTTAATTCAGAAACTTTTGTTATATTTTTTCTGGATCATTTGACTCAAGCACAGTGAAATAAAATTATTCAAGATCAATTATTCACTTCAGAAAATGTGGCAACTGAACTGAATTTGTCAGGATTTTATAAGGGCAGCAGAGAAAGCAAGAAACATCTTTGTAATGTTTTTTGAAAGCATCTGCAGTACATCGACATATTGCACATGCCAGCGGATTATTTCCCACATATTGTCCTGAAGTGGTTCAGAGGAATCACCCGTACTTCTCTAACCCTTTCCTAGGTGTTTTTGTGTACCCTCTCGGGGAAAAGGAGGTTGTAGTGGGCTTTGAAGCTGTGATTGCAGGCCGGCTAGTGGGGGTGCAGATCCAGAGCAGAGGGAAGGTGAAAGACTGCTGTTTGGATTGCTGCCCTGGATCTGGTCTTGATGGACACTGTGGGAATGGCCGGGAGTGGGGCTGCTGCGGGACTTCCAACTTGGATATGCAATGCACTAATGGTAAGAATGGAGAAGAAAAAAAACTGCAGATAAGTTGGAAAAAACACACACACAAAGCTGCCCGTATATTTATCTGGTACAATTTAATGAACTAAAGTGCAGAATATAAATTGTCTGCACACAGTTTTCTGTTGCTTACAGAGGTTCTACACGTGGAAATTCTCATCTTTCTGTGGCAAAACTATTGTCATCTCTCAGTAATTTTAAGTAAAGAATAAAAGTTTACCGGGTAAATCAAGACACCCAATAGTTTATTTTGCAGTACTGTTACCCTTGGATAATTTTTTTCAAATGTAATGTCTTTTGTGTTTTGAGCTTTTATACTTTGATTTTTTGTTTGCATTGTTCTTATAGGTACATACATCAGTTGCTTTTTTGTTGTTGTTTGTTGTTGGCTTCTCTCATTATCATGTTGTTCATATATATGTATATATATATATATATATATATATATATATATATATATATATATATATATATTTGAATTTTTGCATATTTTAGGTTTTTTTTTTTTTTAAACTCCACATAGGGTTTTAATCTACTTACGGGTCTTTTTTCATTACTGTTTTGAAATTGTCATACTTTTGGTGGAGCAAATAAAAAGTAAAAAGTAAAAAAAAAAAAGTAAAAGAAGAATTTTTGTTGGGCATTAAAATGCCATATTTTTAAGCTATTTTTGATGAAAACAGCACATAAAAGAAGAAATCTAAAAGTTATCAAACAGTATTGAAACTAATTCCAACTTACAAACATTCTATCAGAATTATTGGCTCAATTTTCTAAAGAATCTTTTGGACTCAGACTTATGTCTGAGAAAGAAAAAAAACTCATTATGCCCCATAATTATTTCATTATCTGCATTGTATATAACAAAGTAACAAAAAAATAAATAAAAGCATGAGAAATCTGTTAAATCTGTTAGAAACACCAACAGTGGATACAAAAATCAGACAGACTGCCTGACGTTGAAACTGTTTTACTTACTGCATGCAACTTTTCACCTTCAAGTCAAGAGAATAATGATTTTAATGCTTATGAAAGGTTCAATGTCACACATTTTGTGTGCAACTTATTTAAACTGCCTGGTCTTTGCAAAAGCTGTCTCATGCAAATATTTCCATAAACTTGTGAATTAATAATATGATTTAGATTTGATCATGCAGAGTAAAGTGTTGTCCTGCACATCCCAAAGAATCTCAAGTCCTGTGTTAAGGTTTGAACCAGTGGTCAGGCCATGTGTGAAAATAATGTTTTATGCTCTCACACAGTTTGAGCCTGATAAATTTCTGCCTTTTCATGTTGTTTTTAAGGTTGAACAGCTGTTGAACAATAACACCTCTATTTCTCCTCACATTTTGTGTGTGTATATATGTTTTTTCTTGAACTATTTCAAATTACAGCGATTAGTGCAAAAAGATGATGGTTAACTATTATCCATCTAGGTTTAAATAATGTGACATTACTGTAGTTTCAGTACTTTCCTTTGCTATTTTGTGTGCTTGATGCAGATCAATCATATATTTTCAACAACCACATTTAACATGGTTGTTTAAGAAATAAAAGGCTTCTTGATGCATCAGTTGCAGTTAAGTTACTTTTTGCCAAGTGAAACATTTTATTCATTCGTAACAGGAGGCTCTCACATGATTTGGTTTTTTGGTAATGTTTGAGAGGTTGAGATGAGACACTAAAATTTTGACAGGAAGTCCCAAAACATTGTGATGGAACTTAGTAGAACTGCAATTTTACAAACATTTAGATCCAGTTAAACTTCCCATTTGTTTCATAATCATCTGAATTATCTTTTGACGTGTTTTGTTTGTGTGTGTAGGGCATCTGATCCTGGATGAGGACCTGGAAAGAACCACTTTCATTGTGGGCTGTGGGCTCATCGGCCCCATGGACATAGTTTCTGTCATTATAAGCACCACACTAGAACTCCCCACATTAGAAAATGGAGCAATCCGCATTGTCTACCCAACACTACTTACCCCGATCGTCACAGGTCAGATGACTCCAAGCAAGAGTGACAATGGAGGGAAAACTGAGGAAACTGGGTATTTATAATAAGTCTAGAAATAATTTTTCATCTAAAACTGTAAATTAAAAATTAGATAAGTAGAATGTGTACCGCCTGTAATGCATTCGTCTTCAGGGGAACCAGCTGTTTTGGCGCCACCTCAGGGAAACAGGACCGGCCTTTGGATGCTGGGCAGCAGTGCTGCCACACCATCTTCACCAGTCCAGCAGCCAACCTGGCACCATATGAACTCAGCTTCCAGCTGCTGGTCAGAGGAGCCTGTCTGCTGGCTGGTATGGTCCGACTTTTTAAAAAAAAGTCTGATCCAGAGATTCTTGACTGAGCCATTGTGAAGAAGTCAGTTTAGAAGTTGTGTTAAATCTCTTCACAAAAATTAAATTATTGATTAAATCAAAGAACTGAAAGAAGACTGAGAATACTCACTCAAAAGACATTTTTTTTTAAAAAATAAAAGTTTTTCAACAATATCTATGACTGCTGTTACATTATCATAAGGACTCTATCTTGCCTCTATAGGGCTGGAGAGTCCTACTCATGCTCTGAGGGCCGATGCTGACCCAAGTGCTCAAAGTGCTTCTGCCACCTACATCACCTTGGCACAAGAGCATCCATATGACAGACACATTGAGATCATTTTGCACCTCAGTGGTGAGCTATAAAAAAATTGCTCATTTCTTTTTTTTTTTTAAAACTTGCTTTACATTTTTAAACTTCTATCTTCAAACATTTCCACAGAACCTCACAGTCCATTGGTCATCTTAGAGAGAGGCAGGCTGTCCTTCAGCCAGTATGAGCAGCAGACTCGTTCACGCCGCGATTTCATTCGCTGCATCCGCAAAGATTCAGAACCTGAAAGAAAGGTTGGAGAATGTAGTTAGAAATATAGTGTTTCACTAATTGTGGTCTTTAGAATACATGTCTGTGTAAGAACATTTTCTTTTCCTGCAGCTTGAGTTTGTGAGGAGGCGATACCACAAGGACATCCTCTATAGCCCCGTTTTAATGCTCAATTTCTGCCCCGACTTGCTGTCTGAACCTCTGGAGCTCCACAAAGCCAGCAGAGAGCTGCTGTTCCTTGTTGATCGTAGTGGCAGCATGAGTGGCACCAACATTCATCAAGTAAAGGTGGGCTGCAGGAAAAAAAAAACGCAGTATGAGGTTGAAGCACATATATTAACCTGGTTCCATTTTTTTTTTTTTTATCCTTTCTTATTTTATCAGGAAGCCATGGTGGTGGCTCTGAAGAGTCTGCCTTCTGGTACAATGTTGAACATTGTTGGCTTTGGGACTACAGTCAAGCCTCTGTTCACCTCCAGCAAGCTCTGCACTGATGTTAGTAAATGTTCACCTTGGTTAAAAGAGATTGTGGTAATTTAAATGATGATTAAATGATATTTATTTAGCTGATTTTCACATGAGTGACAAACATCAAGGGCTGCAGGGTGTGTGGATTCTCCTCCCATTGTCCAAAGATTTGCATGTTAGATTGACTGATCACTTTAAATTGTCCCAAGCATTACTGTGTGTGTGTATGGTTGATTGTCTGTCTGTGTTGGCCCTGTGATGGACTGGCTACCTGTCCTGCCTCATGCCTGCTAATTGGGATAGGCTCCAGCTTCCCTGTATTGGATTGAGTGGTTTAGAAAATGAATGAATGAAAAAAATCATCATATAACATTAAAAATCACTGTATATTTTTTATACAAATGCTGCACTCCAAATGTTTTTTCTCTAAAGCATTGTGTTTCGTGAATGCAGATGTTATTGAGCCACGGAGGACTATCTATTCTAGTCTGTGTACACTCTAATCAGGCAATAGGTCGGTTCCTTGGGTTGCCGTAGTAGCAGAGTATCAGGTTTTATGTAGTCCAGGGGCTGCAAGGACAAACAGTCTTCACACATTCTCTACACCATATGGTGGCCTTTCATGCATTTTCACTCAGACAGGACATGTCCTTCCCTCTCCTGTCCTGCCAGGCGTGTTTATCCACACAGCCAAGTGAGCTCATTTTAAGGCAGATACTAATATGTTTGTGTTGTCTTTATCTGAAAGGACCGGCTCAGTTCTTTGCTCATCTCACCGGCTAATTAGAGCATCTAACATTAAATAGTAAATTAATATCTTGTGGTGTTTGCACTGGTTGTTCTGTTGGAAGAGTTGTTTACAGTTCATGTCATTGCATCCCTGTTTTATTCTACTATACTGTCTGTGTGCATATAGGTGACTCTTATGCAGGCCCATGAATATGTCCAGAGGATGCGAGCAGACATGAGAGGCACCAACCTGCTGGGGGCGCTGTCCTGGCTCTGTCAGCAGCCCTTGCAACGCTCATATCCTCGCCAGGTCTTCATCATCACTGATGGGTCTATAAGCAATGTGGCCAAAGCGCTGGAGCTGGTACGCAGAAACACATGCGTTGGCAGGTATGGAAACAGTGTGTGAAGAATGACACAGACACATCAGGTGGATTTCTCACATGAGCAAAAACAGTGCAAATGGAGTTTGATTCAAACAAATGCTGTATGGCATGCATGTCATGTAATACGGCAGCATCATTGTGGGTTGTAAAAGTGCAGTAATGGTGTAGCAGTTGTAGGAATTATGAGTGGTGAATACAGGCAGGACGTGAGGGCAGACAGGAAAGAAAAGGGACTGAGGTATCTTGGAGCCCCGCCCAATAATTCTGTTAAGTGCTCTGCAGTAAGAGTCACGCCCCGTATTTCCCCCCCCCCCCCCAGGCTCTTTACCAATGCAAAAAACCTTCATTTTACTTTCATTAGTATTCTGCTGTTAGACTGACTTTCTCTACTGTATTGTAACTACCTCTCTGCAAACTAAGCTCTTCTTTATCTCATATAATCAATCTAATTTCAATGAATGTTACCTATTAAAAGTCTGTGTAAGTAAAAGGAATTCTTCTCTTTGTTGCACATGCATTGGTAAACATCTAGCAACATAACTACAGAATTTACAGATCTCAGGGTTTTAGATATGTTTAAATGTTCTATGTGTCATCTGTGTAGATGCTTTGGACTCGGACTTGGACCCAGAGCCTGCAGAAGACTCCTGCAGGGCATGGCCAAACTGACAGGAGGTACTGCTGAGTTTTTGGATGATGAAGAGAGACTCCAGCCCAAGGTCAATAGTTGTGCAACACTGCCACCTATTGGAGAAATATGATCTGCACAACAAAATAATACCCAGAAAATAAATGCATAACTCAGACACTTTTTTAGAGTAGTAAAAGTATTTTGAAGTAAAAAAAAAAAAAAAAAAAGCTACATTTCTTCCAACATTTACTTACTTTTGTGTTTATGTTCATAAACCTTTCATCCTGCAGTTAATCAAGTCTCTGAAAAAGGCCTTTGAATCTGTACTGACTGATGTTCGGATTGACTGGTACCTGCCAGAGAACATGGAGGCTCTTCTTTCCCCCAATGAAATCCCTCCACTTTACCCTGGTGACTGCCTCATCGGATACTGCACTCTTTACGACATGACAAATTTCAGAGCAAAAAAGATGGAGGTATGCTGGAAAACACTGCATTTTGAAAAACATGAGAGTTTGTCTTTACACGTGTCTGTAAATGATCCATTAATTTCATTTGTAGTCTCAAGGACGGGACTATAAAGGTTTACATCGTGGTTCTACTGGTTCAGTTTTTGGCCAGTCAAATGATGAGCTTTCACCTCCTTCTGCTTCTGAGCTAATGCCTGCGGTGACCCATGCAGATGGCACTGACCTGGAGGAAGCTCTGAAGGAAATTTCCAGAGAAATTTCTTCTGAGTTCTCCTGTGCCAGAGAAACCGACCCTGGAACCAGCCCAGGTCAGTCCCTCATCAGTAAAGCCTATCTTTGACTCATTTAGATGTGGTTTTTAACCGGTGGTTTTTGTCTACTTTAGGTGTAGAGCTGGACTGGTCCAGTGACATAAGGAGGAGAATCCAGGAGAGCTCTTATATTCAGGAGCAGTATGTCCTCACTCACTGCTCACTTAGCAGTGAGCGAAGTCTTCAAACTCAGTCCCAGTCACACATCCATGCCTCAAACTCCGACTCTGCAGGTGGGGCCTTTCTGTCAGACTCTCATTCCTCTGGTCCAGTGTTGGATACAGGGTCTCTACCACAAGGCCTGGAGAAGATGCCCCCTCCAGAACAGAGATCATCCCTGTCCCGTTGGGCAGACCCAGCATGGCAGCAGAACCTTTCAGCTGAGACCCCCGACAATGGGGCACGAAAGGTAAGACTATTTAAGTATGCCGACATGACAGATGGGTACATAACAATGTGATCATCCCCAAAACAATTTTCAAGCATGTGCTCCTTTGGACAAATATAGAATAATGCTTCAACCTTCTTTGGGACCTACTGGTTTTTCTTTCTCACACAACCAGAATGGGTGTTTGGAAGGAGGCGACGAGTTTCGTAGGAGGCAGAAAGTACTAGCACGTTCAACCATGGCCGCACGGAGTTTCTCATCACCCCAGGGTGAGCTAGAGATGCATCGCCTGAGGAGAGCTCTGGAGAGGGTTTCTTTTGACCAAGCATTAGGAGGGAGGCTGGATGAAAGTGATGGGGAAACAAAGCCTCCATCAAAAGGGACAGTTTCCCACCGGAGCCTCACTGACTCCAGTGAGTAATCGTGTCCATAAAACAAACAAACAAAAAAACCACCATCCTCCTAATTTCAATTCAATCGAATTTCTGTCCACTTTCTCGCTCTGATCTGTAGATGGACTCCTGTTTCCTGCGTCTCCACTGGACTGGGACAACCTCACAGACCCTGAGTATTTCTTCACCGCTGTTCCTCCAGAGGATCCTCCCCCAGGTCAGTGCCGCTTGTTGATTCATGGTGTCCTGAGTGGCAAACCAGTGTCCTGGGAGGTGACTATGGACGTGGGGCATCTTTGGATCCCTGAGGTTGAGGAAATCACAAGGGTTGACCGATGTAGAGGTGGAGGGGAAGACGGAGGGAAACCATGGGAGGAGATTATTCACCAACTGACTGCTCGCTCAGTTATAAGGGACTTTGAGAAGATGGCAGAAAAGGAGACTGATAACGGACATGGTGAGTACAGATGAGTTTTCTGAATCATCTCTGAATTGTAACGTACATGTTTCATCATTTACTGTATTATTGGTTTTTTATATGTTTTGTTTATTTCTTTTAAGGCTCGGCTAAGCGACATCGTATGAAGGCTATCCAGACAAGTAAGCATTGTAACATCATCTGTATGTACACAGCCTTCACCACCACGGACAGTAACGCCAACAAAGGCTTGACAGGGGGCATGGATGTCTACAACACAGGTCAGTTGAGACAAATGTGTGGAGAGAAAATCTTGTGTGTATCACATGGTTCGTGAACCATGTAAACCATTTTGTCTTAAATTGAAATACTTGCAAATATAAAATGTAGACACAAATATCTAGAAATTAAGCCCAAAAAAAGAAAAATTGCAAATGCACAAATAACAAAAATGCAGAAACATTTAAATTCTACAGGTTTTTTTTTTGTTGTTTTTTTTTCATCTTCAGCCTCACAAATTTAAGACTTCCACATACAAAAAGATTTCTGAACTTAAGACCTGTCAAGGGTGTACCCTGCCTCTTGCCTGCTCATTGCTGGAAAAGGCTCCCTGGACTGAGTAGTCCAGAGAATGAATGAATGAATGAATGAATGAATGAATGAATGAATTGCAAGGTACACATGGACAAATGCCATTTATGCACAGATGAATTACAATGCATGAGGGGTTTTTAGGTTCTGTTAACGCTTTGAAGAACTTCACAGCTTAAAGTGCTGGTGAGTTCAAGTGCTGGTGGAAAGGTGGGTCGTCTGGGTCTTGATCCTTTAAGGAGATATGTATTATTATGTATATAGAATCTAATATGATAAACCGATGCTTTTTATGAGATTGTGAGAGGCATGGGCAAAGCTAGGAGGACCAGACTCGGATTTAAAAAGCAGATTTTGCCTATACTTTTTATGTGTGTGTGTGTGTGTGTGTGTGTGTGTGTGTGTGTGTGTGTGTGTGTGTGCGTACATGTGCAGGGATTCATATGGGAAGGAGACAAACTTCTCTATCAGGTAGTCGCATGCAGAGAGCCTATTCTGTGGGACTGGGCAGACGGCGCACCAGCAG
This sequence comes from Telmatherina bonti, assembly GCF_933228915.1. Lineage (NCBI taxonomy): Eukaryota > Metazoa > Chordata > Actinopteri > Atheriniformes > Telmatherinidae > Telmatherina > Telmatherina bonti. The sequence goes on along the minus strand of NC_136625.1, from coordinate 24,571,248 downwards.
AGACAGTGAAGAGGTGGAAGACAACTATAACTCTACAGGTAGAGAAACTGGATTATGCTGGCACCCATTTCTGTTGTGAAGACTTTAGGTCATCAACAATCTTTGTATCTCTCAGACAGAGATGACACTCCTGCTTCACCCTGTAGCGTTACATCCTGGGACTCTAGTGAGTATGGCTGTCTACTCAGAGAAAAGACTCTAGTGTCAGTATAGTAATAAAACAGAAAGGCTTCTGATTGAAGCCTCAACGGAGGACTGTGGTGGGTATGTAGAAGGGAGACAACAGAACGTGTCTCCTCTGGTTCCATTACACACTCATCAGCTACAGCTACACGAAAATAATGAAAAAAGAAAAACAAGCTTCACAACCTTTTGATGGTGACCGGTCTTGCAGTTTTGTGCATCTTTGTCTTTGTCTTTCATATATATATATATATATATATCTGTGTGTGTGTGTGTGTATGTATGTATGTATATACACAGGAACACTGGGTCTGATCCACCAAGATCTTCTTATGACTCTTATTAGATTTGTTCTCAAGTAGCACTTGAGAAGTTTTTTTTTTTTTTTTGTAAAAGTCCTCCATGAAATTTCATGTTTGTGTCATATTGTTTTCTTTTAGATTGGTGAATTCTGGTCTCTCGCAAGTTAAAAAGACATGACAGAGCAGCTGGCCATATTTTGCACAGGGCGACAATATTCAAGATTCCCGGGTCATGTGCAAACAGACACAGACAGACAAGGAAAAATAACATAACAGCAAAAGCATGAATGAAAACAAAGCAGAATATTAAACATATACCATGATGCCTCAGTTTCTTAATTTTTAAAGTACTTATTTGATTATAAATAATCACAAGTTGGTCTTCAACTAAAAGAAAAATGGCTTTATGGACAAATGGGCAAATAATCAATGCTAAACCTGGACAGCAACCTGCAGTCTGGTCCCATGAACATGTCATAACTCACATGTCATAGCTAAATGGGAAAGTGGTCTGTTGTAGAAAAAACTCTCATAACACTGCCCACTATGCCTTCTACAGTTTGTAAAGCAAATTTTCACCTTTAAGATGCGATTCACCTTCATCTGATGAATCCTCCAGGTGAGTCCGATAGGTGTTCTTAACCAGGTGATCAGGAAATAACCTTGATTTGTTAATCAAACTAATCATTATAATTAAAAAAGCCACTTTTGCAATACATTTTAGTAATTATTAAAGACTTTGTTAAGCAGGTGAATGAAGGAGTCCCAGGTAACTTTTACATTTATAGAGTCAAATTCTTGTCGTTTAGGGACCAGGTATGGCATGTACAGTATTTTGCATATGTAATGTTAGGATCAGCAGGAAAAAAAAAAAAAATCCATCTAGACTGTGTTGCTGAGTGAAATTGATGAGAAATAGTTTTATTTACTTTTAAAGGAAATTCTAACATTTGTACAGAATCTGCAGTATCTTGCTATTTATCTTAGATAACAAAATGCTTTGTTACTTTACCAAAAGTTTCTTTAAAAATCAGAAAAACTCTACTGTAGTTTTATTGTATTTTAATGAACAGAATAGCAGAATATAACACAAACACTGATTCTGTTTGAATATGTTGGCCCAAATGTATTCATAAGAATATATTATATAGAACTCCTGAGTGCTCGTAAGATGTACTCTCATCAAAGAACAAATCCATGACACAAAGATTTTGGTGAACACCACAGTTTTCTTTAAAGATCATTAAGTAGGATTTAAGCACAAATTTGTTTATTGAAACACCTGGTGAATGAGACCCATTCTCTTTGTTCTGGATAACCCACCAAATGCACTTGTGTTTTGGGTGATCTCACCCTTTAAACACATCACTTGATCACATATTGATGTAACAGTACACTTTAATGTACCATATTACTCCACAATGCTGTCTCAGATGTTGGTGGCACTGGCTACTGTGCTATGGCCCCTGCAGCAACAGGCACCACCTGCAGTCGTTCACAGCGATCCATAGAGAGCAAGTCAATGGAGAGTTTCTTTGGCACAAGGTACAATCTTTGTATTCATTTCTCTGTAAAAAGCCTGAATTTCATTTCAATCCGACTGTTAAAGACATCTCTTTCTCTGCACTTTTGTATATTCTCTAAGCAGCGTACAGTGTATTTTGTCCTGCTTTCATGCCTTCCAGGTTCCCGCTGAGCAAACTCAGGTCCTCCATTTCATCAGGAAAGCAGGTTCCTCTAAAGTCCAGTTGTTTATCTGCAGAGACTGACAAACAACCTGACAGTGAAGCTCCTGACTACCTACCTCTGGTGAGCTGACAGCATGAGGCAACAGAGGCAAAACCTTTCAGATGTTTATATTCTTACACATGATATCGTATCACTAAGGAGCAGTTTAAGCAGTAAGAAATACACAACAATGGAAGATTACTTGCTTTACCGGGAACTGGTGATCATAAGTACTGCGATTATTTTTTTGCAGTATTATTTGGATTTTTCTTGCTTTCTCTTAAGCATAGGTAAATGTTTATACTTTACTACAACTGACTGATCCATCTACCTTAACGCTGTTTCCTCAGGTGCATCTGCAGCTTGCATCAGGAGCTTTTCTACTGACAGAGATCTACTCTGACTGTGTCCAGATCCCATTGGACCGCCTTAAAAGAGCATCACCTTACAGTCTGCACCGCCGCAGCCTCAGCCCAGCTTTCCGCTGCACATCTCCCAGCGCTCCCTCTTTATCCACCACTGCCAAACCTCCAGTTACTCCCGCTAGCCACCATGTTACCTTTTCTCCCTCTGCGTGCTCCCTTACCAAACCAACTGCTCCTCCTTTCCATCACGCTCCAGATGGCACCCCACTGATTTTGGAGTCAAAGCTTCTAAGAAGACACTTATCTGACCGAGAGCCTGCCATTTCACCCCCTGACATTCCCAGCTCTGAAGAGGGCTCCTTGGAGCTATCTGTCGGTCTCTCCCAGAGCCAGAGTCTGGGCCAAGCGGACAGCGGTCGTGGTTCAGAAACGGACGTCTGTGAAGGCATCTCAGCTGAGCCATCTGACCTCCAGGGCAGCAGCCTGCTGGCTCAGGAGGATTTGGAGGGCTCAACCTGGGCCACAGCTGTGGCTCTGGCTTGGCTAGAGCACAAGTGTGCTGGTTACTTCATGGAGTGGGAGCTAGTGGCAGCAAAAGCAGATTTCTGGCTACGTTGTCAGGAGCTGCCAGAGGGAGTGGACCTGGCCGGGCTCAGAGGAGCAGCCAGACAGCTTTTCCTGCTGCTGCGCCACTGGGATGAGAACATTAAACTTAATATGCTGTGTTATAACCCCAACAATATGTGAGACAATCACCTTAGATTAACCTGAGCCAAATGTAGAGATTAGCCTACTTGTTACAAATAATTCTGACTAATCCTCTTCACATCTAAAGTAAATGCTGTATTTTATTAACTGACATATAAAGTAATGCCAAGTTTATTCTAATTTTACACAAGTGTCCTTTTATTAGAACTAAGCTTAAATATGCAAACACAAGAATGCCTTGACCATCTGAATAAGCCTTTAGTAGCCTATGTTCCAGCGTGAAGCCGTGTAAGCAAAGTGCATAATCGCATTCGCTCGTTATGACAATTTGATAAACTAATATTACCTTATACAATGAAAATATCACAGAGAAATAAAGAACATATTGGACATTAACTGACTGTTTAATGTGAAGGAATGGAGACAACAGAAAAATAGCATCTATTTTTAACATGTAACACTTTCGCTGTTTCAAATTGCTGCTTATTTTTCAATATGTCTAATTAGAAGATGAATTAATAACAAGTCAGAAGATTTATTACAGCCTACCTAAATGCATTTGAGTGAAAAAAAAGTTGTCTGAAAATACTCCAACTGTGACAGGAAAAATGTAATAAAATCAGCCAATCACAATATTCATCTAAAGCTTACAGATATATTTGTACCTCTTATAACATACCTCAATGTACTGCTTTCTGTTAACGCAGCAGAAAATAACCTGTGCACTAATAAATGACTATTTCTGAAACCAACATAATATGAAGAGGAAAATGCATGTATAGGATGCAGCTCTAACATGAGCGGGAATTATCTGTAACCAACATGACAAATTATTTCAATACATAAAAGCATTTATGACTGTTCTTCACTTTGATTATGTGCCTGAAAATGAACCTGAGAAAATATCCTTTGTTCTTCCATCTCTTCAACTGCAAGTGACAACTACAAGCCGTTGCATCATGCAGGTGTCAGTCTGCACCTCCATGTTTGCTTCCGTCACTCTGAGCAGCGTGCTGAGATGAGAAGGAAATGACTCCTTTTATCGACTCAAACGGTCCACCACAGTCACCTCCCTTTGCATGGATAGTGAGGATGGAAGCAGCTGATTAGACCGAATACAAGTCCTGGTCTGAACAGGCTGTTGCTCAGTGACGTTTGTCTTTTCCAGCCGTGTGTTCATGCCTTTCTGGTGGGGCTGAAGGCAAGGGGGGAGCCAGCCATAGACAGAGGAGAATAATGAGGTGGCAGACGTGGAGGGAGGCTGAGCTGCTGTTGGTTGAGGGATACGTGTTCCATGAAAGCTCAATCAGACCCAGAATCAGAACTCTGTAGAACAGAAACAGCTCATTATTTTCACATAAGGGGGGTTGAAGGAAGTGGAACTTTTGATTTCGCATTTTGAACGTCCTCTTACCTGAGCAGGTGGGCTAACTTCTTGACTCCTCCACTCCAGAGCAGGTAAGGCAGCGTGTGGAAATACCACACGTAGAACTGGTAGTGCAACGAACGGCTGAAGCACATGCCAATGAAGTTAGAGGTGAACAGAATCAGCACCATCTGTGATTGGCAGTTAAGTTCCCAAAACACCAACAACATTGTCCATTTAATATCTGGCTGAGATCACGCAATTAGCAAGTTAACATTTGACTATCCATTTGCAAGGCAAGTTTATTTATATAGCACAATTCAACAACAGTGTGATTCAAAGTGCTTTACAGAGTAAATAATATATTAGAAAATAAGAAGCTTAATTTAAAATTAAAACATAAAAGCAAGGAAAAAGGAATAACATTAAATAAAGACACACAGATTTGGACTTAAAAAAAAAGCTCAAAATAGTTTTGAATAAAAACAGCTGAAACGCATCTGAAAACAGGTGGGTCTTTAACCTCGATTTAAATAAACCGAGTGTTTCAGCTGATCTGAGGCTTTCTGGGAGTTTGTTCCAGACACCTGGAGCATAAAAGCTGAATGCAGCTTCTCTATGTCTTGTTTTGACTCTAGGAACTGAGAGAAAACCTGATCCTGATGACCTGAGGGGTCTGGTAGGTTCATGATGAGACAGAAGGTCTTTAGTAGAATATAATTAGATGAAAACTGCTCAGTGAATTAAGAATGGGATTTTTTTTTATGTCCTCGTCAATAACATGACTTCCAAGTCCTGATGTGACCGGTCAGTGTCCCTGCAAAACCAGACACAGATACACATGATCATTCCTGACCTGACCTGCCAGAGGGTCCAACCTGCAGGATGAATTTGGTAAAAGTGAATTTGACATAAAAGACATGAACTGCAATATTTAAAATAAAAGTAACTGAAATCCCTAAACATCCATGTGAGTTTTCTTTTTTGGTTCATATTTCAATTGAAATATATTCTAAGGCAGGGGCATAACTTGGTATATATTTTATATCTTTCTTACTTAAGTAGATGTGACTTCAGTTTGTAAGAGTTTCAGGTGTTCAGGATTTTTACACATATGTGGAAATGTACACATATTCACATTTAAAATAAATTCTGGGTGTTGCAAAGATATTATCTCCATGAGGTCAAATACTTTATTTTTCAGTTGCAGATAAACATGGTTAAGTGTTTTGGGATTTTTCTTGGGATCCACTGTGATTTGCAAATTTTAATGGACACAAATTAAGGCAAAAAAATGTCGGAAATTACATTTATTTTGCTCCAGAAATTTCAGTTGTTTTTTTTTTTTTTCTCCTAAAAACGATAATTCATAAAATGTAAACATTATGATTATGTAGTTGTACTTCTTTGCACTAAAACAACCTGAAACATGTGGAGTTTGTGATATTCATAGATTATTATGCTGTTATTTTACTGGTCCAGCTTACTGGAGCTCACATTGTGGGCCCTGTACTAAAGTGAGTTTGACACCACTGCTCTAAATGTTTAGTACAGAAACAGTAAGGCATTAGACTGAAATGGAAGGATATGATCCACAGTGCTCTTCTGGGCAGGCATTTTCCTCTGATTTGGTTCCTTGAGGAGTTCAAAGATGCTTTCTCCAGATCTTGTGAGATAAAAACAAAGTTACTATATATAGGAATTTTTTTTGCCATTACACCTTAAGATAAAAAAATAAAAAAAATTAAGAAATAAATTAGCTGAAAGCCTATGAAAATGTTGCTATTAGCAACTGATTAAATAATAAGAGATGATATAATAAAACTTGTATTATAGCCAGTCAATAAATCAATGTATCTCACAAGAACTTAATTTAGATAAAGCATTAAACATCCCAAAGTACATAGAATTAATGTAATTTCAATATGCTTTATCTATTTAAACAAAGTACACAGTATGGCAGACATGGTATATGTTCAACATAGATCTTATTGCACAAGAATAATGCTTCTATTATTATTAATATAACAAATGTCTGCACTATATGACCACCTTTTACATTGCCTGATTTAGCTCCTTCAGCTCGCTAGTGACACACTGATGCACTCCACATCTGTCTCACCTTTTCCAGCGCCGGAAGGTAAAGAGCAACAGGACAAGCAGATGAGTAGCCAGCAGGAGCAAGTGGAAGTAGCGATTCAAGAAAAGCCACTCTGGCAGGAAGCGCCAGTTTACTGTCCACTTGAACATGAACTGGCGGCCGAGATCAAATGCCCGAGTTACATAACCAACAGGGTTTTCTAAGAGGAACGGAAGGCCCAGCAGAAGCTATGGTATAGAAAAAATATGGAGACAAAGGTTGCTAAAATATATTTCTTTTACAATATATGTGCTTAGCTTTATGTAAAGGAAATATGTACCTGTATGCCTGCACATAGTGAAAGTTTTGGGATTGTCCTGATGAGACCAAACTCCGACAGGAGAAGAAAAAGTAATCCAGGGGCAAAAAGAAGCACGTTCATTTTCACAGATACTGCTAAACTGTCAAAAGGAGAAGGATATGGAGTTGTAATTTCATCAGCTCACTTAGGGTACATATATAAAAAAAAAGACAAAGATATATATCTATTTAAATGTTAGCTGTGGCACTGAAGAGTCAACACTTGCCTGTAAATCCCACAGCCCAAAGTCCAGTATCCATCCATGAAAAGATTAACAGCAGCAAACAGTAGCATCATGGCCACTGGATCATTAAAGAGACGCAGCACAAAGATGGAGTGGATCCGATAAGAGGCACAACACACAAAGAAGAAGATATAGGGAGGAACCTAGAAAAAATTCAGTCCATTAAAAAAAAACAAAAAACAGAAAGCTGGTCTAGTTTGTGTGTTATCTGTGTATCTATATTTGATGATGATTTTCCTTTTATATATATGGACCGTTGTGTCTGTATTAAATAAATATTATTTTTCTAAAGTATATTGACACACAGAATAAATAGTTTGTTTAGCACAAGTTGGTTTTTACCCTTGGTGTAAAGTTAGAGAAGCTTTAAAGCACAACGTCAGTCTGACCTTTTTAGTGCGATAATATATCCTGAAGACGAGCAGAAGTGTGATGAGGTAGAAAATTGTGAAGATGTACTGGCCAATGCGGATGTTCACCCCATGGTTGGTAATGTAGTATAGAACTGTGAAGATGTAGACAAATCCAGCTGGATACCTGCAACAAAAAGGTCTTTTTCTTGACTACAGTCCCTACACTGAAGGATACACAAACTAAAAGCTTTTCATACTCACACCAAAGGCCCAGTGTCTCCTTTAAGTTGGGTGTAGTCATAGGTACCATTAATTACTCCTTCCACCTCATCCATGTAAGCTTTCCAGTCAATCTCAGTGTCTGCAACAAATGACATGAAAATGCAATCATATCTAATAACTAAAAAAAAAAGGAAAACAAAAACAAACGTCTGCTTTCATATGCGACATAGTAAAACAATTCTTAAATATAACTCCCTGAGTTGATTTTGTCCACTTACCTACTGTATATTAAAAAGAAAGATCAGCTGACCATGAAAGTGCTACTGATAGTGTAGCAGAATAAATCGATTACATATGCTTACACATATCTGATAGGACTAAACGTAAACACAATACTTAGTGCAAAAAAAGAGAGTTATAATGACATTACTTTGCTATTTCAATATCAGAATTTTACCATCATTGGGATTGTTGAAGTCCTATTTATTAGAATAACCTATGTCAAATGGAATAATACATGAATTTGTCAATTTGTTGTTATTGTGCTTCTGGAAATGCACAAGACCATCAATAACAAACATATTTATTCACTTATCTTTGAATAATAGGCAGTTTCAAATAAAAGTAAGTGCCATTTCATACTGAGACAGAGCAGACGACTGTGGTCATGCAGTGCCAGTGAATTCCCTTGGACAGGTGTCAGTCGAAGTTAATGCTAAGCTAAGGCTAACTTCTTAGCATTCAAATGCCAGGAGAAAAGGGAGTGTATACCAGAGCATGCTAACTAGCCACGTGGCTACTTACATGCTACTTTCTGTATGACCCAAAAATTGATTCCGATTTCCAAAAACCACAAAACTGAAACGACCAGTAACGTGTACTCCGTCTTAAATAAGAGCAAATGCTTGTCCTGCCAGAGTGTCTGAAATGTTTCCCACAAGGGGGACGAACACACAGGAGACTTTCTCCGTGCACCTCCTGCCATCTCGGCGGAGAAACGACGTGGAAGAAAAGGCCTAAACTGACATGCGCTTGTTGTCACGTGACGTTTTCACCCTTCACGTCACGTGACATGGATAACGCTGCGTACACTGATGTCAACTTGGCAGCTCTTTACTCTGACAGGTAAAAGAAAAAGAGGAGAAAAATAGAACTTTTACAAAGTTGCTTTTGAAACTGAGATATATATATTTTACACATTTTGTATAATCATTCATAAGATTATTCATTGTTAGATTGTAAAAACGTTTAGAGGTCACTGCTGGACCTCAAATAGTCCTACACCATTAGCATGCTAGCGGCTAACTTCACAATGAGCAAATCGTCTTTGAAGTATATAATTTCTGTTAAATATCTGTTAAAAGTAACACAACTTGAGCGTTTAGGATATTGTTATCCATTTTAATTTGGTTTAAACGGAGACAGTCTTACTGAATCATAAATGTGAAATATAAACCGGTGTGCAGTTCTAGTCTTAGCGTTTTCCACATGGATATAACGTTGCTGCTACATCTCTTTACAGGTACCTTCATTAGTAAATTTCATTATTTCACATTTGAAAATATGCACGATAAGCATGCTTTGAAAAATGTTGTTAAATACGTTCCTGGTTTTGTTTCCAAAACCCTTAAACTTCCTCGTGGACGTCACTGTTTACTTTTGAAGATCTACACCAGAGGTCCGTTTTAGCAACACGTAGAAACTGATCATTTGCTTTAACTCGTCTACCATATTTGTCAACATGTATTTATGTTATCGTTTCTGCTTCGTCCTCATATTTGGCGTTCTTCATTTACTTATGAGTCTTTAACTAAGTCCAAGAAACACCTCGTCAGAAATAATACCATAACATTGCTTTGAGTCAAGAGGTATCGTCATCATGCAAAGGGAAAATACACCCAGTACATAGCTAGATGTATCATTATTTCCGTGGTATATATTTTGCATGGAAGCTGTGAGATTGGCCTGTGGATTCATTCTATTGATAACACTCAACACACTAAATATATATTTTAAGCATATAAGTATGCTTAAAACTAGCTTGGAGCTTCCTGCTGTGGCTTTACAAACTTTATTGAAATATTGTTACATGCTGTTTGTGTATGGTCTACTTTTAGGGTTGTGACAGGACACAGAGGGAATGGATGGTTTTTCTGTGACGTTCACAGAGGCCGTGTGTCTTGGGGCCAGCCTTACCTTCTCAGGCATCTTCTACTATTTGCATAAGAAAAGCCGAACAACCGTAGATAAACTCAATGTAAGTTAACAGACTTTACGATTAATCTGAAAATGATCTCTAGTTAATTGTTGTTTAATGTTCATGCTTACATATTGGGGCAACCCTCTGGAAAATATTCACGTGATATAAGTTTACTTAAGTGGCAGTAATTTTTTAATAAAACTGAGTGAAAAGTCAGCAACAAAAGGTAACATTCTCCAATCAGACAACTAAGTATAGCTGTTTTTAGAGGCCTGCAAAAGTAATGTGAAGATGCTAAAACATAAGGCTTGAGAAAATATAAAATAAAAAGTTTAATTATACATGGTATTGAGATGTTTGTCTGAATTTTCCTTTGTGATGTTGCATTGTATGAACATGTTGCAAGGCTGCTAATATGCAAAATCACAACCCTGAATATATTATATACTGCTTGTTTTAATAATCTGTTTCATACGGTCAGAATGCTCCACACTTCACTATAGATGGAAAACTCAGAGAGCTTTTGAAAGTTACTCCTGGGGCATGTCTTCAGTATGCTGTCATTGAAGGTAAGCAACCTTTCACAGTTTCAGCAAAGATAGAGGTTGGCAGGTTTTCCCTGTGTATAAACTTTTATTCTCTGCTTTGTATGTTTGTACATGTATACATGTTTTAGGTAATGTGAAACCAGTAGGCAAGTCTCTGACAAGTAACTTCCACAAAGAAATTGCTGGTGTGTTACAAAGATTTACACTGAAAGAACACAAGCTGGTATGGAGCGGCATTTCACGCACATGGTAAGAACAGAAATAATGCACAATTAGATTTAAAACCAACGTTCCCATTTTTATGATTTCCAAGTGTCCAAGTGATTTCCAAGTCACTTTACAACTCATGATGATCACTTTTGTTGGTGTTGTGTAAGCAGAGCAAAGCAAGTTTATTTGTATAGCATATGTCATGTAAAGGATAAATTAAAGTACTTTACATAAAAACAATAAAGTTTTACAGCTGCTTGCAGGAAGCATTAAAAACAAACTTCCAAAAGAAACTAAATAAAAAGAGAAAAAAAGTAAAGTAGAAAAATAAAAGTTTAAGCGTGGTGAATTAATGTTTGTTTTCATAAAAGGCGTTAAATAAAAAAAAAAAAATCTTGACTTAAAGCAGCTGAAAGTTTCAGCAGTCCTGCAGATTTCTGGGAGTTTGTTAGGAACATAAAAACTGAACGCTACCTCTCCGTGTTTAGTTCTGACTCTGAAGACAGAAAGATTTGACCTTGATGACCTGAGACATCTGATTGGTTCATAACAAACCAGAAGATCATGAATGTATTTTGGTCCTAAATCATTCAGTGCTTTATAAACTGACAGCAGGATTTTAAGTAATTTTTTTTGACAGACAGAAAGCCAGTGTAAAGATCTGAGGACTGAAGTTGTGACCCAGTGTCTTGGTCTTAGGGAGGACTCAATCAGCAGCGTTCTGGACTAACTGCAGCTGACTGGCAGACTTTTTAGGGAGACCTTTAGGGACAGCGTTACAGTAGTCTGGTTTGCTAAGGATAAATGCACAGACACGTTTTTCTAAATCCTGCTGAAACATCAGCCTTTTAATCTTTTATATGTTCTTTATGTTCTTCACAACTGTTTGTCTTCACAACTGAGACTGTCAAAATTCAGGCCTGAGTCCAGGATTGAAGTGGGATTTTTCTGACTTTGTTGTTGTTTTTAGAGTAACTGTCTGATGCTGGTTACTGACTTTTAGTCTTTTTTTCTTGGTTTGTGTTCATTTAACTAAAGTATTTTCTGGTACATCCAGTCTTTAATTTGATCAATACATTTGATCAGAGTCTGGATGAGATTTTATTCTCCTGGTGACATGGTTAAGTAGATTTGTGCATCATGATCATTACTATGGTAACATATTTTGTTGTTTTTTGGAATTTTAAGTTAATGGGAGCTTGTATGTGTTGAACATCAGTGGCTCCAAATAAAGCCTTGGGGAATTTAAAAAAAAAAAAAAAAAAGGAAATGATAAGTTAAATGTTGTGTTTCTGTATACCATGTTTACTTATATACCAGAAAAAGAATGCACAGAGGAAATGATTGGTCTTAGTACAGAACTGGTGGTACCCCTTAACAATAAGTCAATTTAACTAATGCAGTTTCACTGCTACATGGTTCTATAGATCTAATCTGAAAGTCTTTGCACTGACTTTTATTCTCAATATGTAGATTTAAATTATTTAAAACAATCTTAAAGGTTAGAAATGAAGGGAAAGTTTAATATATGCTTAGAATTAGTGAAAAAACAAGAATCAAAAGTAGGTATTTTAAATAATGGTTTAATTTAAACTAACTTGAGGGCCTGTGGTACATAATCAGTGCATAAAAACAGAATGATTGGATCAGGAACCGAGATGTTTTAAAGGTACCCATTACTAACCTCTGTAAAGAGGGAAGTTGGAAAAAAAATTCAAAGTTGTCACCAAAATTGAGACCATTTTTCTGCATAATCATCCTGCTGTATGTTTCTCTTCCTGCTACAGGATGGACACGGAGCGGGTTTTACATGAAAGAGTGAATATGGTGCCTTTTTTATTATCTGGATTAGATGACACCACCGTCAGAGTCCTTTGCCCTCTTCAAGCCTCTGGAAATCACATGGAGATCACTAATGAGAAGTTTCATCAGGCCAATTATGGTTTTGGAGACCTAGTAGGCCAGTACTTCAGCGGGGAGAAGTCTAAAGGTCTCCTGGAGATCGAAGAAATGCTCAAGGTCAGTTCTCAATTAAGGTTTTTTTTTTTCTTTTTTTTTTTAGTGAATTCATATAGGTATACAAAACACATTTAGTTTTGATGTGTTTCCCAGGCAGATGTGAACAAAAACAAATGACTAAACTCTTTTCCAGGTGGGGACAACAATTACAGGCGTCGGGGAGTTAATAGTAGACACAGATGGAGCTCTGAGTCTTCGACCCCCGTCTGATGGCTCCGAGTATTTCTTGAGCATTGCAGACTTTGAAACTCTGCGAAGGGAGAACAACAGCATGGCCGCTTGGTGGAAGGCGCTGGTTGTTGCCTCTGCTTTAGCAGGGGTAGCTGTCTTTCTCTGGGCGGGCATACGCTACTACAGACACCTAAAGGACCGCTGGGAGCGGGAGCAGGAGAACAGGGAATTTGCGAGACGGCAAGCCGAAGCCATAAGCCTACGATCAGGCGAGACCTATGAAGATGGAGACAACAACCACACAGGGAACATGTGTGTAATTTGTCTGAGTCAGCCACGAGACTGCATCCTGTTAGATTGTGGACATGTCTGTTGCTGCTACGTTTGCTTCCATGCCCTCCCAGAACGCAAATGCCCCATCTGTAGGCAGAACATTGTCAGAGTGCTGCCTTTCTATCAGCCCTGATGTGCGACCCAGTGGCTATTTGATCTCAGTGCACTTTAAACAAAACTGTGCCAGCTTCTCTCTTCAACGTTTTAAACGGTTTCACTTTTCATTTAAGAATAAATGAGAATTAAAATGACACTGAGCAAACATTTTGTTGATAGCAGCGGGTCAGTGAGGTACATCTACCAGCAGTTGTGTTCAAAAAGTTCAGAAGAACCAAATGATTTGAAATATTATTCATTGAAGTAATGCCGATGGATCTCGTCTTAAACCTTTATGTGCCTTATTTGGTTATATGACATGCTGCTGTGTCAGTGCTACTATTGTAACGTATGAACTTGGTAAAAAAAAAAAATATCTAAGACATTTAAGACATCTTGTGAAAAGAACATTTAATGTGGTTTTATTAACGCGCTACAGAAAGGGAACATGTTCAATCACTGGTTTATTTTTACAAAATCCGGAAATTAAAATCTAGAATAAGTTGCAAGTATTTCACTCATCAGGCATGGATGAAATGGCATCTTGATTAACATTAAGGGTTAGTCTACCTAATTTATTAGTGCATACCACCAAATACTGTAAGTGAAAGCATGTTTTATACAAAAAAATGAATACAGCTTTTTGCAGATGTCTGAGTAATTGAAGTGATTATAAAGACAAGAAATGATTATATCACTCGTTCTCTGTATTTCAGGTATTAATCCAGATAAATTCGCAGCTGGTTGCATTGTTCAGAATCTGTAAACGAGTTATCATCATTCAAGTTGCATTGTGGGTAATGATTGGCAAGAAGGGAAAAACAAATGTGGAACTAGAAAAGCACTCTGAGAGCGCAAACCTCCGCAAAGGCCTTTAAAAAGTTCCTGGATCCAAACGGTGATACAGATCACCTCTGAAAATAGATCAGTTATTCCTTTTCACATTTCCAACAACTCCTGAAAATTTCATGAAAATCCATCCGGAACTTTTTGAGATATCTTAAAAACGTATAAACGCTGGTAAAAACATCACCTCCTTGGTGGAGGTAATAATAAAGGAACGTTTTGTGGTGTTTCCATATCAGTTTTTTCAATGAATAATTGTTCAGACACAGCACACAGTGATGTTTTATTTTCATTACAGAATCCTCTTTATTGTCGCTTATATTTTAGCGTTGCCATGTGAACGCTTATTTTGATCACTCTGTAACTGTAAGGAGAACCGTGAAAGATGACTGTGGAAATCAAGCTACATTCGTAAACAAAATTTGAATCCTGGATGTTGCATTGACCACACAAACCCTTTTATGAGCGGGTTTATGTTGTACAGTGAAAAAATGAGTTGGATTGGATTAAAAAGGAAATATTATGAAACACTGAGAAGTATAAATGCAAAATCAGTTGAGATCTTGTCTCTGCAACAAAGAACCAAACCTGTTGTTAACCTTTAACAATAATCATTGTTACATTTATCGTTAAGATATCCTAAAATTTCTTCATACATGGATCGATTTGTGATCAAATCAGTTGAACTGGACATGGAAATATTTGTTGACCATACTTTGTGTCCAGTAAGCCTTTGTATGGTGAGTCATCAAGTGTACTATTTTTCTGTTCTCTAACCAGCATCGTGTTGATGTTATTAGAAGACAGAAGAACTTGCTTTTAGCATTACCGAAATAAATAAAAAGCTAACATATGTATGTCTGCATGTGTCATGTCAGGCCCGAGTGGGTAAAAAACAAACAAAACAAACTTATAAACAAAAGAAAACAAGCAGGTGGAAAAACACAAGACTTTGTGTCTTCATCAGTGATCACAGAGATTTATTTTTGCCAAATTCTCTATGAGCCCTCTCAGCAGATGAGCAACGGCAGCTCTGAGGGGAGAAATAACACTGAAACTATAACACTAAAAGACCTTTCAGGGGATTTGATTTGCTCAATGCAGTTTAAGAGGATAGAATCACATCGAGCACAAGAACAACTGATGCTTACAAAAAATAAATCATGTATGTGAAGTCCATTTAGAGAATTAACCAACAAAATGATAGCTTCCTATCCTTGTCCTGTCTACACAGAACTACAGCATATTTATCTATTTATTTATTTTTTTCACACTTAAAAATAACATTAAAAGTCGACATAAATATACAAAACAAAAAGAAAATGAAGCAAACACTATTTACTCTTTCAATTGCCGAACAGCACAATGCAAATAACATGTAGGGTACATGAGAGAGGTAAAAGCCAAAAAGGCTTATAACAGCACCACTCCCAAACCACTAGGTGTCTATCTTTCCATACACTTTCATTGCTGACCAGTGGTGGGGAGGGGAGAGACACTGACTCCAGTGGCTTGTTACACTCCCATGTCATGTTTAATCCATCCTGATAGCTGCCAAACAATTTAGATGATATGGTCATTCCCTAATTGGATTTGCTTAATGGGTGTAGACTCAGATTTATAATGATGAGGGAGAAGCAGGGTGGTTCATTTAGGTCAAAACCTCATTCTATTTACAAAGTGTATAAAGTATGACTTCAGGTCTTTCACACCAGTTTGCTTCAAATCAAAATAAACTATTATGATGTCATTCAAAGTTCCCAGATTTTGTAAGATCTCTAAACTTCATCTAAAGTCATTATGTCCAAACTTTTTTTGGTGTGTATTTGTTTTGTTTGGCAAAGAACCAAAATCTTATTTTGTGTATGGACATCTTGCATGCAGAAAAGTATAAAATCACCGCAGACTGAGGTCATTACTGTATTTAATACCAACAAGTTTTAAATAAAACCACATTTTCAGCAGTTCAGAACAAAAGTTAAAAACCTGAAAATCCTCACACATTGTGATATTCTGTGCTTCAGCTTCATGTGAGAAAGGCCAGATGGAGAGTTGTCTCTGTGTTGTTCTTTCATTTTTATTCCTTTTTTGACTCTGCCTGGCCAGATTTTAGCAGACACACCAACAGAGATGCATTATCTCAGGAGAGAGGCCCATCACAGCGTGCCATAGTCCCTGATGCCAATTACCGCTGACACCCATCTGCTTTGGGCATGCAGTGAAACGTGGTATAAGTGACCTACTTTCTGACAGTAGTGTTGCTGCAGTGCTTCTTCTTTCATCAATAAGCTGCGTACTCCCTCTCTGTGGAGCAGGACAAAGGGACAGGAGAGACAGGAAAGACATGTCATTTAGACAAAAGATCCTTTGGGTTAAATTTCCGGTTTAGGAAAATTGTACAGATTTTTCAGAAAAAAAAAAAAAAATTACCTTCTGCACATGTTGTGCTTGGTTGATTATTTATGTGGGAAACCTGATTAATCATTATGACTGGCACCTGTTTGCATCTGAAATGTCTGGTAAACATTTCAGAAAGCGGTTCTAGCGCCAGTGGTGATCCTGTATCTCAATAATCTGGGACCTATAACTCCATCCTCCAGGATGACAACTCTTCCCCACACAGGCAGTATCATCACAGTGCGTCCAGAATTTAGGAGTGGGGAGGATGGCATTAGTCCTGCTGTGAGTCCAGACCTTAACTCGGTTGACACCTGTGGGATCAGATTGTGCATGCTGTTTGTGACCAACACAATCATGCTGGCTGACCTTCAACAACTCCTGGTTGAAGACTAGGATGCCATCTGATACTAAAAATGTGACCTGGCTGGTTTCTAATGCTACTCAGGTCTCTGACAGGGCATGATGAAAAGCGTAAATATGATCAATATGTGTAGTTTGTGATTCTGTGGGAGAGTGAAAGCATCCCATACATCATGTAACTCAAAACAAGAAACTCACACCCCAAATCCAACTTGCACTCCGAATCCAACCCGTTGGAACTTAAAATAAGATAAAAGGAAGGAAGCTGGATGAGCATTTGAGCCAGGATAAAACAACAAAGATCCAGGGGTACACCAGGGATTGTGGGTGCAAAGTGTAGCCGCTCTGTGGCTTCTGTGCGCATTACACTCCAGCTTGGAGCATTGTTAATTCACCTGTGTGCTCACTGATCTGAGAACAGGAACTCTACTGACGTTTACTGAATCCACTGGAAGATGTATATGTCGGAAAACAAACAGCATTAAATATCCTGATTAAAGGTGCAGGTTTACACAATGCTATTATTAGGTTATTAACATCAGCTGTGTGTGTTTCCTGTTTCTGCAGATGTTAAACAGTTTTAGCTTTCCTGATACAAAACCTTGTCTTCTGTTCCACTCTGACACACACACACACACACACACTTACACACATCTTAAGAACTAAATTGATCCTGACTCTCAGCTCCAGGCTTGTTATTGGTGTTTTTCCTCATCAAGGAGGAACATGGTGTGTTTATACAATGTATGTGTATGTGTGTGTGTGTATGTGTGTGTGTGTTGGTTCAGAAAAGCTTGGTCTGCTCAAACAGAAAGCTAGGGAGGAGGTAAGTGACTCAGCACACTGATTCATCTGTAATTGGGAGCACTGCTTCAAGAGCACACACACACTCTTTTTCAGGGCGGGTGCCCTTGTCAGAGATGATGGGACTGACTGAGAGAAGCTGCTCATTAAGAACTGCTGCCTGAACCATAAAGACTGACACAGAGGAGGAGAAATCACAGCAAAGACAAACATCAGCCGCATCCCAAACTCCCAGCACTAAACCCAGCTGGAATTCACATGTACAAGAGTTGATATGGGGAAATGTCCAGTTGGAACAACATATGCAGCATCTCTACCCTGAATTTGAAGCAGCATCTGGTGCCATGTGGGGCAGCAGGTCAGATTTTGCCTGACAGCCTCTGTCGCAGAAAGATGACATCATGTGAAATCCCTGGCCCTATTTTGAACCCTGCTGCATGAATCAACATCTTCGCTAGCCGACAGCTGGAAGCTGCACTTTGTTGGGCAGGAGCAGCTTTGTAAATCATCGCTGGGGAAAATGTATTATCCCTGATGTACTGTCTTATACAGTGAGTATGGGTAAAAACGTCAACGGGGGCAACTTGATTCATTTTTACAACCAACAACATCCTTTTTTATACTCTGTGACAGCTGCTTGTATTTAAAGGACAATGACTCACTGGGTTGAATCTACTTGCAAGGAGGGTTTATTAATAACTGGTGGTCCACAAGAATGCAGTCAGGACTCAGTCATGTGTTTTTTACACAGGGTTGTTTCTGTGGGTGACCAGCAGACAGGAGCCAGCCTAAATCCCACTCAATAACCACGTCTTTTTCCAACTGGAAACCCAAGAGCTCTTCCAGCATCACCGGTCTCAAGGCTGGTAACCTGTCATGTATCAGCTCAGCTATGCAGACTGGTGACTCAAATAGAGGAGCACTACTTCAGTGGAAAAGTTATTCCATGTTTATATAGGCGGGTCAGCTGACCTAAGTTGTTGAAATAAGTTTGGTTCAACAGCAGACTTTTTGCTGGTGAAGAACTGAGATCAGATTTTTATGACACATCATTTGTGATGGAGTCTGAGTTTTTTAGATGTTGCAGAAAAAAATAAAGTCATTTTAAATGTAATGTCAATGTATTAACTCAACTGAGCCTTGTTGAAATGAGCCATTTGCCCATTTTCATCCAGATCCATTTCATGGTTGACAAAGGAATAAACTGAAATCATTTTGCTTAACACAAACTAATATTATGTTTTCTGACTGACATTAAATGTTAACTAAGTATTAGTTTTTGACTGTTGTTCCTTCTCGTAGTCCAACAAAACCCTGACAACCCAGACAAGAGTAATGACTACAGTGACAGCGAGGGCAACGACCATGCAGTCAGGGCAGGCTTAGCTCCCAGTGTGGAGAAAATTGAAAAAACAATAATTACATCATTCTTATAAACATTAACAACTTTATAGACCAACATGTATAAAAAAAATATACATCAAGAGTTATATAAACCATGTGATTGGCTAAAATAGATCACGATAATGTAGAATTAAACAGGAAAACAAATAATTAAATAAGCAAGTAAATAAATAAATGCAAAATGTAATAACTTATTTAAATGGAAAATTGATTAATTTAACAGTAAATAAATGAAGTGAAAATGTGTTCAAAGCTAAGCCCTGGAGGTAGATATTGAGCCTCTTTAAAAACAAAGAGCAGTTTCTGACTGTTCCATAGCAACAGAATTAGGTCCCATTTTAGGTTTTGGTTCAAACTTTGCAGACAACCAAAAAGCCAGTATCAAAGGCCAGGGCTTATTTAAATGCAGGTATAATAACTAAGAAGGATCAAAATATTTAGACATTTACAAACCACATCCCAGCGGTGACTGAGATTTAGATATGGTTACTGTGGAAACCAGTGGCTTCATTCTCATGTTTAAGAAACCAGTTGGAGATGTGTCATGACACATTATTCTACTGGAGGAAGCTATCAGAAGATGGACATGGTCAGCAGCAACACTCCGGCAGGCTATGGTGTTACTCAGCCTGTACTAACAGCATAATTAACATGCCCAAAGTGTGCCATGAAAACTTCCCATACCACTGCACCTCCACCATGTGTTTTTACTGTTTACACCAAATTCAGATCAAACTATCTGAATGTTGCATCTGATATGGAAACTTTTCAGACCAGCCAACATTTACTAATAGTCGATTGTCCAATTCTAGTTGATTTTCCTTTTGAACTGTACTGAGTTTCCTTTTTTTAGCTGACAGGAGTGGCTCCTGATCAACTGCTGCTGTTACCCATTTGCTTCAAGCTCAATGTGTTGCACATTTAGAGATGGTATTCTCCATACTGGTTGCAACCAGTGGTTATCTGAATTATTTAGCCTTTCTGTCATCTGCAACCAATTTGTTTTTCATTCTTCTCTCACTTCTGACATTAGCAAGTCATTTTCATCCAGGCAGCTGCTACTCAATGGATATTTTCTCTTTTTCACACCTTTCTCTTTAAGCCCTGAGCATGATTGTGTGTAAAAATCAGCAGATCAACAGTTTCTGAAGTACTCAGACCAGCCCATCTGGTATCATCAACCAGGCCACGTTAAAGTCACTTAATTTACCTTTCTTCCTAATTCTGATTGGAATTTCAGAAAGACTTGATTAAGTCTTCATGCCTGAAATCATTGAGTTGCTGCCATGTGATTGGCTGATAGGCTATTTGTATTAAGAGCAATATGTACACGTGTGTCTCTCACTATCTCAGATGTTTGTTTGGTTTTTTCGTCATTTTAAATACTTTCCAAGCTCAGACCTTCCCTATCCATTTCCTGTTTTGCTGAGTATTTGACTATCACGTCATGATCTGGGCATTTAAAAAAAAAAAAAAAGTGTCTAAATCACCGTCCTTTGCTGTCCAGAAGGCCTATGCCCGCTGAGAGTCACGTTAGGTTCCTCTCAAGCTTTATCTGCATATACTGCACCTTGTTATCCAAGTTCTCCTCTGCCTATGACTTGGTGAAGGAAATGAAATGTTGAAATTAGGAAATGTTGGATGGAAATCTACAGTAGATGGTATAAAAGTGAAAGATGTTCACAGGTTACAATGAGAAGGTTGCATGCTTTGATTGTCCTGAAGTGTGGACAGAAAAGATATGCTGAAGAAAATTCTACAGTTTTCTTAACCTGAAAGCTGCATCAGTAAGCGGCTATTTGATCAATCTCCTGTTGGTGTCACTCTTGCTCCTTTTCCGCTCGGAAGTCCCCCTAACGCTCAAAAACAGTCACACACACAAACACGCGCGCGCGCACTCTCGCGCTTCAAACCCGGATGGATGACTTCACCGCTCTGCCTGGGTTTCCTTTATGATCCCGGGATCTCCCACTTCCCTCGCCAGACATCAGCCAGCAACACAAGTGAACGCAACTCTCTCTTTTCTTCTGTCTCTTTTGTACACACACTCTCTTTCTCACACACACAAACACACGGAGTCTCTGCAGCTGCAACAGCATACAGGGACCACAGAGACATCAACACTGGCCCCTCTTGAGGATACGCACCAACTTGCAAAAAGACGAAGGATCTACAACTCCTGAGGAAGACTACCTTTTTCTCGCAAGTGATTCTTCACCAGTCTACGTGCCACAATGTCCGAGGTTCTGCCATACAACGAGGGCAAAATGAGCGGCTACGGGGCGGACAGCGAGGTCAGCCAGATGTCCTTTAGCTGCGGACTGCAGGACACAAGCGCCTTTTTCGCTGCGTCGCAGGCAAAAAGACCCCCAAAGCTCGGGCAGATCGGCCGAGCCAAGCGAGGTAAATGATTGGATTCACACTTTCAGGCTTGTCAATGTAACCGATGCACAAAAGCCTTTATTTATGCGCTGCGTACCAACATGAATAGTGCAAATCTGCGGCGTTTTAAAGAGTGGACAGAAGTGGGAGTTCAGTAATCCTGGAATAGGAATGGTCTAGAATATTCCTTGCACGGTCTTTCTAAAAGGTTCACACAGTGAATATACTTCTCTGTTACAAAGGTCAGAAGTTGTCGACGACATCCTGACTGCATTTACGCACGAAATTGCCTTTGTGCAAGGACACACCCCACAGCAGGGTTAAAGCTTCAGGATGAAATGCTGGCTCGTGGCCATTACTGGGAATAAGTTGTTTTTTTTTCCCCAGGTGCGCGTTGGGGGGGGGGGGGGGGGGGGGGGGGGGGGATGTGCTCTAATGCTTTTTATATATTTATTTACACAACTAAAAGTGCACATCTGTCTACTTTTAGTTTGGTCATTTACTGCGCCACTTTCTCACATCTCATCGACTGTAAATAAATGAAAGAAACAGTGAACCATTGATTGAAAATACATGTCTTTGTTCTCACGGGCTTATCAGTGAAATGTGATGAATCTGAGCTGTACAATGTGAGTAAACATCCTCTTTCCTTTCCTGTCTGCAGTGGTCATCGAGGACGACCGAATAGACGAGGTCCTGAAAGGGATGACAGACAAGTCTTCACCTGGCGTTTAAACGCCAACGATGCCTTGCAGACTGTTTTAATTTTTGATCACCGATTTGAGGCACTTGTCGGCTGTGCATGTTCGAGGATGTTGCAGGAGAAAACGGCAGCTCGATGCAGGCTGGGGATGACAGGAGGGAAATGAGAGAGGCAATGGATATAGCGTGAAGGAGAGCGACGTGAGGAGGAGAGAGGTGAGGAGAGAATGGTGGACTCTGGAAAAGACCAAGATTCATCGTGGGATTGCTGGCAATTCTCCAAACGAGTCCCGATTTTTACTACTGCTGCGCAGCAAGATGTTGAGATGGCTGACACCTCTCTGTATCTCAACTTCTGCTGACTGAAATGATGGATGAACTTGCCATTACTTCACGGCCATCTCTTTCTGTTCCTTTCCAAATAAAAAGCGCTGTAAGCAAACAAAAACACTGCAACTAGAGGGCAAAGCTTAATCTCAGCCCTATTTCTATAAGTTGTACAGTAGGTAGCCTAAGCTCTCAGATGTCCCCCCCTCCCCCTCCCACTCCTTTAGGCTTTGCTTTGTTGATCCAGTCAGCGACGGTGCATTCAAGGGAGCTGTCCTTTCAGCACTGGTCCAACGCATTCCTGTTGCTGCTATAATGCTTTTTGAAAAACAGACCAACCAAACTCCACAATCTGCTAAATAGAGGAGACTCGTTGTATGTATAAAAATATATCCGAGGATGGTGCAATGTTAATATTCTCTGTAGTAGAACCCCATTTCTTTCAGCATTTAAAACAGAAGCTAGACCGCAGATAAAACTGAGAAACAAGCTACATTTTTCTTGCATTGCCCATCAGTGGTTAACGGTGCAAGCTGGCACCTTCATGTAGCTGATTTATACCTGCACATATCTTTCTTTTCCCCCTCTCTTTTGTCTTCTGTTTTGCATTTTCAGAAACACTCAGATATCTACGGAGGCCAGCGGAAACGTGGAGATTCTAGTAAATGTTTTAAATAATGGTCATGAAACTGAAAGTGATTTCTATTATTATTTTTTTTCTTTTATGTTTTGCAATTATTTGTGTTTTTGTCTTCTATGAATTCAGATTTTCTCCATGTATTTGCATGAACTTGTCACTCCGGGTGCCAACGCAGGTGCCGCCACTCTTACCCTGGCACGCTTCTTTTTAACAAAAGTCATATTTGTATTTTTATATCTAAATATTTGTTATTTAAATTATATGCTAGTCTATCGTCTTACAATTCATCAACAGAAATATTTGTACTTCAGAGAGGATATAGCGAATGGGACTGGGCCTCACACAGGCGCATCTAAGATTTTAGTGGACTGGTCTCATTCTATATCAAAGGTCAGACATTTTTTTAAGACTTACTGAATGTGTCTGGGGTTTTTGCACACATCAATGTTAAACTATTATTAAGAAATCGTATACTGTGACTTGAGCTTCGTTGATGAATTTGTTAGAAAATGGCAGTTTTAGAGTATATTGCACTGTTTACGAGTATCCTCAAATAACACAGTGTTATTTGACTGATTTTGGACATTACAGTTTTTGTTTCTTATTTTGTTTATTTTGTACCATTATTTTAAAGAAACTGGATATGGTTTGTTGTGCATGAAACCTTAATATTTTCAATAATGAAATATTGTTTTATGAAGCAAAAAAAAAAAAAAAAAAAAAGCAACAAAAATGTCATGACATTCTAAGAATGAGTTATTGTATATTATGATGCCATTTTCACTGTATTTGGTGAATAAATAAATGGTGACAGAAAATGTTAATGCGATTCCTTGATGTGGCTTTTGTTCCAAGGCATTCAGGCAACAAAACGGTGAACAAAGAGCCACCGGCAGGGACCTGGGCGCCTTGTGCAAATGAAACTAAAGAAGACAAAAAGAAAATAAAAAGCACATTCTCCCAACCACAAACGACTTTTACATCTATAAAGACCACACTTTGTTACAGGGTGGGGGCCTCTGCAGACTTTGGATTTGTTAGTCATCACCTCAGTGATGGTAAATACTGATTCTTAATTAAAGAGTGGGGAAGAAACAGCGATCCATCTGTTGATTTGCTGAATGGCTCCATGCTGGCCTACACTAGCGAATCCAATAAATCGCAAGGCCCCAGGAAAGCCACGATTCACAACACGATGATCTACAAAAACATAGTTCTACAGCAGGGGTGCCCAAAGTCCATCCTGAAGGGCCGATGTCCAGCAGATTTTTGATGTATCGCTGTTCCAACATCTGGCTTCTGCTAAATGGATCACACACAGCCTATGGAAAACTTGCAGGATCGTGGCCCTCAAGGACCGGCGCTGATCACCCCTGATCTACAGTGACTTCATGCAACAGCTCACACACAGGCATGTTCCCACTCACCAAGTAGATTCTCATCTCTAGTGCAACAAGGAAAAACACATATGATGTGTGTAAAGGTCCTAAAATTCAGACATCTTTTTTGGTTTCAGACACAGACAGAGGCTGATCAACTGAGCTTCTTCAATGTGTCAATAAGATTAATGGCATGAGCATTAACACTCATGGGCATTGCTCAGTGGCTTTTGATAAAAGAAAAACAAGTGGCTTTGGTGACTCTCTGGCACATTAACACAAGTCTTAACTTATTTGTCCATATCAAGTTTGCCTAAATGTCACAACCATCTGACAGCAGAAGGTGAACCATTCATCTAATACTCTTGGCTTTTCAGCTTTATCTTGTTGATTCTTACTCACATCAGGTGAGCCAATACACACGCATTTCCTAGAAGCACCCCGGCTCCGGGTGGAGACAACCTCAATCAGCAGGCACTGCTTTTTAAAGCGAGGAGATCTGTGGAATCAGGTGAAAGTGGAAGATGGAGGAAAAGGCCAAAGAATATTCTACTACAATGTTTGCCAGTGATGTCAAGCAGGAAATTGGGTCAGCTGGTATCACTTCTCTTCCACCTGTAGTACACAGACCTGAGCAGCATAGATAACGAGTCAGTGAAAATGAATTGCCCCATGATCACGCGAGAATGTTCCTGGAAACCATGCTGGATGATTTAGAGTTTATTGGTTCAAAAACATCTACAGGATCATTAAAAGTAAGCAAAAGGGTGCAATGGGACACTAAACATGTTATTGCAATGGGACAATAACATGTTTAGACTGATTCTTATATCACTCTGAGAGGAGGGGGGGGGGGGGGGGGGGGGGCTCTAATAGCTGGGCAATGCATCAACAAAGTGTCACAAGTATAACCATCTTCATTCCCATCAGCTCTGTTATTGACCGTTCTGATAACATCAGCACTGTACGAATGAACAAACAGAGATATTGATTATGTTGTGGACAGTGTGTGTTTGTAAGTGTGTGCTCCTGTTTGATGCCATGAACAATTACATGTTTCACAGTAATGGGCAGCTTCACACTACTAACCCTGTCATACGTGTGTCTGTGTACATGACACTTGTACTGCAATTTACGTTACTATTCACAGAAATATGGTACAGTTCCTTTGGCATAATAAAATTTGCATAATAATGCATCATTTCCTAACAAGCTTATGGTTGAATCAAATGGTAAATCATGGAGTATCATAGCTTGGGCTCTAAAGGAGAGGGGTAAGAAATATGTCTGTAAACTGAATTTTGACAGGGGCTGCAAGGTGGCATAATGGTTAGCACTGTGGCCCCAAAGCAAGAAGTGCTCGAACAGGCTCTAAGTTGCCCATAGGAGTGAATGTGAATGTGAGTGGTTGTTTGTCTCTTTGTATTTGCCCAGTGACGGACTGGCGACCTGTCCAGCATGTACCCCACCTCTCGCCCAAAGACCGCTGGGATAGGCTCCTGCTGCCCCGCAACCCTTAATCCCACTAAGCGGTACGATAATGAATGAATGAATTTTGACAGCAAATCCAGCAACACAACAATAACGACAACAAGATTTTCTACAAGCCCAGCTGATGGGAAACGGACCTGTATTTCCACAATAAAACACTGAATAAATATATAAAAACATCTTTATTTAATTTGATTAACAAAGTTCACTGTATATAGCTTTTATAAACTATGTATTTATTAATATCTTACATAATGATAATACAGAAGTATGTAAAATAAAAGAGAAAAAAAGTTTATGTATTTTCAAATGTATTTATTTAAACTTTACAATCTTTCAAATTCAACTAACTAAATTAGGTTGTATTTAGGTCTTGTCACTGCATGCATCTGATTGAAATGAGACTAAAAGAGCTGCCTTTAATCCAAAAAAAAGGAAAATTGCATTTATAGATAATTGTCCTAAATCTATTCTCCAGTCTAAAGGAGATTCTTTTGATCAGGTGAATGAAAAGTTTTGTTTGCTATACTAAATAAATAAAACACGTAAATAAGTGCTTTTTATACTCTATCAAGCTGCAGAGCCCACAGTGTTGATGTGGAACCTAAGGCATGTTTTGCAGCTGTGGATGTTCTGCACGCGTTTACAGGGCATAGTGCTTTGCTCAACCGTAACGCTCCAGTTGAGCATGAATATAAACTGGAGAAAAAACTGAATCATGTTTGTTTACATTGTACACATAATAACCAGTTTCTACTTGGAGCACTTTTCTCATCTTAAAAGCTCAGCCAGTCTCTGTATTCAGTCAGTTTACTGCTTCTACATGTCTTCCTTTTTAAAAATGTTTCCTCTTCTCAGGGTTGCAGTGGTTTCAGTAAAGTGGACTGTTCATTTATCAAATCAGTCAGAAATCTTGCTGCCAGTAATAGTTTGAGGGTTTTGACAACAGGTCAACACATACATGTTACATAATCGTAGCTGCTCTTGCAAGCATGCAATTTATGCTATCTCCCTTGCCAATTCTACTTCAGTCTGACACTGAGGCATTAAACCAAGCTTTATAGCTTTACTCATGCTCAATAAATACAAGTTTAAAATAACTCTTATTTACCATTTGACAAAAACAAGATAGCAGTTTTCCAAAACTTTATGCAATGTCTTAATATTTTGTTGTGTTAATATGTTGTTGTGTTTGGTAAGTCGGCTGCTAGCAGTAGTTCCCCACCGATGGTTTCTCAGGACCCCCATTCATGCAACTACCAGAAAGTTGTTTTTTTTCTTCAAAATAAGGATGAATTATCTGCACCGTGACATTTCTCCGACATGTCTCAATAATGAAATAGTGCAAAGCTATTGTTTTTGACCTCCAAAAATACAGTTCCCATGTGGATAAAACACCCAAATGATTAAAAAAAACAACTCTGTGTCTGAAAGGCTCGGGGTCTCCCTTTGCTCTTTGGGGGAAACCTCTTGGGGACCAAGGGACCCGGCTAGGGAACCAGTGATTTATTTAAATGTTGTAATTTTAAGCCTTTTCATTTAAAAAATCAAACCTTTCTGTGAGCTCTTAACCTATGTGTGGAGGGAGCTACATGTTTTCAAATTGTTCACTCTATTTATTGAGGTTTTCCTTCGCTACTGTCATGGCAGATCCACTCGTTTTGGTGTTCTTTGAAAGAACTAGCTGAGGATAATAAAGCCTTAATAATTCTCTAAACTGCTACGAAAGATGAACTTCTTCATCTATAACTGATGAGCAGCTTTGGTTGAGCTTTGAGGTCAGAGGTTACCTGACTGTCGACTGGAGCAGAGGATCTGATAATGCTCGGGTTAACACAAAAAGTCCTGTGGATGCTACCTCTATGAAAAGTTTGCTGTTCAATCACAAAAACACAGAGAGAAGCACCACAAACATGCAGGTGTCAGAATGCCGAACACAGCAAACCCTACAGCAGACAGATCATTGCAGATATCACTGCAATCTCTTCTGTCATCGTGCAAATACACAAACGCTACTTTTGCTCCATCCCGTATGGACATCCAATAATATTCTTCCTCCTGTTACATAAGTCTGCTATTCAATATACAGTATGATGCTATTATGCTGCCTCAATATGGGTATATATGCATGACTGTTTCTCTTTGCTCACATTGCATCTAACAAATGCAACAATAACAATGCCCTCTGTCCTCTCTGGAATGTTCCAGAGCAGCTTGAGAACAGGCTACAAGAGAAAGGAAAAGCATTTATTCAAAGACTTGGCTACATTTAACATCTATTTTGACTGACGGAGCACCTTTGAATAGCGAATTGGGAGTAATTATAAGCATGAAAACGGAAATAAATTGACCTAATGATTGTAATAATGAGGGTGACATCCACTGGTCCAGTATGTTAAGTGTCTGGTAATAAGTCCTCTGAACTCAAACCCTGTTGGTATAAAACCTTCAAGTGGCCCAGACCACATACACAGTTCAGGTAATTGAAGAGGAACAAGGATAATTTAATGTTTGATTAAATGCATCAACTAGATTAATTACTTATTTCCATTTCAATGCTCCTGTTGGGTCCAACAGTTTTAAAAGTGATACGTCAACATTCAGAACCACTGAATGTCAAAGACAAAGCTCATTGTTTCAGACAGATGCAAAGAAAAAAAACAAAACAAAACAAAACATAAAATCAGTCTAAACTTGGAGAACTTCAGGACCTCATAAAGCTTGTCATTTTTGGTATAAAGCAGGAGTAATGTGGACGGGACCTGGAAGGTTGCCTTCATCTGAACCTGCACACGCAGCAGACTGGCAACCACACCATGGATCAGAGAAGCTTGGATTTTGGGCGCTAGCAGTTTTTATTTGAAAGCTACTTGACAAGAAGGTGGACAGGGAGAGATGGAGATAACATGGAGGTGACAGCATTCTAGTTTCACCAAAAGAAATAGTAGCACTCACACACACAGTTATTTATCTATACAAATAAGATGACCGATCAGAGCAGTCAGTCTTTTTGATAGAGGGGAGTCCTAAATAGACAGCAGCTGAACTAGAGTGTTTCAGGCTGACAAGGACAAGACATGCTGAAATAATGCATAGAATTAGAAAATAATAATAAATTCTTGCAGATCACTATTCATCATCAAACTGAAAATAAGCATGGCATCATCTCTTCGAAGCATGGCCGTATGGCTTTGCTTTGTTGCACAAAGCACACATAATCAGAAGTGAGAATTTGGATAAGAATCACAGAGACTGAGTGTAGTTTCGGGAAGCAGAGCTGAGTTGTGATTCAGTTTGAACACAAACTCAACACAACAAACCCAGAGTTGTTTTGTGAAAGCACGCAGTCGACCTTTTGACTTGTATGATCCATCACGTAACACCCACACAACAAATGGTGCTTCCAGAGGACACGGTGGTGGTGGTGGTATAAGAGGAGCGATGGAGGAAATAAAAGAAGAGAAGCATTGAGCGTGCCATAGATTAGTGGTGTTGCTGCCCTTGGGCAACAGAGCATAGAGGACAATTAGCAGCAGGAGAGAAAAACAATCTGGCTTTGCTTTTTTACACCCAGAGAGATCTGGATCATACAAGATCAGGCGAAATAAAATAAAGAACAGTCCAGAAGACAGGATTTATATGGATGGAAAACTTCTCCTGCGTGTGGTCTCTGCTTCGCGGTTATATAACTTAAGTCCGGTCAAGTTAAATCTCACTGTCAGGGTCTCTGCCAGTCCCACTTAGTCCCGCTGAGGCAGCTGAAAATTAAATTGAAAAGATTTCTGAGTTTTAATATATTCAAATGCTGGCAAAAGACAAATAGAGGTAAGATCAAACTACATGAAGATGAGAAATAAAGTAGCATCATGCTTTAGTGGTATGTAGGGACACAGTCAGCCTCCATCCATACACAGAGTGACGTATCCGTCAAATATTTTTATATGCCAGTTCAGTAGTGTGGCTGCAGCGTTTCTAGTCAATATCAAACCCATGGCCATTTAAGTCTTACATAAGCACCCCCATGTCGCCCATCCTCCAAAGTCAAATAGGTGCCAGGCTGTTCTTCATCCCTGCTACTGAGTTAGTCAGGGAATTGCAGCGATTTGTCACCATAGATACCAGATAGTACCTAGATAAATGTCTGTTTACTCATATGTGTGTGAATATTGTAACAAGAGTATCCAGTTACTTCCATGGTACACTTTGGTAAAGTTACATTCTCTTTCAACTGGAAACACATATAGATAAACTTTTCAATTATTCATTTTTCTTAAAAGTGAAATGTTTATAAACAGCATTTTAATTTATGCCTCTAGCTCAACTGTTCTGTAAACGCTTTTGCCGGTGACATATATCTGCTCCTGCCACCATGAACAGACATGTTCATGTTCCAGTCAAGCTTCCTGAACACTTAAAGAAGTGGTCTTTGTAGTGAGGTTGTATTCAGCTGCCTTTCTGTGGTTAAAATAAAGCAACTAGCAGTGAATATTTTTGTCAAATTGTTGGCATGCCAGACAAACAAATTCTTTGCGGTTTAGCGGTTAAAACCCCAGCTGGGGGGCGTTGACAACACATACTCCCAAATGGTGCCCTAATGGCCATTTTTGAGATTTTCAGTATAATTCCAAAAGTAATTGCAGAAATATAATCATTAATCATGGGTTTACTCTCAGTGAGCATGTCCTCACTGTGTTGGATCAGGACTTGAAATGAATCTAAATGGTGACGATTACATAGCAAACTCACCTAGTTACCTCTGATTGTTTCTATTTAATATCATATTTGTTTTTTAGTTTCTTTTAATTGTTTTATTCTCCAACAAACATTTCAAAGTGTTTCTTTTGAACGTTGCTTTTGTTAAATCACTTCAGCTTGTCTTGTACTTGAAATTTCACCACACAAGTAAACCTCTCTTGCCTGATAGCTTCATGTTTGTTTACAGACAGGTTGGTCTACACTGTAATAGAAATACTTCAATGAAAAAGAAGTAAAAAGAAATAAGTAAAACAAGCTACAGTATAATCAGCTCTGCACACATTCCACACAAGAACACAACTGTTTCTTTGTTTCCACATTTATCATCAGTTGAAGAAACATATACTGCAGGTTGGCCCTGCGATGGATTGGCCAGCTGTCCAAAGTGTATCCTGTCTTTTGCCCAAAGACTGCTGGGATAGGCTCCAGCTTCCCCTCGACTCTGAATTGGACTAAATGGTTAGGAAAATGAATGAATGAATGAATACTGCAGGTTTACCTTCATTATTTGATGTTAATCTCATAATAATGGACAACTGGGTGAATAATTACATCCTTTTTGGATAGACTGATGGATTACCATGGTTTTCATGGTATCAATTGTAGTTGCGTTTCTGTGACACAATAAAAATCTGTTACACAGACCTCATGGTATTGTATTGTTTTGCTAACACCAAAGTTAAAGTTTGTCAAACTGTCATGTTACTCCAGCTAAAAAATATGGTAAGACAGAAGAGCCATCTGAAAAATCACACAGCTTCTTTTTCCCAAGTCTTAAAAATAGGCGGTAATTAGATCTCAGTGGAGAATTAAAAATAAATGATTTCTACTTTATTAATGTGGTACCCCTCCAGTCAGAAGTCTTCCTGTCTGTCTGCACACATAGCTTTCTCTACCCCCTCTCTGGTCTATATTTAAGCAGCAGCAAGCAAGCTGAGACCTGTATCATGTTTCTGCAACAAACTGCACAGGGTCTGCTAATACTTCATGTTTATTTGTATGTGTATACAGGCTGCTCGGCAGGTTGATCAAACCCAATAAATCACTATCAACATTTTCTGACTGGAAACTAAAACATACATGAAACAAATGTAGAAAAATTTCCAGGAGAGCATAAAGGTGATTTTGACTGATATACTGAAGGACTCTACATGCAGGTGATGCAGCTGTTGTGTGCCCCATCTAAACTGCTTCAACCTTAAACTGCAGCGGAGAATAATTTAGTCAGGTTAGTAGATGGAGATTTCTATTATGAAGTTAACACTGCCAGAAAAGTGCTGCAGAGATAGGAGAGGGAACCATGATGAGTCATAGCTAATCTAGTCCATTTTACCAGCAGTGAACTGTTGGCCTAGGCTATCTGGTCAGTTATTTCAGGTTATTATACACCACTTTCTTTAGCATTAAGGATAGCAAAAACAAAACATTCAAACAAACAAAACAAAAAACAACTTTAAGCTGCAAAGTTTATGCTGAAAGTCAGATCTGGACTGTGCAGAAGAAATGTGAAGTAATAAAATACATGGAACATGTTTAAATTTAGTGTCCAACGGGGACATTTTTCCAAGTCAGTACAGCCAGTACAACTTTGCTACTCTACCATCCATGACAAACCCTACAATGACAAACCACCATAACACTAGTAAGCGTTTTGGCAAAAAGTTTCACCTGTATATATGTTATAATTCATAATTCTGCAAGTTTTACAAATCTTTATATGTATGTATGTATGCAGATGGATGGATGGATGGATGGATGGATGGATGGATGGATGGATGGATGGATGGATAGATAGATAGATAGATAGATAGATAGATAGATAGATAGATAGATAGATAGATAGATATTTACATTTTTTAAAAAAATGTATTTAGCACCAATTAACAATTAAGGCCATTAAGGTAATCATAAAACTCTCCAACTTTAAAGCTCACAGCAGACACACTATTACTCTGCTATGATGCTGGACAAGACAAGTAAAAAACAAAACAAACAGGATTTGCTATATTTTCCCAACAGGAAAAACAAAAAATTCTATTCTTCTGACTAGTTTTGATCATACTTTGGCATTTAACATCAAACAGACTTTTACTAGCTAGAGAGAGCTCAGAGAAGAGATAGGATGTAAGATGGATGATGAAATCTGTAAGAATTTCAGTAGTGCGGCTTTAAGATGTAATGCCAATTTATATGCAACTTAATGCAACTTTATATTTAAGATCAATTCAATCCATTTAAAATAAAAACAACCCAATTGAATGTAACCAAACGTTATTACAATTAAATCAAACTAATAATAAGCTAAATTAGCAGAATTTATGATAAAAGTGTCAACATATTACCAGTTTCTAAAAATTGCAGACATCTTATAGAGAAACTAACAATTCCCATAAAATATTATAGATTAAATCTCCCATCATGAACCTCAGGATGGGGAATTAGTTTTTATTTTGTAAAAAACTGCAACTAGAGTAACTGTTTGTCTTTTGTGCTGTAAATATTGCAAATACTTTAGTCCTTTGAACTTTAGACAACATGTCCTTGTTGTGACTCGCTCTCTAGTTTCTTCTTTTCTCCAAGTAACAATTGCAAAGCATCTGAAATGGATCTGAATCATTTATGTAGAAAAAACAATCTTTAAGCTTCCCCAGTAACACCTTAAAAAAAAAAAAAAAAAAAAAAAAGATTTGTCTAATATTATATATATATACACATATATATACACATATATATATATATATATATATATATATATATATATATATATATATATATATATATATATATATATATATATATATATATATATATATATATATATATATATATACATATATATATATATACACACACACATACACACACAAACCACTTGAGAAAATCCTAACATGGTAAAGCATTTCAGTGTATGTGTTCATTGAGATATAAACTTTAAATGCAGTTATTAATTATCAATTTCTTAAGGCTGAGAGGTTCAGTTTCCTCATGTCCCTATCACATGTTATGGTAAGTTTATGAAGGCAGCCTTACAGAGATTGTGTTCCTGAGATTACATCATTAATATGTTCCAGATGTCCTATAAATCAATATTAGACAGGAAGTCTTCCTTGTCTTCGTTATGCACTGTGGTGGCACGGGAGGGTGGAGATTTGCTGTCCTCACGTAGCTTTTGTTCCAGAGCTGCATCTTCTGGGCTGAGCTTCTCTCCTTTGGTCATGACATAGACAAAATATTCAAAGCCTTCTCCATAACTCTGGTGTTTTATTGACCAGTTGTACTGGACTTGAGCGTAGAGGCGCTTCCTGAAGAAAGGCTGGGCAAAGGTGATGGAGACAAACAGGCCTCCGGGTTTCAGGCAGCGACTGATCTGAAAGAAAAAACACAAACACACAAAGGGCAATAAATAAGAGTTTTATTTGTGGACAGACAGAGAACAAAGTGATTTTGTGTCTTCACCATCATAATTTAAAATTTAGTTAACTTCAGCTATTTTCAAGAAGATCATTTGGGAGGATATTGTCTAGATGTATGGGCATGTTCATGTTCTTTAATCACTTTCATAATCAGTTGACACTGTTTTGCATCCAAATGCTTAAATTGATATAAAGTGTATGAGTAATTCAAACTGACTGAAATGATGCAGTAGACTGGATTCAATACAATACCAGTAAACTGAATCCAAACATAAAACCCTCTTTGTTTATTTTTTGTTAGTGTAGTTTGTGAGCGCATTAAGTTTATTTTCATGACCACAAAAAAAGTACAATAGAGAGACTAAAGAAGCACACATTTGCAATAAATGAAATATAAATTCATACTCATTAATAACAAAAAATCAAAACAAAAGACAAGCAACCCATTATCATAATTTCTCAGAAGGCAGAACCAAAAAGTTTTTTGGTCGTTTACCAATTTTTAAGTTGTATATTTAAAGAAGGTTAATGTAAATATTCAATGCATCACACTAAATTATGTCAATATAAAATTTAATAACACCTGTACCCGTACAGGAACAAGAATGTATGAACAGTAATGTTTGAACAACAGCAAAACAATGATGACACAAATGGGAGTCTGCATTGACTATCTTGCTTTTGTTCAGTATTATTTCTAAAGAGGATTTTCAATTTGATCATTGTTTTAGATTTTAGATTTCAAAACTCAAGTTGTTCCTTAAACTCAGTCCATTGATTGCAGGACAAGAAATTTTGTGTTTGTTCTTACAGAGTTAAAAATACAAATACACACACACACACACACACATATACATATATATATATATATATATATATATATATATATATATATATATATATATATATATATATATATATATATATATATATATATATATATATATATATATATATATATATATATATATATGTATGTATAAATTACTTTTGACATGATTTGCTATATTTTCCCAACAGGGAAATTTGACATGGACCCTGGTGCTGTTACATCTGCTGCCTTTAAAACATTTATTACAACACACAACACAACACACAGCATAACCTAGTAAACTATGTTTGCTTTCCCTCACCTGACACAAACCATGGATACTGTGTGGCACTCGAAGAGGATGACTTTTATAGCTGCAAAATGATCCTTAACACAGCCCAAAAGCTCTGTTACACTTCTACAGATGTAAGTTTGTAACATTTGTGCCACCTAAATATTAAAAAAAAATCTATAGACAGAACAAAAAAAGAGGGGTGTTTTTTTAGAAGATGACTAGAGAATTTTACATAACTGGAAATTTTTAGTGGGAAGAAAAGAAGAAAATACTCCAGACAAAAACAGAAAGATTCTTATGTTGAACAAAAGGGATTTTTGTTTGGACAACTTCTTTTTTATCTTAAAAGATGGAATAACAAACATCTCCTTTACAACATATTGCATGAAATATAAAAAAAAAAACCTATCCTTAATTCATCTTATATTTTGGAGTTACTGGACATCTTCAGCTTGTTTGATTGTTTTCGCAGCAGACATTTTGAACAGGATGACAACGAGCTCTCATGCCGATGACTTGAATCCCTGTGCATGTGAAGCTGGATTTATTCTGCTATCGGCTTTAAACTGGTTTCTTTGATATATTCCTGTAAATCTTTCTTTCATAGTATTTTTCATTTTTGTTTTCATGTATCTATTACAGGTGAACTACTTCATAAATTTTTTTTGTTTATGCTTGTTAAGACATTAACGTATCTGCAGTGAAGTTTAGCACAGATTGGGGGGCCAATAATCTGTCCCAGATTTAAAAATGTTTAAAGGTAACTTGGTATCTATAGAAGCAGTCTCTTCTTTGATGATGTATCACAGGTTATGAGAAATCCTCATTTTCCTCATGTAGATGTGGAGAAAAACTACTCTCTATATGATGTCACAGTTTAAGTCATATACCTGTTTACTACTTAATATAAACCTTAAAATCACATTTAGAAACCAACACCACTGAATGTGTCAAATAAATGACCTCAACTTGTCGTCTCTTCATACAGATTCATGCAATAAAAGCCATGGGAGACACTTCAAACACTGATTGTTTCAGTCCTCAGTTCTGCTGCTCCGTTGTGCAGGTCTGATAATGCAGCGTGACAGCATGAAAACTGAGAGTCACTTCAGAGGAATAATTGTTGCTTGGGTTCCCTCACTGGTGTTTTTATCCTCCGCGTGAAAAACACGTCAGCCTCTTGCAAGGATGGCAGAGCTCAAGAAAACATGAGAAAAGTTTACACACTTGCACAGAATATGAAAACTGACAGAAACAGATTTAGTCATACACTGGCAGTGGGTTTCTTTGGAGACAGAAGTGTGTGTGGGAGTAAAGAGACAAAATATACAGAACACTGAGAGGTGTGCAGCAAAGTTTTTGTATTTCACAAACTCTTTACATACATAAACCCTAGCCAATGTCCACAGACACGTATCGGGATCTGGAGGGATTCTTTCATCCTGGTATAACCCCATTTAAAAAAAAAACAAAAAAAAATATCAGGATGTTTTGTGTGAAATGTGAATAAAAACCAGAATGCAGTCATTTGCACATTTCAAAATCTAAACGTTATTCCAGATAGGACACACTTATCAGATGTCAAAACGGAGACATTTTACATTTTTATGGAAAATATGAACTAATTTGGACATGTCCAGGATGTACCCTGTCTCTCGGCAGATGATTGCTGGGATAGGCTCTAGCGTTCCCACAACCCTTAACTAGACCAAGCGGTTAAGAAAATGAATGAATGAATGACTATTAGTTCATCTTGAACATCAACGCTGCAGGGAGAACAAAATACTTGAAAAGTAATTGGAGCAAATTAAAAACAGAGGAGCATTTGACAACTAATTAGGTTATTTGATGACAGGATAACATAAGAACTGCATATAAAAGGAGTGTTTCAGACAAGCAGAGCCTCTAAGATGTAAAGATGGGCAGAAGTTTGCCAAACTGCAGTAACTGCTCCTAGAAGTTGTTAAATAGTTTTAAACAAACTTTCCTTTATATTCGATTTCAAACAAATATCTACAAAGTGCAAGACCTTCAGAAGATGAGGAGAATCAGACAGAGCTTCTGTTCTTGTGGGACAATGTCAAAGTTAAAAACTGCATGGACATTATTTTTGGGTCATCCAGTGGGCGCTGCATTAAAACCATGATTGAAATGATTAAAAGCATCATTCTCTACTGGAAATTACAACACGGGCTCAGGAAAACTTCCAGAAATCACTATCTGTGAACACAATTCCACACACAATCTGAAAGTACAGGTTAGCTTGACTGTGCAAAAATAAAGCTGTATGTGTACACAAGGTAGAAACGCTGGCATCTTCTCTAGACCAATGAGACAAAGTGGAAACTCTTCTGTGGCCAGAAGGTTTAAAATGGTAAAATCTTTTAGATGCTGTATCCTGTATTAAAATAAAGAGGAAGGAGGACATTTGTTATTGTTAACAGTTTAAAGGCTGCATCTCTGATGTTTTGGGGTCACATTAGTGCTCATGGAACAGGAAATTTGTAAACACAGGAAGGATTTAGAGCAACATCCATAAAACATCTCTATCATGAAAAGCCTTGCATATTTCAGAGAGACAATATTAAACACCATACTGCATCCTGCCCTGAGATGGACTGGTGAGCTGTCCTGGGATAGGCTCCAGCTTCCCCGCGACCTTTCATTGGATTAAGCAGTCAGGATAATGAAGGACACTGCATCCTGCCATGACTCAGCACAAATGGAGGAATCAAGGCTGATTTCAGGTAAAAAAAAAAGTTTATTAGGCAAACGCACAGAGTCCAAGTAAAGAAGTCAGGCAGCAGGAGTGGGCTCAATACCATGCAGAGTAACGGACTGGCAAAGAGAGACTAGAGATACTGCGCTTAAGATGAAGAGTTTGATGAGGTGATGCATGGCAGATGTGCTCTGTCCAGGAACCCCCCCCCACTTCTCAGACATTTATGAACAACTGTTAAACAAAGAGGGAATGCTAAAAATAAAGCTCAACGTGACTGTACAACAATAACATCTACTGTTAAGTTGTAGCGTTGTCCTTGGCAAAAGATTTCAACCTCCTTTTCTTCAGTGTTAGCATTGCTGGTGTGTGAATGCACAGGAATGTTTCGGTGGTGGTCTGAAAGGATGTTCGCAGTGTGGCTGCCATGTTTCTGTCAGTCTGTCCCAGAGCAGTGGTCGCTACACATATGTAGCTTCCCATCACTAAGCATGAGTGAGGAGTGGATGAATAACTGATCCAATGTAAACGTTTTAAGTGCCGTCGGTAGTAAAAAAAACAGTATTAATCTAATCTATTATTACTATTATAATTGTTGTTGTTATTATAATTAAGTTAATAAGCTCTGATGTCTCTGTGGGCGGTTTTACGACAGGGCTTAGGCGTGACATGAAAACAGTCATGGCGAAGTCATGAAGCGAGGAGTGGTTGTGTTTTGTGAATAACCTGTGGTAGAGTACAGAAGTGCTCCCCGTTGCTGCTATGGTCTTCAAGAGAAGAGTTACTTTGAAATGAGCACGTGCATCCTGCTCTTCTCACATGATTCATATCAACCAGCAAGCAGCCCCACAATGAATTATTCATCCTCTGCTGTGACATGGAAGACAAGTGTGAGGAAGGGTGGAGAGGGTTCTTGGATATGGAATAAAATAAGCAACAGAAACTGGAAGCTGAAAAGTCCAAATCTGGGTATTCTTGATACGATCATCACAGATTCTACACCGAGAGCGGACCAGCTGCATTGTGCCCATTGGCTTTCATCTCTCATTGAAACACACTTTGACTTTTTCAGTTTGTACTAAAATAAGCAACTAAATGAGCAAGATTGCTCTGGAACTGTTGAAAGCCAACATTGCACTTTTGGCGAAGCGAAGTGCTTCTGGTGGGAAAATAGTCTTAAAACTGCCAGGTAATCATCTGTAGTTGATGAGAAAGTTATATAACTTGTAGCTTTGAGCAACACCATTTTGATTGCCAAAAAAGTGTCATGTTTCTCAACATATCAGAATTTTATAAGGCTGTAATCATTAGTTTCTATTTATTAGCAACATATCTCTGTA
The DNA here is from genome assembly GCF_933228915.1 of Telmatherina bonti. Taxonomy (NCBI): domain Eukaryota; kingdom Metazoa; phylum Chordata; class Actinopteri; order Atheriniformes; family Telmatherinidae; genus Telmatherina; species Telmatherina bonti. The sequence goes on along the minus strand of NC_136625.1, from coordinate 24,531,691 downwards.
AACATATATGTTTATGTATATGTAAGGAGATTTAAATATGAAGAATCTGTAGGAAAAAGAAAAACGTTGGTGTTGGATCATCTGGGTTTTGAGAGTCTGATGGCTGTTTAAGTTGAAATACTATTAAAACAATCACTTTTACATTGCATATCATTTTTCTTAAAGTTGCAGGCTGATTTTAATTAATTTGAAAAATGTCCATTTTCTCTGATCCCCAGTCTCAGCCTCGCTAAACATCAATACTGAAGTATTAATGCTACGTGTCTTTAGTTTTTGGCTGCTTCTGGGTAAATCAAACCCCTAAAGTTTTGTGAAAAAGTATTTGCCCCTTTCCTGACTTCTTACTGCTTTGCAAATTTGTCACACTTAAATCTTTCAGATGATCACGCACATTTCAATCATGGACAAACATAACATCCTTTTATTCATTTATTTTCCTAACCGCTTAGTCCAATTAAAGGGCGCAGGGAAGCTGGAGCCTATCCCAGTTGTCTTTGGGCGAAAGGCAGGGTACACCCTAGACAGCTCGCCCGTCCATCACAGGGCCACACAGAGACAAACAAACGCTCACGCTCACGCTCACACTCACACTTATTGGCAATTAAAGTAACTAATCAACCTAACATGCATGTCTTTGGACGGTAGGATGAAGCCGGAGTACCCTGAGAGAACATGCAAACTCTACCGTTTCTTGCCCAGTATTTGACTCTTTCTAAACATTTAGTCAATTCTAGCTCTTTAGATAAAGAGCAGTGAAACTACAAGGTTTTTCCTTTTGCAAACAAAAAATATGGAAGTTATAACTTCTCCTCTAGCTAAAATGCAGTTCACATGTCCAGAGCTCCAGAGGTCGGAATTAATAACGAAATTACAACAGGAGTCTAAATATGCAAACCTGACTTCACCACCTCAGCCATTATTCATAGCATTGACATGCACGCGTGCACTGTGTACCACTGCGGTGTAACTCCAGAGGCTTATGTCATAGGTGAATGAAGGACTGAGGTCATTGAAACCAAAGATGACACTCAGCTGAGGTAAACAAATCAGCTATAACCACAGTAGGACTGATAGTTTAAGAGGGAAGCCAGTGGAAGTAGGAAAACACGCTGTCATGCTTAAGACTGTTTATCACAAAGTAGCACCTTGGCATATAATAATTCCAGCTTCCCCTTCACACCATGTGTGTTTCTGGACACTTCACCGAATAAGAGTCAGAAGAGGATGCAGCTTGTTAGATGAGTCATATCTCTACACCATATGCAAATCACAGATGCGAGCCTTATCTACACTGACACACACATAACACACATTTAGATTTACTAACAGGGATGAAGGTTAATGGTATATAAAACCAAAACACACATCCATAAACAGACACAGACCACGATTTCAATCCAGCCGTTCTCAGAAGACATTTTTGTAAGATGATCTAAATTGGGGCATACGGTTAGAGAACCAGGGAAACCACTCTGTTAATACTCATCTTTACACATTGTACTGAAACAATATCTCAGCACACACACACACACACACACACACACACACACACACACACACACACACACACACACACACACACACACACACACACACATAGATAGATCATGGCTTGTTCTAAATTATTCAGTGTGGTGGCGGAAGCTTGTGTCTAAGTGACCTGACCTGTCTTGAGTGCAACAAAGAGGAAACATGAGATTCAGGTTTTAGTTTCACAGCAGAATTTCCAGGTGATTCCTGTGGGCCTTCACGTGAAAATAAACATTTAAGGAAAAAAAAAAATCCAGTGTATTTCTCTCTAAATAAAAAGGAGGTGAGAGGAACAGGCAGGTGTGATGATAGCATGCTAGAAGATAAGGACACTAATCTTTAGTGAATTTCTTTTTGTATGTTTTTCCTCATACAAGCCCATTAAGATGCAGATATAAAACAAGTGATGCATGTGTGACTGGCTTCCAGCCACCAAGCCCCAACAAAAAAACCCAAAAACATCAGTTTTGAAAATGCTCGGGTGTAAACACAGCCCTGTAAATGAAAAGAAAGACAGCCAGTGTCCTCAGAACAAGTCTCCAAGACCTTCCGCCTGGAGAACTACTGCTCAAGTCTGGCTCCTTGCAAGCAAAACACGAAGAAATGACGACCGACTCAAGACTTTTGCCCAGTTCTGTGTGTATTGGGAGAAACAAATGAACTCGTCTGAACCTTTGAAATATTAAGTTTGTATATGTCAGTGCAAGTCCCCAACTGACCTTTCCACATTAGCCAGAGAAAAGATAAGTTGTCAGTCCAAGGAGAATGACATTTCATCTGCTCACTAGTCTTTTGCTCTCCAGGTGTGCATCCTAAATTTTTTCTATTCACTGCTTTGACTGTCTGTCCTCAGTGGACAGCAATATTACAACTCATCCTGTGCTATCTCCATTCTGTCCTCCATGAGCTCAGGTTTGCCTGCAGACATTGTACATGAGACAACTGATTATCTTTGGTGGTGAGTTGAGGACAGAGCGGCGGATGGTCTCCGCTGTGCCACTTCTCACAGCAGGACCCTTAAGTCACCTAAGCTGGGTTCAGTTGAGATCACAAAGGTAAGTAAGTGGCTACTGAAGCAGTGACAATCCTCTTTAATTCTTGTGCAACAAGAACAATCTTTCATTGAAAGAAACTAAAATGTATTTGTTGTTTCAGAAAACATTAAATAGCTATATATTTTGTAAATGTCTGCAAATAACATGTACAACAGCCTCCTTTGGAGAAAATGTGCAAGTAACCTAAGAAAGAAAACTTGGTAAACCTAGGTTGCTACTGAATGAGCCATTGGGTGTTGTTGAGCCAATAGCATGAATAACTTCCATCTGAATGTGGGGTGTCAGGAGTGAAAACAGCCTTTTGTCCTGTTTAAGTCAAAATTTGGGCAGATAACCCACAGTGTGACTGCCTGGGAACACCCAAAGCAATAGAAAGTGTCCCTAAAGGCTTTTGTGGCTGCAGAAAGTCCAGTCTAATAGACTAATAGTTTTATCATGAAACAAATGTAGGTAGCAGAGCTTGAAAAAAGTAATCACATCTGTCAAAGACAGAACTCCATGATGGAGACGGACTCAGAACATACGGAATGATAAGACAAAAAAAAAAAATCAGTGGTTGTGTTGCATCGATTTTTATGCTTTAAAAACCTGTCCGTGTCAAAAAGGCTCTGCCTTGCTTTGCAAAAAATAGCTTAAATTGATGACGGGAGCTGAAGGTATGGAGGAAGATTAGTGAGGGGCAAGCAGAGGTGAAGGTGGTGCTTTGCGTGAGTGTGCACCCACTTCACCGTGGGTGAGGCGGAGCTGATCGGTGGGAATAGACAACAACAGAGAGCTATCTCTGGCTACCAGACCTGCATGGACCACAGCTACCACCTTCTTTAGATATACTGTACACCCACATGCAAGCTCAGATACATGCACTTTCAAAAACACACCAAAACTTACTTGCATGCTGACACATCCGTTCATGAGCACACACGCACTTGAAGTGGGGCAAAAAAAGAAAGAAGGGAGGAGGTTCACTTTTTAATTTAGGTCATATTTTCATATCATACCTTGTGAATTCTCACCCCTCCACTCCGAGCTTATTTACTGGTATCATGTAGCTCTGCAGACCCCCTCACTGCAGCTCCCCCCCCCTCCTCTTCAGGAGATGAGGTAAAGGGAAAATGAGTAGGCGAGAGACGAGTAGAGGGGGCTCATTGGCTCATTGTGGGTCTCCTAACGAAGTAGATCTGCTCTTCTGCTCCTTCCTCAAAGGGATTCGACAGCTTGATTTGTTTCCTTCATTCTTCTATCCCTGTTTTATCCCCCCCTTTTTCCTCCTTCTGTCTCTAAACCACCTTTAAGAGCTAAAATGTGCAAATACTTTCCTGTAGAGCATCATCTCCCTGAAGAAGCTTCACATGCAACAGCGAGTACGTAGAAATTCACCTGAGTGGGCTTTTGCTGCATGAGCACAGTCTCTTTTTCAGGAACAGGTTTGAAAAGAAAAACTAGGGTTTACAAATGTGTTTTAAAGTAAAAGCAGCAAGTCCGAATGAGCAGAAAACCGAAGGTTTAAACACACCCATGTTCCCACTGGAAAGCTTACAGTATCTGGAGCAATGATGAAAAACATGCAAAACGTGAGAGTGTTGGATTCCCCCCTCCCACTTCTTGCTTCCTTCCTTTTGCCCACCCACCTTTCCTCCCCCAATTTTTTTTTTCTCCTCACGCCATCTCCTCCACCCACTGACTACATAGATAAATTATACATTAGAAAGCTTCTTTTCTTTGCTCTTTTTTCCCTCCACATATCTTCACCCTTGCCTTGCTGGGGTAAAACTGCTTCTTTGTGTGTGTGTGTGTGTGTGTGTGTGTGTGTGTGTGTGTGTGTGTGTGTGTGTTTGGCAGAGCACATAATGCTCTGCCAAACAGCTCAACCTGATTTATGATGGTGATTTCTAGGCTTAACATCCTCCCATAAGATCAGGTTGTGTGGGCTTGTGGAGGCAACTGTAAGAAGAAAACTACATCCAGCTTCTCGAATCAGCGCATCTATCTCTCTCACGCCTTGCGTTTCCATGGAGAAAGTTTTGCAGTGGTCACAGTAACGTATGTAGGTCAGAATGGGACGATGCTAAAACAAAAACACAAAGCAGCACAGAAGTGAGACTCCTGCCTTCATGGATTCAAGCAGAGACAAGAAAGTTAAACTAACAAGCAGATACAACAAGAGAAAGCAGCTCACACATTAGAAAAGTACCCTGAATGTTGACTGCCATAATAGGCATAATTTCTTTGTGAGTTAAGGCTTTTCGGCACACTGCCAAGCATAACTGTGTGTCAGAAGTTTTTCTCAGCAGCTTTATTAGTGGTGTTATAGTTGGTGAATGCAGGAGCTCAAGAAAGACAAAGAATCACCCTTTTTTTGACAGTAAATGTAGCTCTGAAGTAGGTCACTGCTGATGCATTGGCAAAGTGCCTCTTCAACACGAAGAAAGCTGAAAGCTCGCTTTAAAATGAAGGAAACTCTCATCTTCAGGCTAATATTGCACGACAGATTTGTGCTGTGTGTGTTATGTGTGGACTGACCTCTGTCTCAGTGATCAGCATCTTCAAATTCAGCCACCACATTCTCCCCTCATGGCAATCTGGCATGCCAAGCTTAAAATAAAACCTCTTTTCATCAAAAAATAACCGTCTCTTGCTTTTATCTCTTCTTTCTCCTTTATCTCTCCCACTCCCCCTCACTGCCTCCTCACCCTTTCTGCTTTCCCTTCTCCACTGGGGACCAGAAAGAGGTTTGCTTTAATTACTGAACTACTTTTCACACCGGTGGAGAAAGACAGAGACACATTTCAGATACACACACCCACTCATTGTGTCGTGCTCCCAGCTCTATCTTTCATCCAGATACTCCCCAGTGTGAGCGTGTGAACGTTACTGTGTGTTTAATTTCACGAAGACTCCTTTAAACATGCCTCATCCATGGTCACTTCTTTATAGCAGCATGCTATGCTCAAATATGCTAAATTAATTAAGCTATGTTTGCTATTCCTGGCTCAGTGGGATGAAAAAAAAAAAAAGGGTGCAAACTTTGTGAAAAACTTTGTGGTCGAAGGCATGGAGTCAGCGAATGTGCAATTAATAAACTCATCTTCCTTTGAGAGCAGCTCAAAAATGCAAAACTCTGAAGAATGAGAGCAGCAGAGAAAGCAGAGCAAAACGTGAGCGGCTGGTACAGTGACACGTTTGGCTTCCAAGCAGGCAGTGAGAGGAGGGAGTGTGATCCTTTTTTCCTCTTTTTTTGTATCCGCTGCAGCTCTTTTGTCACAAGCTATGTTTTGAAGCCCGTGCCACTTCAACTTGTACTGAAACATGCATTGTTGCTTGATGGTTTCATGAATTTTATAGATTTTCTGCATTAAATTTTAACCTAAACCATGATCAGTTGGTATTTTATTCACTTGGGAAAGATGGTGTAATATCGAATCACTGAACATCAAAAGTGAATCAACACGATTATAAATTAATTTGATGAGAATTGATATATATTTTTTGTTTTATAAACTATGAAAGGACCTTAAGAAGTCTCTCAGTCTGAGATATTTTCTGATCTGAGATTTATTTCAGTGTTGCATTTTTAAAAAAAAGTAATATTTACATGTATTTTGATCTGGATAAATGATTCAAATGGGAGTACTTCTTTTCCCCTTTATTTGGATGATGTGCTTCCTTTTTTTTTTTCATTTTTGCAGTAAATGTTTGCTACAGCCTTGGTATCTTTTTATGTTTTTGTCCCCACAAAAACTTTTCTACATAATTTGATTAATTATTTTACCCTTTAAAATATTTTCTTAACATATTACACCCAAAATAATGCAAATCATCATAATCAGAATTAGAAAAAGTACTATTTATTCAAATAAAACCCACAAACACCTAATTTTTTCCATTTAGTATAGACATGCATTTTCACAGCCACGTATGCTGAATCACCATGAGATCTTGACAAATGTGCATGATAAATGTCAGTATGCCATCAAATGACTCATAAACTCAAAGTATTAAGGTTAAAAATGTTATTAATGTTTACACAAGTGATAATGTTTATAAAAATGTTGTGCAACAATGAGAACACTGCTCCATGCCTAAAGTTTGCTATAAATAAGGTGGACGTGCAAAAGTAGGCACATTTTCCACCACCGAAGCTTTAGAAATTCACCTGGGATTTTTCAAAACTTTGAAACATTTCCTCCAACATTACCCAGGTGAAGAACTTTTCCATCTCCCCCAAACTTCCCCTGAAAAAAGCACCTAATAGAAAGTGAGGACTTTGTGAGAAGAACTGCTTACCATACTTGAGCTCTGCACTTTTGTTCACAGTTTGTTTAAAAAAATGTGTGGCTGCAAACACTTTTATTTTACTTCTACAAACATAACTCTGGGTTTTGAGCTTTTTAAAAATGGGAGCCAGGCGATGGACAGACGATGACACCCAGGCTGTTTTAGTGTGTTTGCCAAGGACAGCGCGGCTTTGAGTCAGCAACTTGTAACCACAGTGTGTATTGGCGAATAGCCAACAAGCTGGCAGAGTTGAATGTGGGACACACGGAAATAAATTCGGAGAAAAAGTTATCAGCCTGATTAGAATACATTTTGCGGAACTTTGCGGTGTGGTGGAAATGCAAACCGTGCAGATTACCAGGGATTCTGCCATCCTGGTAAATAAATGCAGGTGACAAAACTTCCTGGAAATGTTGGTGGAAAACCCCCTACAGAAGTAAAATAATGGAATAAAAATATAAACAGGGATTAATTAGAAATCGTCTTGTTGAATAAGTGTTATCAATGACAACTATGCATTCCTGTCAAACAGCCTTAATTCTTTTGTTAAACATGGAAGCATCATGGTAGAAGAAAATTCAGGTCTTTCTGAATCTTATGAGAAAGTCTGGCTTTGCTCCAAGACAACATCTGAAAGCAGATAATTAACACATCTGCTTTAAATACATACACAAATTCTCCACACAGATCAACTAAACCAGTTTATATCCTCTCAATAAAAAAGTGCAAATGCAATATCTTTGTTTTTTATGGGTTTGAAAGTCTGACATTATTCTAGCTTCTCAGCTGCATTTCAGTAGCTTTTATTCAGTTATTTTGAGTTCAGTTCAATTCCAAATCAGCATGGTCTTTACTTAATGTTAATTCTTTTCCCTTTCTTTCTTGTTTTTACTTTTAAATTGTACTTCTATTTTTTTTTCTAATGTTTTATTTTCTCTGGAAAGCACTTTGAATCACTCTGTTGTTGAATTGTGCTTCATAATGAACCCGCCCTGCCTACCTGCCAAGCTTTTTTTATGCAGCAATATGGAATACTGTTAAAGTTCACAAACTTCCATGCACAATAATTATCCATTAAATTGTTGTGGATAGATCTGCGACAGTGATAATAGCTACTGTACATTTGGCAAGGCTTTCTTCTTTCAACTTGGACGGCGGTTAATGTTTTACTACTTTACATAATTTTCCATCAGCCATAAGCTGCCAGACAGCAATGCAAGAGTCAATCAACACTGACACATACTGTGGATGGACCGAGAGCCAAAACAGAAACAACTACATCAGTAAAGTGTTTCTGTCCTCTTAAATGGGGAGGCAGCCATAAAGAGCTTGGCAGCAGCTGGAGAAGGAGGGAAACACAGCAAGAGAGGCAGCGCGGGAAGTAAAAATGGGCCACTGTGTCTGGCTGCTGAAGGGGTCTCCCGTGGGACTGAGAAGGGGGACAGGACAGCTCGGTGGAGGTTCCCACGGCACACTAACACAGTCCACTCTATTTGAAGAGCCACCATCACAGGGAAGTCACTAAAAAGTGGAGCTAGCACTACACACAATACATCACCTTGTTACTTTCTCTAAATCCTGCTCAGCTTGGGAGCAGTAATACCCAACGATCATGATGATGTCAGATGATGTAACTTGACAATGGACATCGAACTTGAAACAGAAGCCGACCGACTTATGTTTCTCTGAGCACAAGTTGCACCAATTGGATGATGGCAGCTGTGATGGACTGGCAACCTGTCCAGGGCGCACCCAGCCTCTCACCCAATGATAGCTGGAGTAGGCTCCAGCTTCCCCGCAACCCTGAATTGGAGTATGTATGTATGGATGTATGTATGGATGTATGTATGGATGGATGTATGGATGGATGGATGGATGGATGGATGGATAATGGCAGCTGTAAAGTGTCCAGAGCAGTATTTCTGAACTAACGCATATGTTGGAAAGTTCAATAAATAATGCATCGTTGTAGAAAGGTTTTATTAGCAAAACCAACCCCTTAGTCCTCCTCTTCTCAGTACTTCTGATTAGTAGAATTTAAGAGTACAGTTTGATTTGTTGATCATTTTTGATTTATACCTAATATCATCTTTGGTATCACGTAGCTTGAAGTTGTGAATACATATTTAAGGGAGCAATAAGCAGAAATTTGTAATTAGACAAATGGATTAAAGGAATTAAAAACTGCTTTATAAATCTGTGAAATCTGTGGTTGATATGGCCATAAATTACCCAGGAAAAAGGAAGATATGGAAGGAAGCTAAGTGTAATTCATCTGAAGTATAGCATGATGTCACACAGAGTGTCTCTCCTTTGATGAGGTGGAGGGAGGTGTGACTCCTGACACACTTGTTTTGGGTTTAAAGACAGGGCACAACAGCAAACTTCCTGATGAAAAAAGTTTGCTGTCTGCTCCTTAAGGTTTGTGAGTAAGGTTGGATACAAACTAATGAGAAAGTACAGGATTACTCCAACTTCATAAGCACACTGAGTAAACCCATTTTTGTTTTATAGCCATCACAGTAACTGGTCAGTTAATCATGTTGGCAAGTGGACAATGGTCCACTCTCTCCAACACTCACTGGTTTACATACAGCATGTATTTCTTTTTAAGTGCCACAAAGCACAACAGAAATCCTCAAGATTAAAGACAATTACTGAGAAGTTCTTCCAGTGACAGTGTGCCCACTCAATGCATGTTGTGCAGAATGCAGAGCATTGATTACCTGCCACTGAGAGACTGTAGAGCAAACTAGATGCAAGAAACTTGCGTACAGCTCAGGACTGCTGGAGGCGTGGGCAGGCCAGTTTCCATAACAACATACAATAAATAAATAAATAATTGAAAAATACAGGAAAATCTTAGCAACTTAGTATTCTTAAAGTTTGGGTGCAAGAGAGACATTATTTACATCTATTTCTTTTTAATTACATGATAAACAGATTTTTTTTTTAACCCTGTCATGTCTAGCATTGTAGCAGAAGACCATACAGAATGGTAGTCTGTACGCCATATTTAGCCAGACAGATTTACTTTATCAAGGGAGACATGTCTTATATATGCCTGCCCTTGATATTATAAATTTTTTTATCATTATTTTTACTGAGATCGTCTGTCCTGATTCGGCAATGCGCTAAACCTTTCAGGGAAACAGAGGGTAGGACAAGGAAAAAACAAAACAGAAAGAAAGGAGAAGAGAGGAGGGGACCAGAAATATATTTGCATATATATATATATATATATATATATATATATATATATATATATATATATATATATATATATATATATATATATATATATATATATATATATGTCTGAAGAACTTGTAAAAATTACACTGTGTACATAAAATCCAAGGTAACCAATAGAAGTTTTATTTTAAATAAGGTAAAGTATGTTCTCATCGCCAACACATTGAGAGTAGTGTGAGGCAACACTAAGAGTAGCATCATCCCCTAATTTCTGCTGCAGAAAAGAGCCCTAAAAATAATTCATAAAGTAGGTTATAAATAACATACTAACAGACTTTTTATTTTGTCTGGTATATTGAAAATAATGGACTTTGTTGAAAGTAAAGCTTTAATAAAGTATAAAGCAAAGAACAAATATATATCAGAACATTTACCGAACTTGTAAGATGAATTCGAAGATAAGGCGTGCAGACGCTAGTTGGACTCCAGGTTTGCTCAAACAACTATAAGAAAGGCATATTTCTGTTGCAGGTGTTGAATATTGGAATTCTGAAAATGATAACTTCAAGAGTTGTACAGTACGGAAGTGTAGAGCTGTCATCCTCATAAAAAAAAGTTTGGGCCTTATTACGTTATAACGTGATAGTTTTATTGTAAAAACGTGAAACGTATCACGTTATAACGTGATAGTTTATTGTAAAAACGTGAAATCTATTATGTTATAACATGATAAGTTTATTGCAAAAACGTGAAGCATATGTATCTGAAAACGTGAACTTGGTAATTTTCGACTTTAGATGAGGAAATTGTGTGCAGGGTGGATAGGAGATCACAAATTACTCATACAGGACTTGATAGAGTTTTTCATCATACTTAGGTTGAGACATTGTGAAATTATGGTGCTTTGGAACACTTTCGATCACATTGTAATAAATTTGCATAGTTTAAGGACAGTTTTAAAAGACATGGGTCTGTACAGAAGGAAAAATGAGTCCAATCCCCATGACGTGGCATAATTTCTAATTGAAACTTGAGGGCACGAGATTTGCTGTGAATGCAAACATCATTGGTGCATCCAAGTGCCGTCTATCCATTCCTCTTCTACCGCTTATCGGGGGTCTGATCCCGGGGGCAGCAGCCTAAGCAGGGAATCCCCCCTCCTCAGCCAAATGCGCTCCCGGGCCAGCTGAGAGATGTAATCCCTCCAGCGTTCAAGTGGTTATACGTTTTTACATTAAAACATATCACGTTATAACGTGATATGTTTCACGTTTTTATAATAAACTATCACGTTATAACGTGATACGTTTCACGTTTTTACAATAAACTTATCACGTTATAACGTGATATGTTTCACGTTTTTACAATAAACTTATCACGTTATAACGTGATATGTTTCACGTTTTTACAATAAACTATCACGTTATAATGTAATGAGGCCCAAACCTTTTTTTTTATGAGGATGACAGCTCTACGTTTCCGTAGTACAGAACTAATTTATCTTACAAATGTCTCCCTATCAGTGGAACATTTCCCAGTGTAGAACTTTCTGTAATGGCATGTCAGACACAATGTGTTTAATATCGCCATGTCACAAAATGCTGCATTCAATGTCATGTGCGGGACCAACAATCTTTCAGCTGCAGAGCTGCTGCAGTGTACCATCTGTCTGAAGGATTAATATTCGCATAGCATATGTGAAGTCTGTGGTTGATAAGACCATAAATACACAGGAAAAAGGAAGATATGGAAGTAAGCAAAGGGTAAATTCATGACAATCAAATTCAGTTGCTGAAATTAACAAAAGAAATTAAAAATAAAAAAATAATTGTTAACATGATGTAGCATCATAGGTGTGGCACAGATGTCTGTAACATGATACCTACACAATTAAATTACAGTGGAACGCTCACTGTTTACACCAACTGTGCTTAATTATAAATTATTTGCTTTGGATAATTATGGCAATTTCTCAGTGAATAATTGAATCTATAGAAATTTTAACATGACTATCTATGTTTGAAAATGTTTCCATAATTTCATTTTTCTTAGTGTGCAAGTTTGCAACAACGTACCATATGAAAATGCAAATATTAGGCAACTAAGACATAGATAAAACTTTGATTAAGACATTCTTCTGACCATTTCACATTGTACAAATCAAATTACAGTCTCTGGAAATGTTACAATAGAACTTTTGAAGATTTTTCTGCTGTTGGAAACATGAAAATGAATGCAGAAGTGCCCAGGAACATCCTGTATGTCCTGAGTCAGCCAAATCCACTTAAAAACTCTGAACAGACCAGAAGAGGATTTGTGATCATAACCACACAGCCAATTCCAACTGCTATCAGGCAGGAGGCTGGGTATACCCTGTATGGGTCTCCAGTCCATCTCAGAGTAAAATGAAAAAACAAAACCCTCACGCAATCTCACAATCATCACTGGAGTCAATTCTGAATCATCAATTAGCCAAATGTGGTAGCTTTGGGACTCCACACAGAAAGGCCCAAATCTGAACCAGGCAAATGATAATTGGACTAAATTATTTCACACTTTGTGAGCTGCTGTTGCACAATTGACATGCTTAAACATTGTAAGCTACAGTCATTCATTTACACATCCAGCACTTCTTTGTATATAAGGGGAAAACCAGAACTGCTAATGCAGTTCACACACACTATCACACAGTGATGAATGAATCAGAGGAAAGAAACATAGGGTTTAGTGTCTTTCCCAGGAGTGTTGGACATGTGGACAGGGAAAGCCAGGGATTCAACCACAACCATCAGTATTTGCAGATTGCTCCATGTGATGGGCTTGGGCCGTAGTTAGAAATGTCTTCACACTTCCTTTCATCTGGACATCACAATCATCTCTCAGTGTTCTTTGTCCACAATTAGACAACATTTTTCTTTCTCTCTTGACCAAGCTTCTCTTCACACAAAATCAGACTTAAACTCATTAGGCGCTACATCATAAGACCGTTCTATAACGATGCCTCTACTGTCTCATTACAGAGTATAAAAAATCAGACAAAAGTGTTGGAGCTTTCACGGTCAGGCAGTCATAGCTGCAGATGGTAAAAAGTGATGGGTAAGAGCTCAGAGGAGTGAAACTGTACTGTATGTGAGGGAAGAGAGGAGCAACTGAAAAGCCATTAAAGCAGTGATAACTACAAAAGGGTGAGAAGCAGAAAATGGTGGTTGGAAATGTAAATTACAAAGAGGAGGAGAGATTTGACAGATGAAGAGAAAGGAGCAATCATGCTTTAGTCTTTTCAGAAAGCCATCCATCTTCTGCTGCTTATCTGGGGTCAGGTCGCGGGGACAGCAGTCTAAGCAGGGAACCCCAGACTTCCCTCTCCCCAGCCACGTTTGCCAACTCTGCGGGGGGTCTCCTCCTGGAGGGACGTGCCCGGAATATCTCACCAGGAAGAAGTCCAGGAGGCATCCTGACCAGATGCCCGAGCCACCTCAACTATCTCATCTCTATGTGGAGGAGCAGTGGCTCTACTCTGAGCCCTTCCCGGATGACCAAGCTCCTCACCCTATCTCTAAGGGAGAGCCCGGCCACCCTGCGGAGGAAACTCATTTTAGCCGCCTGTATACGAGATCTCGTTCTTTCAGTAACAACCCACAGTTCATGACCATAGGTGAGGACAGGAACATAGATCGACTGGTAAATCAAGAGCTTTGCCTTCTGGCTCAATTCCTTTTTCATCACAACAGACCGGCGCAAAGTCCACATTACTGCAAATGTAGACACCGATCCGTCTGTCAATCTCATGCTCCATCTTTCCCTCACTCATGAACTAGACCCCAAGATATTTAAATTCCTCCAACTGGGGCAGGACCTAACTCCTGAGGCGGAGACGGCAATCCACCCTATTCCGGCTGAGTATCATGGTCTCAGATTTGGAGGTGGTAATTCTCATCCCAACTCGGCTGCGAATCGCTCAAGCAAGAGCTGGAGATCACGGCCAAATGAAGCCAACAGGACCATGTCATCTGCAAAAAGCAGAGACCCAGTCCTGAGGCCACCAAGCTGGGTTCCCTCAACACCTCAGCTGCACCTAGAAATTCAGTCCATAAAAGTTTTGAACAGAATCGGTGACAAAGAGCCTTGGCGGATTCCAACCTTCACAGGAAATGAATCTGACTTACTGCCGGCAATGGCGACCAAGCTCTGACACCTGTCATACAGGGACCGGACAGTCCGTACAAGGGGGGCAAGTACCCCATACTCCTGGAGTACCCCCCTCACCTCCCTGGGGTACATGGTTGAGAGTCTTCTCCAAGTCGATAAAGCACATGCAGTCTGGTTGGGAAAACTTCCATGCCCCCCCCAGGACCCCAAAAAAGGTATAGAGCTGGTCCACTGTTCCACAACCAGAACGAAAACCACACTGCTCCTCCTCAATCTGAGATATGACTATCCTACAGATCTTCCTCTCCAGGACCCCTGAATAGACCTTACTGGGGAGGCTGAGTACTGTGATTACCCTATCTTGGAACACAACCTCCGGTCCCCCTTCTTAAAAATGCGGACCACCACCCCAGTCTGCCAGTCCAGAGGCACTTTCCCTGATGTACACGCGATGCTGCAGAGGCATGCCAGCAAGGAGAGCTCCACAGCATCCAGAGCCTTAAGGATCTCATCCACCCCCGGGGCCGTGCCACCTAGGAGCTTTTTAACCAACTCAGCGACTTCAGCCCCAGAGATGGGAGAGCCCACCCCTGAGTCCCCCAGCTCTGCTTCCTCACCGGAAGATGTGTTGGTAGGATTAAGGAGGTCTTCGAAGTATTCTTTCCACCGACCTACAATGTCCCAAGTTGAGGTCAGCAGCTCCCCCATCTCCACTGTACACAATATTGATCGAGCACTGCTTCAACCTCCTGAGTCGCCGGATGGTGGACCAGAATTGCCCCGAAGCCATCCCGAAGTCATTCTCCATGGCACGCCCGTGCACGTGAGCATTGAAGTCCCCAAGCAGAACAAGGGAGTCCCCAGAGGGAGCACCCTCTAACAATCCCTCCAAAGACCCCAGAAAGGGTGGGTACTCTGAACTGCTCTTCGGAGCATAAGCACAGACAACAGTCATGACCCGTTTCCCCCACCTGAAGGCGGACCAATCTGGGGGCCACACCTGCTCGGCACCTCTCGCCATGAGCAACTCATGAGTGGAAGAAGGTCCAGCCCCTCTCGAGGGTGCTGGTTCCAGAGCGCAAGCTGTGCGTCGAAGTGAGTCCAACTATATCTAGCTGGAACCACTCAACCTCACGCACAAGCTCAGGCTCCTTCCCCACCAGAGAGGTGACATTCCACGTCCCTGCCTCTTGCTGCTGCCCAGCTCACACTGCACCCAACCCCTACGGCTCCTTCAGATGGTGAGCCCATGGGAGGTGGGGCCCATGTAACCCTTTCGTGCTGAGCCCGACTGCACCCCACGGGCAAAGGCCCGGCCACCAGGCGCTTGCTCTCATGCCCCACCCCCAGGCCTGACTCCAGAAGGGGGCCCCGGTGACCAGGCAAGGGAACATTTCCACCCATTGTCGTCGTCATCAGAAGAGACTTGGTCCCTCCCCTAGATGCCTGTTTACCATGGGTGACCCTACCAGGCGCATAAAGCCCCCAACAACATTGCTGCTTGGATCTTAAGGACACACAAACCCCTCCACCACGATAAGGTGGCGGCTCAGGCAGCTGCTGTGTAAACACATACTTTGGTGTTACAAAGCCTCACATCAAAATGTTAAAAGTCGGTACCTATATATGCTCAGTTCTTATGTGTATATTGTTGTATATTTGGCAATTTCCTTCTAGATTGTGGTGCAAATGTTTTAGTCACCAAAAATATAGTGACAGCACTTTGCACACTACTTCAAATGTTAGGGAACCTGCTTTATTAAGAGTCAGGTTGAGGAATTATACACTGTACATACAGTTGTTATTTCCAAACAGGGCTTTTTTAATTCAGATCAGTGGTATTTGGACTGCAAATGACATCTCTCCCCATTACTTCGTGGATATATGTCTCTTTCTTTTTATATGGAGCTCAAAGAATTCTTCCTCCATCAGAAATTTGTAATTATTTTTTAAACTGACCAAATCATTTTACAAACTACTTCTTGCAACATCTGTGTCATGCCAATGCAAATATCCCCCTAACAGCACGTCCATAAAATGTAGTTGCTTAATAGTTTTCACGATTTAAAAGTCGTGTTGTATTTAGATATTTTGGACCTGGTATCTGGCCAGTGAAAGTCTAAAAGTAAAGTCTGCACTGAGGCAAACAGCATTTACTGGAAAGTGGATCCTCCAATACAGAATTGGCTTCATTCTGACTTGTAATGGCTCTGTTGGCAATGCTGAGCCCCAGCTTTCTGGGCAGCTGCTGTGCAAACACATCTTTTGGTGTCACTAAAGACATTTGGGATTTAACACTGCACCTAGCCAAGAACAGTAACTGGGTGTATGGGGTATTGCTGAGGAATATCCTCAGTTATTACAAGATAACAGCTTGGATGCTCATCTCTACCTCACCTGGATTCCCACAGTGAACAAAGTAACCATCACTGTTGCTGAAGCTAACCTAAGTGCAAATAAGTTACTGGTTAGCAGATTTTAATACAAATGTTACAATCCAAAGATTTTCTAAATTCTTGCAGTGCAGTATCAGAACATACAATACCAAAGATAAAACACAAATTATGCCTTAAACATGACAGGTTAATTACAAATTGTAGTTCTCAGTTTATTAAATTATTTAAATATGATACATGAGCACTCTATCAAGGGACCACATCTTATTTGATCTAACTGCAACACATTTAAACAAAGTTGTGAACTTGGATCAACAGGAATCTGGATGTTTTTAAGACATAAAATGTTCTGAAATAGGGGTCATGACGTTAGCAACATTTGCTGATGAAGGCAGCTATTTACTTCTGATTGGGAACAGCAAAAGACAGATTTATTCAAATTTTAAGCACTTACCCTAATACGGAAGTAAATCAAGTGGAATTATATTTTCTTAATCTCTATTTCAGTATAAATTATTTAAAAATGTTAAATCTCAACAAAATTAAGCCATAAACTCTTGTTATGTTGGAAATTTGCAGAGAGGTGTGGTAACTTGGCAATTATTAAGCTGATGAACAAATACAAAATTGATGAGTTTTGCAGCATTTGCCGTTAACATGCACTGCAGGTAGAGACACTGCAGACCAGAATTGGTTCCTGTTCCCATATCTAAGGTTCTTAGGTCTAAAGATCTTAGGTTTTGCTGAAACTATTTTTGTGGTTGTTCATATTATGATATAAATGTGACCGCCATCAGGTTCTGGTGTGAAAAGTCCCTAAATGAGTAAACAGGGTCTGAAATTATCTATATGTGCACATGAACACATGAAGTCACATGGAGCATATGAGAAGGACTGTATTTTTTAACATGTCAATTAGACATTGAATTACTTTATCAGGCCACATTTTAAGTTCAACTGTTCATTAGAAGTTTTATTTGCAAGATGTTTCCAAATGTTGTCTGTTCTGAATTAATACAGAAGGAAATTAAAACAGTTACCAGGGGACGCCAGCAGGGGGAGTTTGAGCCTGTTGAGCTGTAAAACGAGACACCGTTTCCTAGCTTCAGTTAAATACATGCAGGAGCCAAGGAAAGCTGGTGTCCGTGTATTTCATAACAAATTCTTCCCTTATCAGGTGAGAACCCCTTTTTAATTGCAATCTGAGTTCTTAAAAGGGTTAAGCAAATGTTAAATGTGGTTTTGTTGTTTCGTGAAATTGAATATTTAAATGTAATAAAGTGTTCTGTGGCAACTGTTAGCCATATGCCAAGTTGAAGGAGTTAGCTTAAAGCTAACCGTGTCCTATGCTGACTGGTTCACTGTACATCAGCTTGGAGTAATGATAAGAACCATAGAATTTGCTGTGCTGTAATTTTAAGTGTTTTGTGTTTAATTCATGTACTGTCAGGAGTGCTGTTGATTGTGGACAACAAACAGGTTAGAGAATCCTTAAAATTCTGGCAACAAACTCATCTGCAGTATTTCAATTTTCTTTCCTGTATAATATTTGATCTGCAAATGTTGGTAACAAAACTGTACATGTAGTGTTACCTGTTCCCAAATGTTGTATGCAGCTTATGTGATATCCTAGCTTGAGTTAAATACATGCAGGAGCCAAGGAAAGCTGGTGTCCGTGTATTTCATAACAAATTCTTCCCTTATCAGGGCTTTTACACATACTACATTTACAGAAGTAACATAAAGGTGCATTCACATCAGCATAGTCTGCTAGTCAATTTGGTGGAATTTATAAAAATACTTTATATGTACTGTTTGGAATGTGTTAGAAAATGTGGGTTACCTGGGGAAAAAAGTCAGATTTGGGCTAACTTTGCCAGCAGTGTGAACAAAACCTAAGTGCAAAACATGACAGTATACTCCTGATAATCACTTAAATAACTTGAAAATGACAAAAGTAATCTGTCCAGCCAGGCATTTTCTACCACTTATCAAAATTGGAGCAGTTGCTGAAGCAGGGAAGTCCAGCTTTTCCTCTCATCAGCCACATTTGTCAGCTCATCCTGGAGAACCATAGAAATTCTCAGGTCTTCCCTGGGGTCCCCTTCTACAGGTACATGCCTACAGGTACACCTCACCGGCAGGCGCCCAGGTGGCATCATAACCAGATAGCCAAGCCACCTCACTGGCTCCTCAAGATATATAGGAGCAGCAGACGACTGGATGACTGCGCTTCCCATCCTATTCATAAGGCATAGCTCGGCCACACTGCAGAAACTCATTTCAGCCACTTGTATTTGCGATCTTGTTCTTTTGGTCACTAAAACAAAACATATTTGTTCAGGCAAGCATTTTAGTCCAAAAAGACTCAGTGACACTGCTGCATGTTTATACTGTCTTTTTTTTCACAGGTTTTCTATGTTTTTATTGTTGTGAAGCACTTTGTGACCTTGTGTCTATGAAAAGCACCATATAAATACAGTTTATCTTATCTTATCTTACCCAACCTTGTGACCAAAGGTGAGGGTAGGAACATAGATCACCTTTTAGCCTAGCTCCTTCTGCACCATGGCAGACAGATGCAGAGACCGCATTAATGCAGAAACCACAATGATCAGCCTGTCAATCCTACGCTCCATTCTTCCGCTTGTGAACAAAACCCCACTTGGGGCAGGAGTTCACTCCCAACCTAGAGAAGACACGCCACCATTTTCTGTGCTGAGGACCATGGTCTTGGATTTGGAGGTGCTGATTCCCATTGCATATTCACAAGGTTGTGAATCGATCATGGCCTAATGGAGCCAACAGAAACACATCAGCTGCAAAAAGCAGAGACCCAATCCAGAGGACAATGTCCTCAACAAAAGTACTAATGCATAAATATTTAACAAATGAAAATGAGACTTTGCTTTTGATTTATTTCTCATCCCACTCATTTTAAAAAAACAACTGAAGAAGCAGGTCTGGACAAAAATGATGGCTCCCTTAACTTAATATTTTGTTGCACAAACTTTTAAGAAAATCAGCACAACCACACGATTTCTGTGACAGTCAGTGAGGCATCTGTATCTGTCAACAGGTATTTTGGCACACTCCACACAAGCAAACTGCTCCAGTTGTCTCAGGTTTGAAGGGTGCTTTTACCAGACGGTATGATTAAGCTCTTCCAACCGATGTTCAATAGGATTTATGGCAGGACTCAAAGAATGCCATTTCAGATTAAACCCTGTTTTGTTCGTAGCCATTCTTGGGTGTTTTTAACTGTGTGTTTTGGGTCACTATCCTGTTGGAAGATCTATGACCCGTGATTGAGACAAAGACTTGATAGTCATGAGACTATCATTGTATCCTGCACAGATTCAAGACACCAGATGTTCCAGATGCAGCAAAGCAGCTCCAAAACATAACTGAGCTTCCTCATTATTGAGTAGAGATAGTTTTCTTGTCTTGGAGTGCTTCATTTTTTTGTCTGTGAACATAGAGCTACTGTTCCTTGCAAAACAGCTCGAGTTTTGTCTCATCTGTCCAAGGGACATTCTCCCAGAAGCTTTGTAGCTTGTCAGAAATCAGAAGTCTGCATCACGTTTAGTTCAGGTATCATTGTTGAGAAACCAGCACTGTCCGAGAGGAACTTGACCACATTTTAATGGAGGGTTCAGATGGTTGGATCTACAATTTTCATACTCGGTTTTGGCAGAAATTTGCAATAATAGTCTTTTATTAGAATAAATAAACAAACAGTAGTTTAACTATTCATTACATGCTCATTGTGCAATAACATTATTATTTATTTCTGTATAAAAAAAGTATTTAAATCAGTTGATGTGGACAAAACGCTATCACATACATTTTAAATCTCCTTGACTGGATCTTCTCAAAGTTGCATGTTGGGTCGATTTCTTTGGACAAAGGGGACAGAACAAATCCCTTTACATCTTGCCACCAGCATTAATGCTGGAGCAAGTTACACTACACACCAGAGCCTGAAAATTCCTTGAAACACAAAATCCATCTTCTTAATTTTACTGTTTTAAGTACTTCCAGTGAATAAACAAAAACAAAACAAATGTTCAGAGCTGTAAGCTGTTTAGTCCAACCTGAAAATGTCACATCCGATTTAAAAGATACTCAATAGCGTCCTGACTCGTGCAAGTGCCGGTGAACTGTTGCCTTTATTTGAGAGCTATTTTTGTGTCAGCAGTCGATCCTGCAGGCAGAGTATACAGCTTGCAGTCTGCTACAGCAGCATCTAGTCACGTGCCCAAAACCAGGTCAGCGGCGGCATTAGAGAGTGGGCTGCAGCTCGCCCACCAAGGTATCCTCAGAACCTCCACCCTTTCATGCCCTTCTTTAACGGCAACAAAATAAAACTCCAGTGTGAGAATTCATTTTTAATTGTGTAGTTTTTTTTTTTTTGTTTTTTTTTAATCAATATACTTTTAGATTATTATTAACTTAGCTCAGAAGTGTTTCTATTGGTAAATGTTTCATCTAAATGCAATTGTGTAAAAAAAAAAAAAAAACTGTTTTAAATAGTAGCAGGGACCAATAAACACCTGAACAGCAGGCTGTCACGCTGTCACTTTATCACACCTTCTGTTTGTCTGAACTCTTCTTATCTGTCACGGCTCTTTTAGTGCCTCTCTGTCTCTCCATCACCATCCATCTGATGAAGGACAGGATGGATTCAAGAAGCCATGGTTGTTTGGGGAAAATTCTACATGCCCCCAGGCTGTTGTTTTTCATAACTGAATAGTCTGCCAACAATCTGGTTACAAACAAAAGACACAACAGACCGGGACGCTCACACTATCAAGCTGCATTTAAAAATTCTCTCATTTTAATTTCATTCTATACGGGTCATAGGCATACAGTTCTATACAGTAGTCCCAAAGAATTGGATTGAAGTGCAGGCATTTCTGAGCATTATTAACTGTTCTGAACATGTAAGACAGCACAACACAACAACCATCCCCCATCCCACTTCCCTTTACACATGAATAGCTTTGTCTACTGAAGACTTTACTGTTAGTGCGCCTTCTCATCCATTTCTAAATTTGAACAGACATAAAAAAAAAACCCAGTCCGTGTTTAGCTGTTTCTGGATTAATTGCAGCTTTTGTCAAGTGGTGTGGTTATTTCAAGCCCTTGGATATCTCTATGTAAACAATGCAAAAGCCTCTAACATTGCTTTATGTACAGAGGAAATATGGACAGATCTTTACAGATGGGACCTGTCCAAGAAAGTGGACAAAATATGAACTTTTTAGAAACCTTAAACCGAGGCATCAATAGTTGAACCTTAACATGTTATAATTTTATCATCCAAGTACGATTAATATGTGAAAGCTGCAAAGAAGCATGCAACACAATAATTTGATGTTATTTTACTATATTTATATGTTCCTCTGCATATTCTTTGACTATTTCAAATATTAAGTTTTAATCAAGGCCACAATTTCACTTTAATTTCAGTCAAAATGGAATAGCCAAGAAAAAAAGAGAAAGAAGTCAGAGAAGAAAACTTTGCCTCTGTGAACACCTCTCGTCTGGCAATAGCGGGATGGGATGTGCTGCTCTGTCACCTAGTTTCCATGGTAACCTGTTGCTATGGAAACAGGCCCTGGAGTAGACTCAGGCGACGGGGTGATGGAGATTTTTGCTGAGGAAGAGGCAGATGGAGGTGAGGAAAGAAGCAGGAGATTTTTAAAAATGAAGAAAAAAAAACAGAGAAAGTGAAGTGGAGGGGGCTCAAATTAGTTGCAAACTCAAACTTACATTTGAAGCTTTATCGCGACTCGGCTGTCACCAGAAATACGGTGCACATATCCCTGTTAACAGTATCTTCAGTGCTGGCTGGTTTAGTGTTGTATTACGTGTGTGTGTGTGTGTGTGTGTGTGTGTGTGTGTGTGTGTGTGTGTGTGTGTGTGTGTTTTATGAAGATGTTTTACTTGAGAGAAAAAGCAAAGAAAAGCAGCTTCAGTGGCATTCACTCAACTCTTCTGATGTGCAGTAGATTTGTATATGTGCCAAGTAAGAAGTGGCAATAAAATCATGGTTTTAGACATTCAGGGTCAAAACATTTCAACCACTGGAGTGTTGAAAGTTTAAATGAAAATTACTTTAGTAATAGTGGGATCAAGGCATTTGAGTTGGTTCTGACTAATTAAGATAGAAAGAAGAATTTAATAAGAGTCTGTGCATGTGTTTGAGAATGTGAGATCTCAACATACAAAACAGGGTTGCACTCAGGGTTGCTGCTCATAAACAGCATCATATGTTTGTGACTGAGAAAATAACAAGGAGGCAGCGCAGTCTGACAGCAGATAAATTCAAGCCTACCACACTCATTTGCAGATGTCCACATCAGAGGCTGTTTCCCAGAAATTACAGACTGATCAGCCATGGGACATTTGATTTCCCGTAATGTCTCCTTGCACACACACACACCTCCCTTTCCTCATCTACATGTAGCGCTCTAATCTTTCCCTGGCCAAATTTGGACTGCAGCCTGTCGGGTTAGTCCATTCTACTGTTGTCACATAAAGAGCCTCGGAGCATGTTGTGTGCTACAGTCAGAGGCAGACAATATGTGCAGCAACTGGCAGGCAGCACTATAGGACAGATGGATGCACACACACACACACACACACATGCATTCAGATGGTCATTTATTTATGCAGACTGAGGCTTATACGCTCCATGGCACTGAAACCGGACAGACTGAACAGCAAAGTTCAGTAAGACTTCCTCCATTGCCACAGCTACACAAACACAAGGGCCTCAAGTATAAACAAAGATGAAACAGGAACAAACAGGAAATTAAGAATTAACTCTGTACATTTACAGCAAAAAATTTCAAAACAATTATAATTAATGCATAATCAAACTACTACTAATACTAATAACATCACTAATATCCTAATAAACATTGCTTAGTTGGGTTTGCTTCTGTTCTTATCTGTTTGAAATGATGTGTTTTAATTAAGATTTAAGAACATCTTAAGTGGTAAGAAAAAGTTGTGATAAAGCCACATAACACATAACCGCAAAACAATGGAGGAAATTAAGCAAATTCTTTCAAATACCACAAATGGCAATGCCTTTTTTTTTTTTTTTTTTTTTTAACATATAAAGAAAAGAATATTAGCCTTGCAATAACTTCAGCTCGACAAAAATGAAGTAATTTAATTAACTACTGGGAGAATTAAACAACTCTGCTTCAGTCAAGATAAACAGAAGTTTAGTTTGCAGCCAGCAGCCAAGCTGTTGTATTATTCACTATATTTGCCATCTGCTTGTGGAGAACTAATCGATACTTGTCTATTGCTTAATGCCTGATAACTTTCTGCTGATAATTTAATGTAATGGTGAGGTAAGTCTTTCATTTTTTATGTTTTTATTTCTGTTTTTAATAATAACTATAAAAAAAAAAAACTTTATGCATTTGAATGAAGTAAATCCATGTGATGTTAAGCTACAAGGTACAAACACAAGCCAACCTTCTGTACAAGACAATCAAGGCATTAAGTAACTCGCAGAAATAACTTCTGAGGCCTAAAACAATAAACAAATAAAAGCATTCAAAGCTAAGCGACCATAGGTGTCTAAATGCCAATTATGACAATATTTTGTGCTGAGATTTGTAACACCAAAGGCTATTAATAAAAGATCGGACACTTCTTTGTCTTGATTTACACTTTTCTTTCATCACTTCACTGTTAACACAAAATACATGTGAAAAGCAGTGTCTGGCAAAAAGCTAATTGACAGCTTCTGTGTTGCGGATGTAGAAGTCACTGTAGTGACATCACACCTCCAACATGAAAGGTGTCATTTAAATAAATATATAATTATGTGTAGGTTGGTATAAAGAACAGACTGGTGCAGCAAACTTGATTGAAAAGAGAGACGAGCCCACAGATGTCACAGTAATAGTATTTTTTGTGCCACAAAGCAAAGAACTACACATCTGGAGCTGGGACTCTGGAGGGCACTGACTTACATCTGTGTCTGTGCAAAAACATGCTGGCCACTGTCTTTAGCAGCAGTGGCCAGCTGTTCAGCGGTGGAATCCCTGCACATCTGGCAACCTGGAGTCCAGAGGGCATCTACCAGGCAGCAATGATGAGAGGATTGGAGAAAAAGACTGAAGGATAAGATGAAATTTAAAAGAAGACAAAAAGGTGATGGATTTATTACCGTAACATGAACCTGATGAACAGTGAGATGCATGGATGAGGAGTTTTTAAGTGACACGGTGAGAGAAGTTGCCGTTGGATAACTTGGGCTAAGTAAAGGTAAGATGCATCAAGCTGTGGCCTTAAGGGAGCTAACTTACTATCATGTTAAGCCACTGTAGACAAGACAATCAGGGTTAGAGGAGGATTAATGGATCCACAACCCTAAATATCTGTGACAAACATTTACTGGGAGTTCTGTGTGGACACTCACTCTCAAACCCAACTACAAGACTTTCCTGCCTGGTCTGGACACAGCCAAAGCAAAAATCACACATTCAGATGTGACGTTTGGCCTTGTCTTTTCATTACCACCTCACTTACATTTGTTCAAGCAGCAGGGGAGAACCACAGCAGTCCAACACTGTTGCTGTGTCTACGCAGATAGCATTCAGCCCCAGTTGCATCTGAGTGCTAGGGACACGTCAACAGGCTTTCTCTGTTGCTATGTTTTATAGCACACTCACTTCTGTGAGTGAATGTCAATATTATACTGCTGGTTAAAAATGTTAACTGAACCTCAGCTAAAGAGCTCAGAGCTCCCTGGTGGAACAAAACAAATGACCACAACATCCAAACATCTTCTCAGAACAACACTAAAATATACATTACATTTGAATACATGTGAAAGATTAAAACAAACTTTGAGAAAAACATGTTGAGAGCCTCTTAAATATCCCTCACATTGAAATGATACTTGCTACTGTTTGTAGAAGCTTGTAGAATTTACTTCACATCTAAATAAACATCTACAAAAAATGTTACTTAAATATCCTGAGCTGGCATGTTTTAAATGAACAGGGACTAAATAAATAAATCACAAGTTTATATAAAAACAGTTCTTCCTTATACGTCTCAGCACCAAAAACGTGCTAAAAGTGTTCTCTGGGTTCACTTCATCCAGACTAAAATAATTTACAGCTAACAGTTATGTGATCTGTTTGTATCTATAGAAAACAGGTCTATTCCAGGCAAGAAGGTCGTGCCTCAGGTATCCGAACCAGTGCCCTATACCTGTCTTTTCCACTCCTTCAGGCAACAAATTGCTGTTAGCCATCTGCTCTACTCCATTAGCTCAAAAGTGAAGAGGTCATTTGGTCACTTGAGAGTGAACCAATATAATGTGGTACAGATCTTTGGGAGCAGAATAATACATTTATGAGACTTCTTGATGTCTACTGATGGACTGGGAAGCATATGGAAGATCACAAGGCACAGACTTCCATCCAAACTAGTTTCTACTTGTCCCTGAGAGGTTTGGAGAGCACATAGAGAGATAGAGAGAGAGATAGAGAGAGAGAGAGCGAGAGAGTGAGAAAGTAAGAAAAAATACAATGTAGAGGAGAGAAACTGATCCAACTACTGGCTTGATTAATTGACTATGTGGATGAAGTGTGTTTTCACAGTTCAACCGATCCAGAAACACTTTACATACACAGACGTGCTCTTGGCAAATACAAACAAAAATGTGGTAATACACAGGCATGCAGACAAACAAATGTTTCCCTCTACGTGCTCATAGCTGGATTCCAGCAGAGGATTGTGGGCTGGAACAAACTGCCTTGGAATAAGATGCAAACAACATCCTGAACAAGCCACCAGGAAGCCCGATGATCACTCAGGGAAAACTCACGCATGTGCATGGAGAACATGCAAGCTTGCATGAAAATGCTATAGATGGCCATCTGGTCTGGATAAAGGGTCAGAGGTGAACTCACTGATCCAACATATATATTGAACAAAAAAACAGGTTAGATCTTGTTATGTCAGAGCTTTCTGTTTTTATCATGTTGGATCAGGTTTTTTGCCCTCCCTCCTATACGCTGTTAACATCATCTTCTATAGTGTCTCCAGAGATAAGCCTGCATGTTTGCTTTTATCCTCATAGTTTAATGAGATCAAATCAAATAAAAACTACTTTATTAAATTAATTGTATGGTGAACTATTATTTTTTTCTGGTCATTTATTGTGATATATTAATATTATTTCACACATTATTATACCCAGCCTGCAGATATTCTTCATTAAACCAGATGCAACCAGATTGTGGTGCATGCAGTAAAATAAACAGCAACTTTAAGTAAAATGTGTCAGTTTGTCTAAAGGCTAAATTGATCTGACTTCTCTCTGAATTCTCCAAACTGCAACAATAACTTTTAATAAGAGATCGAAAAGGTTTCAGATTTATCCAACTCTGTTCTCCTTCGCCCTACACTCTCTGACTTTGAGAGGCCTTAATGTGAGAAAGTGTCTGTATTGATTCCTCTGCATTCTAACACTATGTGGTCAAAGAACAAAATCAGAAAAAAAAATCTGATGGAGGCAGAAAAGTAGATGGAGAGTTCATCGTGTTTAGAAGATTCCAGACACTGTAGTGAAAGCATACATGATGTATGAGTAACCAGATTTTGCCAGTGTTGGCAGAAGTAAATGTAACTGGGATTTTAAGTGTGCGTATATAAAAAAAGATACCTATTTACATGAGAATGTAGGAATACTGGTGTAGATAAAGGTTTAGTGAAACTAATTTGACAGGGCAGAGGATGTGTGTTTGCAGATGAGCACTAAAAAATGTGAAAATGTGAAAAATTGCTCAGAAAAAAACTGCTTTCACTTTTACACTCACACACACACCGCTGGCAGATTTGTATTCTGTACAATCTGTTAAGGTTTGTACTTCACTCTACTGTCCTGTGGCTTGCATTGTGTTCCATATGTCTACTTAAATATGGATTAACCCCATTATTTTCTCCCAGTTGTGCTTATTCTGTGTTGCCAGGACAAAGAACAAAGTATGCAGAACTAATATATGAACATGAAGAAAACAGCTTTGTAAAAATTTAAACCTCTGTTTGAGGGGTTTTCTTTTCAGGTTTTTTTGATCAACTGCAGAGCTTTACTTACTCTCCCTCATTATCCCCTCCATGTCACTTTTACTGTCCCTAGCCCCCAGTCTCTCTCATCCTTCTCCCCTATAAACTCTTATTCCAATTAATACTCTTCCTCCTTTAGGCATCCGCTGTTTCCATGGGAACAGTGTTCTGTAGTCAATACTGGTTGTCTTAGCAACAAGGAGCTGGCAGGCCATTTGTGTGTAAGTGTGTGTATGTTATGGTGAGTGCACATGTGGGATGTTTACTTGATTTGGGTTTGCCCCTCTCTGTGGAGCAGGTTTTGTATGTTATTCAGTTTTCTTGACTTTATATTTAATTAGATAAAAAAGTTGAGATAAATCTTTTTTAAACTCTGTCCCAAACTATCGTGCACATACAGTGAAGGAAAACATAATGCATTCCACTTTACTTGTTTCTATTTACAGCCAGATTTTTACTGACAAGGGCAACTATATGGTAGATTTTGTGTCCAGATGCGACACCTTTGTTATAATCACATATATTACATCCAGAAAAATAGAGAAAACTTCCTAAAATGCAACAAAAAAAAACTTAAATCTGTCATTTGTTCATATGGGTGAACGTTTACATATAGTCACAATTTTAATAAAATCACTTTTTATAACAAACTACAAGACCCCCGGAACATTTGAACAGGTGAGAATGACGTGAAAATGTGTGACCATAATGCACAGCTCCATCTTTGATGAAAACCAAACACACCAGCACCACAAACACGTCATACAACTGTGAAACGTAGTAATGGCAAGACGTGGGCTTGTTTAGCATTTACAGCACCAGGGCATCTTGAAGTGAATGAGTAGACCACAGACCCAGCCGTACTGCAGATGAACGCATGGATGAGTTTCTTCTGGTCTTAATTCTGTTGATGCTTCTGAGTTGGTAAAAAACTTCGTGACAGCTTTGATGTGGCTGTTGAAAGTCTATCAGCACTTCAAAGGTACAAACTTTGTCAGTGATTTTAGGAGACCGAGTTCGTTGGAGTTTAACCATGCTGACCCTCTTCTACCAAACAGGATAATCTTGGTTTTGTCTTCATTTAATTGTGGAAAATTGTCTTTTATCGAAATGTTTATTTGCCCTAAACACCGACACAGCGGCTACGGATACATGATCTTTTTTTATTTGGAATGAATGATTCCAAATTAAATGATTCTGAATTAAAGTATTCTCTTTCAAGTTTACATGAAAAAAGTCATGCTGAAAACATGGAAAAACTAGTTTATTCGCCTTTACTTAATTCTGTTTTAGATCTGGACGTTGGGATGGGGATCTGACTGGAAGTGACATACTTACGTATACCGGAAATAAACAAATTCCACTTCTTGCTTCTTGTTTTTTCTGTTATACTACAGAAAATCACATAAAAAGGACCATTTCTTATAATTCAAAACTAATTTTGAAGCACCAGCTGACCACAATGCAGAATACTTCACTTCTTTGAGCAGCTGAGGAGGAAAAGAAAAATGGGAGTCAAAAGACGGCACAGAATATGTATGTCATGGTGACAGGAGAAGGTAACGAGCATCCATAGAATAATCTGAAATAATTTAGAGCAGGATTAGGATAATTATGACATAGTTTATAGTAACACCTAAAAAAAATAGATTATGTGTAAATATTTAGAAAAAAAGAGAAGTATTTTTGAAAAATGTAATAATTTTTACTTAATTTTTTTTTTAACAAATAGAGAACAATATAGCTACAGTTTTATGCCAAATTTGAAAAGAAAAAGGTTTGGTTTAATAGTTTTATGGATTTGTGATACAGGTGTCTGTGACTTCAATATACAGACAGCAAATCCAACAAATAATGTATTTTGGTTAAAGGCAAAATATGCCCACATTGTTGCTAAAGTGTCAGAGTAGCCTGCTGAATCTTTTTCATTTTATTTTATTTCACCAGGAAATTTCACCTGGTCCCATTGAGATTAAAAACCTCTTTTTCAAGGGAGTCCGAGGCAAAAGGCAGCAAAAAGTATAAATTACAGCAATGTCACAATTACAATTACTTATTAATTTAAAAAAAAACCAAAAAAAACCCCAAAAACTGAGACCTTAATGTCAAAAAGAGCTCCCTAATACACAACAGGCTATAAGTCAGAAGTTAAGTTGAACCAGTTCTCCACATAGGTTTCCTTACTCAACAGGAGCAAAACCAGTTCGGTTTTCTGCTTCATACAGAAGATTAAACCTGACTGGAACCACCATCATCAAAAACTCCTGAGGAACGGTTAAAGCTCAGGAGAACTGGAGCTGTACTGGTTGCAAATGATGGTTCAGCATCTTACTAAAACAGTTTTTGTTGATTTCGCCTGTAACATTTTACCAATGTGTTCTTTAGTATTCTACATACCTCCTTCCTTATTGTTCCTTCACACCATTTAAAGCTCCATCACACAGATATTCTAGTCCGTTCTACTGACTCATTTGTCTGTGTTGACAAAAAGCTCTATCTGACTGTGTATAACTAATAATATGAGCCCCATCTGTGTCAACTAATAACTGAAGTAAACATTAACTTGTGAGATGTGTGCAATAAAACATGCAGTCACTTTCTGGGAATTATAGATGACTCACATTTATCACAGTTGCCAAACCCTGTCAGGGCATCACGAGACACATTATATCTATGCAGACAGTCCTAATGTAAACTTAAAGCAGGCTTGTGTGTGCACACGTGTGTGTGAGAGTGTGAGCTGAACATGGAAAGAGGCAAAAGACTATATGTGGAAACAGGAATGGATGGAGAGCATCTGGCTCCTGGGGCTTTCCTGCTCACAGCTGGGACAAACCACCATGCTGGATTAACAAGAGTATCCACAGATAGTAAGAGCAAGTACGAGGTAGATGATGCAGACAGGATTTGAGATTAAATCTGAGAAATTTACTATACTATTTTAGTGGCTATGACGATTTGCAACAAATATATTTAATGGAGCATATGCACTAATAATAATATCTGATGATATTCTAAAAGAAAAGTGCATCCTTGCTTATCTTTCAAATCCATTTTCACACAAAACTCTACATCAATGTAATGAAAAAAGGGGATTACTTATACAGTAATCCCTTTTAAAAACACATTTCAAAGCAGGCCAAAGGCTATAAAGCAAACAGAATGGCTAACAACCATTACATACACATGCATACATTGAATATTGATGCTGCACTAAAAATAGCGCAATGTGAATATCCTGCACGGTGCTTTAGGTGCTGTTTTGGTGTTATTTATTGTGCAGGGAAGGCCATCTGCTAGTGTGAATGGTGAGTCTGTATATGACTGAACACGTGCAGAAAATCATTCCAGGGCCGTGTAAAAATCTCTAGAGAGCTGGGGGGATTCAGCTCAGCAGCCCAAATCCCTGACATGCATCAACATACACACACACACACACACACACACACAGAGGTGCAACGATGCATGAAAAGAAACATTTTGTTAATTCAAAGTGCACATGTACATTCAAGCATCACAAAAAGCTAAAAGGCACATGGACAAATAAATTGTGAAAACAAGATCTGCAAACACACAAAAATGCACCTACAAACACTGTTTTTTTTATCCTGTTCTCACATCACCACACATGCGCAACACAAACTGCATTCACACACGCTCCCTCTGCCTCACGTGTGCTCCAGTGCTCTACTTTCCTTCTGCAGAAACTAGAGGGGAGATGGCTCATCGGGCAAGCCCCCCCTGCACCCTCAACACACACACACAAACGAGTTTAAACTGTAGAAGTGTGCAAAAGCGTGCATGAACTAACACATACAGTGCACATCCATAGCAGGCAAACAAATGGGCAACCAGACATACACAAATGTGCAATGTGGATAGCACACACACATGCATGTCCTAGATGAGTATATATACAACAGTAAATGTGCACACATGCATAAAACGAGAAGACGTGTGAAAGGGGAAGGGAGAAAGCAAGAACGAGTGTTAGCGATAGATAGATAGATAGATAGATAGATAGATAGATAGATAGATAGATAGATAGATAGATAGATAGATAGATAGATAGATAGATAGATTTTGTATGATGGAGCTTTATCTGGAATGTGTAGGTGCTGCAGTGAACTGTGTTCAGAGACAGTGATCAGTGATATCTGGAATTGTTCCTGAGCCCATGCAGTGATTATTGTGACAGAATCATGCCTGTTTTTATTACTGTGCCTCATTCGTACCACCATCACTTCCTTTTTTCTGCCTTATGCTGCCCTTGTCTCTCTTTTGAGACATGGTGCTGTCTTCATAGCAAACATGGGTGATTATTTTTAATGAAATCTCAAAACTGATCCAATAGACAAGATATTTTTCTTATGAAATTGTTTTGTGAGGAGATTGTTATTTAATTGTTATTTCATTAATCAGAGTAGAAACTTGTAGTTAGGATAAAAATCGGACTTTAGACAGACGGAGTCTATATTGGAACTGACTGAGGCATTCAGACTGCACTTCTAAGCCTTTTAGAAACATGGCTTGAAGTGAGAGAAGAAAAAGTGTGGCCAGAGAGGAAGAAGTAGATTGATGTAATCTATTTTATCCTAGTACAAAAGGGTTCAAACAGCATGAAAACATGCTGAGATCAAACCACAGATAAAACAGACACACATGCACACTGTGTGTTATTTAAGAACTAAAAAAAGAACAAAACATGCACTTTTCAGAAACTCTCACGAGGAAAGCTGTAGTATATCTGTGTTTGTGTGTGTGTGTGTGTGTGTGTGTGTGCGCGAGCTGTATGTGGCTAAATATGAATGTTCCCCTGGGCATCTTCTCGGCAGGCATCCAGGCTTCTTGGTAACAGGGCCTGGGAGAGCTCTGCCCAGCAGGAGTCAGAAGCAACCAATCAATGTTATCAGTGTCTCTGCATTCACATAGCGCAGGATCATGTCATGACATGAGGATCTCCATTCAAGGACTTTACAGTTGTCCGATACAGTTTCCTAAACAGTTAAAAGATTTGACACTGCAAGTGAAAACTTGACTTTCTGGTTAAAAAAGAAACAACCAAGCAAACAAAACATATATATCAGGAGATGATCATGGACAACGATTCATCTTCTGGAGATCATGAGAATTTCAATCATATCGGAACACAGCGGCCAAAGAGATTTTCAGCGTGGTGGGTTAGGGTTAGACTGACAAGTCAGCCAAGATGGCTAGCCTGAATTAAAACTAAATATTAAAAAATGAATGAATGAAACAAACAAACAAAAACCTAAGTCATCAGGCGAAACTTTCTGCACATCTGTCACCGACAGCAGTAATTTCTGATGAACTCTGGAACTGTGCAGAATAATCATACATACAGCTGGCCAAATTTCTAACTGCACTTGAGTACGCCTCAGGGTCTTAGAAAATCTCCGCTGCAGCTGAACCACCTCCAGGGACACTATTCTTTTGCTAAACCCCCTTATTAAACAGTGAATAAGAGATAATAGACAATCTCCATGTGTGGTATCTTAATAAAACACCACAAGAGTCACGTCAAACAGATATCTGTTCCCTTACTACTAATTTTATATTGCTAAAAAACTTGTATTAAGATAAACTCATCTGAGTAATTCCAAGAAACAGTCTTTACCTTTAAACAGGACTAAAGGTTAACAATTAAAAGTGTTAGCTTGAAATGATATCCAGCGAAAGAGTCTCCATAGCAACAGAGTGATTCATGGAGCGTGTCAAGCTGTGAAATAAATTTCACACTTCACCGCACCATGGACTCTACAGTGGGATTTTATTTGTGTGTATGAGTGAGCATGCAGGTTAGCAATTAAAAATAACACTGTACTGATAGTTAAACAAACAATCTCATGATACACTTGTGTGTGTTTTTAATAAACAGATCAGCAATGATGCTGTGAGAATGTTTTGTTGGATACTTTTGCTGCAAATGCTGGTGCAGTGTTTGTGTTCAGTCAGAACTTTCCTAAAACCGGCCAGATTAGTTTTACTTATCTTCAGGTGCCGTGCTTCAGCACAATTATTTTGACAAACTTCAATATGAGTAGAGACACCTTGGTTTTTTGTTTTGGGTTTCCTTTTTTGTTAATCAAACATTTATTTAGGTGTGATCTTCCTAATGGCAACTGTTGATTTTAGGGATAAAAAAAAAAAAAGTCAGGAAAAGACTCTAATATGTCTTTATCATTATCATCATCATCATCATCATTATTATTATTATTATTATTATTATTATTATTATTATCATCATCATCATCATCATTAATATTACTATTATCATTATTATTATTATTGAACTGCTCATTATTATTTATTAATAATAATGCTTATTATTAATTATTATATGAGCAATTAAACCTATATTTTTTTTGGCAAACAAACTCAAATTGTAAAATGACAGCATTTAAATTAGGCACTGAGCACATGACAGGGATTGTATCATGTGCTCACAAATAAAATTTTTAAAAAAAGCAGAGTGCAGTCGATCAGTTATAGCATTCACACTATGTGTTGAAGGGTGCAAAGTTTTTGGCCACATGGAACAGTGTGAAGAACATGAAGTCTCTCCATCCAGGACCCGGTATCAGTCATGCGTTATGTCAGTTTAATTGGTTTGGATTTAGTTTGTGAAAGAGTTGAAAGGCTTCAAACGTGTCATTGTAATGATTTCTCTGCCCACATGTATTAACATTTGACTAAGATAAATTTATTTTATTTTTGTGCATGCATTTGTTTCATCATTGAAAATCCACTAAATTAATCATTTGCACAAAATCTTAACATGCTTGTTTAACTTTTATGTACAACATAATCCTCTACTCTGTTATTTATAAAAAAAAAATTCTAATATTTCCAGTATAAACAGCATTTTTTTTTTTTTTTAATCATTTTTCACAAATAAATTTCTATGTTTTATGTTTTTAACCTCAGCCTAAGTACTTGCTGGGAGAACGTGTTAAATTGGGTTTCATATTAAACTGTGCTTCACTCATTTCCCCCTTCTCATCTTTGTTTCTCCATCTCCTTTGCTACCTTCTTCCCATCGGTCTCATACTGGCGCACTGCTCATTAGCTTTCTGTCAGTCTTGGTTTCTATCATCCCCCTCTCTTCTCTCACACTTTCCCTTTTGCTATCACGCAGTTCCCTAATCCTCCTCTCTTTTTTTATAGCATGAATTTGCCATTCCCTGTGTGTGATTTTAACAAATGTTCCTACTTCTCTTCCTTTTCTCTGTAACCTTTTTTCTGTCTTTCTCGCCTTTCTTTAGCTTTCATCTATCTCCATCTGTCACTGTGTCTTAATTTGTGAGAACGCTGTCTGTAAAATAGAAAAGCTCTCAACAGACCTCCCACATTCCTGCAAAAAAACACACTCACACGTGAACAGAAATCGTGACTGCTGTACCCATACAAGCCACAGCGTAGCGCGGAGGACTATGGACTTATCCATGATCACAAACAAACATGCACAGACAGACACTTGCACCGACACACCTGCAAACCACTCAAAGTGTGGAGTACAAAGACAACGGGAGCACAGTCACACATTACCACCATCACACAGCCCCGAGCACAGAGCAGGTGAGGGAAATAAATGTAGAAATGAGGGGAAATGAAGTGAGAATCAAAGGTGAGAAGAGAAGATGTGTTGAAGAGAAGCAGGTGATGACGAGTTAGAAGAAAGTCGACTTTGTTACTGTAATGGTTTCCAAACAGAACAGCTATTTGAGTTCAGCTTCCCTCCTTTTGAAGGAGAGTCAAATCCTCCCATCTGTCCACCATCCACAGTCACTGATCCTTCCTTAATACTTCCTTCTGTCGGGAGGAAAATACCAAGACCACTGACTCCTTTTTATGCATGGGTGTAGGTTGCTATTGTCAGATATCATCCTTAAAAACCTGGCCTATAAGTAGCAGGCTACATGCTAATAATTCCTGAGTTGGGTTCGTCTCTGGTTAATTTTGTAGACTAAAAACACAAGTTAAATCAGTAAAATGAAAACTTCCCTTAAATACAATCCAGATAATATTTTTCAGGTCTCATGACTTTATACATCACATGATCCATCTTAGAGACATAACAGTCAACCAATAGGAGCCCACCACTCAGATTTCGGAGTTAAAAAGATGAGATAACAACACATCCACGTCATGGTTGTATTTGCGTGATGGCCAACACATGTCCAACCAACAGGCTTGAATAATAAAGAAGAAAAAAAATTATATATATATATATATATATATATATATATATATATATATATATATATATATATATAAATGAAAGAAAAAAAATTATATGTGTATAAATATATATATACATATATATATATATATATATATATATATATATATATATATATATATATATATATATATATACATATATATATATATATATATATATATATATATATATATATATATATATATATATATATATATATATATATATACATGTATATATATATATATATATATGTAGACACATATATATATTTATACATTATAGTGAATTTGAAATCAAATGAAAAATACCTTATTAATCCCCAAAGGAAATTCAATTTTCTGACCAATATTGTAATTTAATCTTTTAAATTTTAAATCTTCCGTTTAGTGTTCGTGCTCAAATTTGTTCTTTATGCATCAGAGGGAGGGTTTCTTCATGAGACAACATCAAAATGTGAACCGCTTCAGATGAGATATGAATGGCTTCACTAACCAACTGCAACCTGGAACATGTGGCTAAAACACCGAAGCCTGAAGGTTACAATTCCTCTACAATAGGTTTATACTTTGTCCTTGGATTAAAATCTAAGCAGTGCAATAGTTATTTATCCTTTTTACACCACAGGATGTCATCGCTTTCTACATGCTTTTTAGTTTGTATCACACACAGCAAAGTTTCACCTTGACATGCACACAGCGATGAGGTGGGGTGGCTGTAGCTGGTAGTGGCTCCCCTCATGTAGAGTCCTGGCCATCATATTGGCCACACATAGCGTCACAGCTAGCTATTTTTATGTTTATTTTTTGTCCCCTTTGCAGAACCATCCTGCACTGCAAGGTGGCTTCAAGGCACTTAAGCTGCACACACACACACACACTCCTGATAATAATTGGCATGGTTAGAGAGAGTGGCAGCTGTCCTGACGAGACCAAACAACAGATGAGAGAGATGCCTCTTTCCAACAGGGATGCCAGGCAAATGCTTGGACCCTCAGGGCTGACCAACTTTAAATCCCTTTGGAGCAGAGACAATGTGGAGAGTTTGTACTGACAGCGGTGGCCAGTGCAGATATCCCAGAAAGGGCCCCACTGCTACCTCTCGATCATACGCCAAGCAGGGGTCTTGCACGTGTTTGTTCATGTCTCGCAAATAAAGAGGAGCCAGAGAAATTATCAAAATGAAAAGAAGTTATTTGTCTCACTGTAAACAAAAAAAAAGATTGAAAAAAAAAACCAGTAAGAGTAAAAAGGACTTTAAAACTGTTGTAGGCAGTGCAGGTAAGAAGGTAGCTTAGAGGAGCTCAGTCTGTCCTGCCCCTGGGTGTCAAAGGCTGAAAATAATATCAGATAACTTGGATAATACACAATTTAAGCTGTGTCCTGTGAAGATGAACTGTCAAACTTATAATGCTGAGTTACAGAATTTATAGACATGAAACTTGGATAATGTACAGCTGAAGTTCATGGATAAAAGTTACTGTGTGTTGCGTGGAAGTGGTGTTTGTTTTCTATTTTTCATATGTGCCCAGTAAACTTCATGCTTCTGAAAACTGCATTTATTTATTGATATCCTGCTTTAAATGTAATCATAGGGGCTTCAGCACATAGTTTAATCTTCACTACTGGAGCCATGTGAAATCCTTTTCTTCCCATTAAATTAAAAGAAAAGGACAAACAATTAATTGGATTATGCTTCACCTGAATCATTGATGTTATTTATTTTGCTTCTTTTCTTTTAAACAAACATCTCCAAATCATTTATTGCTAAAATGTTGCAGTTATTTGTATAATATAAACTTCTTTGTTACTCTCGCTGCACGAATAAGGAAACAACTTTGACACATCAAATGTTTTATCTTTCCTAATACTACCTGCATTTCAGATACTGCAGGGTGTGTGTTCCTATGCGTGCTGATCGGAACGTCGGTCTTTAAAAAGAAATGCCTGTCATTGGATAAAAATCTTCTGACTATAAAGTTAACATGAATTTTTATGTAAAGTTTGATCCGTCATGGCAAATAGTCTCAAATGCCATTAATGTCTTCACTTACAACTTATCTATAATTCTACTGGTATTTATTTGTTATTGTTCTCACCTGCTTATTTTCTGTTACAGTCTCAGCTTAGTGAATCTGCTGCTGCAAGCACACAAACCTGATGCCACACATCACAGTGAGCTCCGACGTTTGGCTCCTTCCTTGTAAGACATTTGTGTCAAAACTATTTTGTGACTTGTGTCTGAGGATGTGAGAGCAGAGCAGGTGGGCACGGTGGGGTCGGGCAGGGAGCCGGGGAGTTGATGGTTAATGAGGTTTAATGGTAAGCACTGCGGCTTCAGAGTTTGAGTACAGAATCATTTTTGGACACTTTCTGTGCATGGTAATTACCCAATAGATGATGTATGTTTTCTCCATGTGCTCTTTATCATTCCAAACATGCTGGGGTACTGAGTGTAAACTGGGTGTTTGTGTCGATTAATTTTAAAATGAGAACACAATAACAATTGTGCTTAATTTTAAAATATCAGCATTTCAAATATGCATGTTCAGAGACTGACCTTTCCTGACCTTTTACTTCACTTTTACACCAAATGTGATTATGTATTCAGTCTATGCATTGAACAAAATCCAAAACCTGTAAATACAAATTAAACTTTGAATTGTGACTTATTAAGATAAGCTTCAAATGTGGCAGCGATAGTATCATGAGTAATTCCTTTCCACTCAGAAACCTTGATTTACCTACTTCAGTTAATAGTGGTGTACTCTTGTCTCAGCATGTCAAGGTCTAGCACGGTTAATGACCAAAACACTGTAGTCGTCGCGTTGACACAGAGGTGGCCAATGCTGCAGTCAGTTTTTTTGCAGAGTGCTGAGTGCACTCAGCATCTTGACAGTCAAATGATGGACTGTGGAGTGGAAATGTTAAGTGCCACTATTACTTTCAGAGTAAGAAAGTAATTTACCTATCAACTGTTAATGTGACAGGACATTCACATAATGATTGGAGTGTGGGAAAACTGACTACAGAATCAAGAGCTTAAAACCAGATCCGTAAAACTTCGGCAATCTGCAATTACCAGGACCCCAGAAGAAAGCAACCTTTCAACTTCTGTGTTGCACAAAAGAATAAACTCATTGCTGCTGATTGTATCATGTTTGATACTAATCTTCTCTAGTTTTAACCACATATTGTTCCAAGCACTGGATTAAATTCTCTAAGACAGATAAAATAGCTACAAACACTGTAAAAAACCTGCAGACCTCCAAACTGAAGAAAAAAGCTGCAACTTTTAAATACTGGCAAAGTTTTGACAAAGACAATATACAAATTCAAGCATGTCAACAAACGTGTATAAGTGAGATCTGAATGTAGAATAGGAAACTTAACAGCACAATGAACCGTCACAAGAAAGATTAACGCAGGATGTCTGATAAACACACTCACTGCTCGCAGTTGTGCAACATTCCAGATAACTTCTTTTCTCAATCCCTTGTGAATATAAATTTCTCTGTAAACTTCCATAACTACAGATATGGAAAGTGGAGTAAAATGCAAACTGAGACAAAAATCATCAACTGTAATAATCTAAAAAGGTAATGATGCTTACGCATTTACCAACCGCACAGTGCACATGCAAACTGTTGTTTCTTGCATCAGTAGCTCCATGTTTTGGAGTGGCTGTAAAAGCAACAACTGGTTGTTTCAGTTTAACAAATTTGATAAACACAAAAGGTTTTGAAAGAGCTTTAGTTTCACTTGTTAAACAGTCATTCATGAGGTGTAACAAACCAGTCTAAACATTTTCCTAACTGTGTTGCTCACCAGGAGAAGTAACTGCCTACACTGGTAGGAGAGCATGCAAAAAGAGCTCTGTAAGAGAAGCAGTGAATCACTCGTGCTTTGCAGGGCAAAAATGTCAACTTTAATTACATGTACTATTTAACTGCCCTGTCATGACAGTGGCCAGCATGCAGAAGAAAAAAAAAAAAAAAAAAAAAAATGTGTTAATCCATCTTTTTTCACCTCTGGAATGTGTTTTATAGTCTAAAAATATTAGAAAGAAAAGATGAAAAAGCATGTTATTGGCCCTAAAACTCTTCTTGTGCACTGTAT
This sequence comes from Telmatherina bonti, assembly GCF_933228915.1. NCBI lineage: Eukaryota > Metazoa > Chordata > Actinopteri > Atheriniformes > Telmatherinidae > Telmatherina > Telmatherina bonti. The sequence continues at coordinate 24,491,613 of NC_136625.1, read as the reverse complement.
AATAAACTGGCATCACATCCAGATTGCACTATATTTGTCACAAGTATGGACATAACCTTAGCTGAGCATGTGGATATGAAGCCTTAGAGGCATTTTTTTCTGTCACCACATTCACATCATTTAAAACTTGAAGCTTGTGGCCATATAATTTACGTACAAAACATCCAGCTGGAATTAAGTGTGCAGCAAGCTACTTGGCTGGTGGCCGAGGCCTACAGGAAGCAAATTTACAATAGTTATTTTGATAACAAAGGCCAAAAATACACGTGCAGCATCTAATGATTTCTCATTGTTATATTAACTTAATGCTTTTCTTTCCAGTCTGAAGTGTCAACATTCACTTGGTCTGTAAACTGTCTAGAGGACACACCCAAGGCGTTACAAAGAAGCCTCAGCGATTTATGTTTTTATTATCTTTTTATGTTCTCATCAGACATCACTTTTTAAAATGTCGATAAAAAAAGCTTTTTTTTCTCTTTTTACATAATACTTCATTTTATCCTCACTCTGGTCCAATCGTTAAAATGATATGTAAAGTAATCCTCATCTAATCTCATGCTGCTTGTGTGTAGTATTGTCTTTTATGTGAAGCCTGATGTTGCTGCAGTTTCTTGACCGAGACCAAAGAAAGGATGATAATCCTGATTGTACACTTCCAGGACAAATAGTGTTCTGTTTCGGATTTGTTTTTTTCCCCCAGCAAAATAGCAATAATTTAACCATAACAAAATCTTTTAGCAGTCTTAACCAGACAGATAGATACTTTAACTTGCAGGAAATTTACACCAAAATGTTTTGTGTTTAGCGGACTACAGATTAGTGTAAATGTCAGAAAATGTGTTGTGAAGGGATTACTCCGTCTCTCAACCGCAGACGATTCAAACTTCTGATAAATTGCATAATCTTAAATTTTCTGGCATTAAAATAATTTTCTAAGATGGAGGTCTTAATGGTGTAGAGTCATCAGGAAGCCTGCTTATAAGGGGCATTCACGTATTCACGTAGCATGCTTCCAAACTCGTTAACAACGATGTGTTGTGCAATACGAGAACGGATCTGCGCTGCGCTGCCCTGGATGCAGATTCGGTCAGACGGCAGATGGACTCAACTCTAAAGTTCAAATATTTTCAACTTGGGTGCAGGTCTCTTTTGTGACACGCTGATGTGTCTAATTAGAGGAAATATGAGGCAGATCACAACAAATCATCTACTTTGATTGGCAGAAGTTGTGTAAAGAGAGAGCTGCCTAAAGTTTGTTCTCATTACTTTTTTAAAAAAATTTCTGCAAATCTCTTCAACAGACTGTCAAATCCTCAACCTGTAATAGACCTAGAAGTAGTCGCTGTATAGGTGCAGCTACTAGATGAGTCTACTCTGTCCAAACATCTGTCTCGAGGATAACATGAGTCCACTGCATCTTAACTGATGCTCCTACTTAGAAAAATGACTGCCAGTGATTTCCTCTGACAGCTTGAAATATTCTTCCTGCGTATCAGTCTGCCGCTAGTAAATTAATATCTTGAAAACCCTCAGGCTCATTGCAACTGGCACTAAAATTGGGCACAGTTTGAGAATGTATATCTCCATGTGTTGACCCTGTAGTGGATGAAATTCACACAGAATACTGTGCATTAAAAAAAATTACATTTTTTATGGGCTTAACGTCAGTTTTAATTGCTTTATAATATATCAGTCAGATCTCAGTCCTCAAAATATCAAACTTTTTGGAAAATACAAAGATCTTTAACAATACCTCTGTGAGAGCTTGGTGAATAAAACAGGCAGTTTCAGGGGACACCTCCCATGGTGTTTTCTCATCCACCATGATAGCATCCAGAGTGGCCTTCTCTAAGATGACATCAAAGGATGCATCAGAGAAAGAGAGCTGGCGAACATCCATCTGCTGCCAGGTCATACCGGGACAGCTGCTGTACTTGGCACTCATGGTACTGATGCAGATTGAGGAGTAATCTATGTTGGTGATAGTGTGGTAGCCGGCGCTGTACAAGTCACCACTCATGCTGCTGTTTCCACAACCTGAGGGGGCAGAAATAAAACAAGACATGAGGCATTGCCAGGTGAAAAGGGCAAACTTCCCCCCCTCCCACACAGTACAGAGGTAAAAGGGTCATGCACTCAGAAGGGCAAAAGGTAATTAAACTGAGAGGAAGAGCTTGGAATAAGACTGAATCGTAGATTTGGATGGCCAGAGTGTGCCCATGTCATCATGATCACTTTACTTGAGTGAAAAAAAGGCATAAAGATTAATCATAGAACCATGTTCAGACAAGAGCAGCAAGCTGAGGTGGAAACAGGTTGATGTAAGGCTTTGCAGAGCTCTGTTAAAACTGTTACTGTCATAGAAGAAGAAATTGCATCAGCATGAAAATATGTGAAAAGATTTCACCAGCAGGCAGCTGTACCTCTGTTGTAGAACATTTTGCATTGATTTATTGAGTACAGCATGTCAGTCATTAAAAGATTATTGATGATCATAATTATCGTGTCATCTCTTATTTATGAGCCATATTTATAAATTATTTATTACGTTTCAGATTTCAGTGCAATGTAGACATTAAATGTTACACCACCGACTGGCCCAATCTAACTACATACTTACCTAAAGTAATTAAAGTAATTCTACTTAGAATTAACTGTGTTATTTCTATGCTACCTTCCAATATTCAATTTTGTTTTCGCCATTTTTGTTTAGATTACATATCTTTATTTAGGTTGTACATATAGCACAGTCAAAATTAAAATAAGGTTTAATTTAATGATGAAATTAAACACAGTAAGTTATATTACATCAGCAACAGGCCAGTTATTGTCTCTGTGGTGGTTGTTAAGAAGAATGATGAATCGTAAATGATAAATGCTGTCCTTTGCTGACAGCTGTAATCTCCACCCAGTTGGGCAATAAAAGTCCCACAGTTTACTAAACATGACAGCTGTAAATTTAAATACTGAGCGATATCTTTGTTTAGGCAAAAAAAAAAAAATCAGTCCCAGAAGCAAACATAACATAATGGTAAAATAAAAGTGAAGAGACTCACATGAAACAATACAAGTTGAAAGTAACCAACTGAATGTGGCACCTCATCTTTCGGATCAGATGACTCAGATTGTGGAGATGGAGGAGGATGAGTGGGTGGAGAAGACGGGCAAAGACAAAGAGGAATAGAAAAGAGTAGGAGGAAGACTTGTGGGGGGACATATAAACTCTGTCAGAGTGCAAATTGTGTTTCAGTAGAGGATCGTGCGCGATGACTGTCGAAATGGGACTATTTTCTTGTTCTTTTAAGAATGCGTGCACATGCATTGCTTCTGTCTGGCGACATGTGAGAGAGTGTGATAGGTGGAGCTGTGACTTCCAGCAGCACACTGGCAATGACACCTCGGTGTGGCTGTCATTTGTTATCACCTTACTGCTTCTACTAATTACCAGCCTGCAACAGCTTCACAAATGTGTTTCGGAGTGATTCAGTTTTCAGTCTCACACAAAATATGTTGTGGATGTGTATGCGTTGGTCTGTTTGTTGTACATGTGGAAACCTTATGTTGTACAGTCATAGGGGGCATTAAATCTCTCGCAGATAGCACCACACAAGTGAAAGGACAAAAAATGTGAGAAAGACAGAAATAAAGATTATTTTAAAGTAAAAGAGAGATTGTAGCTGAAAAAAAATGGCAAAAAATAAAGCATGATCTGCAAATGCTTGGATAGCAACACATTTTTCACTGCATGTTTCACAAAGCATTTGCAAATACAGTCAAATACATCTGGAGGAGACAGAGCTTTAATTCCATGAGCTGAACAATGTCACAATACAAACATGTATGAAATTAAACAAAAAGTACAATACAATACCCAGTTTACAGAAGCTCAAATGCAAATTAACATTATTTTTAATACTTTGTCAAGAGTCATTTGCATTAAGGTTTCCCCTTGACTGCTTTACGGTTTGGGTATTTGACCTTCTGGCCTTAGTAGGAAATAACTCCCTGAGGTCTGACACTATGTCTTCTTGGTGTTTGTTGGTGTGGTTTGGGTCTTTTGTCCATCTACACCGCAAAGCCCTGCTCTGTCAGCATTCCTGCCTTTAGATGATTCTGAGCAGAGAAGTTTATTCCCTGTCATTTTAAATTCATCCAGGTGCAAAATCACTGGAAGCCGTCTGTGACGACAGTAAAATTAAAGCTGAGTCTGCATTTTGAGCCCATATTAGTGATATAACTTCAGCTTGCATTTTCTTTAGCTAGTTGTTAATATAAGAATCGCATTAAATGTCAACTAGCTTACCAAATCATAGAACAGAACATGCATTTTGTGTTTATTTCTTAATCACAGATTTTTACAAATACAAGCGCGTATATGCCTTGGATGTGTGTGTTGTTGACATCAGAGGGTTTGCTTCTAAACAAGAAAAATATGTATTTACTACTTGTCATGTATAAATGATTGCTTCTTGATGGGTGGTGAGAAGAAAACATAATGTCAGTGAGTTGAATTCCACACACTGAAAAATGCATTTTAGATAAATTTCAAACACACACAACAGCTTTAATGAAAATACTGTGCAACGGAAAACCGGATTCAAAAATGAGTCATGAGTTATAGCTGTGCTTCTCACTCCTGGTCCTCAAGCTCGTGTCCATTCTGCAAGTCCACTCTAACACACCCAGTTCACATTAACGAACCTCCTCACCAAGTTCTTTGCAAGCCTGATACAGGTGTGTTAAAGTATAGTTACATTAAAAACATGTAGGGCAGTGGTACTTGCAAGAATTGAGAAACTGAGTTACAGAACAACTCCCTCTGAAAACAGTGAGACAGAAAAAAAACAACAACTCTGACTTCAATCTTCAAATTACAACCAATTTCATGGCCACTGTCAAGTTTGTGTTAAAAAATAAAACCTGGTTTCCAGGCCACATATGGTGCTGTGCACTGCAAGCCGAATCGTTCCTGACTCTCCCCTCTCAGATCCCCAAGCACGCCAACCGCTATTTTCAAAGGGTTTTCCCCATAGACAAGGCTGTGGATGTGTGTGTGAGTGCATGCGTGACAGATATTTTTCCGCACACTCTGCTCTGACGAAGGGGTGTCACATGACTTGTCGTTCCTAGGGGTTGTCGCAACAAATATAGTACATTAAGGACACAACTCCCAATCTGTGGCATCAGCTGTGACCCCTGACAACCCTGACCTACACAAACCCATCGACCTGGCCCCAGACACATGCAGTACATCAGTTTGTGTATGTGCGTGGGATATATTAGCTTCAAAACAATTGTACAATTGTGCGGTGTTCATCAAAGGTGGGGGATTTCATGTTGCATATATATATATATACAAATCTGGAGCCTGATATCTGTTTCCCTTCAGCTAATTTAGCTCCTATTAACCAGAGAATGCATCCTAACTGGATTATTCAGAACAGCAGAGGGTGGCGCTAAACTTAGAGGTGTCATATCATCTCTTTCTGTTGGCCATGTGAGTGTGTGATGGAAAATCTGAGTCCTGGTCTTAAAATGTTTCATACCACCCATAACAAATATATCAAAACAAACTGGCTAACACCATCTATCAATCATTGTTGAGACATTAGTATATAGCTTGTTAGTGTTGGTTTATTGTGTTTGCTTTTTCAGTCTTTATTTATACAGGAAGTTCTGCACAAACAAGATTTATTTATTTATTTATTTATTTTAATAGGACAAGAATCAACACAGCTGCTACTGAAGAGAGGAATTTGGCCACAGATGGAGGACGCTTCCCACAGCAGATTCAGAGACGCTTTGTCCAACAATGGCATCAGAATGAGCATCTGACTTGGCAATGCTTTTGATATCTGAAAAGCACCTCAGTATTTGACTAATAGCCATGGTGATACATCATAGACAAAGAAACACCTGAAGCAATCCAAAGGAATAGCAAAAGAATCTTTTTCTACAGTAAAACAGCTGTTTCACCAAACAGAATAGAAAACAGCCCCTCAGTACATTCCTACACAATACTTCTGAGTCCAATATAATATCTTTAACCAAACTTAAGCTTGTGTTGTTCTTTTTCATGTTACAAATGAGAACATATGATAAAAAATAAAGAAGAACTTCTAATATTTTTATCAATTTATTTTTACAATGAATATTTATTAACATCTTTATTTTGAGAACATGCTATAGCAAATTTGTAACATCCAATTTCCTTCACTTCTTTTCTTTGACTTGTACAACATGTTGGAGAACTGACCTTGGAGCTTTAAGCTCCAGCAACTCTACAGAGTCCATCTATGGTAATGAGGGGTGGTGGGTGGGGAACCCCTGCGTGTAAGCCAACAGTATGAAATATCAAAGCTGCTATCTGTGAGGTGAGCTGAGTGCAGCAGTGGAAACTCCGTGATGTCAGAGGCATTTGTGGTATTCAATCATATGCCATACTGGTTTAGAGATATAAGGGGACTGTTGCCAATGCTGATGAAAGGTGATGTATAAATGCAGACTTAGAAACAACACTGAGTTCAACCATCAGCTCTCACCAGGCTCTGGGCAAGCCCGAGGTAAATTGACGCCAGGATGACACTTCACTAACTTTAGCTGCAACTGCTGTAAATGTCAACAAATGGAAAGTTCCCATGTGGACCCTGTTTGTTTTTGTGTGTGACTGTGTGTGTACAGGCACATTAATTATGAGGCTGCATGTGGATGTATGTTTGGTACCACAGCTTGTATTAGTACACATTAAAGATGGGAATGGCGAGGAATTTTCCACTATTTATACAGTTGTTTAACTAACTAATAAAGCTTGGATGTGTTAGAGGCTCTGTATGTGTGTGTGTGTGCCATCAGGACTTTAATGAAATCCCTCAGCGTCACATGAGACACACTTTATAACCAGTTAATCCTCATTAGCTTTACTATATTATTGTCAACTGTGTTTTTTTTTTGTTTTTTTTTTAAGTGTAACCATTTAAACTCATGTAACAATAAATCTGTGCATTTATAAAAAGTCAAAAAGATGATAACTGGGTAAACTAGGTTTCTGACGTTGCAATCCCACTTCATGAAAATAATGAACTAGCTGTGCTTTTTGAGCTCTTCAAGGTTTACCACTCTTTCCAGGAGGCTTTATTATTGTAGAGTGGTGCTAAAAGTGGATGGAGACTTTTGTCTTGGAGATATTAGGCATTACTTTGTTGTCCAGACATCAGTCAGACAGTTGTGACTCCTCCTGCCTTCCTCCATCACCTGAAATCCGGCCGGCAATGGCAGTCTTATTGGCCAATATGACAACAGTATTTGTCGGGGGAATTGGACTGCAGTGGTGTGTAAAAATAGAAAATTAGGGATCTAAATCTTTTACAGGTAGGTAGACATCCCATAATCCCATGGCAAGGTGGTAGTATTAAAGCAAGGTTGCCAGTTTCACCATGATTTGTGATTCAATATTAAATGCAAAAAACAGCAGAGAAACATCCATCATACATACCTGTTTGGGTTGTACAGATGGTCATGTAAACTTAAAAGCAACTGTGTTTTTCTAGAAATAGCTAAGTCAATGTGATCATTTCGTCTGTCAAAATTAGCCATATATATATATATATATATATATATATATATATATATATATATATATATATATATATATATATATATATATATATATATATATATACATATATATATATATATATATATATATATATATATATATATATATATATATATATATATATATATATATATATATATATATATATATATAATATTTATAATATAATTTTTTTTTTCTGGTTTTTTTTTCCAAAAGCCATAATACCTTCCCTGGCTGAACAGACATCATCATTATCCGAATCATCACTAAAAAGTCCAAATCTTGAATATTTGTAATGTCCTGTGGAGAGTTCAATGTATACTGTTTTTTTTTTTTCCAAGAATAGCCCTTATATTACCATGCAGTCACATTTAAATTAACTTAAATTGTATTGCTGATATCAAAACACAATTAGAAAAACTGTGCCGTCATGAAAAAGAGACATTATGGATGAAAGAAGTTAACAAAACTAAGAAAATATAGAAAAGGGGGGGGGTATTATGAATACAGCAATGAAGGGACTAGAGATGCATGGCTGGGTTAAATTAGCAGACTCATCTCCATGGTGCTGAGAACCTCCTGCTCAAAATACACCAAGCCGTCAGTGCCTTTGCATCACACTGTCTACTTTTAGATACATCACCAGCTTACAGAGAATCAAATGAAGGGATACTTACAAATACAGCTGGTTATGTGGTTCAGAATGTGTGAATTTTTCCCTTACTGACAACGTTATTGCATCTGCACAACAGTTAGATATTCTTCAGTGAAACTCTTTCCAGCCATTTCAGATGCTCCAGCAAAGTTGCATCAGCACCATGGCCAGATGAAATTCTCTGAACAGCTCGGTACTTCCGGCGAGTTCTCCTTACAAGTCTTTTCTTCTCTCCACTTACAAAAGCAACCTCAGTTATGTAACCGGGTGTAGAGATAATTAGTGACTGAATAATTAAGCGTGTGCCTGTGACAGTGCGACTGTTTGATGGAGTGTGTGCTTTTGTGTGTGTGTGTGTGTGTGTGTGTGTGTGTGTGTGTGTGTGTGTGTGTGTGTGTGTGTGTGTGTGTGAGATTGAGATGGAGGACTTTTGGAAGGACTCCACTGTATGAATCTGCCCCTGTGTTGTGGCACGAAGCCGAAAGCTTCTGCCTTTTCCAAACCACCAACATGCACCAGGAATGAAAGCTTAGCAAATTGCAACAAGACAGAGAGCCTTCTTTTCTCACCTTGTTGTCTTTTTAAATTACTTTGTCACAACTGAACAGTTATTGAAAGCCACCCACATCCCTCTTTATACTTTTATTTAAGCCTTGTTTATACAACCTATATAAGCACAAGTCAAGCATTTGCTGGATAAATTTTTGGGGGAGGGAAATTACAGGCTTAAGTGCGTTAGACTACAACCTCTGCACAAGGAAAAACACTCATCTTTGAAAGCTGTGGCACTTAACTTTGCATTTAAAGCCCTAGTTAACTTGCGTGGGGTCAATCAAGCGACTGGAAAAACGACTTTTCTGCGGCAAAAGTCAGCGGATCGGAAACGATGGCTAGAAGTCTGTGCAGCTGTCAGACAAAGTAGGCGAGATGGCAGCAAGTACGGTGACTAAAAGTGGGAGTAGGAGTGAGACAGAAAGACAGACAGTGGAAGATGGAGGCCAAATGATGCAATGCGATCTGCCCTTTCTCTGTAAATGAAGAAGCAGTGGGGGCAAACACACACCATGAGTCAGGTCTATCACTGCACATCAGCCGCTTGTACTGTATAATGTTGTGACTTGTCATACATCCAAATAAAACAAAAACAAACAATCCTCCCTCTAAATAATGAATAATGATACAGTAAGGGACGCAGATTGGTATGATATGATGATAGTTAACTATTCATACAGCTATTGTCTCCATCTATCCATCACTAGCAATTTTCATCCTCCTGAAGTGGCAGAAGAATTCACATCAATCATCACAGGACGTCTAAATATAATCATCTTCTCACAATGACACCCATAAAAATAGATACAAGATACAACAAAACTGCATCTCCTTTGGAGGTAAAAACATGTTCCTGGACTAGTTTGGGTTTTTTTTTTTTTTTTTTTTTTTTTTTTTACTTTACATTAACATGACTTCTATGGAAGCATTGGAACAAAATATTCTTTTGTTTATATCAATGGAGTTTTTATCCCTATTGGTTTTCAATGGTTTTACCAGATTTTATGTGTGTGACTTGAACAGTCTCTCACGTCAGTCTGGATATAATCCAGACATACAGCAGATCTCTAAGGCAGCTGACACTTTCCACTGTGCCATGCTTGTCATGGAAAATTGCTATCACTCTAGTATTCCACAGTAAGCACACATGTAACACCAGCTCTTCTTTCCTTTAACTTTAAAAATCAGTGTGCCATTTCTCCCTGCAGTGGAAAGATCCACACTGTCACAGCTTTTGTCACTCGATAAAGTAATATCACCTTTAATATGAGCTGCAGTAAACTGTAGAAGTTTTGTCGGTGGTTTAGATGCAGTCATATTAACAGCAGTCATATTAACCCCCACCCCAAGTGAGTTTTTACAGTAGCAATATTATGCTCCACAAATAGAGACCTGCGCATTTGCAAGTGTGTGTGAATCTGAGGGGTTTTGTTTTAATCTGTCGGTGAGTCAGTGTTGTTGCAGCAGAGGTCATGATTCAGCAATAAACCAAGTGTGTGAGTGTGTGAAAGATCAGATTCGATTTATCTGACCTTATGGACACACTGAGCCCATTCAACAGATCGAGGCAACCACAGAGAGAGAAACATAGTGAACGCCAGCAAAGTTAGAAGCGTGTGGCTGTGTGTTCTTCCTCTCCAATGACAGCCTTCATTCATAAATGAAGATTCAACAAGCTGACAAAGATCCCTCAAATATTTCCTAACAAGTAGGACAAATTAGGCACTACAATGACAGATTGCTGTGCAAAAACTCTTTTCTTTTATATGTGTTAGTAAGTTCACATTTAATTGAGGCCATTACAAATGCAGGTACATGCTGTGAAAAAGACACATGCACACAAACACACAGTGACAGACATGCACACAATCATTATGTGTGGAGGAAAAGGAGAGGGTAACAGCAGTGTATGTCTTTTCAATTAGCCACCTACCAAGACTACGTCTGTGACAAAATGAAATGGCAGGAAAAGTACAGGTATTATTAAGTTTAAAAGCACACACACACACACACACACACACACACACACACACACACACACACACACACACACACACAAAGGCTCAAACTTGACTTGACTGGTTAATTTTCTGCCTGGTTGGCAGGCGGGTTTGTCAGTTCAAGGTGCCTGCGTCTGTATGCAAATGGCTTTCTTGCCTGACCTTGGTGTGATTATGCAGTATGGATCAGGTTTTACAGAAGAGGGCCGGTCCACTGTGGTAGCATTATGGCTGACAAAGCATATTGATCCCTGCAGGAGGAAATAGCATGTCTCCCTGCAGTGTCATTGTGTCAAGGGCTGCTCTGAATATGGGTTTTTAATCAGGATGATTTGAGAAATCTGAAGTGATGTGACAGCAGCCCATTCAAGGTGAAAATGAGCAGTGTTTTAAAGAAAAAAAAAAAAAATCCAACCCTATTTTCGGGGGGAAAGTGACACCACAGCTCAGTTCCAGTAGTTATGATAATTATGATAAAGCAATCGAACACTGAAAGTGATACATTTGTCTTTAAAAACTACACTGATACATCCAAGCTCTGTACTGTGGCTTAGTTCACACAATTTACAGCAGAAAATTGTAGTAACAGCAAATTGCCTGGGTTACCTGTTCCTCTAACAGCCTTTGAATTGTGCTGATTAGAGTAAAATGGCCTCCAACAAATCATCATCCTGTCGGAAAGATATGAGAAAACTACTCAAATACTTGAGAAGAATCACAATTTAAAATCAAACAGCCATTAGTATCCAAACAGTGATCATTTTAACCTAAGAATTCTGCCGCTGTCTCCAATACTGTAGTCATATACATTTAATAAAACACCTTAAAGGCCCAGTGTGGGACAATTACTCCCTATTAGTGGTTCGCTAATTGAATGTGAACAACCGAGTAGTGCTCTCTGGCACCTCACTGTTTATTACCACTACCGAAGCCGTGGAGGGTCACATATGTGAAAACGTCAACATCTTGCACAAGTTGGAGTGTTTGCCAGGTGATGAAGTAGAGAACGAAAGATTCTGTTTTGTTATTGATACCAATAAGATACAATCATGCCCTCCATGTATTAGGTACCTAGCTACTGCTAATAGCAAATTTCATTGTGGGAAATTGTGTGAGGCGGACATCAACTCCCACCCCGTTTGACAAATCAGATTAAATAAATCATGAAATACGAGAAAAAAGTCTAGGAAGAAACTACTTAAAGAAGAACACTGTTGTCTGCTGGAACGACTTATGTGAAGAGGAGCAGCAACAGAAAACTGTTTCCACTGTAGGGTAACACTTTCCCTCATGAATTGTCTCCATCTGGTACACGCCACACCAGTGTTTCACCTGCTTATTTTTCTTTTTCTTTTCTTGGATATTTTTTCCTCTCTCTCATGGAGCAAAAATTATGTATGCTGCCCCATTTCAGAGGAAAAATGGCAAGCGGAATGATCAATGATCGCCTTTGCTTGTTTCACTCCTGACAACACACAGGGAGGCACAGCATCAACATGTCCGGCTAAGAAGTTTGTCCTCTTTTGGTTACCTTATTTAAAGATAGCCACACAAAATGGCAGCCTTTGATTGGGTACACCACCACCTATGTATCCATCCATCCATCCATCCATCTTCTGCCGCTTATCCGGGGTCGGGTCGCGGGGGCAGCAGCCTGAGCAGGGAAGCCCAGACTTCCCTCTCCACAGCCACATTTGCCAACTCTGCGTGGGGGATCCCTAGGCGTTCCCAGGCCAGCCGAGAGATATAATCCCTCCAGCGTGTCCTGGGTCTTCCCCGGGGTCTCCTCCCAGAGGGACGTGCCTGAAACACCTCACCAGGGAGGCGTCCAGGAGGCATCCTGACCAGATGCCCGAGCCACCTCAACTGGTTCCTCTTGATGCGAAGGAGCAGCGGCTCTACTCTGAGCCCCTCCCGGATGACCGAGCTCCTCACCCTATCTCTAAGGGAGAGCCCGGCCACCCTGCGGAGGAAACCCATTTCAGCCGCCTGTATACGAGATCTCGTTCTTTCGGTCACGACCCACAGCTCATGACCATAGGTGAGGGTAGGAACGTAGATCGACTGGTAAATCGAGAGCTTCACCTTCTGGCTCAGCTCCTTCTTCACCACGACAGACCGGCGCAGAGTCCGCATTACTGCAGACGCCGCACCGATCCGTCTGTTGATCTCGCGCTCCATCCTTCCCTCACTCGTGAACAAGACCCCGAGATATTTAAACTCCTCCACTTGAGGCAGGACCTGACCCCCGACCTGGAGAGGGCAATCCACCCTATTCCGGCTGAGGACCATGGTCTCAGATTTTGAGGTGCTGATTCTCATCCCAGCCGCTTCACACTCGGCCGCAAATCGCTCAAGCGAGAGCTGGAGATCACGACCAGACGAAGCCAACAGGACCACGTCATCCGCAAAAAGCAGGGACCCAATCCTGAGGCCACCAAGTCGGATCCCCTCAACCCCTCGGCTGCGCCTAGAAATTCTGTCCATATAAGTTATGAACAGAATCGGTGATAAAGGGCAGCCTTGGCGGAGTCCAACCCTCACCAGAAACGAATCCGACTTACTACCGGCAATGCGGACCAAGCTCTGACACCTGTCGTACAGGGACCGGACAGCTCGTACAAGGGGGTCCGGTACCCCATACTCCCGGAGTACCCCCCACAGGAGCCCCCGGGGGACACGGTCGAATGCCTTCTCCAGGTCCACAAAGCACATGTAGACTGGTTGGGCAAACTCCCATGACCCTCCCAGGACCCCAGAGAGGGTATAGAGCTGGTCCACTGTTCCGCGACCAGGACGAAAACCACACTGCTCCTCCTCAATCCGGGATTCGACTATCCGGCGGACCCTCCTCTCCAGGACCCCTGAATAGACCTTACCAGGGAGGCTGAGGAGTGTGATTCCCCTGTAATTGGAACACACCCTCCGGTCCCCCTTCTTAAAAAGGGGGACCACCACCCCAGTCTGCCAATCCAGCGGTACTGCCCCCGATGTCCACGCAATGCTGCAGAGGCGTGTCAGCCAGGACAGCCCCACAGCATCCAGAGCCTTAAGGAACTCCGGGCGGATCTCATCCACCCCCGGGGCCTTGCCGCCAAGGAGCTTTTTGACCACCTCAGCGACTTCAGCCCCAGAGATAGGAGAGTCCACCCCTGAGTCCACCAGCTCTGCTCCCTCATGGGAAGACGTGTTGGTAGGATTGAGGAGGTCTTCAAAGTATTCCTTCCACCGACCCACAACGTCCCGAGTTGAGGTCAGCAGCTCCCCACCTCCACTGTACACAGTATTGACGGAGCACTGCTTCCCCCTCCTGAGCCGCCGGATGGTGGACCAGAATCTCCTCGAAGCCGTCCGGAAGTCTTTCTCCATGGCCTCGCCGAACTCCTCCCATGCCCGAATTTTTGCCGCATGCCGCTTAGCCCGCCGGTACCCATCAGCTGCCTCCAGAGTCCCACAGGCCAAGAAGGCTCGATAGGACTCCTTCTTCAGCTTGACGGCATCCCTCACTGCTGGTGTCCACCAACGAGTCCTGGGATTACCGCCACGACAGGCACCAACGACCTTGCAGCCACAGCTCCGGCTGGCCGCCTCAGCAATAGAGGCACGGAACACAGCCCATTCGGACTCAATGTCCCCCGCCTCACTCGGGACATGTTCGAAGCTCTGCTGAAGGTGGGAGTTGAAGCTCGCTCTGACAGGGGACTCAGCCAGACGTTCCCAGCAGACCCTCACAACACGTTTGGGCCTGCCAGCTCTGACCGGCTTCCTCCCCCACCATCTGAGCCAACTCACCACCAGGTGGTGATCAGTTGACAGCTCCGCCCCCCTCTTCACCCGAGTGTCCAAGGCATGTGGCCGCAGGTCCGACGATACGACTACAAAGGCGATCATTGAACTGCGGCCCAGGGAATCCTGATGCCAGGTGTACATATGGACACTCTTTTGCTGGAACATGGTGTTCGTTATAGACAATCCATGACGAGCACAGAAGTCCAATAACAAAACACCATTTGGGTTCAGAGGGGGGGGACCATGCCTCCCAATCACTCCCCTCCAGGTCTCACTGTCATTGCCCACGTGAGCATTGAAGTCCCCCAGCAGAACAATGGAGTCTCCAGAAGGAGCACCCTCCAGCACTCCCTCCAAGGACTCCAGAAAGGTAGGGTACTCTGAACTGCTGTTCGGTGCATAAGCACAGACAACAGTCAGGACCCGTCCCCCCACCCGGAGGCGGAGGGAAACTACCCTTTCATCCACCGGGGTAAACCCCAACGTGCAGGCACCAAGCTCGGGGCTGATGAGAATGCCCACACCTGCTCGGCGCCTCTCACCATGAGCAACTCCAGAGTGGAAGAAGGTCCAGCCCCTCTCGAGGGTACTGGTTCCAGAGCCCAAGCCATGCGTCGAGGTGAGTCCAACTATATCTAGTCGGAACCGCTTAACCTCGCGCACAAGCTCAGGCTCCTTCCCCACCAGAGAGGTGACGTTCCACGTCCCTAGAGCCAGCTTCTGCAGCCAGGGATCGGACCGCCAGGGTCCCCGCCCCTTGCTGCCGCCCAGCTCACATTGCACCCGACCCCTATGGCTCCTCCCGCAGATGGTGAGCCCACGGGAGGTGGGGCCCATGTAACCCTTTCGGGCTGAGCCCGACCAGGCCCCATGGGCGAAGGCCCGGCCACCAGACGCTCGCTCTCGTACCCCGCCTCCAGGCCTGGCTCCAGAGGGGGGTCCCGGTAACCCGCGTCCGGGCAAGGGAACATTCATGCCCAGGTTAGTCGTCATCATAGGGGTCTATGAGCCGTGCTTGGTCTGGTCCCTCCCCTAGACACCTGTTTGCCATGGGTGACCCTACCAGGGGCATAAAGCCCCCGACAACATAGCTGCTAGGATCTTCGGGACGCACAAACCCCTCCACCACGATAAGGTGACGGCTCAGGGAGAGGACCACCTATGTATTTATACCTAATTCATTGTGAGCCACGTGAATTTTTTTCATTTGGATGCAATGGAAATTAGACTTCAGTAAAATGTAGATTTATTAAAACAATACTTAATTTTTGCAAATAACAAAACCAAATAAGTTAGACACTGAACCTTTAAAGACATTATGCTGCAGATCATAACCTGCCTGACAGGTTTGAAGAGATAAGGCTTGAAGATACTTCTGCAATCTCTCTGCATTGGGGCTTTGCCAACACACATCTATATGTTATATTGTTTTGCTGCCAATTTGGGGGCAGTCTCAAAAATTTGTGGAACAATCTTAGCTGTGGAAAACTCTTGGTTTGGTTGATGCTGTTAATGGTGTTTTAGCTTTTCTCTGCTGTGGAAAACACTGAATGCACAGTGAAGAAAGATACTTTGTTGTAAGGTGAAATGAAGTATTAAATATTCATAAATAATTGTGCAGTGATAAGTATTGGCTTAGCTTTTCACGTGTGCTTCTTTGCTATTTATTAGATGGATGGTGCTTTGTCCATCTTTTTTTGGCCTCCTCTTGCTTGAGTTAATTTTCTGCATCATCTGCAACATCTGCGAGGGCAAAACATCTAAATAAAAGGATACCAAAAAAAACAAATAAAAGAAATGCTCTACAAGGGCTGTGAATGGGAAATATCTTTTTTAAAAAAAGGACAAAACTGACTGAGCAATTTGCAGCTTTGTTTTCAATAAGAAAAACATGGCAGCTTAAACAAATCATTTTAGTTTATCTTTATTTGTATAGAACTGATTAAAAGCAAGTTTTTTTCTGCGTTGTTCTGAGACATGTTTTGGCAGTTGATTTAGACAATGTTACATAGCTAATACAAGTCCTAGAAGCTTCCTGTATATCTTATCCTAGGGACAGCTCTTGGTCAAAACTAACTCAAAAGGTCTTCATTGTAGTTAGATTAGCTAGATTGTAGTTAGATGGCAAGTTAATGCCATCCAAAGTAAATATCTAGAAATATATAGCTAAACAGTGACTTTCTGAAGAGTTTGGGTACAAAACAAATCTCAGTCTTTACTGAATTGAGAAAAAGAAAATTCACTAATCCAGGCCTTCACATCTATAAGACATTATTGTAATTTGACCAACTGATTCTTTTCTATAGTATTAGTTAGTATAATCTGCATGGCATTGGAAATTTATGCCATTAAGTGTCATTCACTCAGAAACCACTAACATCTGTGCCAGATAAATGAGAGTCTAAAATTGCTGTGTGGCTTGAAATTTAAATGATGCAGGTGTCGACAATTTAGTTTTGAACATTAAAAATGCTTCAGACTACGATTAGCAGATATAATGTTGCCCAACGCACAGAATACTTCAAAACGGTACTTGCTCTAAAATAGTTACTGCAGTTTGTACCAATATGATAGTGTAATTTGTAGTCTGCTTTCAGATCGTCAATGAGCATCTGACAGAAATGAAGTTGCTAATGAAGAGTGAGTCAGCCTCTGAGACAGGCTGGTGGATGAAGATGGTGATTAATGCAGCATGCTTCATCCCCTCCTCTGATCTGCTGCTACATGCAATATGCCAATGCGTCAACACTACTCTCCATCATACACACACAAACACACACACACACACACACACACACCATTCATCCAGCTGTTTGCTTGATACTTTAACAAGAAGCTGTCATTTACTTTTTGTGAGCCACATCTGTACATATTTCTTGCAATTATTCACTGTATAATGAAAGATGGATAAAAGATAATGGCGTTGAAAGTCTCTGCTGCCTTGACAGCGCAACATGACATGCAGACACTCACATTAAATAATCTGTTGTCACTTAGTCATGACCACTTCCCGTTTGGTAGGAACTGCATGTCCTTCATCCATGAGAAAAGAAAGAGAAGATGAAGAGGACGTGAGAAGTTTGAACGAGAGAAATCAGAGTGTCAGTGTGAAACAATAGTTATGTGGCTGGTATTTCCCAACAGGCTCCTGCAATACAACCATTACCCATCAGATCATTATTTGAGAAAAGAGGAAAAAAAAGGAAAAGAAGTGACCTTTCACTGCTACTGCTTAAGTCAGACACTCTCATTCGTTCAGCATTGAGGATGTACTTATATGGGCATAGGAACAGCAACTCCAAGTAGACCTGTGCTAGTCACAGTAGGGATATCTATGATGTTCTGAGGCTACCTGTGGTGTCGGGAGGACGACTCAAACTCATAACAGCTTTCACAAGGCTGCAGGGGATTGAGAGAGAGGTATGAATGACATTCAATTTGTTCGAAATGAGAGAGCGAGGGATGTAAATGGTTGGGGCAATGAATGGGGATAAGAGCGAAGGAATTTAGTGGGTGGGGAAAAGAGTGAAAGGGAAGAGATGCGGAAGAAGAGCAGGCTGAGATAGATAAGTGTGAAAAGGCATAATTGGCAAGTACGCCGATAAAGGGGAGAGTATAAAGGCTGGAAGAGAGCGGGTGGTATGACGTATTCACAGTCTTTCTCCAGTTCTCTCATCTCTCTCTTGCTTTCTCTATTAGGCATCTCTGCTGCAGCGTTGACTCCAACAGCATACTTGATGAGAGAGCCCGCACAGTTCTCAAGACCCAATACACACACTTACACACAGCTGGTTGAGACATTGCCAGGTTAAGCGACAAGTCTGGCACTGATCCTGATCTGATACTGCAGGTTTCATGGGGGCTGCACCCTTTACAGCACCTTTTTCTGGCTACAGGATCTTTGCTTACTGATGGAGTGCTGATGAAAAAGCAGAAAACAAATGCATTCAATAAAAAACATGTCATAAAATAAACTAAAGAGCAAACATAAAGAAAAAAATAAGTATTTGGATATCCACGTACACAAAATACATTACACGCCTGGTTCCACACCTTAATAAACACCACTGAGTACACCGATGAGTCTGGCATCGTGACATGGAAGAAACAAATGATCCAATCAGCAGCATGGGAGGACTCGCAAGAAGCCATTCAGTGTCATGAGTGGGAGTAATGCCATTGTCAAGTAATGGCGTTTAATGGGCTGGAGAGAAATGTCCATAAAAGTTAAGTTTTGTCTGTTTGTTTTTTTCCCCCTGTAATCAACATATTTGAAGAATATTCAAAGAATATTTATTGGTATGAAGAAACAATCACAGCAGTCGAAAAGAATTTCTAAACACCTTTGTCATTTTCTCTGTTGTACATGCCAAGAGCTACTGGTTTTCTTGCCCTTTTTCTCCTCCAGTTTGGTTTTCAATGAAAGACCATCATTCTTTTTACAACAGACTTCACTGCCACCCGATGATATACAATATAAATAAGTTTACTGGCCCCACAATGGCTAATTAAAATGGCCCAACTAGACCCCACAAATATCCAACTGCATTCCTGAAGGGTCACTGTGGTGCAGATTTTAGATGTTTCCTTAACCAAACCCACTCTGTTTACATTAAATGATCATTAACAGGTTTGTGGAAAAATTGACAAGCTGGTAAGAGATCCACTTAATTTGAATCAGGTGTGTTGGTGCCGACAGACACCGATAATCTACAGGGCAGTGACCTTCACACATCTCTGGTACAGGCATTTGTTATTGTTTCTTTTTATCAGGTCTGGTTAGGAGGCGGACACATGCTGGACAGAGAATCCTTAAACAGTTCTTTATTATCAGAAGTGCTGTATTGGCTTGCAGGAAGTGTAGGCAAAAAAAGCAGAAACTGGTCCAAAAACTCACAGGGCAGGAAGACTATGAGCAGGCAAGGCCGCGGCCAAGAGGACACTGGAAAACTGGGTAGAGAACACTATGACACGCCCTGCGATGGACTGGCGAGCTGTCCAGGGTGTACCCTGCCTTTTGCCCAAATACTGCTGAGATAGGCTCCAGCTTCCCCACGACCCTGAATTGTATTAAGCGGTTTGGAAAATGAATAAACGAATGAGTGAACACTAAGACACTAAGGCTGCAATGCAGGGAGAAACTCACAAAATGATCTGGCAAGGAAAGAAGGCAGCCAGCCACCTAAGTACACTCAGAGGGAAAGACGTTGGTGAAACACATGATGGTAATCAGGAAACAGGGAGGAGGAGATAACCCACAAGGGAGGGGAAAGCGAGGCACCTGGACTTTCATTTCATTTCATGGACCTTACTTTCATTTTCCATTTTCCATATTTTCAAAAGTAAGAGCTTTCAAAGTATAGATTCTTGTGGGAGAATATGCGGAATTCTTAAGTCAGCTATAAGGTGCTCAGTTCCATCAACCAATATAACCAGCAAACTGTGATTACCATGATTGCTTGCCTCAAAACTAGAGCATAACAAAAATTTTTAGAGTTGATGCCAATACCGATATTTACTAGCTAAAAATATCTGAAATCCGACATATCAGCCAACATCTGATATATCAGACGTCAGTCACATTCAGTTGGTTTAGCTGACAGTGATAATACATAGGATAATGGCAGGTGTTTTGAAACCGATAAAATATGTGTTTAAGAAGATTCATTCACAAACACAGCTTATGACAATAAATCATAATGTCATATTTACTGGTCAGTGAAAATTTTCATCCCTCACTTAATACATGGGACTAAGCTACAGTTTAAGTAACAGTGTAGCTGCTTTAGAATAAAAGCAAAGCATAGTATTATCTATTTGTGAATTTTTGACCTCCTGTAAAATCCGCATAGCAATTTGAAGTGAAAGAGGATGCTATATAATAGTCATATTCAGTTGTAGTCTAAATTATTCAACCCGACTGCAAATTAGGTTTATTGGCAAAATGTACCAAAACTAAAGACTTTTTGCAAATAAACAAATGAAAAATAACCTTTGAACTAGTTCAACAAAACTATTTTTTTCCAAATTCAAAAGAAAAGGCCACTTTCAATGACCACTGCTGTCTCAAAATTATTCAGCCCCTAACGACAAGCATTTTCAGTACGTAGAGCACCTTTTTGCTTTTATGACCTGCTGCAAACGTGATACACAGCAGCCTCTGGCAGCATTCCTAGGAAATCTTAGCTCCTTCTATATGGGCAAAGGTCTCCATTACTCTAATGTTCTAGGGTTTGTGTGCTGCAACTGTCTTTTTCAAATCCCACCAAAGATTTTTGATGGGGTTTGAGTCATGCGAATGCCACAGCCACTCTCACATCTTCCAGTACTTCTTTTGAAACCAATCTTAGGTAGACTTTGAAGGATGCTTGGGACTTTGGAAAGTCTAATGACACCCAAGCTTCAGCTTCCTCACAGACAGTATCATACTTTCTCTCAGGATTTCCTGACACTTGATTGATCCATCTTTCCCTCCATGGTAACTTCCACTAGCAAAGCAGCCCAGACCATCACTGATCCACCCCCATGCTTTACTGTAGGCAAGGTGTTCTTTTCAGCATGGGCTCTATTCTTCCTCCTCCAGACATACTGCTGGTCAATAAGCCTAAAAAGTTCTAGTTTTGTTTCTTTGCTCTATAGAACAGCATCTCCAAGCCTCTTTGGCTTATTTATGTAGTGTTGAGCAAATTGGAGATAGTTTTTCCATGCACTTTTGGGTCGGTAGTGGTGTGTGTCCTGAAGGTCGGGCATGGAGCCCTCCACAGCATGTAGTGTGTACCTTACTGTGGAACTTGAAACCTTAATGCCTGCTGCCACCAAGTCTTACTGCAGATCTTATGAAGTCAGTCGGGTGTTTTTGACCACCTGCCTCCTCAGGAATCTAGTGTCAGCCATTGATAGTTACGTCCAGATAGTGTAGCCACTGTTCCTTTAACTCAAAACGTGCAAAGTATGCTTCCAGCTGTCTCTCTAAGAACATTCAGTGCCTCAGATATCTTTTTTTATATCATATTTTTATATAATTTTCCTTGTTTATGCAAAGCAGAGATCTCTCCTATGAAAGTTTTGGGCAATTGTCTTGACTTAACCATCTCTAACATGCAATCCAACATCAGAGTTAACAATCTAGGTATTTGAGGTGTTCCTTCTCAAGCACACCTGATGAAACTAATGAAAACCTTTATTGACTGTATCAGGTGTGCTTGAGACTATACATGATTTGCATATGCAGACATCTATCCAGGGAGTTGAATAACTTTGAGACTGCAGTGGTCATTGAAAGTGGTATTTTCTGTTGATTTTGGAGAAACTAATGTGATATTAGTTGATTTGAGCTATGAAATGTTCTCATAACAGTAATATCTCAAACTAGGCCTAATGACAGTATAAATAATGTAGTATATAGTGGAGTATATTTGTTGACAATATGTATTTGTCAACAGTTTGAAATAAAACTTATGACTCATAACATTTGTTATGTCCAAAGTCATGATACAAGCAAACTAATGTTGGAATATCTGTTTAAACAAACTAACAATTAACTATTTAAGCTAAATAAAATAAAATAAAATATCTAAGTGACGACCACAGGAATGATTGCTGCTAACACTGCTTGAAGCTTAAAGTAACATCTTGTAACTTTTTGATCTTGATAATATTAGTTTCTGACTCCTTTTTGATGCTGCAGTGACATATTCTGTACACTTTTCAACAGGAACAACGCATCACTTTACAGCCAAGTTTTGCTACACACACTGAATCAGATGCAAGCAACTTCAGTAGTATATTTCAGTACTGTAAAATGACTACATTATTATATTTAGAATCTAATACTTTTGTTTTATATATAATTAAAAACACAAACACACAGGATAGACTCAAAAATACACAAAATATCCAGGCTGAATCTTTCATGCCAGTGATGAGTAACGATATGAGAGAGAAGAGGATTAAAAAGCTTTACTTAATAATAACCAGTCCTTTTCGGTGTATAAGCACCCCCCGCTGGCTCCCCCGTCCTATGCTGACCTCAGTCAACTGTAATGAAAAAAGTGCACACAAACACACAATATACACAAAATACCTCTGAGTTAAAACACACAAAAGTAATACTGAATGCAGATTAAATAAAAAGCAGAACGATCTCTCTGCTGTCAAAAAGCCTTACATGCAGATGACTAAGACCAAGTTGCCAAGGCCAAAGGCTGTCTGGCTGTGTATTCATCAATGACAACCAGATTTAACATTAAATAGGTCAACATGTGTGATCAGAAGGTGATGTCATGCCACAGTGTCCTTGTGAGGAGGTTTACACATCAGTTTACACTTCAGTGTCCTCTGATGACATGGCACAACGTTTTCAGAAACAAGAGGCTGATCTATAACAAAGCCTTTAATGTCCCTGGGGACTGCCTCAGGCTTAGATTCAGATGTCTTGGGTGTAGAATTACAATAAAGGGGTAAATATAATCAAAGAAAGCAAATAGAGGATTTTCAGTGACCAAGCAAGTAAAGCAAAACCAAGACCAGGCCTCAAGATAAACCGCTGCTCTAATCTCGGAAGAAAGAATCACAACTTGGTAATGTTGATGCAAATATAACATTTCTAAAGTTTTATACAGGGAAATAACAGCTGTTTCTAAAATAAATTAAAAAAAACAAATGCAAAAGACGCAATTACAAGATAATTGGTTTCTTTGTTTTTTTATGTAAAAGGTCAAAACAAAATTATTTACAATGGTCAAGTGAAATGACAATGTTAACATCATTTTAAAAATGATTCTGGGAAAAAAAAAAAAAAGCAAACAAGTGTCATGTACAAATGTTTTCATATGACATCCTTAAATATCATTGGTGCTACTGGTTACCTTCAGAAGTCACATGACAAGTCAGGGGAAAAATTATGGTCAAGAACAAATCTAAAACAATTCTACAACAAAATATCTGAAACTTAAAGTAAACTACAAAAGCCAACACAAAACAACATAAAATCTATCCTCAATCAATGGAAAAATTTTGCCACAAACCTGCTTCAAGCAGGCCAGCAATATAAACTAGGACAGGACCAAAGGTCACCATGAAGGTCCTGGAAAGGACTGGTGTTCTGTGGTAAGCCATTAGCCAGAACACTCTGTAGACGTGTGTTTTATTAAATTATTATCATTTTTTTTTTTTTTTTTTCCTTTTTTTAAGTCAATGCTTACAGAAAAGTTCCCTAATATGTATGTGAAATGCTCGCCATACAAGCGAAAGAAGGTCCTCTGGTCAAATGAGATCAAAATTTAGAAGTTTTTGGGCCATCAAAGAAAATGCCGTGCAACATCTGTGTGCCAAGCTCACACAGATATACTGAAACTAGTACTGTATTGTGGGTGGTGTATCTAGTTATGAATGCTGTTTTTGTTGTTTACTTCATAATAAAAAAATTTAACCCCCCTGTGTTGTAAAGCAACATAAGAAAAATGGGGTTAAAACTTTTGCAAGCCAGTGTATAGTAGAAAAGCTTAAAAAAGGCTTCCAAATAATCTCATTTACGAGCTGTTGAAAGCAGAATACACAGAAATATATAGAAAACATTGGCATCATTATCCTCTGAATTTTTGCAATTTGTTTTTAGTTATTATGTGTAGATGTCATACAGTTGAACCATCAGATTATCAGGGTACCCATCTGTATTTTCCTCCCCGTTCAATCTCATTCCCCTCACTGATGTTGACCCATTACTCAGAAATGCATTCGAAAAAACATTAAGACCTAAAAGATGGGTTTGAGTGAAAAGGGCGGAAGTCAGAGACAGAGGAATGAGTGCTCTGAAAGTCTGAACAGAATAATGCATGGCAAGGGTGCAGTCTGATGCCAAAATGAAGTTACATCATTGCAGGTCAACGAGGGAAAGTGTAATCATGATAGAGATGAGATGAGGAGGGGATGAGAGACAGGGAGAAGTAAGGGGGGAGGAGCAGACAGGGAGCCCAGATGTCAGCTCCTAAAGATGAAAATGAGCTGGACTGGAAGCAAAGACTACATGCAATCCAAAAAGCATTAAATGAAGAGCTGAGAAAAGGGAGCAGTTTATAAGACAGAAAGAAGAGGAATGACAGAAATGTGTGAGAAAAATTAAACACAACTAAGTGAATGGATTGCATATATACACAAATTATAAATACACATACCAGGAGCTGAAATTTAGCTAAAAAATAAATAGAAACACCTAGACTTTGCCTCGTGAATTGCTTGGATGGAGTAGGCAATCAGACTTTTAGAGTTATCTTCTTCTCCTCCTCCTTCCGTGTCTCCTCCCTACTTTCAGCATGTCTCTCCCTGCTTTTCTCTAATATGGATTATGTAACCGGCAATACAGACTCCTAAGGAGGGTGAGATGGATACGGAAGAAAAAGGCAATGGCAGGGGTAATGACAGAAAAACAGGCATGGACATGCACAAGAAAAAGCACTGAAAACAGCAGCATGCACAGAAAGAACAAAAAGATCAGATGTATAAGGCATGGGAGTCGTGATGAGGGTCTTTAAGATGAAACAGGCGGCAGTAAAGTGAAGAGAACAGACTCTGTAGGCAAAGTAAAAAAAGATGTAGGAAAGAATAACAACAAATGAACCAACAGACATTTCAGATATATTTTACAGAAAAAAAGTAGTTCATATTAAAAAGTGTTTGAAAAAAGGGGGGTTTTAAATGAGGAAAGAAGGTATTTGTGACGAGCTGTGAATGTGTCTGATTTATTAATGTACATGAACAGAATAAAAACCAGAGACTCAGATTCTCTCATCATCAAATAGTCATACACCTCGCACTCATTGGCCTTCGTGTAGCTTCATAAGCAGCATACGGTGACAGGAGACACATTCACCATCCAAGCATAATGCACAGAAGGCAAAAGCGACTTAGGCTCGTTAAACTAAGAGCGATGTCTTGTAAGAGGGACGGAGGAAACCTCATCAGCTGGGATACAGGTTTGCAGAGAGCTCCATCTGAAACACAGCGTGGCAGCTTGTGTCATAACACGGCACTCACAGTCCGGTTTGGGGTGACATAGTTTGAGTATGGCTATTGTGTGTGTGTGTGTGTGTGTGTGTGTGTGTGTGCGCGCGCGCGTATATGTGTGTGTTTGTGTGTGCGCACATTGGATTTAATCTGCACAGGAACATGAGGTCTGGAAGGACTCCCATCAGTGGGATTTGTGAAAATCTGCAACTCAATTCGCCCATGTCTCAAAATCTTTCTTCTGTCCTCCCTGTGTGTTTTAGCTTTTTCATTAACTCAGTAACAGGTAGACAAACAGTTCATGCTTCCTCCAGCCAGCGACCGTCTGGTCATAAAATCACAGCTGTGACCAGGCAGGCTTGGAACTCCATATGGCGAAAACATGGCTGGAGCTTTTACATTGGCTGTAACCTACCTATCTGGGAGATCATGTCTCCATAGCCCTCTCAAATTGAAAAAGCACCAAATAGAACGAGTCAGGGATAGATTAAAACATTTCTAGTTACACTTTAGCAAGCAAAACTCTACTTTGAGATTAGTTCAGGAGGCACTAATCTGTTCACTCAAATGTACATTTTACAGATGGACAAACACTGGAGGTACAAGTCTTTAGAGTGGCACAGTTACTGATATAAATGTATGCAAAGTCACTTGTCTGTTAGTGTACGCAGCAAGTTTTTTTTTTTCAGAAGTCTACTTAAGTGTGATAAAATAAACATATGTGCACAAAAGTTATTCATTTAAACAAGAAAAGTATGAAGTGACTGAAAGCAAATAAAGTGCTGCAGAAATGTGCATCTCTACACTTCGGGATATGTGGCTTTGAGCGTTTTCAACACTCCTCCTTGTTTGCAATCCTTCAACGATAATGGAAGCAGTTTTTTACCTTTGTTTCAAGTCATGCACAGTAAAATATGTTAAATTCTTGGACAGTTTTGGTATTTCTGTTTGTGTCTCAGGCCCTATTTGCATTGCAACATTTCCACACAAAAGTGCAAAACATTTTCCTTTCCAGAAAAGATGCAGTGCACATGCCAGGCACCTAGTGGGCTGTAAAACTTCAACGACGTACGCAGATGTGCGTTGTATTCTCATTCGCATCTTAACAGATGTAACCTCTGTGTCTTTGCTGACTGCATATTCTACCAGGTTTTATTCACCAGACAAAATTATTTGGCTGTGCAAACATTACACAGATGTCCACCATTGTTGGGCTTTTTGCATGTTGGACAGGGTCTGAGTGCTCATGTGCAAGATGATGTCACTGCTGTCCAAAGATTCCAATCCTAGTTTACACGGATAGGAGACGCCTTGCGCTGCAAGAAAATTTCATTCTGGAGGCCGTTGTCATACTTAGCAGTTTTATCCACCCAACATTCGGTTATAGTGTTGCTTCAAATAAAGAATTAATAGCAGTCGAACTGCGTTGTATACCATCCATCCATCCATCCATCCATCTTCTGCCGCTTATTCGGGGTCGGGTCGCGGGGGCAGCAGCCTGAGCAGGGAAGCCCAGACTTCCCTCTCCCCAGCCACATTTGCCAACTCTGCGGGGGGGATCCCGAGGCGTTCCCAGGCCAGCCGAGAGATGTAATCCCTCCAGCGTGTCCTGGGTCTTCCCCGGGGTCTCCTCCCAGAGGGACGTGCCTGGAACACCTCACCAGGGAGGCGTCCAGGAGGCATCCTGACCAGATGCCCGAGCCACCTCAACTGGTTCCTCTCGATGCGAAAGAGCAGCGGCTCTACTCTGAGCCCCTCCCGGATGACCGAGCTCCTCACCCTATCTCTAAGGGAGAGCCCGGCCACCCTGCGGAGGAAACTCATTTCAGCCGCCTGTATACGAGATCTCGTTCTTTCGGTCACGACCCACAGCTCATGACCATAGGTGAGGGTAGGAACGTAGATCGACTGATAAATCGAGAGCTTCGCCTTCTGGCTCAGCTCCTTCTTCACCACGACAGACCGGCGCAGAGCCCGCATTACTGCAGACGCCGCACCGATCCGTCTGTCGATCTCACGCTCCATCCTTCCCTTACTCGTGAACAAGACCCTGAGATATTTAAACTCCTCCACTTGAGGCAGGACCTGACTCCCGACCCGGAGAGGGCAATCCACCCTATTCCGGCTGAGGACCATGGTCTCAGATTTTGAGGTGCCGATTCCCATCCCAGCCGCTTCACACTCGGCCGCGAATCGCTCAAGCGAGAGCTGGAGATCACGACCAGACGAAGCCAACAGGACCACGTCATCCGCAAAAAGCAGGGACCCAATCCTGAGGCCACCAAGTCGGATCCCCTCAACACCTCGGCTGTGCCTAGAAATTCTGTCCATATAAGTTATGAACAGAATCGGTAATAAAGGGCAGCCTTGGCGGAGTCCAACCCTCACCGGAAACGAATCCGACTTACTACCGGCAATGCGGACCAAGCTCTGACACCTGTCGTACAGGGACCGGACAGCTCGTACAAGGGGGTCCGGTATAGAGCTGGTCCACTGTTCCGCGACCAGGACGAAAACCACACTGCTCCTCCTCAATCCGGGATTTGACTATCCGGCGGACCCTCCTCTCCAGGACCCCTGAATAGACCTTA
The DNA here is from genome assembly GCF_933228915.1 of Telmatherina bonti. NCBI lineage: Eukaryota > Metazoa > Chordata > Actinopteri > Atheriniformes > Telmatherinidae > Telmatherina > Telmatherina bonti. The sequence goes on along the minus strand of NC_136625.1, from coordinate 24,463,428 downwards.
CCAGGGAGGCTGAGGAGTGTGATTCCCCTGTAATTGGAACACACCCTCCGGTCCCCCTTCTTAAAAAGGGGGACCACCACCCCAGTCTGCCAATCCAGCGGTACTGCCCCCGATGTCCACGCGATGCTGCAGAGGCGTGTCAGCCAGGACAGCCCCACAGCATCCAGAGCCTTAAGGAACTCCGGGCGGATCTCATCCACCCCCGGGGCCTTGCCGCCAAGGAGCTTTTTGACCACCTCAGCGACTTCAGCCCCAGAGATAGGAGAGTCCACCCCTGAGTCCACCAGCTCTGCTCCCTCATGGGAAGCCGTGTTGGTAGGATTGAGGAGGTCTTCGAAGTATTCCCTCCACCGACCCACAACGTCCCGAGTTGAGGTCAGCAGCTCCCCATCTCCACTGTACACAGTATTGACGGAGCACTGCTTCCCCCCCCTGAGCCGCCGGATGGTGGACCAGAATCTCCTCGAAGCCGTCCGGAAGTCTTTCTCCATGGCCTCGCCGAACTCCTCCCACGCCCGAGTTTTTGCCTCGGCAACGGCCGAAGCCGCATGCCGCTTAGCCCGTCGGTACCCATCAGCTGCCTCCAGAGTCCCACAGGCCAAGAAGGCCCGATAGGACTCCTTCTTCAGCTTGACAGCATCCCTCACTGCTGGTGTCCACCAACGAGTCCTGGGATTACCGCCACGACAGGCACCAACGACCCTGCAGCCACAGCTCCGGCTGGCCGCCTCAGCAATAGAGGCACGGAACACAGCCCATTCGGACTCAATGTCCCCCGCCTCACCCGGGACATGTTCGAAGCTCTGCTGAAGGTGGGAGTTGAAGCTCGCTCTGACAGGGGACTCAGCCAGACGTTCCCAGCAGACCCTCACAACACGTTTGGGCCTGCCAGCTCTGACCGGCTTCCTCCCCCACCATCTGAGCCAACTCACCACCAGGTGGTGATCAGTTGACAGCTCCGCCCCCCCTCTTCACCCGAGTGTCCAAGGCATGTGGCCGCAGGTCCGACGATACGACTACAAAGTCGATCATTGAACTGCGGCCCAGGGAATCCTGATGCCAGGTGTACATATGGACACTCTTATGCTGGAACATGGTGTTCGTTATAGACAATCCATGATGAGCACAGAAGTCCAATAACAAAACACCATTTGGGTTCAGAAGGGGGGGACCATGCCTCCCAATCACTCCCCTCCAGGTCTCACTGTCATTGCCCACGTGAGCATTGAAGTCCCCCAGCAGAACAATGGAGTCCCCAGAAGGAGCATCCTCCAGCACTCCCTCCAAGGACCCCAGAAAGGGTGGGTACTCTGAACTGCTGTTCGGCGCATAAGCACAGACAACAGTCAGGACCCGTCCCCCCACCCGGAGGCGGAGGGAAACTACCCTTTCATCCACCGGGGTAAACCCCAACGTGCAGGCACCAAGCTGGGGGCTGATGAGAATGCCCACACCTGCTCGGCGCCTCTCACCATGAGCAACTCCAGAGTGGAAGAAGGTCCAGCCCCTCTCGAGGGTACTGGTTCCAGAGCCCAAGCCATGCGTCAAGGTGAGTCCAACTATATCTAGTCGGAACCGCTCAACCTCGCGCACAAGCTCAGGCTCCTTCCCCACCAGAGAGGTGACGTTCCACGTCGGACCGCCAGGGTCCCCGCCCCTTGCTGCCGCCCAGCTCACATTGCACCCGACCCCTACGGCTCCTCCCGCAGATGGTGAGCCCACGGGAGGTGGGGCCCATGTAACCCTTTCGGGCTGAGCCCGGCCACCAGACGCTCGCTCTCGTACCCCGCCTCCAGGCCTGGCTCCAGAGGGGGGTCCCGGTAACCCGCGTCCGGGCAAGGGAACATTTATGCCCAGGTTTGTCATCGTCATAGGGGTCTATGAGCCGTGCTTGGTCTGGTCCCTCCCCTAGACACCTGTTTGCCATGGGTGACCCTACCAGGGGCATAAAGCCCCCGACAACATAGCTGCTAGGATCTTCGGGACGCACAAACCCCTCCACCACGATAAGGTGACGGCTCAGGGAGAGGTATACATAGACTGTATATAAAGAGATGGACGGAGTCTCCGTGACGTCACCCGTAGGTTTCTGAAGAGCTGAATTGAAGCTCGGTGGGTGGTTCCTACCGTCGCCATGTTGGCAGGGTCTTGCCCAGAAAATACAAATATGGGCAAAGAGGTGGAGCTGAGAGGGCAGCCGTGAGCGTCATGGTGGGTGATTGACATCGAGCGAACTCCGAACTTTTGGTAGCTAAGAGCTAACCGAGCTAACCTGGAGATAACGGGAGCTACCCAGCTAACGGAGGTAAAAGGGCTAAAGCTAAGTCACATTGTAAACCAGCTAAATGTGCTTCTTGCTTGAAGCCAGAGATTGGTACCTGTCAATCAAAAGGACACGCCTCTAAATTTGCCGAATTAAATTACTTTTAAACGGGCGAGTTAGAAAAAATTTCACTCCAGCTTTTCATTTTAACCTTTTTTCACTATTCTGAACAGAATTGATGAAATGGCAGACTGCTGTTATACGGTCTGGAATAAACATCATATTCAAAGAAAAGGAAACAAACTAACTGACCAACATTAGGGGAAAAAGTGGAGAGAGGTCTTCAGGGATTATTCTTGTGGGAAGCATTAGTCATGTTTACTTTCAGGAAACTGATCGTGATGTGCTCAGTCATGTGAGTAACATGAGTGCTGCGTCAAAACCATAGACTGTATATAAAAGATGGACGGAGCCTCCGTGACGTCACCCATAGGTTTCTGAATAGCTGAAATGAAGCTCAGTGGGCAGTTCCTACCATCGCAATCTTGGCAGAGGCATGCGCGTCGTCTCACCTGGAAAATACATATATGGGCAAAGAGGTGGAACTGAGAGGGGGGCTGTGAGCGTCATGGTGGATGATTGACATCAAGCAAACTCCGAGCTTTCTGTAGCTATGAGCTAACCGAGCTAACCCGGATATAACAGGAGCTAACCAGGTAATGGAGGTAAGCAGGCTAAAGCTAAGTCATGTTGTTAACCAGCTAAAACCCACGGTTGTTCTATGTTCTTCTTACTTAAAGCAGGAGATTGGTACCTGTCGATCAAAAGGACACGCCCCTAAATATGTCTAAATTTGAGATGAAATTACTTTAAAACGGGCAAGTTAGAAAAAAATTCATTCCCCCCACAGTTGTCATGAAGGTAAACCTGACCTATTAGACCTAAAACGGATTTCTGAACCAGGCTGTAAACATGTTTATTTTTGCTGTGAAGTTGGCCTTTTTAACATGGGAGTCTATAGGAATTTGCTCTGTTTAGCAGCCAGCCCCTAGTAAATGTAGGGGGAACTGCAGTTTTATGCACTTCCGCCTTCACTTTTTACCGCCGAAGGCTCCGTCCATCTTTCATATACGGTCTATGGTCAAAACAAATTCTGAAAAAGGATTTTAATTTGCCCTAATATGCTGTAGTTCTTTTCACAAAAAGGGCAAATTCTCAAGTAAGCTTAAAAGGGCAAAGTGAGGAAGTTTTTACCTTTATTAAGGTTTATAAATGTCCATAAATTTTGATGTTGCATAGTGTAACATCTGTTTATGTCATATAATATATGCTGCTATTGTAGAGAAGACCTGACAGTTTCTAAAACAATGAGAAGGTGGGTTTAGTTAATAAACAATGCCAATGTATTTTATGGCTGATGAAGGGATTTACAGCTCTTTAATATGCTTGCATCAGTCATGTGATATAGCTGTCTGGTCCTAGTGGATGCTGCCACTCATTAAACTCGTAAATTAACAGGAATGCATCATTTTCATTACAGTCCAACAGAAAAATGAATGCATAACAATGTGTTTTTAAAAAATATTGTCTTGGGAAGTAGGTAGCCATGGCAACAGGCAGAGGAAGGGATTCTGCAGTGGTGGTTTCAGTTTGTCTCTTGACACTCTCTCAGACTCACAATTTAATACTGCAGGGATGGGAGGGATTGTCTTGATCAAATTTGCTGCATTAAACAGAAAACTTGACTCGAACCTTAAGGGTTAGTTTCTCTCTGTCTCGCAAAAACAAACTTTTTTATCCTCTTTTTTTCTTTATTTGTGTCTTTGTGTCTGTGTTCGGGTTAAGCGAGCAGAACATTATAAACTATGGCAGACCATCTGCTCTCTGATTCCCTGTACAGGCTAATACAGGCCATGCATACACATGGTTGTTTGTAATGCTCTGGTAGTGCTTGTTAATCCTTGCACCAATGGACAAAATAACCCCTCAGTTAAAAAAAAGCCTCTTCAACATACCCTTTCACTCATTATATCACTGCCCTTCAGCTCTATACAACTTAAAGTTAGCCAAAACCATGTAAATTTAAATAGACTGTGATCACAAAGCAAAGTGGCCTTGCAGTGTACTTGGTATCTATTCACTAGCAAAGTAATGAAGTCATCTTTTAAAAAAAAAAAAAAAAAAAAAAAAAACACTAATACATCGGTTAGCTGATATAGCAGGCCGATATTTGCGTCAGACAGCACTTATATACATGGTGTATGCTCCATATATCTACAAGGAAAATCAGGAAACAGGAAATAAGTGACAATACATTCCAAATGCAGTAACTCGCAATCTCACTATTTACAGAAGTAATGTGTAACTAGTTAGTGTTTTGAGTAATTACCTCAACACTGTGCACAACTTGATGCACTTCAACTGAATTAATTCTATCCATTCACAAATAATAAGTAGGTTACAACTACAATGTTTGCACCTAATCACTCAAAAAATGTTTTGTCAGATGGCTAAGTCAAATTGATAGATGTCTACATAATTCCACGTTCACTTGAAAACTTTAATTAAAATATTAATTTACAAAATTTCTGAGTTTTCTATTTACAACTATTAGTAATATTTATTTTAAAGAATCAACTTGCAATAACCAAAACATATTAAGCAAAAAATGAAAAATCCTAAATCATAATGGTGGAAAGTGCTATTATTATCATTTGTAATTTTACAGACACCCCACTGCAAACCCAGCAGCACAGAGAACATGGCGCACTCAGGCTCGTGAAAGGCAGCATGGTTCAGTAAGTGTGAGAGTAGCTTTCAGTAAGCGAGTGTCCACACTAAGTGGTTTTCAACATTTATCAATTCAATCTGTCACCACACATACATCACCTCGCTCTACATCTACTTAACACGTCTCATTGAATTCATATTTGTTTTCTAGACAGTTTATCTAATCAACTGAGACAGAAAAAAAAAACAATTTCTATTTGTTCCATCCACGATGACATGGGTCACACAGGTCAGCATAAACCTACATTCACATGGATTATTACAAGCCCAGTGACTACTGTGACACTACATTCACTGGTCACTTTCTATGTACACCTTGCTTGTACCAGGTTCTTCCAGGACTCTTCAGAACCACCTGAAGTCTTCATAGCATACATTCAACAAGATGTTGGAAACATTCCTGAGAGATTTTGGCCCATAATGATGTGATGGCATGACACAGTGGCAGCAAATATGTCAGCTGCACATGATGAGGATCCTGCATCCCAAAAGTGCTCTGTTGAGATGTGTGAGTGCTGCATATGCATCAAAATGCTCAGCCCACCATGTTTCACACAGACATCAATCCATCCACAGATATCAAGATATACAAAAACAAACAAACAAAAATAAAATTCAAATGTATCACGTTACTAAAAGTTTGGTTGGTTCCAACTCTGTGACGAAGCAAAGTCTGAATTTTATTCACTGTACTTTGGATACCCTAGCTAACATATCAAAGTAGCCTGCTTATCATGGCAAGATGCCAGAAGGTGCAGATTCCCCAGAGATGCAGGCTACTCACTCCTCATGTGAGGTTAGCACTGGACCTCCTGGACTAGTCCTGAGGCTGTAACACTCCACCGATTAACGGCAAATCTTCTTTTTACCGCTTCTTTCATGTCAGACCATATTTTCTGGATCTCAGAGGTGGTCCAATGTTCCAATCCTGTTGCACTCCCCCACTCAATGGGCTTGCTTTTGTTGCTTATTCCAAAGGTTAGCCCACAAAATAACATATACTGTTTTGCCTCCACCTGCACTCCAACTTTGTTTTCATATTCAGTGAAATTCTTCTTCTGTTTTGTTGTCCATAGTGTGTTTGCCATTGTTGACAAAAGTTGACAAAAGCTGAGAGTGTGTCCGTATTTTTACATTTGCATGTTATTAATGGAAGATAACAGCACAGTTTAAGTGGCTCATGCCAATTCCAAATGGGTTGCAATGTATCATGCAAAAATATGCAGGAAAAAATGTAACTACAGTCATACATTTCCAAGCATTTTCCCAGTTTTGTCCAAATGCAATCTTCAATATGCTACAATAAAGCTACACAATCCTCCTCACATGAGCCCCCCTGGCGACTGTGGAGGCCATTTGAGTACAGTGTGCTTATTGCCATGTTTAATAATACAGTTTGAGATTATTTGAGCTTTGGACATAGTGTATTATTCTGCTGGAAGTACCAATGAGTACATCAGTTTATTGTGGCCATAAAGGGAGGAACATGCTCAGCAACAACACTCAGGTAGATTGAGGGGTTTAAACTATGCTTATTTGTTACTAAGAGGCCTAAGGAATGACAAGAAAAAATCTGACATACCACTACACAATTCAAGGAAGGATGGATCCATGTGTTCATGTTGTTTCTGCCAAATTTTGAACAACCATCTGAATGTGGCAGCTGACATCAAGGCCTGTGCCTGTGTGAGTTGTAGCCTCAGTTTCCTGTTCTCAGCAGACAGGAGAGGCACCCATTGTGGTCTTTTACTGCTGTAGCTCATTTGCTTCAAGGTGCATTCAGTAATTGCATTCGGCATGCCTTGGCTGTGACCAGTGTTTATCTGAATTACTTTTGCCTTTCTGTAATCTCCAACCATCCTCCCACTTCTCTTTTCACTTTTTGACATCAACAAGTCATTTTCATCCAGACAGCTGCTACTCACAGGATATTTTCTCTTTTCCAAATCATCTCTGCAAACCCTAGAGATGGTTGTGTGTGAAAATCCCAACAGATCAGCAGTTTCTAAAAAAAAAAAAAAAAAAAAAAAAGTCTGACTACTCAATCTGGTCCCAACAACAACGCAATGTTCTTCCCTGTTTGGATGCTCAGTTAGAACTTAAGCTGATGGGACGATTAGCCAATCACGTTTACTTCTTCAAGCTGCTAACCATGTAAATGTTAAGAGTCAGAAGAGTGTAAATCATAGTGAAGAAAATATATTTCAATTAAACAATATTAGATATTAGACTTACTTTCTCTGTACATGTTACAAATAGACAAAAAACATTGTATATATGTTTGTGTATATACATATTAATGTCAGCGATAACAGAAATACACAGAGAACATAGAAGGGAGGGAAAAATTGAAGAAAATCTTGTTTTGATAGCAAGAAACTGTTGCAACACAAGACCACTTGGATTAAAAAAGAAAAAAAACAATGATCTGAAGGCTCACTAATAAAAATAAAATCTGTGAGGCAACTGAGAAATAATAAAATAACCAAGAAAAAACAAATTAGCTGTCAATAGAAGCATCTAAAATGCTAAAATAGTTTCCCTGAAAACATAGCGGACGCTGCAATCGTGTTTACAAGTAAACAAAACTGATTCTGTATTTACTTAGAACTGTACATCTCTTGTGTGCATACAAGAAGATATGTTGTGTTTGTGGAAAGTTACATAAGATTATCATGACCAAGCTCAAACTAACTGTTATGCATGGTATTTAGCAGTGGGAGACACTGGGGGGAAAAAAATCCATTTTGATTATTGAACAAAACAGAAGAGATTAAATATGCAGAGAATCAGCAACTCACAAACAGGATTTTAGGGAGTAAATCAGTTAACATAAAACTTAAAAGTGTTAAGAGATACATGTAAATCCATCATTTTGACTAGGAAGAGAGCCATATATCCACAGGCTAAGAGAAACAGGCAGACGTGTAAGCTGGCTTTAAGATGCAGAGGTGGTGGTGCAGGAGTCTGTGCCTGCCGAATTACAAATGACATTATGTAAGAGTGCTGGGGACTGCCTCCCACAAAGCCAGCAATCTTTAAATAAAAAGCCTTTTGAACTAACAACACAACACACACACACACACAAAAACCCAAGAGAAAACAGTATTTAACAACTTAGTTGCAGTAATGTACTTAGAGAAGATGCGGAGGGGACCAGAAGACAGGAAAAGTAAGGTTTAGGTAATAAACACATCTGCTAACAGAGTCAAAATTGCATAAGATCTCACAGATTAATACATCGCTCTTGAAGCCATTAAATAAGCCTAACCCTATCCATTGGGAAGGGATCAGTGTACAGAAAAACATTTTGCACTCAATAGTTTAAAAAAATGGAAAAACCAAACAAAAGGAAAAAAAAAAAAGAGATTGTGTAAGAGAAGACTGAAACAAAGTAAAGATTATCTTGAGCTTGAAAGCATGTTGGAATGTTTGGTGTAATTAAGAATGACAAACTCAGAGGAAACACAAGCTTGCAGCATTCAGATGCACTCAGTAACATACTGCTACATCACAGGTTGAAAGTTCAAATATCTAGCTTTCTTCATCTTTACCTTCACCAACTTCTACTCCAATTTATTCTGAATTCACTTTACCTTGGAAATAAGTGGAAACTCTTTGCTCTTGTTCTTTGCATACTTATAAAATCCTTTTAATTCCAGGATATTTTGCATAAAATGTCTGTGTGGCTTGCCTGAACTCAGATGGGAGCTGTTTCAGAAACTTACTGTAATGCTTGATTTTGGTTTCTTTTAAATGTGAAAATATCGAAGTGTTTTGTTTGTTTTTTGTTTTAGTGTATTTAAAACTGAGTTACAATTGTTTGAACACGGCATTTGTATAAGCATCTGCATTGTCTCAAGATGTATTTCCATCCAGTGTTGCATGAATGTTTCAACGAGATCTTGTACTGATGATGAGAAGGTCTGACCACTTCGCAGGTCTGGACTCTATATTGGCCAGTCCGTGTGGGAACATTATGCCTTATTTTTCCTGATTCACTCTTTTTCCATTTGAGCACAATAAATATTGGCATTGTCATTTTGGAATATGTCACCATCATCAGCAAGAAGGAAAATACACTGATGGAATAACCTGGTCCTTCAGTATATTCAGGTAGTCAGCTGACCTCCTTCTTTAGGCACATAATGTTGATGAGCCGAGACCTGGCCAAATGAAGCAACCCCAAATCACAGCACTGCTTCCACTGGTTTGTATGGTAGGCAGTAGTTAGACTGTGGAATGGGCTGTGGATACACAGACAATTTGCAAATATACTTATTTAAGTCATCATATAAGAAAAAGGTTTTTTAAACGTACAAACATGAGGGGCATGATTTTTAATTTGTCATTATTATTATTGTTGTTTTTATTAGTTCAAACAATAATAATCATTATTACAAGCATTATCCTTGTTGTTATAGGATGTTATGGTACTGTAATGTATTGCATTGTTCCTGTAATTATATCTATTACTGTTATCATTAATCCATAGATATTTGTGATATTGTATATGATGAAGTACATATGTGGTAGTTCATAGTGCGAGGCGAGTGGACATGAGAAGCACTGGCTTCTTTCTACTTTTTTCCTTTATTGTATATTTGCTTAGATTAAACCTGCAATTCAATTTATTCCATGTAAGACGCACTCCATAACTTTTTGACTTTTAAAATATGTGTTTATGACCTGTTTTGATGTTGCCCCAAAATTAATTCAGCGCATTTCCGGAGCTGTCACTGGCGAGCAGCTTCCCGCTGCCGGAAACTGGAGCGCGACGTGATGCTTTGCTTCGCGGTATGATAAGGAACTGGCTGATGTGAACATGCAATGTAGCTGATTTAGCAAAGAAACGCAAGAAGATTAAAAGAGAAAAGGAAAAAACAATGGATGCCAAATTAGCCGTCGATAGGCGGCGCATGACAGGGAAAATGGCTAAAGTTCTTTAGTGTGTCTTCAGTGCATCACAAAGAAAAAAAAGCTTTTGCCAATCCTCCATTTTGGACACCCGGCCTTGAAGTGTTTATAAGAAAATATCCATGAATTTATTCTGCTTCACTTCATCACAGTTAGCCTTTGCAGAAATAATGTTTACATAATTTTCACTATGATCTGATAATTATTCAAAGGTGCAACTGTATCTTACACAAAGAAATAAATTATATTTACAGTAGAAGAACAGCAGTTCCAAAAGCAAATACGTAAACATCGGTAAAACGTCTCCCATACATTTATAAACAACTCGTCTAAAACTGGGTCAGTTCATTGCGTGACTTGCCACAAGATTATGCAGAAAAGATTATTTACTTTGAACGTCTGAAATTAAGGGCATTATATATTTTTCTTAAGAACAAGCTTGTTTAAACCTTTTAAATATGAACTGGAAAAACCCCGATGCCAGCAAGTGCTGCCACTTCTCAAATAATCTTTAATCAGCATTGCAGGGTGAAAAGATGCAGGGAAAAAAACTCCATCATATGCATCCAAGTACTCCACAACTTGGCTAGCCAGTAGATCCTACTGGGAAGTTATGAGCCCTTCTTAGACTGGAGATTTACAGTGAGAAAAATAAATCTCCACACTTTAAACAACATTTCAGAGGTTATAGTTGCTGATTTTGAAGAAATCCAGCACGACTTTCTCTATAGATGAAAGGCATGAAGAAAGGCGCTAAACCTCTTTAAAATAAAATTTTGCAGAAGTTATCTAAATGTCCAGTTTTGCTGCGGATTCTTCAATAACACAGAATAAGCAAAGGAGTTTAGTATTACCTGCCAGGTAATACAGAGCAGTTAAACAGCTCAGTGACAGGAGCAACACAGAGTCTCTACCTGTACACCATCTTCAGCTTCTAAATTCACACAGACTCCAAAATACACGGCACCACCCTCACCTGCAGGTGATGGAAGCGAATAACTGCATTACCACGGAGGGGCTTGCAGTGACAGTGCGTCACCGGCAATAACTAAATGTAGTGGGACACCAATGACGCACACACAGCACCATCACCTCACTGATAGGGGTTTCCCTGCTCTGAGCTACGTGATGACAGAGCAATGACACCACTGAGACTCTCACAGACAGAGCCCAGCCCTCTCTCAGCAAGCCAAAAAACCAAGGTACACATTTGTAGCTCATCTTCATTTCTCAACAACAATAGTACTAAAAATGAATAGATGAATAAATGAATACAGTTTTTGGGCACCTTGTAGCTGTTCACATGCATCTGCAAACAGGGTAATTAATTGTCCTTGAACATATTTACTTAGTTGTGTGTGTTTTAGATATAAGCCTGCCCCAAAGTTTACCCCTAACTGCAACAAAGTGTAAAATACTGGCACTGCAATGGCTGTTTGTTACTCCTTTAAAAGGTAGAGTACGTCAGATTTTCAATATTTTCAAAATAATTTAGCTAATAAAATAACTACTATCATAATCATAGTTTTTTAAACATGTAGGTTCCAGTCTGTCCATATTTAATGCGTTATTAAATTACAAGTTTAATTAATGACAAATGACAAATTTTACTGGTAGGCAAACATTTAAGAAGGGTCTTTGTTATTAATTAAACTTGTAATTTAATAACACATCAAATATGAACAGACTGGAACCTACATGTTTAAAAAAAAAAAAATCTAATTATGATTGTAGTTATTTTTTTTTTAGTTAATTTATTGAGAAAATATTGAAAATCTTACATATTCCACCTTTAATGAGTAACAAACTGGGAGCAAAAGTTTTGTATTGAAACAGACATGCTCCTGTGATATCATCTGATTACAGCCAAGCAAGCAGGAAAAAAAATTAATAGAGCTTGCTGTTATTGAATGTGTTCTGTGAGTAAAAGTAATATTTCTCTGGTTTGAACATCATATATGTATTTAGTGCTCTGCGACTTTGGCTCAAGGGAAGGACCACATGAGCTCAGAGTTCACTGCCTCGTGTCCATCTGTACGTTTAATTTAGCCATTTGTAAATCCCATGAAATCAAGTGCTTCCCTCAAAGCCATTTTTTAATCTTGCATGTAGATTTTTCCAGACAGAACTTGTCGTTGGAATCACCGATTTAAGTGTGCAAGGTCGCAGAGTTGTGACTTTCTATGCTGCAACATACAGCGGCTGTCACAGCGAGGGAAGCACGTTTTTTGGCGTTGATGACAAAAGAGCGGTGTGACTCTGAATGCACCAAGATGACCCTTCTCTCAGGCTGACATGATGTCTTTGTGAACAAAGCACAGCAGGCTCCAGGATGACACATCAGCTCTTAAGAAGTGGCTCTTGCGGCACATTCACCTCTCAGCAGCCTGTCTTCGCTCTTATTGTTCCTTTTCACTGGGGAAGAGGTGACGAGAGATGACACTGAGGAGGGAAAGTGAGCATTGCAGAGAAATGCCGAGCTATAGGAAAATTCACAACTATATTGTGCAGTTTTGTTGCGTTTATAATCATAAATCCAACAAATAACAAAAAAAGGCTGTTTATTCAGAGTGATATCACATTTATGACTTTTTGTCCCAGAATCATTACACAGTATTTACACAGTATATGTGGACATATATTGTGCACCACACAAATATAGCACCTTTCACTGGGATTTCAACAAATATATCTGTACAATTGAAATAAGACTTCTGTGTGTGGTGGGAAAGAATGAACAGCGTGCAATGTGTAATAATCAAAAGCAACATTATTTGGTTGGACTGCTATCCCATACCTTAATACCTTACAGTTATATTCTTTAACTGCATCCGTGTTTCCATAAACCTTCCTTTCCTCTCCATCAGTGCATTCATTACGCCAGTAAGCCTACTGACCTTGAGCGGAAGAGACTTAACTGAATTTCATCCAACCAATTAAATTAACATCAGACTGTGTGTTTGGTGGATTATCCGCTTATTTAGGCCATTGTTTCCAGAAAGCATCTGTACTGTTAACATTTCCAATGTAATCCAATTGTCCTCGTTATACGTCTCTTGCTACAGTCCTAGTCATATTTCTGACACCTTAAATAGATTTTTTTTTCTTGTCACAAAGATTTTAGATTGTCTTTGTTTGTTTAAATTAATCACAACTCCAGTAACTTAATATGTAGGTTATCACTTCCTGTAATAAAGGAAATAGTTTCTTGTGTAAATGGTAATACTTACTGCTACTTAAACTATGCTTGCTGTCTGCAGTCATTGTAATAAAATTCATTTTGTGGTGTAAAAAAAGCTTACTGTGATGAAGTGGCATAAAAATGATTAAATTAAATCGGCTTCTTAAGTCTTTAAGCCCAATCAGGATTTATAAAGGCTTAAAAAAATTCCAGAAAAAATCACCTAAAAAAATGGCTTAGACCCTGTGGGTGATAGGAACACCATATAAAGAATAAACCTGGAAATGAAGAAAGTAAGAAATGAGGAAATAAATAGACAAAAACTTTTTTTTTTGCATTTTTTAAATTTTTTTTTTCTCCACATAATTTTATTGTTTTATTCGTATTTTTCCCAATATTGTTCTCTAGTTTTTTTTTTCCCTCATTATTTCCTCACTCCTCACTCTATCCATTCCTTGCATGCCTGCTGCTAATCATCTGCTTTGGATGAGCTTTCTTGTCTAAACCGAGAAGTTCAGCAACCCACAAATGATGAAAGGTCACTGTCCTCTGAGCCAACGTGAAGGGACTGAACCTTTATGTATTTAGCCCTAATCATGTACAATTAAAGTAAGCACTGTTGTTGCATAAAAGTAATTTACATTAAACATATAAAACCTCTTTTAAGATTTTGGTCTGATTTTTGTAAGATGGCGCATTTCTTAACACTACTCGGCTGATGAGTGCAGGCACTCATGAACTGTGTTTTTTATCTGATCCATGTACCCTGTTTGTAGGTTGGAGTCAGACAAATATTCCCCAACTGAAACATAATTTGTAGTTAGATTAGACAGCTCTGAAAAGTTACAGTAATATTCTGCTTCTTCAGTTACAACGGTCTTCAACTTTCCAGGCGCTGTATGCTGTTGGTGATGTTAGAGACGGCATACTGAGCATGAACACTAGGAGAAACCTGTGCTACTATAAAGGAGTTATAGTGTGAAATCAAGATGGAATAACCCTTTTTTTTTTTTTTTTTTTACACAGAAATACTGATTTAAAAAATGATTGCATTTGACTGACAGATATCCTTTGCCAAAATCATTTTTATTCGACTTTGTCAGAACCTGCAGTAAGATACGTTGCCTCCAGAACAGCATTGTTCTGATTAGTTCTGATACATGAAAATATGATCAATTCCAGACTCTCGTGTGTCCGAACCAGGTTTTTATAGTAAGTAAAAATTAACAACACAATCTAAACATACAGCAATCCTTTGCAATAGGCAACTATGTAATATAGACATTTGTTCTCTCATTTTATGTTATGAAACTGGAATATAAATCAGTTGGTCCCCATGTAAGCCTGAGCCACTGTCATCCCTTGTAAATATAATGAATTACTTTATTAAAATGCCTGACACAGGTGTTTATTACATTATATTAGTTGATTTTATACTATTAGTTGTCATGATGTGACGCTTCATGTGCTTTCTCGGTTTTGGTTTCCTGTCTTATTTTGTAGTTTTCCTTGTTTAGTTCCTTTTGTGTCTTGTTTCCTGTTTTGCGTTACTGTTCATTAAGTACACCTGAACTCAATTAGTTCATCCATTTCACCTGTGTCTTGTTCTCTTTTCCAACATTTATAGCACCTTGGTTTCAGTTCTGTTTGCTGGTTCATTTTGTTTGCTTCCTGTGTTCATGTGTCAAGTTTTTTTTTTTTTTTTTTTTAAATAAACATCTAGATTCAGCATTCCTGCTTCCAGACAATTAGTCATGTTTTATTCCTTATTACAAAGATGTCCTGCAAAGTAAGGCACATTTAACAAAGAAAGAGAGCTCCATGAGGTAGATAGTTGAACAAAGTTTAACAGTTACAAGGAAAACATAGACAAAAACAAATTGGTGAAGCCTAATGTGGCCTGCCACAATAAGCCACTTTCTAAAAGTTATCATGTAACACTAAGATAATATCTCTCTCCTGTTCTTATTTACATCTGTAGTTTCATCTTATAGTTTTCTGCATAGGCCAGGAGTGTCTCGTTCATCTCTGCAGTGTGCGCTGTGAGTGTAGTAAACCAGAGTATCCAGGTAGTTCTTATGAAAGTGCACTAAAAACAGTTAAATATTGGGTTTGGTTTTTTATCCAGATTTTTTTCAGTCTTCCTTGCCATATCCATCCCCGTGATTTTCTCCTTTTCAATTTGCATATGGTTTGTGAAGTCAACGTCAAATTAAAATCTGTATTGCAGTCTATAATAGTACATTGTGCTGCAAACATGTTGCTCAGCTGTATAAGCTGTATCATTGCCAGATTCCTGCCTTTTAAAATAAGGTTTGAGAAGTCTCTGTTTTGCCTTTAAGCCCCCTTCAGAGGTCTCTGCACAAGTCTGCTTAAATGATCTGCAAGTAAATATTAATGATTTCTAAACTCAAATAACGTATCACTTTTCAAAAGAGAAAGAAATAAAGAGCTGTTCGCTTTACAACCAAAGCCTACTTTATGTTGTCCAACACACTGGTTTAGCCTCACATATAAAAGCCCTTTAATCACATTAAGTAGTCAGATTCATTGTTACGCTGTGTAATTTACATTGTGAGATCAACAGCCATGCAGCCTCTTCTACTGCTGCTGCCATGTTATTACTGTACATGAATGAGAGTGTGTGATTCGTCACACGTTAGGTGAACTGTAACCACACACACACACACCTCAGTGAGGGCATTTTGTCCCGTTAAAAACTGAGTTACTCTCAGAAAAACATGAATAAAAATCTTACCTACATACAAACAGCTAGCCCACCTTCAAGGCATTTTGTGTGGTCTACATACCCCACACACACATAATCACAGGTTGGAAAAAAAAAAATTGATAATAAGACATTTTCTACTTGTCCCTGAACAAAGACACTCCCACTGCAACATCAAAAAGCCTGTAGCACGCAAACACACACCAGCACACCCTCTGTGCTCTGTTTATCAGGGCCAGGCCCATCAATCATACTTGCTTGGTTGCCTGGGTAACCCCGTTATTATTCAAAGCACGGAGCACCAGCTTGCACACAGGGCTGGGTGCATGTGTGTACGTGGTGGTAAGGTAGTGGAGATTCCCATTGGCTCAAAGGCAAAGCGACCACCTTTCCCAGCATCTTCCATGATCTGAATACCAATGAGTGTGGGCATAATAACCCAACACAAACACCCAGGTGACATCTCAAATGGGCAGCATCTGGAGCACTCCCATCTCTCCAATAAAAATGTCACTTTCTTCAGTTCTTTCAGCAGCAATGCTCCACATTCGTGGTTCTCACCCACAGGATTTTCATTCATCATCTTTCTAAAGGCAAAAATCTTATCTGTTCACTCCCTCTTATTGTTCATTCACATTCTGCGGCTGCAAGGCTCATTCATAAACAGCACCACTCCTTACAGCAGCAAAAAGTAGGGAGTTAGGGAGGGGAGAAGAGGAGAGGGCTGATTGGCAGGAGGGTTGCCCCTACTGACTTACTGACTGCTGCATGGTGAGGGCTCCCTGAACACCAAAAATAACCAATGAGGACACAGAGAAGAGGGGAAGAGGAGGGAGCTGGGAGGAGAGAGGATGGGGAGTATAAGATTCTATCTGCTTGACACAACACTCTCCTGCACCTCCTCTGCCTCTATGTCTTTTATTCACTCATTCAAGCATACAGCCATTCATTTCGTTAAAACCGTTCTCCATTCACACATCATCCCAAATCTGCCGCAGTTTTGTACCTGCGGTGGATATTTCCACTGATCTCCATCAGACAATGCAGTGGTGTGCAGAATTTTTGGGTGCAAGGACAGTAAAAGATTAAACGTGTGTGTGTGTGTGTGTGTGTGTGTATAAGTTCCCTCTGGTTGAGGCCAAAGGACACTGCAGACAAAACAACCTCTGCTGCCTTTGTATCACTGCATTGCCATCCTCCAGTCCTGACATAAGTCTTAGTATTTCAACATCAGTGCTAATTACTCTTACCAAGCAGAAAGAATATTGAACTGACCGGAAATAATTTATAATATTAGCACAAGCCAAAGGAAACTGATCTGATTCAAAACCATATTATCAAATATCCCTCTCATGTCGCAATTCTAAGGAAAGGCAGTGATCAATAGAAGGGAAAGCTTGAAATTTTACTCTCCTGAAAGCTGTCTATTTCACACTGCCTGTGGAGGAGGTGCTTCCGTGCATGTGCTTGGGGGTGTGAAACATAAAAAGTGTCGTTAGGAGTAAATACAGAGGAGGAAAAGTGAAAATGATCAAAACTGATGACAGATCATGGATAAGCCAGGAAAAATTGGGAGCACAAAGAAATAACCAAAAAGGTGTCAAAGGCATGAAAGCAGATAAATGTTACGCAGAAACTTCCAGAAGCTCAAGTTTAGAAATGAAACTGGAACTTTCCAAGAGCAAAAGCATATCTGATATCAGCTCGATCACCTGACAGCTGCTAAGACTTACACCTCTCTCACTCCCATGTTCACTGTCCCATACGCTCTGTGTTGTTGCCAGTCACTTTCCATACCATCAGCATTTTGTTTCTCTCTCTCTGTGTGTGTGTGTGTGTGTGTGTGTGTGTGTGTGTGTGTGTGTGTGTGTGTGTGTGTGTGTGTGTGTGTGTGTGTGTGTGTGTGTGAATCTGTAACACTGTAGGGTAAAAAGATGCGTCAAGAGTGTCAGAAATTTTCCTTCTGCTGACTACATGATCCTCTGGTTTAACATGTATGGCATTCAGTCATGTGGAAAAAATAAGAGAATGCCATGGAGACTGAGACACACTTATTTAATACGATGCCTGAAGGTAACATATTGGACACAACAATAAGCAGAAATATGTATTCCCAACCATTTGTTAAATAAAAAGTAACAGTATATGAAGATGTTTTATTGCAAAATTAGACAGCGTGAGACACCCATGACCAAAGAAGTTAGCACTGGTCCCATTTGGCATTTTTGTGGAGGATGTTCTTTTTGAATGGAGTTTATTCCCGCTGCCACTGGGTGAAACGCAAGGTACACCTAGGACAGGTTACCAGGTACCATCCTCCATATGATGCACAATTTATGACTTAATTAGTGACTGCATGCTGCACGAGTCACCAAAGCAACCCCAAACACTTCCATCGCCATGCCTCACAAGCACTGGAAGTCTAAATCTAGCTAGTTGTGTTTTTTTCTGTGAGTCAAAATTCTCAATTGATGTCAAAAAGACATAAAGATCATTTTGATGATGTAGCAAACAGAATAAACCTCGAAAGTCCGGAAGAAGGTCCTGTGGCCCTGACAGTTGACACCTGTTTTTTCTGAAAGAAATCTTGTTTAAGTGCGGTGAGTGGAGGCAGGACCCAGATTCAAAGCGCTGCTACAGCAGTACATAACAGCATAAAAACCTAAACGTATAAACAGACAAACAAACAAATGTCTGATAATCACTTTTATCTGTAGATACTGAATATGTATCTGTAGCATATTTATATCAAGATTTAGACATAAACATGCTAAAGACACTGATGGTGATGATGATAATTACAATGATGATGATGGCACATAAACATATCTTTGCATCTTTAAATTTCAGTGTTAATCAGAGTAAACAAAGGAGGATTCTACTACATATCTAGAACAAATATTTTATGTATTAAATATTCAACACACATTCAAATACTGACTTAAATTAGTAAAGTATACAACAGAAATGAAAGCTGGATGTTAATTTCTGAATGAGCTATAAGTCGAGATGATGGTTAGCTGAACTCTTGTGGAAGAAGTGCAACTTGCCTACACTCTCAAAAATAGAGGTACAAGATAAGGACATTTCTGTACCTATAGGTACATTCTAAAGAAATGTTCTCTCAAAAGTACAATACTGGTCTTTAAGAGACCAGAAGCACACCTTCAGAGTACGAAAAAGGGTTCAAAGTGACATAAAGTACAAATTTGTACCATTTTGACCATAAGGGTACCTGCAGCATTGAAAAATGTAATGTTAATGGCTGTAATGTTACAAACTAGAGCAGAGTTGAGTGATGACAGTAGTACTACTTAACAGTCATTTACTAGACCAGACAATGAAGGTCAGATGCTGCAAACTAAGTGTATGTCTGGTCAGTATTTTGAGTTTTTGAAGATTATTTCTAGATTAAAGATAAGATAATATTGCTAAGTGGCATGGACCAGGCCTCATGCTGTGGAAAACATAAAAAACATAACTTGATAAGGTAAGGTTGAACTTGATAAGGTACAAAAATAGACCAGAACTGAAGGGTACAGAAATGTCTCTCAAAAGAGTACACCCCCAGCGACAAGCATTTGTACCTATTTAGGTACAAGCTGGTACCTCTATTTTTGAGTGTGTAAAGTCCATGTATACTGGATGAGGAATGTGATCCACTTAAATGGGCAACAAACCAGAACTGGACCTGACTGTACGTGTAACCGTTCTGAATGAGCTGTGAGGGCTCCACCAAAGAACTTCTCATGTCAAACTAACTTTTCATGGCTAAGAACGAAGTTCACTTTTTAATCAAAATTGTAGAGCTCAAACTGATAATATGTAAATGGTACAGAGCTTTTATATATGTTTGTTTCTTGCTTGAGGGAAGCAACTATGGTAAATTGTGTTCCTCTATTAGCCTAGAACTTTAACTGAAAATTATTCTCATTTCTAATGCTGTCTACACTGATGCTGAAACGCACCCACACATGGGTCTGTTGCTCTGTGGACTTTCTTGCGCTCCTCTTGGTTATTCTGTGCGCCTGTCATGCAGTCCATGCTAGATGCACTGAACACAGATACTCTTGAGATGATAGGACGCATGCATCTCGACTACACTTATTATATCATCTCCCATCGCCTTGGGGAACAAGCCATGAGCGCTGAGTGCTTGGAGACCTGGGTCATTACATCACTGGCAGCAGCCTGAGGGAGGCCATAAAAGAAGGAGCCGTGGCTCTGTGGCAGGCGGGAACTGGGCCATGTGCGAGCTGATCATTGCTAATGCTTGGTAATGTTGCAAACTCACATACTGGTGAGATGGAGGGTCAGGGACTGCTTGACGTAATCTTATAACGCACATCACCTCTGGGCTTTAGATTATCATGCAGCCAGACCAGCATGTAATGAGAATAATAAAGATTATAATGATGACAAAGTCACGTTATGAGGCAGATATGTATGTGCCCATTACCACCTACATCATTTTTTCTTTGTTTTCTGCAGTCATATTTTATAACAAGACTTTTATAATCCAGCCCACTCCAGTATTCATCTTCCAAGTTCATTTCTGTGGCTATCCTGATTATTATTCAAAGTGATGTTTTTGTGTATTTTGGGTTATTTTAAAGTAAAAACAAATTGACAGAAGTGGGTGTGCAAGTGGGCTGAACAGGATATGCTGCTATGAATGAATCTACCTACTTGCTGATCATGTGGGATAACAAGATCAATACTGTATTTTGAAGATGCATTCTTATGTAAAACTAGCACAAAATATCTTGTTTAAGTTAACTGGGGTAAATGCTTCAAAAACAGAGGACCACATATATATGGTACGAACTAAAAGAAAACAAAGTGAAGTAATGTACAGTGATGTCTCAATAGAATAAAAACAAGAACAAGTTAGATTTCACTGGGGTTTTTTTTTTTTATCTAAATCAGACAAAAGAAAGACCAAAAGGGGGAAAAAAAAGCTTGCTTAAAGTAGCACTATTTAACTTTGTGATCTTAAAAATAGTTTTTCTGACTCCTTTAGATGGATAACTGACATGGATTATCCACATTCCTGGAGCCATTGTTGCCCTGCAATGATCGTAGGCTGAGAAACAACACTTCCCACCAGTTTTTCCAGGATGCAGCGTCACTTTAGCATTTTAGCATTTCGTTTTATGACACCATATCACATGCCAGCAACTGAATATAGTCTCATTACCCATTTTAAACACACACTAGGGCTTATCAAAGAAACACCAGAGGACATTATTTGAGGAGCAGAGGAAAAGAGACATAAAAAGGACAGAGCAGGAGATAAGACAAGAGACAACACTGAACTGACTGGTTGGAGTAGTACATTTAACTCTACACCAAATGAACCATTATTAGAAGATGCCTCATTGGAAAAAATCTGCCAAAGTTCTGTAGTGCATCTTAACACGAGCTACCGAAGACGAGCCTCATTTTCTTTATGAAAATCTCCCAAGAAAGGCAAAACCATTAAATCCAAAACTGCAACTTTTTCTTTTCCTTTAAATACAGATTAATACTTAAAAAATGACCATTAATAAATTATATTATCTCTCAACAAATAAGTAAAGGGGTTTCTGAGGGAGTATTACATATAGTGTACAATGTGCATGTCATTGTCCTGTACAAAAGTTGATTTTTATAAGCAAAAACACAACTGGAAATCGCAGGGATCTGTGCTTAAAGACATTGTTTAGTTCCAGACTAGACTAACTAGACTAACAGTACGCTAGCTTTACCTGATAGTTTGCAGTGGACCTGACTTTTCATATATTTCTCAAAGAATTTAATTTAAGGCTGTCATCTTACACTTTGCAAGTTTCTCTTTATTTATTTTCTATTCATTTTATTTATTTTACTTTTATTTCTGTTCATTTGAATTAGTTTTATTTTTATTTACTTGCATCTAAGTTCACAGCCTGAGCACAATGAAGTATTCTTCTGCCGTTCTAATAGCGGTTGACTGGGTATGTAGAGTTTTACCATCACAAAGCGGTTTTATCAAGTAAACAAGATATTTTCACATATGTATACTCAGTACAAGCTTAAATAGATTCACATTTAAAAAGGATGTATTTTGGCATAAAACTTAAAAAATTCCTGAACACGAGAAAAAATATGTTAAATGAAACAACAATCTGATGACAGAAAAGATCTTGTAAAGTCATGGATGTTCTGAATTTAACTTTTTCTTACACCAAAACAAGAACAGGTTTTGCGTGAGGAAAAAATAAGTTGAACACCAGCAGCTGGAGACAGAAGTTTAGGGGTCCTGGAATGTGTGTGTTGGCTCACTATCAGATAGAAAATGGCTCAAAATTGTGCAGCTGTTGTCTGTGTACGGATGCTGCTAAAATGTGTACAAATAATTGTATAAAAGAATCATGAAATGACGACAGTGGGGCGGCTGCAGCTCAGGGAACGGGCAGTCGTTTCCAGCTTTCTCCTAACTACATGCTTAAGTGTCTTTGACAAGACACTAAACCCTGCATTGTCCCCAATGTGTCTATCAGGTTATGAGTGTGTCTGTGTGTGTGTGAATGTGACATGTATTGTAGCTTTGACTGGTCAACAGGACTGGAAAATCAGTCCATTTAATGCAGCTGTGGGAAAGGCCGTCCTAAGCCTCTTTTATCATTGCACTTTACATGTGAAGTAAATGTGACTTTCCCAGCAATTTGCAGGCCCGTGTCAGGGTACACCCTGGATACATCGCCAATCCATCACATGGCCGTTTTTAGGCAGCATGGTGGTTAATATCGCGGCCTCACAACAAGAAGGTCGTTGGTTTAAATATTGGCCGGGGGAGGTTTGAACAGTGTCTTTTCCGTTCGGAGTTTGCCTGTTCTCCCATGTATGGCTGGGTTCTCCTCAGGTTATCCTGCTTCCTCCCACTATCCAAAGACACATATGTTAGATTACCTGGTCATTTTCATTTCTCCCTAGGAGTGAATGTGTACATGAATGGTTGTCTCTTTGTGTTGGCCCTGCAATGGACTGGTGTCCTGTCCAGGGTGGACCCTGCCTTTCGCCGGATAACTGCTGAGACAGGCTCCAACTTCCCGGCAACCCTGAATTAGATTAGGCAGTATAGAAAATAAATGACTGAATGAATAAATCGACTTTGTTGACCCAAATCTGTTCATCTTTATCTACACATACTGCAGACGGCTCAGCCCTGTATCAATGTGTGCATTTCTAATTTATGTTGCAAAATCAGCCAAGTGATGGGAGCACCTTTGGTTAGAGAGGTAAGTTCTACAGTTGTTGGTGAGATGTAGGTAAGAGCCCACGAGGCAGGTGCATTTAGACTGTGTTTCCTTCTTCCCTGAATGGCTCAGAGGTGTTATCAGTGGCAAATGATGTTCAACCACCCACTCCACTGGGCAGCTTTACACACATAACTTGTAAGAAAGGCGCATCAGTCCGAGTTTTAAGAAGTATCGACTGAAACAAACTGGTTTAATGTATTTCAGTACATGCAACAACTGACAGAGATGTTACCACTGCCATTAGAAAGCAGGATTCCTATCTATGCATCCCTCTGTCACTGCTCTCTTTTTCTGGGCTTGATGATCTTAATGGAAATTAAATCCATCTCAGAGAGCTAAATGGACCAAACCTGTTTAGTTACAGTCAGCTCTTCTCCAGCCTTCTCCTTCCTCCTCCTACTTTTTCACTGTTTCTGTAAATTGGATCCCAGATATTGAATAACTTTGCCTTATTAACTTTTCTTAATTTTTTTTTATGAATTTTAGGATTTAACAAATCAGGTGAAATGTGTGCAAGCTTGGCAAGAATTTCTCACTTTGAATAGCTCTTCAGCTTCACACAAAATTCAGTGTCTTTGCTTCCCTCTACTGCTCCCTATCTATGCAAGTGTTGTTAAAATGCAATAACTGGTTGCAACATTGCCTGACGCCTCAATTTGGGGTGATAAGAGACGCGAGAAAAATATTTCCCAGTTAAGATTAGTGATTTTAAAGAGATGTAAAGCTTCTCCTAAAGCACTGCGCATGAATGTGGTCAGCCTTGGTGCCGCCTGGTGCAGTGTAATGCAGAACTGAAGCAAGAGACAATATCCTACATGTCAGACTCCAGAGTCTCTGAGCCCACTCACGCCTCTGCTGTAGGTGTGTCCATGACGCACACTGAAAAAATGAGGCTGCACATTATCTTACATCGTCTCCCAGAGCTGACTTACTGATTCAAATCACTGCTATTAACCAGATCATCAGCTTACAAATGGAAATTCAATTGTAAGAACCCCAGGCATAATAAAGTTGCCCGCATTTTGGACTTCAATGTAGAAGGAATAAAGCAGAATCAAAATGCAGAGAAATGACACCCCAACTTTTGACAGCCCTATCAGTCTCGCTCCCACACACAGATGCCTCATAGAAAGCTGCTGTCCCTCCCTGACACCAATTTAACAAACCCACTGGCACACAAAAATACCACTGCACATGAGCGTGGCAAAGCATGCAAATGAGAGGAAAAGACAAAGCTCAATGCATCCAAACAAGAATAAGACTTCATGCCATTTTAGCATTTTTAACTTTTGCCTATTTTCATTAAGCAAAGTCTACGAGAAAATATCAGTCTAAACCCCTTAGTCAATGTGTTTTTGTTTTGTTTTTTTTGTTTGTTTGTTTCAGTAGTCCATAAATAAATTAACCTTACCATGAATGACTGAAGTGTAGAACTTTACTTTGATTGAGGTAAAAAATAATAATTATCCCTTATTTAAGCCACTAATAAATCGATAAAATTATACATGCTAAGAGCTTCAGTTCATTCAGTACAGACTATCTAACCTAAGCTTCGTATTTGATGTAGCTCAGATTTTAGTGAAGATCTACTCTGTGTTATGTTCGACGTTGTAATGTTGTGTTCATGATTTAAATGTTTGTGCTGTGAGCAAGAACAGCAAGGCAGGCAGGTGTGTTCAAGGGAGCTGCTTTTGTGCAAAGCAACAGTGACACCTTGTGGGCATTTGCAGTCATGACATTGAACGAAAGGACTCAACTTGGTATGCCTGGCAGAGACAAAACAACTTTTTCCTGACCTCTCACAGTGTATTAAGATCACAGGTCACCAGAGACAATCACGGAAAGTCAGCACTCAGAAGACAGTAAGATAGTTTTACATGTATAACTTTATGCACAATTTTCTTCTCACATCCAAAATAGTACGATTGCTTAAATATCATCGCAACATCAAACAGCCCAGATATTTCAGGCTAGAGAAAGAGAGTCTTATGCCTTATCAGAGCAAATTTTCACATATTTCTACAGATAAACACATTTTGTGGCACACAGTATGTCTCTTGTACCAAAATTACTTCAGCTCTCAAACTCACTTCATTAAGTCTTAAAACTTTGGTGTCATCAAATAAATTTCAACCAGTTTTTAGGGGAACCATGAAAACAGGGATGTATTCTAAAGGGAGGATGCTGCACATCCTCTCTATCCATCATGTGAAATACTGTACAGTTCTGTATAGTATGGAGGTAAATAAGAGGGACTAAAGAACATACATGCTCACATTTTTCATAATTACATATATATAAGTAAAGTAATCCTTAATACTTAATAATAAGGTAATCTTTAATACTACTTAACTAGCCCAGATATTTACTTAAGAGCTATCTTGTATGCCAGAGCAAAAATATGTGGAAATAAATAAAAATGTAATCTGAACTCCTGAACAATACAAAACCTACATCGCCACCCATTTAAAATTCTTTAAATGGTAATGGTGCATAAGTTCCCAGTGTGTGGTACTACCTGGTTATAATGTGACAAAAATGTGCCAACATAACAACAGATGCCATGAAAATGACTGTCCACCTATAGGAAGGGCTAAATTAAAATGCTATTTTGAGGTTTCCACACATATAATCAGTTGTTAACTACATGAATACTGTTTTTATATTCAGGTAACCTTTATTACATTAACACATGGATAATTCTATGCAAATCACTAACTTAAAAGATTTCATGGCACAACAGGTTATTATATTGACAATAATGACAACCGCATTAAGAATATGAGACAGTCTTAATGAAACATGGCAGGCGCTCCACTGTCTTCATTTGACAGCAGAAAATGGGACAAGGACAAGGATGAAGGATAAGAAAAAAGCTCTGACATGTAATAAAGCCTCTGACACACACTCAAACCAAGGATTTTTGCCGCAATCAGGATGTGAAACGGCTAATTTTTTGTAATTTCTTTTTTGTATGTACAAAACTGAGTGGGGAAAAGATTTTCAGCCAATCAAAATGTAGAGGGAAACAGAGAGCTACTAACCCAGTATTAGTATCGAGTCTTCCTTCTTGATTAGTTTTTCCAGGAGGTGTTGGAATTTGGAAAAGCTTCCCAACCAGTCATAGCACTGCTCTGTCTTGTATCGCTCATCCCAGTAGGCAACTTCTTTGTATCTGGAGTTGTTGTCTGGCAGGTAGTCCATAATCTCTGCAACATATTGATAATAAAAAAAAATCTAAATACTGTATGCTTCATAATCACTTATATTATTTATTTTTTCTATTATTTTCCTTCAACTGCTTTTAAGTAGCAATAATCCCTTCACTACAAAACTGTATCATGCAGGCTCGGGCTGTACTGCCAAATCGATTTTGGAACAACACATAAAATCCGGGACAGTTTCATGATACAAACCCATAGGTTAGAGGGAAAATCTTTCAGTGTCTTTCAAAAAAGCAAGTATCTTAGACAGGCTTATATTGCAACTTAGTGTCAGAATTCAGTATTCCTTTTTTCATGAAGTGGTTTATGATGAACAGAACTAATATTTTAATACCACCATCAGATAAATCATTCTTCACGTATGCATATTTTTTTTAGGTTGATGCATTTAAATACACACTATTTAAAAGAAAAGAATCAGTTAATGTTGGAGGGGGTTGCTGCAGAGCTGTGACAATCATTGACTATTGTAATAATCTTCTCATCACTTTTAACTTAAGACACCCTAAATCCCCATAATACAGTCTCTCTCAACATGATTTGATAGGTTTTCCCCATTTATTATAAGCCGGAGGCTGGGACACAGCCTTTTATGTGTGTCTTTGTTAATGTATATGGTTTGATGATGCGCACAAACTAAGGCTTCACAATGAAACAAACCACGCCCATAACGCACTGCGCATGCGGAGAAAAATGTAAGGTGGAACTGCAGAACAACTCTCCGCGGCCAGTGCGATCCATACAAAGATACCATATTCCAAGCATAGAAGATTGGAGCGTCACTTCCACAAAATGACTTTTATATCACATATGACTTACTTGTTAGTTACGAACTTCTTCTAAGCTTCAGCAAGAAATAAAATATCAGCCGGTATTTCCCCTTGCATAAATCCACGTGTTGGAATTGAGTGTAACAACTAGTCCCCGGACAGTATGTGCGAGCTTATTACAGTTTAACATACACAAAAGCATAAACCTCGGTGAAAAACTAAGCTCAGCTCTGTCTAAAATAAAAGTATTTAGTAGCATTTGCTTATAAAGCGACACATCCTCTTCCAGTGTTTCTGAAAGTTGGTGTTTTATAGGGGCGGAGCAACATGTTTTAACACGTGGGTGTCCTGCAGTTATGCGGCTTTCAAATACTGCTTGAAAATTGTCAAATCTCAGTGGTGCGTTCAAGTTGCCTTTCACACAAGCCATGTTTCTCTTGACTTTAATTGGACAATTAAAACAAAGTTATGGTGTTATTTTTGATTACAACAGATTTATAGCCATCTTTACAGCACAACTTCGTAAATTAAAACGGTTGGGCATTTCAGTGAGAGATCATTTTAGCAATTGTATCAAAAGACTATTTAAAGGCCTCTTATCAAGCAAAACCATTCATCAGTGATAAAATGGTCATGTTGTCAGTTACCACTTAATTATATGTTCTGTATATTTCTATATGTTCTATTATTCAATTATTTTGTCACTTTACCTTTCCCCCAGTTTGCAGTGGGAATAAATGTTTGTCGTCAAAAAAGACATGTCATTTACTATATCAACCCCAGTGTTTTCCTCATTGGATCCTCCGTGATAGTGGCTATGTCACCTTTGTCTGCAGGGTTGCCGCTGCAGGGACCATCCATGTCTTGGCAGTTGTTGGGTTTCTGCTCTGTAGTCTAATGTTTGTATTTTTGGAATGTTTTCAATATGGCATCAGTCCAGTGATGACTCCTGTTGTGGTGGTCTCCATGGGCTTGGCTAGGGCGGCCCACGGTGTGGACGAATCCACAAAATATGGCTTTCTCACAACAGCATTAAGCATCCAGCCTGATATTTTGGACCAGAATTTTTTTACCTAAATGGGATTTTTGGGTGGTGAGGCCTTTTGTGTATTTGCATGAATTTGTGAAAGATTTTGAAAGATCAATTGTGTGTTTTTAATTTATGCAATTTGTTATTGTATCTGAATGTGTAACTTATTGTGAAGGCTTATTGTAATTTGATTGAAAAATATTTTAATTTGATATTAATAACTGTTGTTTTATGCAAAGCTCTTTGTACTGCTCATTATTTGGGCTGCACAGTGGAATAGTGGTTAGCACTGTGGCCTCACAGCAAGAAGGTTTCTGGTTTGATCCTCAGCTGGGGCGAGGCTTGGACAGTGCTCTTTCTGTGTGGAGTTTGCATGTTCTCCCTGTATATGCATGGGTTCTCCCACTGTCCAAAGACTTGCATGGTAGGTTAATTGGTTACTCTGAACTGCCCATAGGAGTGAATGTGAGCATGAGTGGTTGTGTGGCCCTGCGATGGACTGGCAAGCTGTCCAGGGTGTACCCTGCCTTTCACCCAAAGACAACTGGGAGAGGCTCCAGCTTTCCCACAGCTTTTTTCATCAGATGAAGCGATTAGGATAATAAATTCTTTTTTTTTTTTTAAAAAGAAAAACATGTGCAGGCTACAGTGGAACAGTGGTTAGCACTGTGGCCTCACAGCAAGAAGGTCACTGGTTTGATCCTTGCCTGGGGAGGGGTTTGGTCAGTGGCCTTTCTGTGTGGAGTTTGCATGTTCTCCCTGTGTATGCGTGGGTTCTCTCCGGGTACTCCGGCTTCCTCCCACCGTCCAAAGACATGCATGTTAGGTTAATTGGTTACTCTAAATTGCCCCTAGGAGTGAGTGTGAGCGTGAGTGGTTGTTCCTCTCTCTGTGTGGCCCTGCGATGGACTGGCGAGCTGTCCAGGGTGTACCCTGCCTGTCGCCCAAAGCCAGCTGGGATGGGCTCCAGCTTCCCCGCGACCCTGAATTGGAATAAGCGGTTCAGAAAATGAATGAATGAATGAATGTGCAGGCTAATCAGTCCATAGAACATGTATGAACATATTAGCTAATTATATAGATTTATAGTGTTGAATTGACCCCAACGTTAGCATAATGTTATACAATATTTGCTACTTGACAATATGATTGTGCGTCCTATAGAGATCAGCGATCAGGGCTAGTCAATTCAGCCCATTAAGGACCACAGTCTTGCAGGTGTTCAATGTGTCTCTGCTCCAAACCACCTGACTCAAATTTAATGGAAAGTCTATAGTGCCGCACAATCGATTTGATTCAGATGTGTGGCAGCAGGGACACACTGAAAACCAGCAGGACTGCAGCCCTTATTAGTGCCCTACAGCCCTACATGATTAGCCCTGCTGTAGATGATGTGACAGAGCCAACAGACAGTCATATCATTCTTTTAAGCAGTCTGAGAAGCATCAAACATTTCCACCCTGCTAAGATAAATTCCACTGATATGATCTTTAACCAGAAAAGCTATGTCTAGCAGGCTATGTGTAGCCATACTCCCTTAGTTCTGGTAAAAATAGATAATTAGGGGGGAAAAGGAAAGATATATATGTAAACGTATATTTACCTGTGGTTTTTACTGCTACATTCCACTGCAGCTCTTTTTACTATATGACATGATTCCCACTCCCTCCATTACTTGCTCAGTCAACACATTCATGTAACAGCTGTTGGAACTGCATATAACTGCATCACAAATGAGAACAATAAATATGGTTAATTGTCATAGATGTATAATGTTACTGACATAACTGAGGGCAGCTAAATTTGGAGTTACAATTAAGGGACAGTGAGATTTAAGTTGATAGTGTGATTTTTCACTTCTGACTGTAGAGGGCAGAAAAAAATCTGCAAGACTGTATAATATGAATAACTTGAAAGGGGGTTTTGTCTGGGCATTTTTATTTAAAAAAGATTTCTTATAATTTTAAAACAGTTTGCAACTTACTTTAAACATTCAATCTATTCCAGATTAATTTTGAATTGTGACTCAGGATGAAGATCTAAACTAGCTCAAATCAAGAGTCTCACTCTGGGTAACAATAAAATCTGAATGCTTTACAAAGTATTTTTAAAAGATTATTTTAAAACTTTTTTCAGATAAAAACAGGATTCTACTTTCAGGAATTAATTTCAAGGTCAAGTTTATTTGTTAAGTACATTTAAAACAACGTGAAGTGTCCAAAATGTTGCACAGATCTGAAGATTTAAGATATGTTGTAAAACACAAAAAAAATAAAATAAATACTTCCGACTAAATACTAATGGCTCATGGCAACAAGATGAATAGCTTCATTATTCTAAATTTTTTCCAAAAATGACAATACACATGTAATCATGTTACCTTGAGATGCCTCATTCAGCAGGTGTTAATGTACGAGTTCATACCCAAAACTAAGCTTAAACATCCTTTAGCACTGCAGGTCTGCTGTGGTTCAAAAAGCCACAGAGACCGAAGATAGTTTTAAAGTCTAACCTCTTCCAGTACACTTACAAAAAAAAAAAAAAAGAAAAGAAAAAAAACATTCAGCAGATTGAGGGGGATTTATTTTTATAGCTGCATAAAAATCTCCATATATCACCTGAGGCAAGATCCTTAACGCCAGCTTACAACAGTATGGACTCTGTATTGAGCATATTTTGAGCCTCTGCTTGAATAATAACTGCTCTTTTTGGAAATTTAACTGAATTACTACAGAGAGACATTGACATGAACACATATGCACAACAACATAAGCAAAAAATTACTCAAAACATCTTTACACAAATGCAAATTTAACACAAGAAAATGCCAAGTGAAAATCCTGCAAGCAGAGCCAAACCTGTCAAAGAGATTGGCAATATAACCAAAGCAGATGTATTGTGGTCACATAATGCAAATCAAGAGAGGCTGATGCTTTTACAGAGAAAAATCCCTGCAAAGAGACGAAATAACCAGAAAAGACAGAAAGAACTTTTCAAAATATGTACAACTGACATGATGCAAGATAAAAGCTATGCAATGACAGGCGAAATGTTTGGGGGGAACACACACTGAACAAAAAGTCTGCACATGCAACACTGCAACATAAGAGTTAGAAATTACTTAAAGATACTATTTGTAAAAATGTCTGATATCTAGTGGTGAAGATGGGCATAGAAATTACTTCAAATGCCAAGCACAGCTGTAAAAGGATGTAGCAGTCAGTGGCCAAAATTCTTGCTGACATAAACATTTTCATCGGCAAGTGGATCCTGTGGCCTCAGGTGCAGTGATGACTTTACCAAGGGTAACTACTTATCTATATTCCTACTTTTTTATTCTATGTGCTTTTTGAAAAGTTACTTACCTCAAATGGCACTCAAGTACGTATCAAATCTAGGCTGTACTGCAGTTTTAAAGCTCAAAGTTTAGCAAATAGCTGCGTATCATTCAAAAACAGCATAGTAAAATTAGTGGCTACCGTAAATGTGGATCCACAGGAAGTAGATATAAATGACCCATAGAATAAAAACAAAACTGATTTAATTAAATACATAAAAACAGTTTTTAATGGCACACAATTATTTTCTGTCATTATCCTTTGTTTTTGTTACACACTGGACCTTTAAGAGCAAAGTCCAATAGATGTGCAAAAAGATGCAAAATGATGGTCAAGACTCACTAAACAAATACAGATCTATTATATACATGTGCCACTTGACTGGAAGGTGATGGATGATAAATAAACAGAGAGGCAATAATAACCAATAGGGTAGACGAACATATGGAAAATCACTTCTTAAACTGGTTCATTTTAATTTTACCACTTATGTCAAGAAATAGGGCAGAACCCACCTCATAACATCATAAAATATAGTTCTTATTTTTGTACAACTTGTACCTATTTACTCAAAAATATGAAAAACGATTATTTAAGTTGGGTTCCTCTTCTTAAAATTTTTAATGTTAATCAAATTAGCATTACAGCATTAGCAAGATCAGAGAGTGACTGCTGTGTGTCAATGATTCATTCAGAGTATATGGCCGCCATAAGCAGATGAAATACTGTAGTTATCTGTAAGTTATCAGGTGGAACTCATTTTTTGTCGCTTACTGCAGCTAGAACAGCACTAAAATGTTTGGATAATTCTCACCTTTGGGAAATTATGCATCCAAAAAACACGCTTAACCAAGAAGTTGATGTATTTGAGAGTGCACATACGCAGACCCACAAGAACTCTGCAAGCAAGAGTAATTTCACATTTCCCCCTGCAGATGGTAGTATCACATTGTTCTTTTCTTGTTTTGTTTTGTTTTGTTTTTGGAAGAAAATATTAGCTGCAACAAGAAATTTACCAATAAACCGAACACAATCACACCATTTCACTCTCTGTTGTTGGGAAATTTGCTTCAGCTGACTGTTTTGCTTATATTTTTTGCTCTATTGCCAAAGGCACATTGGTGTGAACAGCAGTAGAAAGAACCTAAAGATAATGTATTTACTGCGGGAATACATTCATCCTCATCAACAGACTGCTTTTTCTGTATCAAACTCGTCTGAATGTTTCATAAACTGTTTTATTTACTCTCCTTGTGAAGCTAAGAGCAACTACAGAAGACAGAAGCGCAAATGTTGCATGTTCATCACAAGTCACCATCTCCCATTTTACATGTGGAACCGCAATCACCTTTAACTCTCCACATATTCCTGGTAAAAATGTTTTCTGGGATTGTCTCTTTTATTGCTGCTTCACCACTATGGATAAATAGTCATCAAGGAGAAAATATTGCACTTTGCTATAGCTTCATCTGGAAGGATGCTATGAAGGTGCAGTACATGAACAAATCCACATACTGTAAATCCTTCACAGGTTTAAGTCGACTTTCACTTTGTTCCACCACAAACTCTCAATAGCTTGCCAAGTATATCTTTGTGACAAAGTGGGTGAGATTGTAATTGTTCACCACTTGTCCCTAACATTGACCTTTTCTCATATTTGTTCCTTTGACTTTATTCTGTTATTTGTGTTGCCAGGTAACCATGCTACATTTACTATCCCCGGTCGTTAGTGTTTGCATTGTGTTGGATTTTTCATTGTGTTATCATTTAACAATATTCTTTGTTTAACTCCACTTTGCAGGATAGGTGTTGGGAAATGGCCAACCCAGCACGTCCTTATTGCAGGTGTGAGGGACTTCCTAGATTAGGTGATTGGGAGAAACCAA
Source organism: Telmatherina bonti (assembly GCF_933228915.1). Classification (NCBI taxonomy): domain Eukaryota; kingdom Metazoa; phylum Chordata; class Actinopteri; order Atheriniformes; family Telmatherinidae; genus Telmatherina; species Telmatherina bonti. The sequence continues at coordinate 24,430,018 of NC_136625.1, read as the reverse complement.
GTGAAGGATTTCCTCTTCTGTAGTTTCTTTAAGTGAGGGTTTATTTGAAATAATGTATTAGAACTGGTATTCCTTTTGTGTATTTTTGTTTGTTTAGGAATTTGGTTTGTTTATTATTGTTGGTGTAGAATAAGGTTGCTGGGTATAGTGATATGGGGAACTAGTTTAAGCTAAATCAAAATCAGGTGTGTGTCTATTGGAGTATATAAGTAATCAGTTTTGGGGTGTTTGCGAGGAGAGAGAGTGAAGGAAAAGGATATGAAACTAGTGACTGATTGCCCTGATCTTTTAAACTATATAATGGATAATTCGTGGAAAATAAATGTTCATCTTTAAGGAAATTCCAGGACTGTTGATTCTGTCTACGTCTAATCTTCAACCTTGGACACACTACCCCACAATCTTATTGAAAAGTCTGTTTCTTTGTGAGATTTCTGTTTAAGTGATCAGGTTCAGAGGGAACACGATGGCCCAATGAGTTAAGGTCTTAAGAAAAGCCAATACCACTTGAAAAAAAAAGTCTACACTGAAACAGAAGGAGCTTAAATTATTTTCCTCATGTAACATCTTTGGTTGCTTGTTATTCAAGTTGTTTCTTTTTTCTTATTTTAAGAATTCAGTATCATACACATTGCCTGGCCAAAAAAAAGTCACCTCCTGGATCTAACCATGTAAATAGTTACGAGCCTATTGGATAATTGCCGTATGGATGTTTGCAGCTGGCAGCTAGTTATTTAACCCCAGCCAATGCAGTGGACTGGCGAGCTGTTCAGGGTGTACCCTGCCTTTTGCCCTAATACTGCTGCTTCCAGCTTCCCCGTGACCCTGAATTGGATTAAGCAGTTAGGAAGATGAATGAATGAATGAATGAATGAATAATACAATGAGAAGCCTCTCTTAAACAACAACACTAAAAGACATATCCAGTGGCCAAAGATGTTAGTCTTTTTAAGGATCAAATCACTGACATGCATCAAACATGGAGATTGTGGAGACTTCTAAAATCAGGTTAAAAACAGTCAAAAGTGTTTTTAATAACTGTAAGAATATATTCTTTAAGGATGATGTGGTTGGAAAAAAATCCTGAATGTTGGCGATAAGCAATCACTTAAATGTTTGGTGAAATTAATAATAAAAAAAACAACATAAAACCCGGGCCACGTTTGATAGTGAAAGTAAGAGCATTTCTACACAAACAATGTAAAGGTCATCAGTAAGTCTAACTGGAGAAAAAGGTTTCAATTTGCTATTGGCAGCGTAAAGACTGAAATCTGGGGCAATGGAAGAGAGTCATGTGGTCTGACGGGTACAGGTTTACCCTGTTCAGAGTAATGGGTTCATCAGGGTAAGCAGAGAGGCAGATGAGAAGATACAGCTATCATGTCCAGTGCTTACTGTACAAGCCTGTGGGGGCAGATCTATGATCTGGGATCGCTGCAGTTGGTCTAGTCCAGAATGACCAGGTTATTCCATCTATTAGTTTTTTTTCCGTGATAGTACAGACAAATTCCACTATTTGTAAAGTTCAATTTGTGAAACAGTGGCTCAGGGAGCACGAGGCATCGTTTTCATACATGGATTGGCCACCACAGTGTCCAGTACTGAACCTCATTAAGAATCTTTGGGACCACAGTCCAATAGACTTACTGTGCCAGTGTTTGGAGCAAGTAAACACCTGGATGAGAGAGAATTTCCTTCAATTAAATGAAGACAAAACTGAGATTATTCTGTTTGGTAGCAAAGAGAAGAGGGTCAACGTTGGTAAACACCTGGAGACTCGAGCTCTCAAAACCACCAATCAAGTCTGTAATCTTGGAGTGTTGATAGACTCAGATCTGACTTTCAGCAGCCACATCAAAGCTGTCACTAAGACAGCTTTTTACCAACTGAGAAACATCAACAGAATTAAAAGTTTAGTCTTCCAGAAAGATCAGGAGAAACTCATCCATGTATTCATCTCCAGCAGACTGGATTACTGTAACGGTCTTTTAACAGGACTTCCTAAAAAGAGCATTAAACATCTGCAGCTCATCCAGAATGCTGCTGCTTGAGCTTTAACTAGAACTAAGAGGTCTGAACACATCGCACCATTTTTAAAATCTTTACACTGGCTTCCAGTCAATCACAGGATAGATTTCTAAACCCTGCTGATTGTTTACAAATCCCAGAATGGTTTAGGACCAGAATACTTCTGTGATATGTTCAGAGAATATAAACCAAGCAGAGCTTTTCGATCCAAAGACTCTGGTCAACTAGTCCAGACCAGAGTCCAGACTAAACATGGAGAACATTTAGCTGTTAGGCTGCAAACAAGTGGAATAATCTGCCAGTGGAGATTAAACTTTCACCAAATGTAGAAACTTTTGAATCCAGGTTAAAAACATTTCTTTTCTCATGCGCCTATGCATGGCATCTGCACAGTAACTTTTAATCAATTCTGCTTTTAATTATTTTTATATAATTTATGATTTTATTATGATTTTGTTATTTGTATTTTCTTTTATGCTTTTTTTTGTAATGCCTTTAATGTTTTATGCAAAGCACTTTGAATTGTCTTGTACATGAAATCTGCTTTACAAATAAACTTGCCTTGCCTTGTTCTGGAGAAGGCTTTGTGCAGTGGTTGGACTCTCCCATCACTAATATAAGATCTTGTTACATTGCAGGAGCATACAGAAGCAATGTCACAGCAAGTGTGTGTCGTAATCAAAGCTAAAAGCACACATTTGTGCCCTTTTTTTCTCTTTTTTCCAGGCAATGTAAAATACTTTATACAATTAATAGAATGACTTATATACAGCATTAACTTTGACACATTAATTCTGTACACATGGATAAACAGGTGAAATGCACATTAAAAAAAAAAAAAGCGAAACTGAATAAAATTAAATACAAATTAAAAGTATGAAATCATGCAAGTGACCAAAAGGATGAAGTGATTAAAAATATATATATATTCTGAGAGAGGAATGGCATTAAAGAGGTGCAAAACAACCAGCTATGATTAAAAAATGACCCAGGCAAAACAGGATATATGAATTTATTCACATTTTTTCAAATTTATTTGAACACAAATGAGTAGTAGCCTACATAATATCTAATACTTTATGAACAACAAACTGAAGTGAAATGACGGTCATATGACCATGAATCAGACAATTTATCTAAACGGTTTGAGGTTTGCTTTCATGTTTAGCGAATGGAAGACATAAAGATTCTGCACCCAGGGGCCGCTGCCTCATATTGCGTCCTTTTCCACAAGTTCTCCAGAAATGAGTGCGTTAAAGCTGAAAGTAGCACAGTGCCTTTACTGTAGCCTATACTATACGTAGGGTAGCCACTGCATCATAGTTATGTAACCTCACTCTAACACTTGGGGTACAATCATTTTAAAGATTTGCAGATGGGAACCAGGCGGTCTGGTTGTAGCTTGGAACTTAGCGAAGACAAATAGGTCCTCTCCCTTTCTCAGAGGTTTTTTTTTTTTTTTTTTTGGAGTACTCAGATTGATGCAGAAGCCGGGATCTGGCTGAAGGTGCAGAGAATAATTTGAGTCAGATTCCTCTGCATAGTGGAAACACTATCCCAGACCACGTGAGAGGATGTTCAATGACGGTCCCCGACAGACCGGCTCATCTCCGCTGGCACTCTGCTGACATGGGCTCCTGGACACTCAGCTTCCCACAAGCAGCCGCGGAGGGAAGACGAGGTTGTGTCCGCATGTAACCCTTGTTCTTTTCACCGTTTTCTCTTCTTTTTCTGTTCTTTTTGTTTGTTTCTTTGCTTGCCTTTCTTCCTATTCTCCACTCAGTAAGTCTAACAGTTAGGAGGGGGGTTATGGCTTGGCCGTGCATCAGCAGAGTGTGTTGCCTGGCTCGCTTCTGGAACCAGTTCGACAAATCCGACCTCTCCGTCCCGCTAACTATCCAAAACTACTCGGACATCGCCGAACAGGAGGTGCGATCCGTCACCAAACAGGTCTCCGACTCGGAGCGCGCGCCTGGGAATAACTATTCTGCTCCGGACCCGCGTGCCAAAGGCTCCCCTCAGGCACACACAGACGGTTCGGGGCCCCGTGGATCTTTCAGAGTACGGAAGGAGCCCAGTTACAAGCCCCGGGAGGACTACCAGCCGCCCGGAGTGCCTTTCACCAGCGTTACTCAGTACAAACAGGATTTCAAACCCTGGCCCATTCCCAGGAAGGAGAACTTCCCGTGGATTAGTAACGGGGGGAGCACTGTTTCGGGAAGTCCGGTGAACAGTTGCCACGTCCAGGCGCATTCAGGGGAGACCCGAGCCGACAGAGAGGAGCGGGGCAAGGGGCACATATGGGGGGAGCAGCAGGTGATGGAGGAGAGCAAAACCAGCTCCTACAGGTATGTGTTTCACTTGTTTCAGCACGAGGAGCTGTCCACTCAGTCAGAACTCTGGACCAGTGGAAAAAAACCGAGCTGCTGATGTCTGCAGTGATGCCTAATGAGACTCAATGTATTTATAGTTCAGAGTTCCAAGGTTGACTCAGTTTGCATGTATGGAAATGGGGGGTGTAGGGTGATCAATAATTCTCTTAGACATTCCATATTAATGCAGTGAGGGGGGTTCAGATATAAATATTTGATTCAGCTTGCTTTCTATTTTAGGTATGAAGTATGCAACTCCCTGTAAGACTGATCCTAATGGTCAATATAGGAAGAGTGCTCCCTTTAAGTCAGCTATGGGAGATGGTGCATGAAGTAGGCAAGACATTACCTCAATAACAAGCCTGGTTTGAACTTTTACTGATATATTTTTTTCCCCCTCTAGGCAAGAGTACAGGCCATGGACAGGGGCAAAACCAGCCAAAAGTGCAAGGAGAAACCCCTCTGCTCAGTATTCTAGCCCAGGAACAGAGGCCACCCACATCCCACGTGAGACAAGCTACCAGGCTGCCTACAGCGGGGAGGTTAGCAGGTCCACAGGCATGCATCAAGGGGAGTACGTTTTCCCTTCTGCTGCCTCCAACATACAACCTCCACCTGTTGTTCGGCACACACCCACTGCCCCACAAATCGGCAGCTCATCAACCCCTTCCAGCCTCCAGCAAAGCATCCTGCCTGAGAGGACTGAGCCCAGTGGAACAACCAGGGGAGAGGTAAGGACATGGAACTGCCTCTTTGGCCTCGTAATTTTTACACATTGTAGGTTGTTAAGACTTGATAGGAAGATCTACGGATTTAAACTGCAGCTTGCTCCTTCTGAAAGTCATCTTCGCCCCCAGGAGGCCTGTTGCTGTTGGGGCATCTCAGAAAAGTGATACAGCATTCAGTCCCAAAGCAGCTGAAAGTGACCCAGCTGTTTAAAACAGGCCATGTGCTCCGTTAGGTAACACTACTGGTGCTACACTCATTACTCTGACCTGAATAAAGCTGGCTTGATGAGAAACGGTGATGATTAAGTCTTCTAACTGTTGTTTGCTTTACTGGGAACATTACTTGACCTCTGCCAATCAAATATTTGTAATCATTGCAAGAAGGAAATACTCTGCCACTTAATTCAATTAGTAACTTTTACATTTAGAGGAAGTGATCTCTGATTGTACTGTAAGAGAAATCAGTGCCTCTTAACAAATGTTAAGCCTCATGCAAACTCTATTTTCAAAGTACAAAAAGTAGTTCAAATTGTTGACACAATTTATTCAGGAATTATTTATGTTCTTTATTTTTCATCCACTCCAAAGTCTAAATTTTGCACGGTTAAAGTGCTTTTTTTCTGGCCAGTATACAAAAACAGCAAATAAGCAAATAGCCTAAATGTACACAGAATATAAATGGCAACTGAAAGCAATCAGCATATTATTTTCTCAAGGAAGCTGAATTAGAAAAATTTGCCCCAGATTTGTGCAATTAGCCTTATTAGAGACAAAAGAAGGTATATAAAGACACAGCTTTACAATTCAATTGGATATTTGCAGCAAAATTAACCACAGCAAAGTGTCAGGATTTGCTGAGGAAGCTGAGAAGTCATCCGATTGGTTTTATATGGGGATAAACCACTGGAAGAAACCTATATCCACTTTTTTCTCTCATCTACCTGAATGCTGCTTTACTTATCTTACTACCTTGTCTGACAGTTAACAAGGCATTTTTCGGGAATCTCCAGAGGTTTAGTGGCATCCCTTCCCTACCCACCCCTCTCAGCACCATCTGCCAGCACAGAGCTGGGGCTGTTCTAACTGGACCGGATCAGGTAGTTTGTTCGTGTTGCAACAGCTGCCTCAATAATCCAGTAGGTAGCCTGTCAGGATAGAAGGACTAGAAAAGTGCTTTTTGTTTGTTGTGCCCTAACTTTAGTCTACTCACAAAGAATGATTAATGTATGGGAATAAACTAAGATAACCCCTCTGCTTATTTGCATAATTTTCTGAACATGTGCTGCTCTTTGAAGTTGTTTTGTCCCTCGGTATCCTGTGTGATGATGATAGAGGTCATGAAGTGAAAGATGTCAATGACAGGACACAGACTCTAATAATAATACTGACCCAGTTCATAGCACATACGGTGAAAATGGTTGTACCGCTGGAGTGGATATTTTTCATACATACTGCATGTATATTCTGCATTTGTCCATGTTCAACTATTTCATCACTCAGTCCAACAGTGTAGCAAAAACTGGCCTGGCAGAGGATCAAGTTGATCTCAGATAATCCAGCACAGCCCACTCACTGCCAACTCATTACTGACTTTCCAGCCCCCTGCAGAGGTGTCTGACCAAGCATTACTCATCCCATGCCAGCATGCATTACACTGGGTCATGGTACGTTGGGCTGGTGTTGGTCAGCGAGGGCTTTCTTACATTGTGATGGATGATCTGCATGCCCTCTCCAGATGACAAAATGACTTTATGCAATGCAGACCACAAGAGCTAATTCAAAGACACTGGTTGTGCTTGTTCATGTAAAGATACAACGGTTAAGTTCCATATTTTCTGCTGAAATAATATCGATCTGTTCTTGATGACAATGGAGAGAGCCATACAGCGGTAATTATTGTTCAAATCAGTTAGTAAAATTATCTGCTCTTACACTCTGAACAGATGGAGCCACCTCAATAGATCAAAGCCATATCAGAACATAAAACAGGCAGCATGGAGGCAACTAACTTTCAATGATGAGGAAGCTGCAATTCCTTGAACTCTCCAAACTTGCAAACCTAATTTGAGGCATCCTAGTGAGAGGCTGAGAGAAAGGACCTCTGTTAAACCTAAAACCCAGCTGGTTTGGATTAAATGTGTGCACAGTTCGTGTGTGTTAGGAATCAAGCCTGGCAACACAAGGCAAACAGATTTGTGAGCATGGGCTGTATAATCTGCAGTGTGTGTCAGGGATGAACAAGACAAAACAGCTGACGATGGAGCACTTTTCACATGCATATAGAAAACCTCAGCAGGAGCTGTTGTTAAGACAAATTCTTAGTTGATCCAGAGTCAGCTTAAAGGCAGCGGCCCCCTGAGATTACGTAATGGTGCCGTGTTTTCTTATGGCAGTGGCACAGATAGATAGAGTGATGATGAAAATGCTGCTCACAATGGTTTAAAACTCCATAAAGAGGATTAGGTCGCCTGTCGGGACAATGCATCCTAAAATCCACTTTCCTGTTACCTCCTTTTACCCATTTTTCTCTTGCGCTCCAGTTAACCAGGAGTGAGGATGAGGGAGTCGAAGAGGCCTGAGCTGGGATCTGGTTTTCTACTCTAGGGACCTCATTTATAAAATGAGTTACAATCAGTTTTGGACTTACATAGGAGTGCTTGCATCTCTCTATTCTTTCATTTGAAGCTCATTCCCATTCCCACGCTGCCAGACACCACAGAGACACAGTCCTGTGCCAAACTGGCAGGACTGAAAGCCTGGGAAAAGAGCAGAAGAGAGGAAAGAGGGGGTTGAGGGAAAGGAATGGGCAAAGATAAGGTGAGAGGAAGGAGATGCACCTTGTGATAGATAGGTGATGACAAACGAGGGAGAAAAAGAAGTGGGGGGGGGGGGGGGGGGGGGGGGGGCATCACTTGATGGATTATCTGTTCAAGTGCAATGTTGCACCGGGTGGCAGTCTTGTTTGGCACCAATCTAATTTAGGAGAGAGGCTGGCCTCTCTGCTGCACAGAGCAGAAAAAGACTGAGTGTGTGTGAATGCAGGGTGGAGGTAAAAACACTCTACACACCAATCTGACTTGCTGTACCTCTACCCCCCTCGGCCCACCCCACACAGTCCTCTGATGTCAAACTCAGAGGGTTGTGTGGGGTTCACAAGCTTAAAAACCTTTCAAAGACTCATGCTGATTGCCTTATAATAATCTCTACACTTTACAGATAATTACTAAAATATTTAGGCTCATGCTCATTGGCTGATCCACAAAAGTAACTTGTACAAAAAACAGAAGATCTCAGTTTCTCTTAGAGGTCAGACCAGATAGATGGAGTCTGGCTGGGCTTTGAGAACAGCTTTCATCAGCAGAACAGTACTAAAAAGGAAACGCTAACACAGTCAGGGCTGCTTGTGTCCTGACAGCAGACATGATGCTTTGTGATGGCACTGTCCGATTGGTCTCCTCTCATTTCATGGGTCCAGGAACAGCACCACAGTTGCTGCCCTCTGTTTCATCACTGATCATTTAAAAACTGCTGCTATAACTCTCTTCTGGTGTCTCTATTCCTTCTTTTAGGAGCATCTGGTGCGGACCAAACTCCCCCCAAACCCTTCTGCTGTATTTCAAAGTGGACCAAGGGTCTTCAACATCTGACAGCTGTAACGATTCTCCCTCATTCCACCTCAGTCGGTTTCAATTTTCCAGAATCAAGCGGGGAATGTTTCCAGTCCATTCCACTACACAAGAATCTATGCAAGGGAATGTATTGTTGTGAACCTTGTAGAGCTGCAGCGCTGTATCCCAAGTGGAGAAACAGACTCCCCCCTCCCCATGCTGTTCTACACCTCTCTCTGCCCCCTGTTGCTATGGAAACGAATATGCATGTAACAGAATAGTTTTGAGACAAGCTCTTCTTTTGTTTTATTTGGTTATAGACGCACAAGAAAATGGCTGCTGTGTTTGTGTGTGTGTGCCGACTGGTTTGTTGTTTTACTGTACATTATGTTGTCTGCACCAATGGTTTCTGCTTATTGCGCTACTATACCCTATGAAGTTGCTAGAAATCTGTTTGAAAATTATTTATTTAGATGATATTTACTTTACCATTTTCAGAAATGCATTGTTTGGTCTCTTTTTGTAAATCTGTTGTTAAAGAAAAAGAGCGAATTTATCACGTAGACAGAATAACAAAAGATTACTAGCAAGGCTCTTAGCACTTTCACAGACAAACCCTTCCCTGTCTTTCAGTATTATTACAATGATTCTAATTTCAAAGTATTTTGTGACCTTTGGTCTTGATTGTATGAAGATATTGACAGTTCTGTTAAAAGCCAATAATAAAATGAGAAAAAGATAAACTCAAAAATATTAAGGAAAAACCATTTCCTGGTATTTCCGGTCACGGCGCGACAAAAGTCCTGATTTCAGTGTGGGGTGTAAACCCCCACCATATGAATTTGAGTTAACATAATTAATTGATTTATATCTAAATTACAAGTTCAGCATTTGGTTGTAGTTTTTGTCAGTTCTTTCTGGGGAACATAAAAAATTGCATATTCAACAAAATATTTCTTTGATAATCTATAGCTTCTTTCCTGGTAGTGAACTGAACAGATTAAATGTTTTATTCTGCTACAAATTGGAGCCAACAGTTTGTATGGATTATTTTGTGGACAGCAGTTGTGACAATTATTCTTCCAGGAGAATCTGACAATTATACAGGCAAGAGCTGATCTATAAGACAGATGTCAGAACCAAAGATCTCAACATAGAACACTAAAACAAACATTTTTGCAAAGTGTATGAAGTGAGAACAAGCCCCCTTTTTAATTAAAAAAAAAAAAAAAGACCATAATAAAAAAAAAACAAAAAGAAAAACAAAACAAAAGTGAGACAAGGCCTTGTAATTCTAACTTGTTTGGTCCACTTAAGGACATTTATCCTGACTAGGTTTATTTAAAAACAATACCAACAGAAGTCTGGCTTCCCAGAAATATTTTTCTGAATTTATTATAAGAATATTAATTCATTTTGGTTCACATAAAAAATGACAACACAATGTTTAAGTATCTTGTAGACCAATATGATTTGGTTTAACAAGCATCATAACCCAAACACATGCATTCATCCAGTCATACACACATTAACATAATGCAAGTTCCATGTTACACTTACTTACCAACACAACATCTTATTTGCTTCATATGACAGAACACATAACCATTCACTTTAAAGTTCACCATCTCCAATGGGCACGGCACCCTGTATTCACACTCACTCCTGTTAGGTTATCACTGTTTGCAATTTAATGTCACCACCTACAAAGAAAAACAAAATCAAAACAGTGTGTGGAAACATATACTGGTCATAATCATCAATCAGCCAGAACATATATATAACCAGCCTAATACTCTGTAGTTCTGCATTATGCAGCCAAAAAGGTGTGAACCATGGAGACGCAAACACAACTACTGAAAGATGTAAACACCATAATAATTTTCTCTTGTAGGTTCAATTCTGAGGTTTCAATGGATCAGATTAATTCATGTGCATTCCAAGAGATGCTTGATTGGACTGAACTTTAAGGATTTTAGAGGCTGAGTTTACAGCTTGAAGCCCTTTGTTGTGTTCTTTTGCCTGCAACAATGATTAGGTGGGAGTATGTGTCAGTCTCTCTCACATAACTTCCAGGACATAACAGGTTCCTAGAAGTAGCATTACTCTGTAACAAGATTATCAATACCATTTGTGTAACCTGTTTGTGGATTTAGTGTGGTGGTTAAATAATCTAGGTAATACATAACATGATAGATATAATTAAGGTTGTGAAACAAAGAATTTTTAAAAGCGCTTCAAAGGGCAGCAAGCCTTGCTCAAGAAAAATGTCACAAAACATTTTAAAAGACTGTGCCTTGAATTCACAATGATTCATTTAGTACACTATGACCCATGTCTTGCTGGTCAGATTTTTTTAAAAAGGGAAACAAGATAACAAAAATACACTCCGTCACCTCTTGTGGAGGTCCATAGAGAAAGAGTTGCTTCCTGCACGTTTGTATCACAAAATCCACAATTATCTGCTAGGTAACACTAAAATGCATCAAAAGATGATTGTACTGATGATCACTTGTTGTCATGGCAACAATACCTTTGGAAGTGCTTCTCAGATTGCTTTGCACAAAGTACCCACTATTAAAACACAAATAATCATTAGTGTGTCCAAACGGCTGTAAATTAGAAGAGTTTTCTCAGCAGAACCCACTGAATTGTTGAGACTCAGCAGCAGGATGGTTCCTTCATTATGCTTCATTTTTCCAAAAAGCTGGTGTCTGGCAGTAAACATATAAATGCTAAAATAATCTTGTTATATGGTACAAAAGAGTACATGTGTCTCTCTACATCAAACAATGCCAGCTCCATGATGCAGCTTCTTTTGAAGGATTAGGAGCAAAATGTGACAAAATACCCACAGCATTAAAAACATTTATTATTTTGCTGCTTAACAGCTGCTTCCAAAAGCAAACTGAGCCATTCTGCAATAAAGTTAATGAATACAGTACATAAGTTATCACTGTGCAACCTGAGGCAATGGAATTACATGCGTGTGCTAATATTCACACAGTTGAGCCGTCACTTCTTTGTCTTTTTTGTTGTGGCCAGTAGTTCAGATGTCACCATCACTCCAAGCGTTTTAGTAACTAGTCAATGTCCAGATCTTGTTTCACTTTAGTTGTCCTTAATCAGGTAGCCCATATGTGTGTTGGTGAGGAAGTCACAGGAGGGGATGCTACTGACTGCCTGGTGGATATTCATGGTTGTGATCTCTCTCGGAGCCCTAAAAGTCAGAGTAAAATACACTATATTGTTACTGTGGTTATCACAAACACGAGGAAAGATGATATATGGTAGTTTTTTTGTCATCTTTTCATTTCAGATTACAAAAGTCCCATCTGTCTTTGGTTAATTTTCTTTTATAAGTCAAACAAGTAACGCTAATGTCAATCATGATCAAATAGGTAAAAATAATTGTTGCCATCAGAGTAAGAAAATGGTGGGCTGGACAAGTCTGAAGTATAATTATCAAAGTAAGAAAATGGAGCACTAAGTAGGGTGCATGTTCAGAGAGGTGGGGAAAAAACTGACCTGTTTGGAGGAGATTTGGCATGGGCCCCAGCCAGAGCTTCCCTCAGGATGTCACTGGCAAACTGTTGTGTGGCCTGCAGTAAAGACATATCAAGTCATCACTCACATCAAAGCCCAGCATTGTCCTCAGAGCACAATAAAATGCACAATGAAGTATAAGTATAAAGTGTTTATAGAGAAATCCATGAATTTATGCTACAGTGTTTCTTCACTATTCAATACTACTTAATACTTACTTAATAATTATATAAGTATTATATACTTATATCAATGACAGTAAATTGATTCTTTAATTTTGTATCATTTTCAGACCACATTTCCAGTACAGGTCATGTACACTGGACAAAAAAAGAAACTGCAGCATACAAAATTCTCCATATTTATAAAACAGCACATCAAGGGCCCGTTTCATTTATAAATCAGAAACCACTTTAAAGCTGGCGTATGTGAGAGGAGCGCCTTGCCCCACCGCTACACTTGCTATAAAAGGTTAGGTGAACACTTGATAAATATTCATTGATATTATCCCCATGATGGCGCAGGAGTGGAAAAGAGTGAAGAGACCGAATTTTTTCTAAATGTGATTTTAAAATCACGATGGACCATGTTGCAAAATGTAAGACTTTCTTTGATGGGCACAGTGTGGGCATGACCAGTGCCAGAAAGTCAGAGGCGTGGAAGCGGGTGGTAGATGTGTCAACACTGTGTCAGGGCAGCTGGCAAGCCCCTCCTGATGGAGTTGTGATGGAAGTAGATGAGGTTACAGACACACCACAGGCACCAGACGATGCAGGTAATTTATTTTTGTTTCAAATTATAAAATTAACATTTACTGACACAACTGAGATTTAAATAGCGCTAAAAAACATTTCTTTGTTCCTGGGTGTTCCAGCTGGGTCGGCAGTGTTGCCGCTGTAGGTTGGAGAGGGTGAGGCTACTGACTTCACTCATAAGCCATTCATCTTCAAGAGCCAATAAGCTTTGCTAGTTTCTGAAAATACAATAAGTCCAGAGTCTGCCATGCGGCAGGTCCTCAAGCAGTGCCAGACTAGCCAATGAGCATATTTATGCTTTGGGATGCAAGTGCTTTTTTTATATCCAACCACCACTTCATTTTCTGAACAGCTACATTGACATTGTTATTTTTTTTTCCTAACTTGATTTGCACGACAGATTTCAGATGCTGTTCGCTGCATTATTTAGCTTTGTGAACGGACTAAAGTTCTGTTTCAAGTTGACATTATTTAGTGGTTGAGGTTCTTATTAGTAGTATCTCTGTTTCTGCTGTTTTGGTTTTTTTCCAGCGCGTGAGCACAAGCATTTCTAAAATTATCAACATCAAATATGCCTCTTTATTCATGTTTGCAAATGCCTTTAATATATAATGTGAAAGGAGATATTTGATTTTTCACAAATGATATTTCACAGAAAGGTTTTTTGTATTATTCTTCTGCTCAGTTTCTCAGTGCCCCAGTTTCATGTTTCTCTACATTTTGTGCTTTTGGCAGGGTCAGAGTTACCACGGAGATAGGGTCAGTCTCCCGCCAGTTTTGTTCTTATAAATCCCAAAAGTAAACTATAACTGGCAGATGCTGGTTTTTGTATGTACCCCAGCTTTATAAATGAGGCCCCTGGTCTTGTGTAAGACTGACCTTCAGAATCATCGCTTCAACGACTGGAGCAAACACATTCTTCTCCACCTCCACTGGCTGAAAGGTTACCCCGATCTGAAAGAGACAGAAGGGTCATCATATGACAAGGAAAAGGTTGGAGCTACTTCACTAAATAAAAACAGTAAAATAGCAGATGATCGTTAGTTGAATTTATCGCCTGCCTCTACATCCTCAGTTCCATGAGGGGTTCCTGACCTGCTGAGCTGTTTCACTGACAAACTGAGAAGACGGGCAGGGGCCCAGGAAGAACTTTGGCTCTGCATCTGTTTCTTGCTCTTCTTCTTTGACCTCCAGTTTCTGGCAGGGTGGGGTCACTGTGACAATGTCAATTATTTCGTCATCTGGCTCCTCAGGCTCAGTCTTCAGCAGAGCTTGCATTTGCTCCAGACGCAGTACCAGCTCCTCGCAGCTGCTCAGTGTGGACGGGCATTCTGGGGGAAGATGTATATTTAACATACCGTTGAACTAAGCAGTAGCAAAGCATGAAGAACCACACCATTATTTTAAGCAACAATGGAAAAGGGGAAAGAGATTCATAAATTACAGGCTCAATTTACCAGTTCAACAAATTGATAATTATAAATCAACATATTTGTTCAACACGGAGGGAGACGAGCAGAACAAAAAGATTATTGTGCTGTCTGGCTCAGATGAGTGACTCACTGAGCTAAGTGGCAGTCCTTCACCTTTTAGAGACAAAAGACAGAATTAATGAGAACTCACTATGAATGCAAGTGCATTTGAACAAAAAGCAACAAAGCTGCACACTAGCCACACTCACACACAACTAAACAGCAAACAATGCTGGATCAAGTGGTAAGTACAGAAGCAATACACCCACACATGCATAGCTGAAGAGGAAATATTGATCCACAGGAAGCTGCTGAAAACAAAGAGTGAAATAGCAAAACCAAGCCGAAGTTACTTTTCTTGTTGAAAATCTGCCCCCCAAAATGCAAACAATGGAAAAATAATAATAAATACATTTGACAAGTTCAACAATCAACGCACCAGGCTCATTATCTATTTGTGTGAGGATGTCTTCGATGGACTCGTCATCATTCTTGTGTTGGGGCTCAGGATCAGGAGGTGTGTAGCCCCTCTGTCGGCACCACTGCACCACCTCTCTGGTCTTTGGGGGTGTGAGGGCCTGCAGGCGGGGTGATAGGTCCAAAACGTCCTGGACAACCCGCTTCACTGCAACCGCTCGCTGAAGCTTCACAGAGAAATACAATCTATTAAATGAAGCTTCAATGAAACCTCCAAAGATTGACGTAGTTAAAATGTATTCAGCGATTTTCAGAAATGTGTGCACACAGTCTCTGATGCTACACTCTCTTATAGCCTCCATTCCAACATGCTCAGCTTGTATAGTGACATGATTTCAGATTTCTGTTGTCCAAGTAAAGTAAATCAGTAATATGTAGGTATAAATGTCCACATCGAGGCTTGTCTGGGAAAAAAAGGAGAGCAGACACAGGCTGGCTTGTATGAGCTATTGATGAACCCATTAGAAAGAGATGACCAGGCAAAGAGTCTTTCTCTCTGACCTGAGAGAAAGACTTGAGGCAAGCAGAAAGCTTTTGGAGTGGGATGCAGCTCAAAGACAGATTACACAGATAAAAAAAGTGCACACATTGCATATTATTACCAACATCACAGATGCCCTAAATCTGGAAACTGGAGAGAGTCTGCAAGTAAGGTTAAATTACATATTAAACTGAGGGAACAGTGCTGCATTTACACCTTGGCATGATTTAAAAAGACTATCCTGAATTGGATTTTCTAGGGATCAAGAAGCACACAGATGGACAAGTTACCTCTGATGCTCTACGCTTGCCAATATTCCAAGAATAATACTGCTCTGTTGAGGAGGCACAGAATGGATGGGAGTCTTCGGCTAAAAGAAAGATGAAGACAATGCAAAGAAGCTTGACAAAACTCTGTGTATGAATTCTCAGACTTTTGATGCAGTTTTTAAAAATGAAAATCCCTTCTTTTTTCTTTTTTTAAAATCAGACAAAGTTTTTGTTTGTTTGTCTCTAACCACCAGCTAATAAGGACACATCACAATGGACCCTGGATGACATTTCTGAGGACAAATGAAGGGACAGTCAAAACATGTCAAAGAAAAAACCAGCTACTGTCTAAAAATACTTTTTGTCTGATAAAAAAAAAAATGTAAAAGTCACAGTAGAATTAATGAACATAATCACGGCATGAAGATGATACAAATGGTATGCCTACTTACTCTTATCTGGTACAATGAGAGGGAACTTCTTGACTACCGCTGTCAGCAGCTGCATCATGGTTTCTATGTGCTCAGTACTGAGAAAAAAAAAGGGGGAAAAACACTCATTGCTGGCAGAAGAAGTTTTCCCTGAAAACCCTCATTAAAAGACTTGTACTAGCCAAATAATTGACTTCTTTTTCAATAACAAATACTTTTAAGTTAAAAAAAAAAAGAGCTCCTCTGTGGACTACTGGAGCGAGCTTAAGTTAAAACTATTGTTGATTTTCTTCCAAATAAATGTTTAATCTAAACTCTACATTAGAACGGATTATTTTTGTGCAGTCCAAGCAACAGAAGTACCATAAATATTCCTTGTTCTTACTTAATGAGGTCGTGTGCAGTGTTATCTGCACACTGCTCCTGCTTAACTGAGGTAGCAGCAGAGGCAACTTGGGCAGAGGTGAGAGCAGGGGCAGTCACTGGGGGGGAAGGACCTGCGGTGACAGCTGTACCAGCACCTGGTTCTGTTTTCACTGTAACAACAGAAAAGCAAATAAGGAAGAAAGATCAATTAAAATAAATCACATTTTATTCATTTATACTGGGGAGTGGCGGGCCGTGATATGAGATGAAGGTATATGGAAGCAGTGTAATTCGGGACAGCAACATGGACCAGGCAGGCTTTTTCTAAACTAACATTTGTATCACATCCAGCAGTTAAAAGCAGAAATACTAAAATCAGAAACATATTTATGAATCAAGGGGAGCCTCATATCCAAAGATATGGAAGAAATAGAAGTGTAAATTTGTTCAGCACAACACAGAAGTCAGACAATCATTCTGTTGTCTGGACAAGTTGAAAGAAAAGAAATTACATCACATTTTATTGGACTAAATCTTTATAATGAACACCATTAACATGTGTGTAAATTATTAAATTATTTTTTTGTATTAAAATTGTTCATTTGTCAACTTAAGGTATATAAAAATGTATTCATTTGGTCATTGCTACTAATTATACCTCACACTGAAAACTCAAACATGAAAATAGACGACTAATGGAGGAGAAAGGCTGGAGTGAGGATGAACCCCTCTCACCTTGTGCCAAAGGCAGGACAAGGGAGGGGGGGACCTGGCTGGCAGGACTTGGGGAGGCTCCAGCTCCAGCTGCTCCAGGGGTTGTGGAAGAGGAGAAGGATGGAGTACTGGAGACTGGGCCTTTATTCACTACTATACAGAGAGAAAACACACCTTGATGGATCAATTGCCCATTCAGTAAACATGCATCAGCGCTGAATGTAACATGAGAGGGGAGGATGGACATAAAGTAGTTTGCACAGAAAGATAAGAAACTGACATGCTTGAATATTTTCCTCAAATTATTAAATATAATTTGAAAAATGAACCCAGTTCACAACTACAAAATATATCTGTGAACTTACGTCTTCCTACTGAAAGTTATGTGAGAATATTTTAACATTTTCCCATGAACACAATATGCCATCAAACCAGTGGAAAGTTTTTATCCCTCAGCACTTGTCTTTCTGATTGTAAAAAGACACCTTACCTTTCCCAACAGGCATGAATATGGTCTGCAGTCCACCAGACCCAGCACCAACACCCAGTTGTTTAAGCTGGTTGGCAGGAATGGTCAAAACGGTCTGTTGAGAGCTGGAACCTGCAGAGTGGATCTTCAGCGTACCTGGACAGAAACGTAGTGCGTTCTATATAAAGAGCAGTTTGTAGCTGAACCGGCACCATGTGCTGTACGAGCATGTGCACATTCAGGTGTTTTTAACAGTGGAATGTAGGTGATTTCCTTCTGCCTACCTGACAGTGAAGCACTTGTCTTCCCTCCTCCAGCTGCCACACCACTGACTAATGATGCTGCAGAAACTAATGATGTGCCGCCACTTTTTGGTACACCCACCACACTGCCCACCCCTGCGCCTTTGGACATGCTGATGACAGGCATATTGGTGATTCCCTTTGCAACAGTCACTACAGCCCCAGTTGAGCCTACAGCAGGCTTTGTTATTGTGGTAGAGCTGCCTGCTCCTTTGACCAAGGAGGCCACAGCTGTCTTCGACAAACTGCCGGCAGCGACGGCGGCACTGGCGTTCTTGGCTGCACTGATTACTGCTGCTTGGTTGGCTGCCACAAGAAGCGAAGGGTGCTGAGAAGCAGATTTCCCACCATCAGCAGCCTGCATGAACACAGAAGCATAAAATCAAAAAGAAATATAAGAAACACTCAACTTTTGAACTTTTCAGCATGCATTTCACGTTATTCAAACGTGTACTGCAGACTCACTGTGGAGAACTCCACCATGCTGATGTTCAAACACTGCGTTTTTTATGATAGAAAACCACATGGTATCCAAATGAAATGATGTCAGTGAGATGGCAGGCAGTGCAGTGATGAGACAAGTGGTTAGAAATTGGCATCCTCCTTTTTTGTAGATTTAAAAATGATGATCACATTTTAAACCTCAAGTCATTCTGCAGTGAAGAAATAACTCCTCAACATATTGACCTACAAGAGCTGAACATTCCCAACTGGAAACTTTGCTGACATTGGAAAGTATCATTTCAAATCACATTCATGTAGAATTGTGCTGAAGTGGGTACATAGTGATATCTTGTAGGGTGCTGATAGATACGCTTAAAATTTACATACACAATGGAGTTTAAAAGTATAACACCCGGCTGAGGCATTTTTACAGTTTTCAACCTGTCCGTTTTTTTTTTCACTACCGTGCCACTCTGTGAGTGATTTGCACTGATCAGGTCACTGGTTTTATGGAATTTTCAAACACAGAAGAGTTACTTTCTATCACAGTCTTTACAAAAGGCTGCACCATCTCACCATCTCCTGAGTATTTATTTACTCTATTAGTGTTGTAGTATATACAGATTTGGTCTGAGCCTTTGTGAAATGTTTTTCTGTGTTTCTATCACTTAATAAAGCTTAGCTGCTTACTTTAAAAATGTAATTATTATTTATGGCTCATTAAACACTTTAAATTCTCTCAGCTCTTTTTCACAGATACATCACAAACCTTGAACTGCACTTAATTATCTCTGCTGTTTTATATGTCATCTTGTTGCTGTGGCAAAACAGATGATTTTCATTTTAGTCATTTATGACCTTTTAAATATGTATAAATATTTATTAAATTTAAATGTGCTGCAAGTCATGAAAATACATTTTAAATCTTACAAAAACAGTCAATGAAGTTCTTTTGTCATTGAGAATTTTAAATTTCTATTGCTTGAAGTTCCCATACACCTGATTAAAATTGTTTAAAGAGGTTGTGAATAAAAGAAATTCCATTAAAAAAAAAAACTGTTCCTTCTATTTTCAAAAAGGCTTAAAGAGCAGCTGTCAGACAGTTTAAAAAAAAAAAAAAAAGGACGACAGCGTAACTAGCCTGTTGTTGACTGGATGCTGTTGCCGTGCTGACAGGGGTGGAGCTGGCTGCAGTAATGACTCCCCCTGTCATCCTCAATGTGGTGGTACCAGGTTTGGACATGTGGCCAGCTGCTGTTGCCGTTACTGTCTTAACAGAGCCATCAGACAGCTTTAGCTGTGCTCCCTGTGAGCTGGCCACCACCTGTCAATGACAGAAAAGGAATGGTTACAGATTTCATGAACTCTTAACAAAGTGAGACAGGTTATCTAAATCAAGTTGTGCCTAACAAAATACGATATGTATTAGATTCAGTGCCACATTTGAAAGTGGCCTGAATCTGTTTAGAAAATATCTGACTCAATATGACTGGTGCTGTTCACTCTGTCAGAAACTAATCAGATATGGGTCACACTGGAGTGGGGGAGCATGTTCAGGTCTCCAAAAAGGCAATTCCTTTGACAGGAGAATAAGCATAAAAAGAAGAACAAAAAAAAACGCTTGCATTTCAAAAGGCTTTCGGACCACCTTCCATGCTCGGGCCTAATTATTAAAACAAATCAGAAGGCCACACTGAAGAGATTGCAACGGAGTCCTGACCTTTGACAAGTTCCCTGTACTTACATGAGCCAGGATGGCTGCCTTCTGCCCAGCAGTCACCCGAATAGCCTGCTGGGTAGCAGATGCGGGAGATGAAGCTGAATGACCTGCTGAACCCCCCTGCTTTCCTGACCCTTGTGCTGGCTGGCCGACCAGAAATGTGCCCTGGTAAAAAAACAAGACAAAAAACAAAACAAAAAAAAAAGAAATAAGAAATACAAAAAATAAACATGACAGCTGAGGACAGAGGAATCAACAATTACATTAAAATTCAAGGCCAATGGGGATGTAATGAGATTAACATGTCACTAGTATTATGCTACAAGTAAATTACCACATATTATCAACATCTGCAATTTACAATTACACTGGACAGCAAATTTGCATTTGACAAAAAAAACAGGGCAGATTAGTTGGCCGGGTTATGTTCAGCTACGTTATGTGAACATATACGTAAAGGTTTTTCTGTCAACAGAATTTTTCCTCTAACATTATGTACCACTAGATCCCATGTTCTTATGCATTTTAAAATAGTATAAAAGAATTCAATTAAATATTAAATATGAATCACAATTAAGTTTGTGTTCACCCTTTAATCACTGAAGTTACAAAACGCATCAAGCAGCATTCTTATCAAGAAAATGTCTACAGGTTCCTCCAATAAATGCTGTTTCTCAAATGCACTAGAACTGTTACAAAGGTGAGCGCTGGATCGATTCTGTACGCTGTATAACTGAGAACAAGTCAACAATTTTTAGAACAAAAAAAAAGAAAAAAAGAACAGAACATTTGTTTTTCTAATACTGGTTAACATAATTAAATTGATAATGTCTTCTTAAAAATGCTGGTAGTTAAATCTTAATGCTCTAACAAAAAATGGAAATCTATAGATAAGTGCTTTTTCCACTCAATCCATCTATTTTTTTTTTTTTTATCCACTCTTTCCTGAGTTCAAGGTTGTGAGGAGGTTGGAGTCTATCCCAGCCATTACAGGGTTGAATTAGGGGACATCCTAAACAGGCTGAAAGTTCATCACAGGGTCAGTACAGAAAGACAAAACTGCACAAACTGTACCAAATCCACAATACCCATTTAATAAACATGCATGTTTCTGGTTTTGGGGGGAAGCAGGAGTGGAATTTAACAGTAAACTTTGTTACTGTGAAGAAATAGTGCTAAATACCAAACCACTGTGCAATCCCCATAAAAACATCCATCCATTTTCTATACCTTATTTTATTATACTATTTATTCCAATGTAGGGTTGCAGGTGGTTAGGGTGTATTCCAATGGCTATATCACAGGGTCAAAACAGGGGGACAAACAACAACTTACGCTCAAACTCATATGTAGGATGGATGTAGAAATACCCCCTAAAATGCATGTTTCTGGAATGTGGAAGGAAACTAGAGTGGAATTTCAACTGTGGGCCGACTCTTACACAGGCCACCCCCAAAAGACATTTAATGGACACATTTTACACTCGACTGTCAGAGAACAAATAGTGTCTACCTACCTGTGGGGTCTGTTTAAGGATGTAAGATGTGTATGAGAGGTTAGAAGGTAGGCTGCTCGAAGAGGAGGAAGAGGAGTTCTGAGAGCCTCCTGGACCTGCTGATGAGCTGCTCTGAGACTGCTGACCTAAATTCCAGGTAGACACATGAACATCAATCTCAAATCGGATAAAGAATCCTGTTTTTTTTATCTTCATACGAACACAAAGCCTCTGTAGTATCAAATAAGTAAAATCATGAAACAAAGCCTGGTAATTTTATATGGTTCAGCCACTGTGAAATAATCCACATGAAAATACCCAAATAAAGAAATAATAGTCTTTAAGCTTGAAGCTGGGGTAGGTAATGTTGGGGAGCTATCAAGATTTAAAAGTAGCACCCTGTCTTGGCTCCTCCCCCTCTGGTTTTGCTCCTTGTGTGATCCAAGGCTTTTCTTACCTCCGCCAAGGAGGTTATGTTTTTACCGGCGTTCATCTGTTTGTGTTCAAGATAACTCAAAAGGTTATAGACGGATTTTTATTCAATTTTCAGGATTTGTTGGAAATGTGAAAATAAAGAACTGATTGAATTTTGGTGGTGATCCGGATTACCGTTGGGATCCAGGAATTTTATAAAGACCTTGGCGGAGGTTTGCGCTCTCTGAGCACTTTTCTAGTTCACAGCTTTTTCGATTCTCTTTCTCAACTGTTTAGCGGATGGAAGCAAATAAACCGAGCCGGGTCGGGAAAATCCTTCCTGCATTTTCTCAGTCATGTTGGTCTTCTGAGTTTCTTTTTTACTACTTTGTCTTTTCATCCTCACACGCTAGTTATATGCAGGGTGTGGAATCAGGTATGCGCTGAGGGAGGAGGAGGAGGGGATCCGGGAGAAGAAACGTAAAACTAAAAGATGGACAACTCCTTTTTGGTCCGAACGGTTTAAGGATCAGAATTTTTACAGATTTATAGTAAACTGAGGGGTCTAACTATATTTGTTTTTGTTCATGATAACAAAATGTATAGACTCTTCTCAGGACGAGGAACCACATCTCCCAGAGTAAAAAAAAAAAGTCTCTGAACAAGATTGCCTACCTCAGCTTTAAGGAAGAATGACAACCATTATGTTCCATATCAAATATCAGAAAATGCACCAGTGTGTCTAAAAATAAAAAATTTTCATATTCCTCACTTGCACTGGAGGCTCGGAGGATAGCTCCCTGTGGGATGAGAAGCAGCTTTCCCTTCCCTGATGGGTTCTTACTGTTGGTGGTCAGATAGAGCTTTGTTCCAGGTGGCAAGTTCGCCAGACTGGCCAGGTTGTTTGCAGGGAGTTGAAGGGTAGCCATCACTAAAGAAAAAAAATATACAGAATGAGTGACACTTAACCAATGTCACAGCATGACTATGAAGTGTGTTTGTGTAAACTGACCTCCACTCTTGCCACCAGAGCCACCAGCTGCCTTAGCACCAGCTTGCTGACCAGAGATGCTGCTGGTTCCACTTACAATGGCTTTAGCGACTCCCTGAGCCAAAACTTGTTTACCACCCACCACCTTTGAGACAGAAGGGTTGCCTTTGGCAACCAGAATCTGTCCACTGCTAATGGCAACCTGTTTGACAGATGACTGAACTGCTGAGCTAACAGGAATCCCCAACATCTACAAAGAGAAGAAGCCAAATGAAGTTTATTGATTGTTAGAGTTTGAAAGTAAAAAATACCTAATATCACTAAGTTATTGGTATGACTGAGTATATCCAAAAAAGTCTAACCTTGCCAGTTGTGGACCCTGTGGCGCCTCCGGTTTGTTTCTGGGCTGACATGGAGATCATGTGACCTCCCTTGACTGCAACATACTGATGAGCCACTGTAGCAGCAGGTTGCTGCTGGCTGGTTACTGTGGAAACCATCTGCTGTTGCTGTGTTGTAACTTCCCCAGGCTCCTGCTTGATAATAACCTGCACAAAAAATATTGAGAGAGCAACTGTAAGAACGGCCTTGCTGCCACGAAATAAAACGTTGTCGATAATGCAGCTGTGTTATGTTGAAAGATTCACTCTATAGTTGAAAAGAAAACGGAAATCAACATAAATCATTAATATGATGTTAATGACAATCTGCTTATTATTTTTCAGCAGATCATTCAGAATGAAGCATCAAGCAATATTTTGCTTAAAACTGATTTTAGAAAATCTGCATCATCATTAATTCATCACAGATGCCCCATCTTCCCTGGCTTTTAATAAGATAGCAGATGTCAGATGTTTACAGCAGATATACCTGAGAAACCACAAAGCCAATGATGGTATCAGTCATGAAAAGGAAAATGTTTGGTGCAATACCATCAAATTCTTTGAGGAAAGAAAAGAGACAATGTGCATGTGGGAGTGGGATCATTTTTACAGTATTCTTTTGAGAAATTTTGTGTGGAAGTGAAAAGTACAGCTCTCTCTGCAAAGCTTCCCACACCCCCTCCCCCATCTTGGGATAGATGTCCTATTTAAAAAGCTGCCAAGGCATTCACATCTGCTGAAGATAGCACCCTGGCCTACTATTAATATCACTGCTGTGTTTAAGATATTGATGGTAAAGACTATATTCACAGCTGGAGGACAGCTTAGTAAAATGAATGGTTTTAGTTCATAAGAATTCATGTTTGAGGATGACTTTGCCGACTCACTTTCACTCCTGAGGAGAGTAAAGTGCCAGTGTGAACCTTGGGTGCCGGAGAGCGAGTCCCTTGAGCCTGTTTGGCAGATGGACTACCTGTGAAATAAGTCACACACAAAAAACATAGTAAGTAGGGAATATGACCTGCGAGGTGCTCTTCAGTTCTTAACCTCTCCACACAACCATGTAACAAGGTAACAGTTTCGAGCCAGGGCTATGCTGAGTGGGAGGTAAAAATCAAAATTTAACTGCAATGCATTTATAAGTAGATCTAAGTACTGCTGAAGTTTTGTACTGGATACACTGCATTACAAAAGAAATATTATGCCAAGTTCGGTGAATCAGCCTCAACACCCACAATCAGCCTCATCAGTGTGTGAGACATCATTTCTCAGTACTTCAGTCCTGTTGCCAGATGTGGTTAAGCTGTGCACTTGTAGAGGAAGTGTGGGAGTATATAAGGGGGTGTAATGGAGCATTGTAGGGAAAAACATGGTGTAAAGTGAGTAGATGTATCAGAGGTGGGGAGATACAGATGATAGTGATGATAGTGATGATTTAGGAAGCCCCCCACTGTTCATGATGCAGTGATGCACATATCAAGAATGCTTAGTTTCACCTGACAGTAAGCTATCATTTTGCAGGCAAGTTAAATTCCAGAAGAAAATATAGTTTTTGCGCAAAATATTGTACCATCGTTTTGAAGAAGCATGCACATATAAAATACACACTAAATTTGAGTGTAAAGTCTAATCATATATCCTCTGAATCTGACCATGAAACTCATCAGTTTGATCACCCGAGTTACCTCTGATCCAACAACTATCATGCTGGTTCACCATACTTCATATTGTAACTGTGTCATAAGATGAGAAAGGGGGAGGGTGAGAAGGAAGATGAAAGACTGGCTATAAAAATGCAAAAAGATTTATTGTAATCTGGTAGATATTGTTCTACTGTAGAGTCTTATACCCAGTTTTATGCTCTTTAAGGCTGGCTCAGACTCCAATTCTCAATTTCGCAGTAGGTCCACATCCAATTCAAAACAGCACTTTGACACGATGAGACATGTACCTGTGGAGGCAGCAGATGTGGGAGCCATGCCAACCACCTGGCCAGGTTTGTCAACTATAATATAAGGATTGTTGAGAACAGAGGAAGAGCTCTGCTTGCTGTGAACAGGGGTGGAGGTTGTGGGTGTTCGGGGCAGTGGAGAATGACTTGGGGTGGAGATTGGTGAACCTGTGGGGAAGAAAATATACCAGCTTTCAGTGGAATAAATTCTTTTGAGGATGTTAATAATAAAAAAAAAGGGATTGGAAAAAGGTAGAAGTACAAATTTCCTCAAGCCCTGATGACTTTTAACAAGCATACATTTAAAGGCAAATTTTGAAAATCAAATATGTATTATCTTTATTCGCTCCCGTTGCCTAATATATAAAACCATTTTAAACATTTAGTCACATATATTGGGGAGACATTGTACACAATACAAAGTACATCCGCACATGGTGTATAATCCTTTCAGTATATGTTAACTTTGTGGCACACGGTAAACTTGGACGATATTTTCTATTAACTTAATCTGTTAACAGTTAAATTACATTTTTTCTAAAAATGTCATTACTTATTTTGCAATTCAAAACAGAAGTTTTTATCTTCTGTGTTTTTCTTCAGAAAGCAAGAAGACTGGATGAGAATGGATTTAAAGAGACATCAAAATCAATACTAAAGCACTGAAATAGTCTAATGTCAGTGATGTTTCTCAGTTGTTTTCATATTTCACCTCAGGTACAAGGAAAGGAAATAAACACTAATGTCAAGTTTATTAATATTCATTCCTGGCAGGAAAACCTTACCTGAAACTATTTTACAGCTCATGGTAATGGGTTGGAACGACTTCCCAGGAGACTCAGCAGGACTGGGCGGCTGTCCTTGTGGGACTATTTTACAGCTTGCTGTGATGGGCTGGAAAGCAGAATTGCCATGGGAACCAAGAGTAACTCTGTCACCAGCTTTGGGACGCGTTGGAGTGCGTTCACCAGGGGTGAGGCCTGAACTATGTGCGCCTGCAGTCCTTCCCATCTCTGCTTTGATGAAACCTGAAGAGAAAGGAAAATTACAATACAAGTATCTTCCGACTTCAACTGGGCTTGGCACAAAGTCACACAAGTGATGATCGTGTTATCAGTTCCATTTTAACTTTCAAGATAAATGCAAATGAATAAACAAAGACTTGGATATAAATAAGAAGTGTCCCAGTGTGGAATGCAATAAGAAATTATGCAGCTGCCTGTTACTGAAACTGTGTAGAAATACTGTCTAAAACAGGGGTAAACAACTTTGGCCTACCCCTACCCCTGTTTGGCACACCTGCTTGTTTCAGACATTTCCCCCACTTTCAAATGAACTGGCCAGAGCTCAACAAGTTGTTGCATCCAGTTCAGTTGAATCAGGTGTTTTTAAAAAGAATTCGATGCATTATCTAAATTTTATCGATAATGAAAACTCATAGATAAGAAAAAATTTAAAGAAAAAAGAGGACAAAACACAAAATCAAAAAACACCTAAAAAACAGTAAGGTATATACAACAGCAGTGCTAAAAATAACCATTTTTATGCTTACATTTAAAGGACAGATATTTGTATTAGTGTACCTTTGTCAACACTGGAGTCAAGTGAAACAGGAGAAGTAGATCGTCCATAAGTCTGGGTTAGGGATGACATGGGGCTTGCTACTCTGTAAGTCACCTTCGAAGAAGATGGCTGAGGGATGTAATTTTCCCCAAGAGAATCCCTATGAAGCTCCACATCAACCACCTGGAACAAATATAACTTTCAGAGGAAAGCTCTGTGAAGAAAAGTCATAGCAAGAAGCAAAGAGGACATTTACAACATACAGTTTCGGCCCCAAGTGTCTGTAGTCCTGTGTATGTTCTGTCCAGCTGCAGGAAAACACAAAACAGTTACACAATAAATGTGCTGAACAACAATCTACAGCAATATTGCAAATCTTCCAAACTGCTTTTGCTTTGGTCCAACTAGCAATGTGACACGACCCTTTTAGCGTTTTGTCATTTCTCATGAGTCTATTTACTATTGGGAGATGCCATAAATAAAATGAGATCTGACCTTTAACTGGTGGATAATGTCAATACGCTTGTTGCGAGGATCTTTGAAGTGGATCTGGATCCTCACAGGGAACTCCCCCCAACCACGACGTGTTAAATGAAAGGGAGGCTCACTGAAAATAGACACATTTCAATGAAACATCATTAGAATACAAATATAACAAGCCTCACGTTGCCTTTAAGAAATCTCACCCTGTTTTCAGGCTAAGCGTGAGGTAAGAATCTCATAAAATCCATAACTTGTAGGACACTCATCTCATCCAGACCCTTTGAAGTTCTGACGGTATATGTGCTTAGACTGTACATGTCTATTCAGTTTACCATGTAAGTGAAGTTCTTTGACTTTTATTCATCCCCTTATCTAGATTCAGGGTGCACTGAGATTCAGCAGATAGCTATATATAGGCCTGCATAAAAGTTCAACGAGAATGGAGACTTGAGTCATTCATGGGCAGCTTATGAGCTGCTGCACTTTGTCAGCTGTAACAGAAAAGAGGATACAGCTCAGGATAATGACTGCTGACTGTTAAAAGAGATCATTTATGCAAAAGCCAAAAGCAAACTTAAATCCTCTGACATTCTTAATAGTATCATATCCAAAACTTGAAACTCAGACTTTAAAGCCATGATAGTTCTAAAGATTCAAAAACTGATTGCAAAACACTTATCTGCACACCTTAGTGCTGTGGGCAAAGGTAGAGCAGAATTAGGTAAAAGGTGTGGCAACAATTAGTTAACTTGGTGTTCCCTTCTAGTCTGACTCACTGCACCTTAAAAGACATCAACAAATGATGGGTTAAGCACACATTGGGTTTCATAATGAGATGAGAACGGAAGAGCTACACTGAACATGCACAAGGGGGCGCTGTTCATTTAAAGATTTCCTCAACTTTCTATTTACCAACTCAACATGCTGATTTTGAACTTACAGGTTGACCTAAAAGTCATAAATCATGTGCCAGTTTACACAACTATTATCCAGAATTGTTATATTGCTTCCTTCAGTTTGGTTATTTGTGTTCTCACTCACCAAACTGGGGCAAGTTATTGACTTATAAGGTTACAAGTGAATTTTGTGTCTATGGGCAACACAAGACTAAGACAACAAACATATTGGAACAAATTTGTCCCTGCCTGTCTTTTTTCTGCTTTAGCCTCAGGTAAACCACGTGAAACAGCAACAAAGCTCCAACTTCTATCACATGAGGAGGAGTGCTTCCTATCTCTAATAAAGTGTGCATGACTCTGTTGTGAATATGCAGAATGTCGTACAGGCACAAACCTGACTTCAACTAGATCATTGGGCTTGTAGCTGGGATGCAAAAAGAACCAGACTTTCTTCACAAAGTGGTCGATGCTTGGTTCTCTCCTGGAACCTCTGACATACACCATCCACTTATGGGTAGATTGATCATTCTCTTCCCGCTTATCAGGGGGAATGTACCTGAAAGGAAGAAAGAGAGGAAAAACAGCCAGTGGCAGTGTTGATTTAGCCCGGATGAACATTAAGAATAACATTAAGAAATAAGGTGGTTGGAGAAGGAGGAGTTAAATTCTCTGTGAGTAGCAAAACAAGCACAGGCAAAAGGGGGAAGGATGACGACTAGTTATTCCCTTTTATTTGTTCTGACACCTCTGAATAAAATTTGGAAGAGTGGAAGACTAAGGGGAATTGTGATACATGGATCACAGAAAACAACTCATAAACTACATTTAATGAAAATAATTTCAGGAAAAAACTTACTAAACTGGTAAAGAAACTTTGTAATTCACTAACTGTTGACAATCTTCTCATAATGTGCATCTGTGCACTCCCAATACATTACAAATACAGGACATTTCTTCATCCTTATAAACAGCACACAACATAAACAGGTCTTGTCAGTTTCCAGGTATAAACCCAACCTTCATCTCACAATGAATAAAGTGGTCTCAATAAACTGACGGTTATCTGGATCTGTGGCCCAGGGGGGAAAGAAAGAAGGTAAAAGGGTATTTCTCCCTTTATCAAGACTGGGCTTGTAGCAAAACTGAATTGTGGCTCATCTCTTGAAAGAACTCTTGCACAAGACCAGTTCATCTATGTAAAAACTACCACCATTCAGATTCATGTCATCTTCATCAACAACTGAAGTAAATCGCTGTCTTGAGTTTAAACTACTATCTAGGCAATGTTTCTTGTCAGAATTCGATACTTTAATTTAGTGCTTCTGTTCATGATTTGTGCTGCAAAAACAGAAGAGCTGTATCAATCACTTACAAAAACACCTTTAAGACAAATACCAACTTGAAGCTCTGGCCACTTGGCAACTTTTAACTTACAGAGTGGTTTTACTTATTCTTAAAAATTTTCAGTAATATTACAAAACAGTCATTTTTAACCCTATTGAGATCATTTTCCTTATTACATAAACACTATTACCTGACAGGCTCCCAACCACTATAGTAAAAAGACCATCTTCACAACACACTGAGTGAGACAGATGATAGAGATAGTAGAATTTATGCTTTGCTTGTTTAGTTCCATACTTGGACACATTCCCCACAACAATTGTCTTCTTTACGTAGAGTCTAGAGGCTTCATCTCCAGTTGAGAGGTAGGTAACTCTTTGCTCTGCTGCCATCAACGATGGCACACCAAATGTGTCCTACAATAAAGAATGGGATTGGGGGAAAAAGATAATACTAATTTACATGTTTCAAATGATCAATGGCCCTATATTTCCAGTGAGGTTAAACTCACTTTGCCTGTGTTGCGTCCCGGTCTGCGCTCCGGCCTGCTGCTGTCCTCTCTCCATGATCCATCTCCGTTTCTCTCAGTACTCTCTCCTTGTTGTGATAGCGACTCAGACTCTGAGTGGACCAGAGATGGAGTCTCAGAGCCCTGGTTGAGAGGGGAAGAGGAACGAGATGGGGACTCCAGGAACCGGCGGATGGCTGGATGGTTCAATACAGCAGGGTCACTCTTGGAGGCATGCTGAAACAGAGGAAACATTATCTGTTGCAGCAATAATAAACCACATCTGCCAGCTATCTGTGTCCAGCCATGTGGGATTATACCTCAGGGAGCTTTGTCAATCCAGCATTGGCATAGTAATTGGCCACTATGCATGCCCTTAACTTGTCCATCATCCTCCTGGCTTCATTAAGACGCTGCAAAACAATAAAGAAACATACTCTACTCAAGTATAAACAAACAAATTAATCAGAGTATTTTGCATTATGGATACAAAAAAGTGAAATAATAAATTATCTCAATACCTGGCTTATTACATCAATCTCATGTTCTTTGTTTTTCATTTCCAGGGAAAACTGCTCCCTGATGATGGCTTCAATTTTCTGTACTGCTGCCTCTCGAGCTGGCAAAAGATTGATAACACAACAAAGAACAGGAATAACCACAGGTTTTAACCAAAACATGCCAAGGAAGTGTGTGGACAGAGGCTCAGAGTAATAACTTACCATTATGTTCAGCTGTTTTGTTTCTCTTACTACTTTGGACCAACGAGATATCATCATAGTCAGGATCATTATCCTCTATTTTCCTTTTAACTCCTGACATGGTTTCCTGTAAAAGAGAATATTTTCGGGAAGGGTGTATTTATATTATGGTTAAAACTTGCTAACTGCTTCCAAACACTGATAGTGTGTTATTAGCAAACAATTAGCTGCGTAGCAGTTGAAGTTAACACATACTTATATTAAATGCCTTAAGCTAGCTTTAGCACGAACAAGCCACAAGGTTGCAAGACTGCCTTCACCCAGCATTGTGGTTTCAAACTGTTGGCCAAATCTTTAAAACCATAAGCGACTTTAACCTATTAAAACAAATTTTTGTCTTACATGTAACGGTGCTTTACCCCGTAGCTTTTATATTAGATAAGGTCTGCTGTTCGCTCAGCCGGCAGCACCACCACGTTAGCGACAATCCTTGCTCGCTCCATTCAGCTAACATTAGCACACATTTTAATATACCGATTGAAATGGTATGAAATACAGACTTACAGATATGATCTGTGCTGTAGAGTAACTTTCCTTAAAAGACAGTGTGTTTCAACTCAATGGAATATATCTTTGTGTATTCACCTAAACCTCGTATTTCGGAAATTGCTAAATCTCAAAGTGGACAACTAAGCTAACTAAATAGTTTTCAGTTAGCCTTACAATTCCCCGACATAACCACCAGGCGCCACTGTTGTACAAAATCTGTGGTGCTGAGTAATTTCATTCTTTCTTCTTTCAAAAGGAAAAGGAAGCATTTTTATAATTGCCATAAAAATGTGATGACAAGGTATTGTCTAACTAGCCAGGTAAGTTATTCGGAAGCAAAAGTGGAGGTAAGATGTCTAAAGTGTTGCATAATCAGATAGTAACTGAATACTTCCTTCATCTTGGCTCCATGACCGCAAAATTCTTCGGAGCTTATCAGGTATTCGTCACTAATCTCTTGTTTCTTCTCGGATTCTGTGGAAACTCTTAAGCTTGACAGTACTGAAGCCACAAAAGTTTTCTGTTTAGTCATTTCAGGGTTTAAAAAATGTAGTTAATTACTAAAGTGCCTTGGAATGTGAGGAAATAATGGTACTCAAATAATATACATATTATTTTACAGTCTCAGTACTTAAAAATAACATGCACTTAGATATTTATTCTCAGAAGGAAATATGGTCATTTAAAAAAAATCTAATAAAGATACTAGTAATGCAAAAATGTGGATTTTTTTCTAAACTGCACGTGATGAGCATGGTGAGGGCTTTTACTCTTGTTTGGACAAAACAAGAATTCTGAAACAATTTTCTGGGCAATTATCACTCACTATGGCTGGTTTTCACAATGTTCATGTCAAACAACACAATGAATCAATTTAACAGGATATGTCAACATATTCATTCATTCATTCATTCATTCATTTTCTAAACCGCTTAATCCAATTCAGGGTCGCGGGGAAGCTGGAGCCTATCCCAGCTGGCTTTGGGCGACAGGCAGGGTACACCCTGGACAGCTCGCCAGTCCATCGCAGGGCCGTCAACATATTCACTTGTATGAAAATAATTGTTAGTCAGCATGATGAACGTTATCTCAACCAACAACAGCAATGTTGTTTTTATAATACTGTATCAAGAACATCTAATAACAAAATAACTGACGGTATAATAATAAAATTAAATGTCTTTTTGCATATTGGTCATTCTACTGATTATGGTGTAATTGGATATTTCTTTTTACCTAAGTAACATTTTACATACAGGACATGCAACCAAATGTTATACAACATGGCAGAAGGTTTTGGTTTTCACTTGGGGGGGGAGGAAACAACTACTTTAAAAAACACCAAACAAAGACAGCAATGCACACATTAGTTTTGCCTGTGAAGACTGATGCTTTATCTTTTCAGGTTGTGCAGTTGTATAGACTAAACAGAGCCAATATCAGGAGTGCCTGCTTTGGAGTCCTCGTGAATGGCATCAGGGCTACGTGCTTGATGTGATCTTGTTTGTTTTGTTTTCTTTTTCACTCAACACTTTATTAGCTGTCAGATCTCTGCCGAAGTGTGGCTGTCATTTATTTTGTCAAGTTGAAGACAACTCATAAACACAAACGTTACCACAAATTGCAAGAAAATCTTGACATTTAAAAGAAAACTATCCAAATGTTACTGCTCTGCACACATTTCTTTTTATGGGGTTTATAACACGTTAAGTACTTTTTAATAGCTCAAAAAAGGTCTTGTGCCTTTTCCAACACTGTAAGTTCATAAATTTAAGGCACCTATGTAAAGAAGTGCATTAAATTTATGATGCACTTATGTAAAAAGTAGCAATTACATTCTTCTTTATTTCAGATGTTGATACTGTCTATGTAAAATGTCTGGGAAGCATTTTGTTTTGATTAAATCAAAACTTTAGTTATTGCAAATCACCAAAGACACAAATAAAGAATTACGTATGTTTACTGTAGCTTTGGTTGCTCAATCCTACTTGAAATAACATAGCTGGTTTTGTGCTATGTGTCTGCGATTAACACAACAAGCCATTAAAACATCACCAGCATGATTGATTAATCCTTTAATGAACTGAAAACACCAGCACACACACATAGCAGACCGCGACAGACTGCACAGTGCAGTTTGTTTCTTGTTGATTCGCCAAAAATTCGTAGCATTTTCATTGATGTCTGTTGCACCAAAGTTGTGGGTTCAATAAGTTCAGCAAGCATTTTTCTTCTCCAATCAGGGGTCTATTTGTGGTCCATTTGGTGTGCAGGCAAATAATGCAGCTACATTTGCATACAAGGATTTTAAATGAGAACATCCACTCACACTTTGGATGGATTTTATTTATTACTTCAACCACAACTGGTGCTTCCCATCTTAGTCCTTTAATTTTTTTTTATTATTAACTCTTTATTGCATCTTGGATTTGTTTATTTTAATTAAAAATTGGTATGAATATAAACCACATAACGGCACTTCCTTCATTATGATCAAGTACTATAACACTGGCAGTTAAAACAATATCTCAATATATGAGGAACTTCTGTTTGAGAAATTCTGGTATCTTAATCCCATGTTTACTTATTTGTATTATTGCATGCATAAACCACTTAGACACAAGACAAGAAAACACACTGATATTGAAAGAAAAACTTTATTTAGTCCCTTTTACAAAAAGTTAACATTGTATTTCAGCTTCCTTTAGTTTACAAAATTCTCATTTATTCTTGCAGTTTATTACAGACCATACCAGGAGAAAGTGGTGCTTAACAATGACATCATACATGCAATAACAAAGGTTTACATGAAAAGGATCAGATTTAACTGCACACAAATTGTTTTATCTCAAAGGCAAACAGGGCAGCAATAAACAGGTTAAAACATCCATACAGTTTGCAGGGACAGTCCTAATAACCTTTAGGACTGAACTGAATTTACTTTGGCTGTTACCTGCATTCATATGAAACTTTTAATCAACCTTTAAATGTTCTGCTTTCCCGGGTTACATTTGCATCATTTTATTTTCATGTTGGTATTAAAATATCTCAACACACAATCTTAACACTCATCATAACAAGTTAAAAAAAAAAAAAGAAAAGAAAATCAAAGGAAATTAAAGAACAGTGTTTCGGCTTATTAAACCCAGAGACTCTGAAAGTCACTACGTAGCCAATAATGGGGAAAATAGAGAGAAAAAAAGATCAAATAAATCAACATAACAGGAAAACGTTTGTGTCCCTGTTTGAGTAAGTAGTTGGTGAAATCACAGATGCACACACTCAAAAGTCTTTCTTCCTCTTCATTTAACTAATATTTCTTTAATTTTACCATTTTCTTGATCCTCATCTCACTGGTCTCCTGCTTTATCATAGTTTACTCTGACATGGAGCGTGTGTAACTCTGGGGATGTTTGCTTCTCAGTCTGTACTTCTACTGAAGCCTGAACACAGAACTGATTTGTCTAAAAACACACCTAGTAGATTATTTAACCTGAAAAATCTGCATGTTTTTGTCAAACAGATGTCCAATTCTGACAGTGAATTAAAAAACAAAAAAAACAACTCTCCCTCTTCATTGCTCCTTGTGTCATTTTTGTCAGGTCACCTTAGGACCTCAGGTAGAAGCCAACAGGAGGAGCTGACAGGCCTTTTGATTGTCTATTCTATACATCACATGATAGCGAATAACATTTAGTAACAAAGAAAAGAAATAACTGTCTTAATTCTACATTTAACAGGATTCTGTCAAAGTGCACAATTGGGGCTCTTAGTTACAGCAACACAATATAAAACCCTTAAAAAAAGTTACATTAATATACAAAAATGAAACCATCAAAGTTAGATTCACAGCAAGTTTTTGAGTCCATCAATACCAATCGTAGCAATAAAAAGTGACTTTTCTGACCGTAAGCCACAGCATCCCAAATCATTACCATTCAGAACTCTTCACCCCCCTGTGAGGTATAGCAATGCTACACATCTTTGCTGACCAGTAAACCCACATACAGGCATATGCACAGGGAGGTATCCATAGTTACCCAGAGTTAAACCATAACGTGTATGTTCAGGTGGGAGTTGCGAGCATTAGTAAGTAGAGTGCTATTGACAGAAGTTACTATAGCAGTCACGCAATGCTTAAACTACAGCTTTATGATAAACATGTTTGGCTTCCATGCATTCAGACTGAGTCATAGATATCATATACATACATACATACAAACATACATATCAAACATGCACACGACTTATTCAGAGCAGTCTTCGAGTTTGATCTACAAAGGCTTCTCACATCTACAAATCACCCACAAGCCCAGTACACCAATGAACTGATATTTCTATCAAACTGAAACACTTAAGATAAGCGTAATACCATAAACATCTAGTTCTACTTTTTAAAAAAAAGTACAGACATATAATTTAAAAATATCTTAAAAAATATATATCAGAAAATGAATAATAATTATTATATTGGAGAAAAGAGAAAGTTGGATAAAAAAAAAAGTGAGGTGATGAAACAGGTGGAGCAGGGAAAAGGAAACACGCATGGGAAGTGGAACTTGTGAGGACAAACTGAAACAATAAACCAGAGCCAACAATGGCTACATTCCAATATAGTTTTTACAGCTTCTTCTCTTCATGTATTTGCCTAAATCTGCATTAGGTTTAGGGATGAGAACGAATAATGAAATATGACAGTTGAACTGTGAGAAAGTGGTTGCTGACAGTTAACCACATTTTTATTATATTAGACATCAATGAGCATTTTAAAAAAGTAAAAATCAGAGATGTGAAGGGAGAATACTTACATCCTTATTCAGTGCTTGGCTGTTCAAACATGTTAGCATGGTGCACAGCGTAGAAAGTTAGAAATTACGGTTGATCATTCTGTTTAAGACTACTAAGACTTATCTCTAGAGGGGACACTTTTGGTTCCATAAGGGCATTTTTAATTTTGCTTAAAGATGGTGTAATTGTTCATCATCATTGTCTTTGATTGCTTCGCCTCATCCACAGGCTGGATCTCAGAGTGACATTGCTTTGGACAGTAATAAAAGCACAGTGTTGGGAAGATAGTAAAACTGTAATGAAAAGACTCCATCAATGACTATTGAGTGAAAGAAAAAAAGAAAGATTGGCAGCGCCACAATAAGTACCGCTACATCATGAAAAGAAATAAATTAGCTCAACAGTACTATGTCTGACATTTAGAAAAAAAAAAACAAAAAAAAAAAACGGATATGGCTGGCTGTGGGATGCACATTTGTGCCAAACAGTTTAGGTTCCTTAGTGTGTCCTCACAAGTGAAAGTGTGCATCCATGTGCATTTGCGATCATGACTTGTAGTACTTCTCAGTGTAGCGGTGGATGGTAACACAGCCATGGTAGCAGATGGCTCTGGGCATGTTTGCACTTCCAGTGATGATGCCTGTTGCCGGGTCGTAACACAGGATGGAGTCTGTGGCTTCGCCGTTTTCACCTCGACCACCAAGTATGAAGAGCTTACCGTTACACACAGACATGCCGCAGCTCTCCTGCAAAGAGACAAAGACAAGTTTAAGGGGACTGCTTCGCTGAGTACAAACTCAAGTCCATCTGCTCGAAATATGCACAGAATGTATTACCAGTTTGGCAAACGTGTGCACGACATGAATCCAATAGTCTTCTGCGGGGTCATAGCAGTAGATGGTCCTGGTGAGTCCACCGCACACATAGATCAGGTTGTTAAGGGACACTGCTGTGATACAGCGCTTAGCGATGGGGATGCTGGCTCGTAGTAACCAAGTATTTGAATCTGGATCGTAGCACTGAACCTGTGACAGAACCAAATTTAAAAAACATACTTTTAAATTCTATATATGTACACTCCAGTTGGGCAAAAGGTTTGACAGATTGTTGTGTGGTTTTGTGGACTGTGGGCTAACATGTTTGCCTCTGAGAGGTTTGCATTTATTCCAAGGATTCTTTCTCCAGCTTATATATTTAAAATAAACTTTTTTCCAAACAGTTTGGTTTCTGGCTAAGCATAATATACATGAGATGATAGTTTAACAGATGAGGATCTCTGAGATTAATTTAAAGTGACAGAACACCTCAGACATTCGGAACTTGAAGGAATTAGAGGTGGCATAAACTTTAGACCCTTTCAGGATCAGGTACACAGTTAATAATGCTTTCAGAGACGCACATATTTTTGCCTTATCACTTGTCAGACCGTTCCTGTCCACCAATGTTTGTTTTCTACACAAGGAAAACATTCTTCGAAGTGGAAACAACTACTTCTGTTGAATTTTAGATTCCAGCTAAATATATGTTTGGTTTCACATCAGTTGTGTAGACGGGTGAGCATATGACTGTTTCTCACCTTGTCTGAACAAGTCTCATCGTCTGGCCCTCCTCCAATAACAAAGAGCTTGTTAGCACAGCTGGCCACAGCTGGAGAGCTGACTGCCTCTTTCATGGGAGCAACTTCTGTCCAGCGGTTGGAGAAGGAATCGTAACACTCCACACTGCTCAGACGGCTCTGGCCATCATAGCCACCCACAGCATAGACCTGAGGACACAAACATGCATGTTGAGGTTGCCACCTTAAATACATATTTGCAGATGTGTATAAGGGAAGTTATGACTGCCTGTTTATACTTTGCAATCAATAAAAATCAGACTTAGAAACATTGACATTCAAGCTTAGTAGGCCGTGAACATGTACAACAGCTTCTACATCAACACTTAGAAAACCAGTTAATCAAGTGCAGAGGATGGGCGACATACTGTTAACAGCAGTATTATATTCCTGCCCTTGTTTTTTTGTTTGAATGTTCTACACAAGACCCCTGCAGATATCAGTGAATTTACTAATCTTTAAGTTACCCACCAAGTCTGCAAAAAATCTAATAAGAGCTTGAGTCTACTCAGAGGATGTCATGGAGGATTCCAGCAATTTTCCCACTTTCTACAAAAACACAAGGTTTCACAGTACATGCATTTTTGCAGCGCACCTAATAACAATGAACAAAACAAAACAAAACAAAAAAACCCCAGAAACTTACACCATAGTTAGTTTGCTGGGTGAAACAGACTGGAGCATTGTGTTGACATTAAGATGCTAACAGGGGAATTCTTGTTACACATCCAAATTTAAAATTATAATCTGACATAGAGATGAACTTTTTATTTTTGCCATCGCTCACGTGTCAAGATTACAGACCGAGCAGCATTGCATGTTACTGTATGCATCAACAGGCTCGTGCAACAAAAAAACATCAGGCTCTTCCTGTTTCTCTGTAAACTGGAAGCACAAATAAGTACTCAGAAGAGAAAGAAATTAAAGAGAAACAAAGAGACAAAAGAAGATGGTGGGAAGAAAAAAAAACCAAGCGATAAAACCTGACTGGGAACAAGTCTGCATTGATCACCAGTGTAATGGTGGATAGCACACATGCTTTTTTTTTTTTAAATTAAAAAAAGCTAATGACCTTTACTCTTGTTCCAGACAGGTGGTGTTTCTAAACCAGTTATCTCTGCCTGTCAACATTAATCTATTTTCATTTAAATAACACGCGTTCAAGCAGGCATTTGTTGGGGAGCAGCTGTTACGCAGTAATTTACAAAATCAGGCTGTGACCATGTAGACCAGCTTTACATAGTTTATTCTAATGCTAAGAGTTGATTAGCTGCTAAAAGGATTCAGTTGTTTGTTTTCACGAATAATGGAGAAGCTGGACAAAAAGACAAGAGAAAAATGTGGTCCTGAAAGATAAAGTTACAATAATCAAGTGCTAATCATTGTTTAGTTTTAAAATTACCGCTGACCGCAAAAAGCTGATTGTTTTCATGTTGTTTCCTTTTATTTTTTTTGTTCCAAGTTGTAACATTAACCCACATGATTACTGATTTTGATACCAACTATTGATCAGATTTCAGGTGCAGTACGCTAAACCCTTTAACATGTTTGCTCATAGCCTAATGTCCAGTGCAAAGCAATGACAACGACCAAGAGATCACAATTGTCTAACATGTAAAAGAGGTGAGAAGGAGTGACCTAAATAGAAACTGAGGCACATCATGATAAACGAGAAGTCTTCATCCCATGAAATCACAACAAGTAGGGGAAACAAACTTTGACCCACTTTAGCTTACATTTTGCAGAGGCAAGACCAGTCCAACTGGACTTCACATGCTGCAATAAGGAGTGTTTTCCACCTAAATTCTTGACAGAATCATCTTTATCAGCTCAAACTTACAGCATGAAAATGAATGAATATAACGTGTATGAGTTTAGTGTGATAAAGCAAATGAAACTATCATTTTCCACAACTAAGCAAATTCGAAGAAGTGACTTTCAGTGGAATGTATTTGCATTTAAGTGTGAACATGTCTATGTGATCATTATAGAGGACTGTCTATAGCCTTGTTATTTTCTACATGCAACTGGAGCAGCAGCACTCTCCATCAAAAGCGTGAAATTACAGGCTGATGTAAGAAATGATTGGGTACAGACATAGGAGGGGGAACTGAATTCTGAAGAAAAATGAGAGACATCCTAATGAGAAACACTGAAAGACGGAGACAAAAACCAAGATGCAATCTGGAACGATGTCATGACAAATGGTATTCAGTAGTGATGGCCAATACGAAGCAGGGCTCCGAAGCTTGTATCGAGTAATTCCGGAAGCGCTTTGCCGAAGCACTTGTCGACGTGTGTGTCGCTGACGTATGCAGTGACGTGTGAAGCATCGTGAAGCCTCGCCGAGCATGCGGCGTCACGTGACAGGTTCAGGAAGTGTCTCGCGCTTTTGGAGCGGCATTCGAAATAAAAGGGGGGTTGAAACGCAATGGATTGCCCGTGTCATCTCGTTCATCTTGAGTTATTGGGTCCACTTTGTTGCTGTTTCAAAACAATTATCATGTTTTTGAACTGTGTAATTGTTGCTATGGAACCAGCAGCCAGAAAAAGAAAAACTTCACCTGTCTGGGAACATTTTGATTTGATTTCTCTGAATAAGGTAACTACCTTGTTATGTACAAATTCTACAAATGTAAGTTTAAAAACAGCTGTATACTGTTTGCATTTTACTAAATCTATAGCCCTCTTTTTTTTTTTTTTCAGGTGAAGTGTCTGTTGTGCCTCAGGGAGCTGGTGTATAACAACACCACCTCATCAATGCTAAGGCATTATCGGTCTTTGCATGTCAATGTGGAGGCCACTCAAGAAAATCCAGGCCCAGGTATGCCTTTTGGAAACACAATAATGTGATCTCACTGTATAATGTCACATTATTGTAATGCATTTAGACAAGAATGCTGATATTGCGGAGTTGTTGGTGAATATGGTCGTTGAAGATTCCCAACCCTTTTCCTTTGTGGAGGGCACTGGCTTCAAAAAGCTTTTTGAAGCATTGGCCCCTAATTATGTTCTACCCACAAGGAAGGTAAGTACACAAAGCATTTTTTATATTTTTCTCATTTTCTTTTTAACACATTATACTTTTATTGTAGACTCTGAAAGCCATGGTGGATAAACGATACCAAGAAACCAAGGAGAAAGCCAAGGCTGTGGTTTCTAAAGCCCAGGCTGTCAGCATTACATCAGATTTGTGGACATCCATCAACACAGAATCTTTTTTGGCGGTGACATGCCATTTCATTGATGAAAGCAGCAGTCTGCAGTCTGTGGTTCTTGGAGTGCAGCATTTTACTGAAGCACATTCTGCAGTAAACCTGGCAAGCACCAAAACGGCACTTATGACAGAATGGGGCATAAGGGACAAGGTCACATGCCTTGTGACTGATGGTGCACCCAACATGGGTGCCTGTCCAAGGGAACTGCATTTGCGCCACACAACATGTGTTGCACATTCCCTAAATTTGATGGTGAGAAAGGCAATGGAGAATTCTCTTGAGATTTCTGCTATCCTCAGTAACTGCAGAAGGATAGTGGGATATTTCAAGAGTAGCACTACTGCAAAAGTAAGCCCTTTACATGCACCATGTGAATTGTTTTATGTGTGTGTGTGTGTTGACAAGTTTGTTGTTTTTTATAGGAAAGACTGTCACAAATGCAAGTTCAGATGAACCTTCCTGTGTTGAAGCTTGTTCAAGAGGTGGAAACTCGCTGGAACAGCACCTATTTAATGTTCCAGCGGCTATATGATCTCTGTGAACCTGTTGGTGCAGCTTTGGCCGGACTGTGAACTGACATTCAACCGCTGTCGGCAGATACTTTTACAATTATCAAAGACTGCCTCAAAGTTTTGGAGCCTTTCAATCAGGCAACGACTGAGTTGTCTGAGGAGAAGAGAGTGTCGGGGTCAAAAGTTATTCCACTCCTTTCAATGCTCCACTGTTCCCTGGAAGAGGAGGAGATTGGGATGATCCAGACCGCAGAGAGCAGAGAAATGGCCCAGTTTCTTCGAAGACAGCTGAGGGACAAACTAAATAACATCCAGTCAATGAGCATCATGTACCTGTCAACACTTCTGGACCCAAGGTTTAAAAAAATTGGTTTCTTTAGCCCAAATAAAGCAGTGGATGCAGAGACAAGACTGATATCAGAGTGTGCTGCTATTATAAGGCATCATCAGTCATCATCATCATCTCCATCTCCATCCACTCCATCAACATCAGCTACTCAATCTGTGGAGCAAGGTAATTAATACAGTACAATTGTGCTAATAAGTAATGTTTATTTATTCATTTTTTTGTAGGAAGCAAATTGTGGCATCGCTTTGATGCAACTAGTCAGCAGACTAGAACGGCGAATGTGACTGCAGGTGCCACAATGGAGGTCCAAGCCTACCTGTCGGAACCTAACATCTTGAGGAAATCAGACCCACTGAAGTATTGGGAGCAACAGAAGGCTGTATATCTAAATCTGTACAAACTAGCTGTGGCATTTCTGTGCACTCCTGCCTCGTCTGTGCCCTGTGAAAGGGTATTTTCTAAAGCTGGAGAACTATTGTACAAAAAAAGAAATCGTCTTTCTCCCAAAACACTGGATAAATTAATATTTCTAAATAAAAATGGATACTTTTAAATTACATCTTTATTCAGTTTTGCATAAGCACAAACATCAAGTAACACAAGCACATTTCATACCAGTGTGTAGTTCATTTTTTTGTCCACACAATGGAGACATAGAGCAAATGAAGCACCTTGATGAAGCACCAACCAATGTGTGATACACTTGGCAGCGATGCCTCACTGATTCATGACGCCTCATTTTCCCATCACTAGTATTCAGTGTCCTTCCGGCCACATACAAGGAAAAGATTCTTTTTAAAAGCTTCAGATAAGGAACCTCTCAGGAAAAATGGTAACAAAAACTTCTCTAACCCAAAATTATTGACATACTGAAAGTATATCTCTATCGTCTTTTTTTTTTTTTTTAAAGATTAAGTATAAAATGACAATATAAATTATTATTAAAAGCTTCTATGGTCTAATTTTTTTTAAAACCATAATCATATTTAAACTTGATTTTAAATCTCTATGTAAACACATTTGCACATAAACTTAAATTGCAGCTAACCAAGATACACGATGCTCTTTTGAGTTAATTACTGACTTTTACAGCCACACTATGACCATCTAACCGATTACGACACTGCTGTGGAAAACTCACAGCTACATCCAACACACGCATGTTTGTGGTCGTCAGGCAACAAAAATGGCTGATGTCTAGAAGTTGCAGAAAAAAACAATACAGACTGGCGACATACACTCATCTACCAAAACTAAACAAGGATGTTTGGTCGTAAATGCCACATCCCCTGTAAATACTGTACTTTGTAAATCTAAATTTGCTGAGTACACTTTCAAATGTGGTGCCAGTGTGTATTTATATATTCATCTACAGTTCTTCAAGCTATGTATGCCTGCTTCAGAGGAAGACGAAGCATGATACGGGCTGACGGACGGAGCTGGTTCTTAAATTGGAAGTGTGAAGTACTGGCACACATCCAGTGAGCTTACACTGCCCTCAAACGTGTCCACCTGCCCTGTATGAGTGTTACAAACAGCTCCGCAACAGTGAAGTGATTATCAAAAATGACTGATCACATCACTTTTAACTTTATTTCACTCAAATTTCATAACCAAAATGGTTCCAGACTTCCATTTTGAATTAGACAATTAACATTGTGAGGAGTGCACAAAATATAGAAACAGATGACAGAAAAAGGTATCAAAATGTTTATAGGAGAACCTATAAATGATTCTATGCGTTATACAATGTACAAGGAATGTATGAACCGAAAGCAGCCAAAACACTCAGTGGTGCATTGTAATACCTTTACGTCAGAAGACACTTCAAAATTTCCTGCTAAACCTTTTACTTTTGTATCTGATAAGTCCAAAACTATGTGAGGAAAGACGATGAGAATTGTTTGCATACCTTTACAGTTCCTATGAAGTCCCTTAACATCACGCATTCCTGCAGAACGCATTCCTGCAGAACTTTGCTGATAGATGTGGTTAATCTGATGGTTGTACTATGTTGTAGTATATCCATCAGTCTCTTGCTGTCACACATTAACAGCATAAGTGGATTTTTCAGGGAATTTTTTCTAGACATATCCTTTCAAACATATCCTGTACACTTTACCAAATAGCAGCTCTGGAGTATTCCTGGCAAGACTTCTTACAGAGGAGTGCATCTGTATGTTGGAGACTGGGAAACTAAGGATAAACTCAACAGCTGTTTTTCTGTCATAGTGGGGATAAGGGGATAATGTTAAAAATCACAAAAGGCATTTATGATTTTCTTACCTTGCCAAGAAGGACACCCATCTTGTGTCTCCAACGACCTTTGTTAAGGG
The DNA here is from genome assembly GCF_933228915.1 of Telmatherina bonti. Classification (NCBI taxonomy): domain Eukaryota; kingdom Metazoa; phylum Chordata; class Actinopteri; order Atheriniformes; family Telmatherinidae; genus Telmatherina; species Telmatherina bonti. The sequence goes on along the minus strand of NC_136625.1, from coordinate 24,385,737 downwards.
AAGCCACTCGGATCCACAAGTTGAGCTGAGAGTTGTACATCCACACATCCCGACTGTTGATGCGACCGCCTGAAGAAAAAGGAGATTTACACTTAAAGATTATGTCATTGAAAATACTGATATGGTTATTATCAGTTCAATATAATGGTAGAGTCATTCATTCGTATTATTAGTGTTATTATTTAATTACAAGGATCACATGCTCAAAAAGACAAAAATTAAAACAAACCAATAAACACAAGATGCTCTTAGTTTACCCCCAGTTGGACAGAGTAATACTCTGTCTTTAAACAAGGACAACTTTGTAAGTCTTATCTGACTTTGAGCTAAATTGGGTCTTTGAAAGTTAACTTTCCAAATACGTCAAATAGGACAGGCATATGGTCAAACATGCTGCAGTTGTCCTTTCTATACAACAGACGTACATCATGTTTCAGTTTTTAGAAGTTGAATAAGAATATTTTTCCTGAAGATTTTGAGGCAAACACACTAAAATCAGGGTTCATGTCAGCAACCAGAAAGCCAACTTCACTACCAACACAGCATGACTGGAATCCTCTCTGCTGTCTTTGAAACAGAAAAAAACAACAGCACGTTGTTCCAGTTGCAGTGTTACCCAGACGCATTTTAAACACGCCTGAACTTGTGCCCACCGTTTGACAATAACCCCATACCACCAACCACATAAGGTGATGCTGCAAGATAACCCTAACCATGTAATGGAGGAAGGACAAGCATGATAAAATGCTGGAGATATTATGTGGAAAATTAGATGGAAAAAAAAAATAGGGGAACTTTGTGGTGAAAGATCACAGCAGTGTTACTAGACCAGGAGAAGTAATCTGATAGCTTTTGTAGAAAATCAAGTACATTTCACTCTGGAGGGTAGGTGCAGTGTGGATACAGACAAGAAAGGAACACAAACTGAAACATTTGTGCAGGTATTTGTCTCACCATGAATCTGATAAACCATATTAATTTTTATCTGGCAGATAAGACTGGCTAGGAAAATAAACAAAAATACTTTGCTCCTTAAATCCCAACTGTCTCTCTGAGACAACGAGAAAGTTTTTGCTTAAAAGATAATTTTTCTTACAGTAACATATATATATATATATATATCGATATTGAGATATCGAGAATAGTTTTCATCCCAAAAAAAAAGTCACCTTCCATAAGATTGTATTTTGGAGGGTTGATCGGTATTTGTACATGGCTTTCTAATCTATTCTTTACTCATGAGTAATACAATCTATGTTCATTTTAAAACAATACTGTGGCACACAGACAAAGTCTGCCATGTTAAGGGGGTGTAGTCGCAACATGTGTTTGCTTAATAATCTGTTGGATAGTCAGGCAGTCTGCTGCCTTAAGGCTTCTGTTGTTAACAGACTTTGCATGGTGGAAACATATTGTTGGAGGATATACCACATAACATGAGTCTGGAACCTCCTATAAGTGTGTTGAAGAATTTATGAGTTGTGACTATGATATGTTCTGATGCAAACACGTGTTTAGCTGTTCTTGAACAGATCAGTGTGTCCCATACATTAAACACCCCCCCTTCCCCAAATTCCAAAAACCACAGTGTGCCACAATAACTATCACTGGACAGAGAAACGAAAGATGTTCTGTTTACCCAATTGAGCCACATGCCATTAAAAACTATTGCTGACTGCAGCTGTGCTCAAGTACAGGCTGGGGGCCCCTCTGAGACATTTAACCAGTTCCCAGTGAGGACAGGAACATCCAGACAGATGGGAAATGTGCAGGACCGTAATCGAGGAAGTACATGATCAAAAAAAAAAAAAGAATGGATGGATAGGAGAAAAATAAAAACTAAAGAAAAAAGGTGGAGAGACAATGAGGATCATAAACTGCTGTAAACCACAAATTCTTATGCACGCCACGTGAGACAGAAAGCCGTGGGGGGAGGGATATGTTTTCAGGCAGCATGTGAGGGTAGATTGATAGCTCACACGTGAAGACTTGGCACATTGAGGGAACGCTGCATACTCTTTGCTAAGGGGTGCAACTTTTTTTTTCTTTCCTTGCCTCTGCTCTAATTTTTTCCCTTTTCCCCCCCCCCCTCTGTTCTTCAGCTGTTTTTGCTCAATAATGTCATGCGGCTCATTTAAAGCATGTTTCAACATGAGCATCTAGCAGAGACGTCCGAACTCATACAGTTAAAACTTTCTTGGAAGTATTTTCACAAAAGAAAACAAAAGACCTCTTTGCTGTCACTCTAACAACTTTCCAGAGGTGCATTTTACGCATGAATCCTAAGTTCTTTGACTTTCACAACGACACTTCCACTGGTGCTGATGTATTGCTAATGTCTTGTTTAATGTGTTCTTTTTAAGTTTTACACAAGGGAAGGCTCATTTCACTCATGATGCAGAACCTTGGCAGTAGCCCTAAAAAGTGGCCACAAGAGCTATAATATCTTCCACTCATATTTATTCTGAAAAAAAAAATCCAAACCCTTTTAGATAAATATAAAGAGTTACTAGATCCCTTCAGACAATTTCCTGAGAAAGCTGTTGAAGCAATAGGAAGGTGGTGACTTTAATGTGTGGCCAATAGGATTAGTGAGTAGGATTAAACTGGCCAATAAGGGCGTCACTTAGCACTTTGCCTAGAGAGTGCATCCAGATGTTGCTCTCATATTTTCCTTCAACTGTAACAGGCAGAGGTTGTAAAAATAACACAGGGCAAACAGCCAGTATATCCTTTCTCGCTGCTCCATAGAGATATGAGAGGCAGGCTGAACCTGAGAAGGTCCCGTCTAACAGTGTGCTGACTGGTAACAGGTTCTGTAGGATCTTACCTGACACCAGGATGTCATTGCGCAAGGCACAGACAGCGTACTCTGATTTGGTGAACTCAGGAAGTTTAGCCAATGATTTCCACTCTCCTGTGACTGGATCATAGCATTCAGTGTAGGGCAGATTGAAGCCCCCAGCTCGCTCACAGCCACCGACCACCACCATTACCTCTGAGTAGCCAGTTGACCTGTACAGGAGAAAGCGTGGAAGATCACACAGAGAGAGAAATGGAAATATGAAATAATAAAGTACAAACACAAGCACAACCTTTTAAAACTCAAAATATCTCCATTCGTTATCAAACCAAATTAAGTTTATGATAAAAAGGTATCATTGACATGTACACTTAGTTGTCCTCTTTGACTGTTAAGCACATGCTAAGGAAATGACTTCATTTCCTATTGAGGGGGGAGGCTGGGTTTGGGGGTTGGGATTAGCTCATGTGTACTATTTATTTTTTTACAGTAAAATTTCAACATCATATTAATACACATATATAGCTATTTTATATGTAGAGCCTTTGCAATGTCTCATGTTTCTCTGTTTACTTGGTGTGAAACAGTGGTTAGATCAGGCACAAATCAGAGTAAAAAGTTGCTTCAAGTGCTTGTAAACATCCATAAGACAGTATACCCACAAGTGGTTTAGCTTTATGTTTGTCCAGAGGATCAGTTATATTTATATTCTTGAGGCTTCTCCTCAACAAAACAAGAGAGGCCAGTGTAGTCACAGGAGGGAAAGTGAGGCATTTGTTTTGAGCATAATTTTATCTCAGGGCGAACAAAGCCGACAACACAGGAACCAACTACTCGCCTAGCTTGCTAATCTGAACAACTCTTCCTAGACAATGACAATACACCTGAAATACACGTTGCACAGCTTTGATAACTGACATATGGTACTGCTCCTACTTTTGCCATTTTAACAGCCCAAATAACAAAAGCAGCTGAACGGCTGTTTGTTGTTCAGCAGTCTACCATATGGTCTGTTTTGTGCTTGGTTCATCGGGTTTCCATCAGCACTCGCCTTTATCCTTTTCAAGTAAGAAAGACTTTAACATCCAACTGAGCACTCTTAAAAAAAACAACAAAAACAACCAGAAATACGTGATTATTCAGGAAACAGGTGTAAGGTGAACAGGTGCAGATTCAAAGAACTCAATCACATTCACAAAGTGAGCTCATCATTTCACGTGATTGTTTTTTTTTTTTTTTTTTAAATATATTTCCCTTTAGAGCAACCAGTCTCTGTTTGAACATGTTCTGCCTTGCTCTATCGTTTGCATTTCCAAATACTTGTATAAAAGGAGGCTTCATTAATGGCACACTTTTATCACTCCCCTTCTGTGTCACAGAGTTCATGAGCAAGCTGGAACCTCTAGCTATACAATGTGGGATAGAGACTGACTAACTGCTTAAAAACTATCATCACAGTGGAATAACAAATCAACAAGATAGTAGAGATTTAAGTATATATCCCAGAATCGTTTATGTAACAGCAACACTCCATATGTTGTTGTTGACCCTGTGATAGCTGGGGAACTGCCCGGGCTGTACCCAATGATTCGCCTAATGATTGCTGGGATAGGCTCCAGCTTCCCTGCAAACCTTAATTGGACTAAGCGATTCAGAAAACAACTGACTGACAACACTCCACATTTTGTAAGCTTAGAGGACATACAGAGCCACTTTCGCAGACCATCATATTTAGCATACTAAAAAGAGGCAACATTTTTCGTTACCTGCGTGGACGAGTTCTGGGTGACATCATTTCATTTCCTAGCACGTGGTAACGCCTGGCCTCGTGGAGAAGTTGGTAGCACTCTGGAGCATTCTGGATGAGCTGGTCTCCCTCTACTGTCTGGACAAAGTAGTTGGGATGGAGCAGGGGCAAGCGAACGTGGTGCAGCAAAGCCTTCAGCATGGGCCTCCTGTTCTCCACAATGTGGTACACCCACCGCATAACTGCCTCAAACACAATTTCCTCTTTGAGAACACTCAGCTCATCGCTGTTAATGTAGTCCATCAGCTCTTCTTTGCGAAGGTCAAGGAACTCCTCGTGCTGCGCCACCTCTGAGAAGTTGGCCAAGGCATAACTGCGGCAGCGGCTGGCTAGCTGCTCCAGAGAATGTGCATCTGCAAAACGTTGAATGCCCAGGCAGTTGCACGGGTCCAGCTGATCCTCCAGGAACTTTGCACAAGCATCACGCAGTGTGTAGATCTGGAAGAGGCTGGAGGTTTCAAAGAGGAACTGGACATTTTCAGTGGTGATCTTTGCACGGCCCGTGTATACATAGGTCAGGAAGGAGTCCATGGCCTCGGCTAGAATGCCATTGATTTCAACCTTCATCTGATGGCTCTCACGGTGATCGTTGCAGAACATGGCTCTGAAGTAAGAAGAGCATGCTGAGAGAACAGCCCGGTGGCAGGGGAACTCACGGCCCTGTACGCTGATGACCACGTCGGTGAAAAGGCGGCAGTCACGGAACTCATTGAACACTTGCAGGATGCCCTCTGAATGTGATGAGCCAGAGAAGAAGTCCAAGACATCCTGGCTTCCCAAGGTTTTGGATTCCACATCAAAAACCTTTGGAATAAACATGTATAAAGTTATGTAAAACTTCTGGCTTAAAAAAAAACCACTTTAATATAGAAAACTTGAATATTTCCTGTCTCACAGCACCTTGCGTTTGACTGCTGGTGAGTCTCTGATCCCAGAGTCCTCCCTGTTTATCCTCCTGCCCAGAATCAACACCATGGCTGACACCTCCAATATATACCCTCTCTAAACTTCTGGATGACCTAAAAAAAACAGAGAGCAAAGAGTACAGCACTACTCGAAAAGGTTTGCATAAAATACCCTGATGGACTGAAGACAACTCATCAGTTATGCTCAGAGTAGACAACTAGGAATGTGCAAAGAAGACATAGATAAAACACTCATTAGATTTATGCAGCAAAGCCAGAAACCTCTTAAGCCTGTGGGGAAAACAATAAATGTTTTACATCAGAGTTGAGGACAACAAGTTGCAATGAGTCAAATCCGAGAAGTTAAAATCACTTCCTCTTGCTCGGGCAACACTGCTGCAAAACAGTTGTGCCCTGCAGCACAATGGATTGCATGTGAGGGAGGATGACAAAGAGACACGAGCAGGAGCGAGGTTGAGCAACGGTTTGGAGCGCCAACACGTCAGTCAAGTTTGTTTTGAAATAAAGTGGGGGCAGGGATGGGATCACACACGACATAATAGGTGCTTGAAGTGTCAGGACTACTGCTATCCTTGTCTCATATTATGTGCTTCTGAAACTGTCTCTTTATAGAAAAAACACCCAGTCGCTCAAGAGAGGATGTGCTGTTAAATATACAAACAGCTAAATAGCTTTTTGCCTGTGGCCCTACTGCCTCTTTTAAAAATGGCAACAAGTCTGACCTAGGCTCCTATGAGGTAATTTATCTGTTGTTATTTTTAACTGTAAGGACTCAGCCCGTTCACGTGCCTTGTTTGCCAGAAGCAGCACCTCACTGCAGTCATGGAGATTATAAAACACGGTTAGCCAGAGATGTCCCGAAGCAGATTTACTTTATGGCTAAATTATACTGAAGATGAATTTAAATTCAACATGCCAATGAGATTAAAGCGCAGTTTATTTAGGAAATGCGTGTGTTGTAATTCAGACAAGATTAAGAAAAATGTGGTAAAATTTCATAGGCAAAATAGTTAAAATTGTGTATATATTCTTATTAATGCCTGAAAACCAGGTTAAATGTGCATTTGAAGGCAACACAAAGAGATCTGCTTCGGTCAAACAAAACATGCTTGGCTCGTGTCGACCGTTAGTGGCTTTTAAAAAGAAAAGAAAAAAGTTAGAGCACTGATAACATTTAAACAGGAAATAACACACAATTATACATTATAAAGTACAAGTAAATCTATATTTGTATAGATAAATATTTACCTTTTTATATATATATTTAGAAGAAGAAAAAAAAGCCAGGCGAGGCTTCCTCCTCAAATACAAAGAGTGGGAGAGAGAGAAAAGTGTTGACAAAAACAAATCCCGTGTCCTGAAAAAGTTTAGCAAGGTCTCTCAAAAATCTTCCCTTGGATGGTTATGAAAGATTAGAGCGGCTGTAACGCAGCAGGGACATCTTGCTGTTCGTGTCAAGCGAAAACAAAGACTTCCAACAAGCTAACTTTGTTGTAAACACATAACCCATATATATATACTTGTCAGAGGCAATGGAAAAAAAAACTCCAGAACATCTGATGCATTGTGGGTAAAGAAGTCCTCTTATTATTGCATTGCTGTGACTTGCTGAATAGGAAACAACATGTCCCAAAAACCTCTAGGTCTCCACGTGGCTTCTCTTTGTTTGCAAACAAACAGCAGGTTTTTAATGTAAGGAAAATTGAAAACAGGAAGCAAGAGGACGAAAAACTCGTAGAGAGATATTTTTTTAAAGCGATACTTTTACATACTTATTAGGATAGCTAATATCGCAACAATAAATACAAAAAAACATTGGCAAGCGTAATTTCTTTTTTTTACAGTATGCAAAAATGATACTCGAAGGACAATGTTATTACATATGTATTATACAGAGATAAACATAAATGTAAATGTAATAGTTTGTAATATGACTCTGACCACATGAATACAGGATGAAGCTGAGTGTGCCCCCTCCACCCCCCAGGTAAGAAGCGAGGAGTGACGGGTTGGGGATAAACAAAAACGTCTCCTCCCCCTTTTCCAGGTATGGGATATACTTCCTATCAAGGAGGAGTTTGATCTAAACAAAGCATGTCACAACTTCCTTATTCTGTTGCAAAATACCAAGAAGACCCAGTTACCCAGTCAACAACCAATACTACAATAAATACTGTTATATGAGTATTAAGAGAAACTGGACCCTCTTATAAATAATTACAATTTATTATTAATATCCATGTGTTTATGCCATATATAGGCCTATACATAAAAACATCCATCAACAAGAGTAAGAATCTTCCACATGTTTTCTACCAAAGGCACCTGTTGACCTTTATGATCAGAAAAAAAAATATCACATCAGCAGTCATGAAGAAGATTAAGTTATTCTGCAAAAACAAACAAATCAGCCTTCCTTGTGCATTTTAGATTTGTAATTACAGTTGTATGATAATAACAAAAATAAAAAGGCAAATATTATGTATTGTGATAAATCTGATTCACACAGATATAGAAAAGCTTCCAGTGAGCAGATGTGTGGAGTATACTGTGTATGCTGAAAGTTAGGCCATGCACATTGGTGTCAAGCAAACACTGGTTGTTGCAGGAAGTCACACTAACATAACCCAGTCACAGATAAATGTGTCCCTCTGCTGTTGAGCTATTGTAACAGTTACAAGTAAAATACAAGGTAACTCACCCCTCTTCTCGTTTCAGTGATCTGTGCACACATGCAGTTTTAGACTACAAGGATTCTGAATGCAAATAAAGTTAAGTGCTTTGTTTTTATAGTAATAAAACTACATCTTATTGACTGATTAATATTTTACTGCTTTACTATAATTAACCCTATCATATGGAACCAGTCTCATCAAAGTCTGTGCAATGTAGAACGAGTTTCTTAAAAAACAGAAAAGAGAGAATGAAATGAGATGTGTGATGAAGTAAATTTAATTTATTATGTTAAATAGGCAGGGCAGCAATCAAAGCTGTAACACTGAGGACATGTCTTCTGGAAGGTTTGGTATTCTAACAAGCTGAGAAAGAGGTTGTATTTAGACACAAATCACATCTGGTATTACATGCAAGTACATATTTTCTAAACTGACCCTCTTGGCATTCTTTGTTATGAAACTAGGTTTAGAAAAATGCGCATGGAAACATTTATATGCTAGGAAGACATATCCAACATGAACAAAAGAAAAAATTGGGATGGCTTGTCAAAAAACATAAAATAAAAAAAATGCCAGCTGGCACTGTACTCATGACTTCACAAAATCTAGCTTTATGCCCGTTATTATTTTGTTAGATGTTCATCTAGAAATATCACATTAACAAAAAAAACTATCACACAATATGACTGGAAAATAACTGGAGAGTTATTAAGAGTCCTTAGGATAAGCTGATCTGGTTGAGTCTCTTGTGACGATGCAGTAGCACCAACATTAATGTGTCAGCGATCTCCCTGTACCTCAGCCCATACAGGTAAGGAGCAAATGCCCTGGGCAGCAACATTAAAATACAACAGTTGACTGTGCTGATCCACACGTGAACATCCTGACTCATGCTTTTCTTTTGGAACATGAAGAGTTCCAGGGTAAAAACAAAGCCGGGGACAAAGTAGAGCAGGAGCAGAACTCCGTGGGCCAGCACAGTGACCCGTGCCCTGGAGAAGCGGTTGTGCCAGATTCCCTGCGTCCTTGTTACCATGTATAACCGAATGTAGCAGTATAAAATGAGTAGGGTACAGATAAGAGCGGCGACAAAGAAATAGAAGCAAATCCCACCTTCTTTGAGGAAGATGAAAGCCAGACAGTAAATCACTTTTTCATGAGGACTATCCTCCTTTACCTTCATCATGATCAATAAGGTGAAAGGGTACAAGGCTGACAGTATCCACACCCCAACCAGGAGGCAGCGGGTGTGGCAGGGTGTGAGAAAGTCATGGTAACGGAGGGGCCAGCGAACAGCAGCAAAGGTGTCGATCACCATGAGAGTTACTGTAAGGACAGCACAGCAGTAAGCAGTGACAACCATAGTTATAGCCAGCTCACAAGCAAGCCAAGGTATCTGAACTCCTAGAGAATTGATCATCACTGTGGCCAGGTTGAGGACAAGGAAGAGCATGTCTGCTATCAGGGTGTTGGCCACCAGCAGGTAGCGGGTCTCCTGACGCAAGGAGCGGGACAAAAAAATGCAGATCAGCAGAACTGGGTTGGCTAGCAAGGTAGCAAGAGTAATGATAGCAGTTGGGATGCAAAACAGTTCAAGGTTCCACTTCTTCATACTGTCTGCCCACTGATGTGTGTGGTTTAATATCATTTTTGATGATGTTGCTGTGTTTTTGAGTTATAGAAGAAACACAGATGGACGACGGAGTGTTTTATGGTGTGCTCTGTACTTCCTCTGGCAAAGTCCTGTGAAGAGGTAGAACAAACAAAAAACACATCATACATTACATCGAGCCTCTTTGAATCCTCATCCTAAAACATGTACAAGAACAGCACAGTGTGTATGTGCAGAGGATATTTTTAAATCTTTCATGGAACACAATAAAGTCTAGTTAAATTCTGCAAAAAAGCTCATATAACAAGAAACAAGCAGAAAAATAACAAATGAATTTTTAAAATATGGGTTTACTAGGTACTCAAATAATGATGCCCTTCTTGTGTCTGGGCAAGCTGGTGATATTTATAAAACTGTTATACATTGCTTTGAATGACTATGCTAACTACATCCATTGCCTTTATGGATGTCTTTTTCCAGCATTTCATAGTAAATATAAAACTATTTAGATGCAAACAATTAATAAAACTGAAACGTTATCTGAAATGCTGGTTCATCGCTGTCAGAATTTAAAAAAAAAAAAAACAAAAAAAAAAAACAGGAAGGAACTCTGTTCTTTGTATGTTACCAATAAAATCCTATGCAAAATTAAAAATTATTTAGGAATAACAGCAATGCCAAGACACAAATATCAGTTTCAGATTAAGAATTTGTGAATTTCAAACATCCTGTTGGACATCAGATTTAAAAATCTGATTATGAGTATGAAAAATATAAACATGATGGAAATTTCTATCACCTCCATAAATGTTTACTGGTATTCCACATAAATTGTCCTGCTCTTTTCAAATTCAAAGCCATTATATTTACTGGCAAAACATCGATTGATGAAAGATGATCTTACCTTATGTCTGGTGTGGGAAAAACCTGCCTGTGCTGCATAAATCAATGGTTGTTGTACAGCTTCTCTCACTCTGTGTTCTTATCGGATGCTTTGTTGACTCAGAGATAACATAGAGATGCAGAAAGCAGCCGCCACTTGGCTGTCACATAGTAACAGGGTGGAGCTTTTTATCCTCTTAAGTGCTCTTCATGCTTTTGTATTTACTGTATTTTCTCCCTGAATTTTTACATCTAAGGTTGTCTTAAAAACTCTGGCCTGACCTGACAAGATACAAGATGGTTTAGGTCAGAAGTTGCTGTAATGTGCAACAAGGGAACGTTGTAACAGTGGTAAGATTCCTTCATTTACTCCTTGTTCAAATAGTCTGTTAGCCTAAGCTCAAACTTGCGTCATCACACTGACAGCTTGGATAAACACTAAAATTATCCCCACATCTGAGATTTTATACAGTTTAAGAAAAATAGTGCATTAAACACAGTGATTTAATAGTTTATTGCCATTAATGGTCACTGATAAACTGCAACAACCACACAAAGCATTTTGCTGACCCTATCAAATATCTTTTACTTGATGCCTCCATGTCTTTCTGTTTTAGTAGTTTACAATTTCTTCTTTTTCTTCTTCCTATATCCACTTTTTCCTCCAGTCTCTTTTTCTTCCTCCTCCTCATCAGCTTCACTGTTATCATTATCATTACTATCAGCTTCAATTCTACCATGGTGCAACTCCTCCTCCCTACACTCTCTTGTCAGGAGTCTCTCAAACACATCATACTCCTCTGTTGATGCCTGGGCAACATGTGTGATGAAAGTGTCCCGCTCCACGTTAAGGATGCTGTCCAGTTTGGGGTTGACGATGGTTGTCTGTCCTTTCTTGTCTGGGGTTTGATACAGACCCCGCCGCTCCAGAAAACTGTGCCGACAGCGTACCTCATCAAGAGTAAAACGGAACAACCTGCTCTTCACCATCTCTGTCTGTTTGACACCCATTCGGAAGTAGACGTACTGTGGACAGATGAGGAAATTAACTGTTACAAATAAAAAGATGGGGGGAAAAAAAGCCAGGAGGAACAAATACAGAAATATATAACCTTACAAGAAATGTTCATAATAATAGTTGTTCTTCTGACATCAATGCACCAGGAAACGTAGCACAAAAAGCACAGAAATACTAATTGGAATGCATGACTAGCTACGCTGCTCATTCCACAGAAGCAGGATCCTTTTTGTTAAGGCAACTAATGAGGCATTTCATTCCAGTGTTGAACAACAACTGGTACTATAAAAGCAAAGAAATAATCAAAAACAGAACACAAATTCCCTTACTTTCTGCGCAAAGTTTATATTGGCTATAGATTATCAGTAGCAATGTAATCTGTTTACAGACTGAAAGCTGTATAAAACTTGATAAGAACCAATTTTGAATTAGAGACTGCAAGTGACACATAATGCTGAGCATTAACAAAAATTCATTCACTGGAAATGCCACCACCAGAGGGAGTACTAGCCCTGCGTATTTTAACCCTGATAAAATACACATTTCTAGTCAATTTATGGAAGTTATGTGGTTACAAAAAAAGCAGCTCAAAACAAAGGAAATATTCAATTTTTTGAAGTGAAGTGTGTATGAACACTACTGATACACAACGCAGTGCACAATGGAGACATTTATGGCTACATAAATGGAACACAGCTTGACAACTGCTGCATCAATGGCCATTATGTTTTGAGGAACTCAATAAATCTCAATCTATATTCCATGTAAACAACACTACCATGGGAACTGCTAACCAACTCACATACACGCGCGCACACACACACACACACACACATTTTATGCACATAAATGGCAAATTTAAATAATGAGTGAACTTTATACAGTATGTCATTGACGCTAGCAATCATACACTGAGGAATAAGATGTTTTGATCAATATTTTAGTAATTTAATTGCTTTTCTATGTTTAGTTTGGCCTTATTACTGCATTTAACCTTTTTTAATAGTTGGAAATATGAAGTTATTTTAATATCACAACCTCAACATTATCTATACATGTATTCAACTATTACATAACAAAAAGAAGGAAATGTGAAGTGCTTGCATTATTTTTTTGTTTGAATATTTTGAATGCATTTCTAAAATATGTCTAAAACCATGGTGCAGATATATACAATAATCTGGATGTATAACATTAACACAATGTTGCCTTGATGTTCATTGCTGAGTGGGTAATTATTCTGAATGTCCATAAAACTTGGTTCCTGACCTGAAACTTGTACTCCAGCTGGCCCAGGTCCTCCAGTACTACAGCTGGACAATCTCTGAGGATGTGTGTGACCTGCTGGACAGTAAACAGGCACTTCTCTCTCAGGAACAACACTACATTTTTTATAGACTTCACAGGTACAGTCAGAATCTTTGGGTAATGGACCACCATCCTCTGAAGGCTGCCTAAGAATGACATAAGGGAGAAACCATGTTTCATAAATTTGCTCCATACAATGTCTTTTTTTTTTTTTTTTTTTTTTGTCAAATCTTAAACACAGTTCTTCATTTATGTAATAAACTCACCTTCTACTAAACCTAGCTTCCGCAGGTTGCTTATGCGCTGCTGAAGCTGCCTTTCTGCAACACTATAAAGTTCTGGACATTTATCCAGCATTTTCAACACACTGGAGGGACTGAGCCCCAAAACGAACAGAACTGTGAGAGTTGACAAGGTCTGTTTGGCAGCGCTTCCCTGTCTGACCCGGGACGCTGTTTCAATGATTTGGTCTGCCTGGGAATCTGTAAATCCCATATCAATCAAAGAGAGCAGAGATAACTCGCTGACCGGTTGCTTGGAAAGAGGTGCAAGTTCAGAGCTGTGCTGCGATGTCACCTGGTCGATGGAAGAATAATAAAGTCTGCAATCGACGCAAAGAGACGGCTGGAGGAGTCTCCTAAGCTGGAGAGCGCTGAATACTGAAGAGGACGATGCTTTTCTCACAGTCCACCGGAAAATCTGTGGAAAGAAGTTATCCTTTCACACATGACTGTAGTTTTCTCTAAATTAAACAGATGTAATGTGAATGATCTTCATATGGCTATGATTAGCTTCAGTTAGCAGACACAGGGGCTGATTAAAGGTCTGGGAAGCTAGATGGCATTTTATACCTCTTACATTTTTTATTTAAATCAAGCGGCCTGCTGTTGCAACACTGAAATTTTTAAAACTGTTAAATGTTTAGAATAATTTACCTGATACATAGCAGGGGTACCCATGCTTGTCCGTTTCCAATTATGTTCCGTCTACAACAAAATCGTCCGAAGGTTCCGGTGTCTTTTGCACGAGATAGACGCCACTCTTGTTTTGCATTGTAGGCTTTTTAAGCAAATATTATACATTCATGGTTTTTTTTAAAAAAACCCCCAACTTTATTCCTTTTCCTTAACTTATATAAATGAGCAATATTAAAATGGTTTTCACATAAAATTGTGTTTATTTGTGCAACTTATGAAAACACAGACAATTGTTAAGCGCCTTGACCTCTCATTTTGAATAAAATTAACAAGCAAAACAATCCACAATTCAAGACCCCCCTAAACAAAACTCACTTGGTCAGACCAACTTCAGTAGTTATAATCAGATAAGAAAAAGCACCACACAGTTTAGTCAACAGTTCCAATCGTTTATTCACAGTAATTAAAACAAAATGTTTTTAATCACACACTGGTCTGTACTTGTTGACGTAACTCTTTCCCAATGGTTAGCTTTTTGTATGCAAGAACAATTTTGAATATCTGCAGTTGTCAAATAGACAAATCAACTGTTATATTTACTAACTTGGTCAGAAAAAACATTTCATTTGAAGCCAGTAAACACACTGGAATCAAGGTTTTCTGGCGAGAAATACAAGTAGAACTACACTAAGAATGTTTTTTTTAATAAGAAGCAAAAGCACTGTGTAGCCTTATTCAAAATACATTTTCACAGTCAACCCAAGGGGAACGTGTTTTGGTAGGATATTTATTAGTATATAAAAATAAATTTATATATATAAAATATTGTAAATATACTTACACTAAACTGAATAAAAATCTAAAAATATTTTCAAGATTAAAATTAAGAACAAAAAGGTTCTTAAAAAGAGGCCCTTCAACTTAAAAACTTTGGTCAGTTAAGTTTTCAAAGAATAAATAAAAAGCAATAAATGACAAATCAAATTGCAAAAAAAAAAAAAAAAAAAAGTCTCATTTGTTGACATTACATTTCTCAGAAATCTGTCAGGAGGCACACTGTCATGTTGTCTTACAGAGATGTTATTTAGGCATCAGATTTCTATTGTACTGACTAAAAAAAGCTTCCCTTTCACTAGTCTGCTATTTATTATCATTACAAGGCTGAAGACAAACGGCAGTGTGGACAGTTGGGATTCCTATTAAACTGTGCAAATTTAGTGTCTAATCTTCACAAAGGTACTTCTGAAGTTCATTTTCCAAGGCCACCATTGACAACCTCTCCTCCTCTTCATCCCCCTCCTCAGATAGAGTCTCATCTCCATCATTTGGGAACAAGCTTGGTCTGATGTATGCCTCAGGACTTGGTTGCTGATGTCGTGGCAAGCCTATTGGACAATGAAAGGGTCCAAAATACATGTAAAGAATAGCCAACTTTGTCAGTCTAACTTTGGTGCTTGGGAGTACTCACATAAGCTCTCTGATGCAGGGACCACCTCAGCCCAGCTGTAATCTACAAGAGAAATGGACTGGCTAATCCAGGACTGCAACAGCAGGTGATCTAAAGTCATCCTTCTCTTGGGATCAGGGTGAAGAAGCCCGCGCAACACAGCATGCAGCTCTAAGAGTGCAACAGAAAATTTTCTTAAGTAGAATGCCAAGAAAACGCTGTATACTACAGTCAAAGTCTCAAAATTCTGGTGAGGAAAAGTATACCTGCAGACAAAGGGAAGGGGGGCTTTAGTTTTGCTTCCAGGATCTCACTCACATCACAGAAGGGATTCTCACTGAACAGCAGTGTGTAGAGCAAAACCCCCAGAGACCACATCTCCAGCTCTGGACCCTCATAGCTAGGGAGAAAGCCAAAACCATCAAAATAAGTCCCAGAAAAAAAGTCAAAACAATGTCTTTATGTAGCCTTTCTAAGGTTACAGTTACTATATTCTTAAATGTCATACTGCTTCTGTAGACAATTGTTTACTGTTATCAGGGACTGTTGTCAAATTTACTGGGTTATAACAGCTTATAAAGATACTCTTGTAATTGAGCTTGCATATTTCCATTTTTTGGGGGTCTAGCCATCCCTTAGTTATGCAGCTACAAGCTTAGACTGCTGAGGGACGTCACCGTGACACACTGGGCACTTTCTTTTCATCTCTCTGCTCCTTATGTCTCATGTATATACATAAGACAGTATTTGGCATTATTAATGTATTTCTCCTCTTTCGGATGCCTGCCCTCCATGAGCTGGGCTCTGTTGGAGGATTTTTTTCTTCTTCCTGTTAAAGTTTTTTTTCCCCCTCTCTACTGCCACCTACTGCATGCTCACGTTGGGGGCCTGATTCAAACTCAATATTCGATGCAATCTGTTGGTTTTGTGTAACTAGGCTATTTTTATGAATTGGCTCAAATTGAGGTGTCTGTAAAGTGCACTGAGATGATATTGTTGTGAAGTGGCCCTATACAAATAAAGATGAATGGAATTGAATTAGCATCCGTTTTAAGAATAACTTCTGGCTTTAAGAAGGATAAAGGGGTAGACAGTCAATGAGGAAAAAGATTATAAAAGAAGTTTAAGTTTGTTGGCGTTTAGTAT
Organism: Telmatherina bonti; assembly: GCF_933228915.1. Taxonomy (NCBI): domain Eukaryota; kingdom Metazoa; phylum Chordata; class Actinopteri; order Atheriniformes; family Telmatherinidae; genus Telmatherina; species Telmatherina bonti. The sequence continues at coordinate 24,369,196 of NC_136625.1, read as the reverse complement.
ATTTCGGTACAACTATTCCATTTTAGGCATTTACATAGTGAAGACACATTTCAATGAGTCGTACTACCAAAATTTGATAAATGACTGTTATTAAGCCCTCTAGTGTGTTTGAGCTCAAACTAGAAAGCACTCAGAGAAAGCAGATAGAATTTAGCAAGAAACCCAGATGAAGACAATCTATTCAGTATCTTTGCCAATATTTCATCAAAACTAATGAGGACTTTTCACACTGTCAACAGTCGGACAGCTCTGTGTGCACATTCTTTATAGACCATCTGAGGGCATGAATGATTCAAACAAAGTACTTGACCAACTAATCAAATTGTTTTAAATATCTTTAAAATACACTCAGAGCTACACAGGTAAAACATTTTTTGTTTTACCAATGTTTTAACAAGAAAACCCTGACAAAATGATATATCACACTAAGTGGACATTTCTGAATTAACAAGGACAAAACATTTGCATAAATAACTTTTTTTCTTTTATCAAAATTATTTTGACAATGAGGTTAAGATAGCTCAGTTTTAACCTAAAATGCCCATAAAATTATAAAGAAGAATCATCTTCTTATTCACCGCTATTAAATACTCACGGATTTCCCTGAAGCACCTCTGGGGAGCAGTACTCCAGCGTGCCACAGAAATTGTAGAAGAGTTTCCCGGGAGCCAATATCGCAGCCGAACCAAAATCAATCAGTCGAATGTGAAAACACTTGTCAATGATGATGTTCTCATCTTTTATGTCCCTGTGAATGATGTTCTTGGTCCTCAGATAAAATACAGCTGCCACAATCTACAAAAACACATCAAGTTGAACAAGGAAAAAGAATACCGCGCTCATATACTCCCAGTCAAAAGTTTGGACACACTTTCCCATTAAAACCAATGAGAAAGTGTGTCCAAACTTTTGATTGGTAGTGTCTTACAGAACCCATTCTGTGGTCATCTGTATGTTATAAGGCCATACGCATACCTGCCTAAAGATGTAACTGGCCAGGGGTTCATCCAGGCGTGGCTGCATGTCTATGAATTCAAAAAGGTCCAGCCCATCTCCATGTTTCTCCATCACCATCTGGAAAAAACTTCCATTCTCAAACACCTCCAACACCTAGTGGTACACACACACACACACACACACACACACACACACACACACACACACACACACACACACACAGACACACACACAAATATACATGCTGAAGGGCATTATCAAAAAATGACTCTGAAACTCGACCTAAATGTTGTGAAGCAATAATTTAATTACCTTGACAATGTTATGGTGATGCACTCGTGTCAATATAGCAATCTCCTGGCTCACTCTTCCTAACATGGGGTCATCTATCCAGCATTCTCTTGCTATCCTGGCCTTGCTGATGAACTTCACAATCACCTGCAAATTTTCAGTTTGGAGAATGAGCCATGTTACAATAATCTTGCCCCTTTTAAAAAAAATCTCTTTTTATTTATTTATTTTTTTTAAGGTTTAATAAGAAACTACACCTATAAAGCATACTTCAGCATGTATAATTTTTCTTACTTCTTGTCCATCACAGCGTCTTATTGCCTTCCAGACAAAACCAAAAGCTCCTTTTCCCACAGCTTTCAATGGCTGGTACTCTTCTCTAAACTGACCGTCGCATGCTCGAGACTGATCAAGGTCCACGGTGGAGTGCAATACTTCCCCTTGGCTGGCCTCACCAATTTTCTGAATAAAAAAAAAAATCTGATGAAATCAAGACAGCCACTTTAATGTTCAAATAAAAAATTATAATTGCACCGTATTGACTTGGAGATCTTAACTGACCTCCCCGAGACTGACTCCTGATTGGTTATTTAGTGACTGATCTGTTTGCAACAACGTCCCATGTTTGCCAGACCGACTCATCCACACACAGAACATGAAGCTTCCATCGGGGAGTTTAGTCCTGCAGACATCACACTGGACATCTACAGATAGAAAAGACAAAACAAAATGCCACATTTGATTCTTGATGTCATGTTTATGATTTTTATTCTAAAAATGAGACCAGTAGTTAAGTCCAATACCAACCTACTCTTGTGCCATCTCTGTGGTATCCACTTCCGTCAAATTGTCCTTCCAGAATCAGTGGAGTGGATGAGGACAGGATGTGTCCATTCATCTTCTGCTTCTTAGGTGTTGATGTAGCTGGTGCGTCTGTCAGTGACTGAACCCCAGTGTTGATTTGGTGGCAGCACTCTTGGCTCTTTTCCTTATGAATTGTAGAGAGAGCTGCCCACTGATCTTGCTCACGGTGGTCCTTTTCTACCTCTTCAGTGGAGTTGTTCTTGGTCTTCACGGCAGTGTAGGCAGTTTCAGCAGACTTTGCTTCCTGGTCTGATGTCACCACACATGGCGAAGGAGTTCGCAGGAGCTCAGCTGTATCGCAGGATAACTGGGAGGACTGGTTCTCATCATTGAGCCCTCTAATGCTGAGCATCTCCATACTACCACTCAGATTGAGATCAGCTAAGGCACGAGTAACGATATCTCCATTGCTATCAATGTCCAGGAAGTCGCTGGGTGAGTCCACGATGTGTGCTGAAGGAGAACCCTCCATTTGAGCAGGATCAGGACCACCATGGCCAGCAAACCTCTCACAGAAGCCAGAGGAAGACCTAGAAGTTAGGGTTAAATGAACAAGTAACAAATCTGTTTAGAATAACACATCCAGGTGATACACTATTGCCAAAAAAAGCCCTTTTATTTATTTAGAGAGGGAACATTTTTATGGTGTGCATGAGCAGCCAGTGACAGAGATTTCATCAAGGATTAGGTTATTTTATCTTGCTTTTTAGTGGCTTTTTTGTGCTGCAGTGTAACTACTTAACATACAAACCATCTCCCCTTACCTGCTCTCCACTGAAATAACTTCAAAACTTGAGTTTTGGTGGACAAAGGCACATGTGTGATGGGTTTTGTGTTCATCAGGACAGACGCTACCTCCTGTGGCACCAGTATGTCCAGCAGGAGTATCTAAATAGTGGGAAAAAAAATGCAAAGTTGAAATATTTAGATTACCACTAAATATTTAGACATTCATTTTAAACTTTAACAAAATTCTATTCTTTGTGTTGAGAAATTTTAAACTTCTGTAAAGAAAAATAATTCTAACATACCAGGAATGATGTTGATTGCAGGTAGGTTATTTTTCTGAACCCCGTCGTTCAGCTGCTCTTCTCTGTTATGAAGTGACGATCCAGCTGGAACCAAACAACATGCACCTTCATCTAGAGGTTCCACCCAGGCAAATGTTTTGAGGAGGGCCTCGGTAGTATCTGCGCTATCCAGCTGGCTACTGCAGGGGGCTACTTGGGCTGCTTCCTCCATCAGCTCTGTAGTATCATTGGCCCTGATTAAAAGAGAGGATGTTTTATAAAAGATTTCTTTTACAGGATGAAACACTGAGTAAGACATTACTTTTTATTCATCTCTTTGTGATCACTTTAGGTGAATTTACAGTTTTCACTGAGTGTGCTTCAGCTGATACACCTCTAAGCTGATAAGGTGAGTAGTCAGGGGCAAAAATGTGTCGCGTGTGTAATTGTAAGTTGGCATAGTGAATATTAAGTTTGACAATGGAGCCACTTTGTGTTCAGATGTACAGCAAAGCACTTGCATGCAGTCTAATCCTATTAGTTGTCTTTATGCGGCTAAATAAGTTTGAGTATTTTAGAGTAAACAGATTTTGTTGAGTACCTATAATTTATCTACACAATTTTTTAGCATACAGATGTAGGATTTGACTATGGTGAGATATTGTGAGTTTGTTTCACTCTGGGAACATAAGCAAAGAGTAGCTTATATTACCAAGGAACAGCAAACTCATAGCATAGAGACTTCAGCTGGATGGTTTGCCATCTGCTGAAAGGGAGGTGATTCAGAGGAACATCAACACAACCAAGAAGATCATCAGCTTCCATCTTTATCTCTAGAAGATATGCACAAGTCCCACCACCTTAAAAGAGCCCATAAAATACATAAAGATGTAGCTTATAATGGGCACTTTGTTAGAACTGCTGGTTTCACGCTTACAGTTTATATGCAGTATGTTGTGTTTTTTTTTTTTTTTTTGCAAAGTTTGAGCTTTTTTTTTTTTATAAATGTGTTATCCTGCACTGAAAGGTTTGGCTTTCCATTTGGCTGTGCTATGTACAATAACAATAATCTATTTTATTTTATACATAATTAACAATAAGCTCACATTTTCCAACAAGCACATAGTACCTGCTAACTTACATAAGTACACGTGTTGAGGTAACTGCAGGAGGCGAGAGGGTAGACGGAGCACTGCCCTGCTTCTCCAGCCTAGTGCCAGTTCCAGTGAAGATTTTTCCTCTTGCTACTGAGGTCTTTCCCAGGACAGCCTGTTGTACCATCGCCATGTCTCCAGCCAGCAAAGAAGAAGGGTCTGAAATTAAGAGGACAAGAAAAATAATTTAACAATACACATTCAACTCAATAATCCTGTATAATATGATAAAACACAAACATACATGTGGAGAAAGATGGGACAAAGTCGCAGCAGTGCCACAACAGGAAGTCATTTTAAAATCAGAAATCCAAAAATCCCCGGACATATATGATGAATCATACTTTTCTATATTAGTGATATTGATTCAATTGTTTACATACAGATTGAAATACTCACCAGATTTCCCTGATATTTTGCATGAGACTGGACTACTACCAGTTCGTGCATGAGAATCCAGGAGGGGGCTGACCCTTCTGTCCGAGTCAGACATCCATTCATAGAAACCAGGCATCAGGAAAGTGACACTCTGTGACAAAAAAGCAGTTATAGAATTTAGATACGACATGGTCCTCACTCTAAGCAGCCTTGTTCAGCTGATTGTGCTGGCAAACCTGTCCCAACAGCTCATCCTTGGTGTAACCAAACAGACTGAGAGCCAGATGGTTATGAATGCTGAATATTGAACCATCGGGACGTAGGAGGAGAAGGCTGCTCATAGGAGCAAAAACCCAGACTGTTCCAGAGTATTCCAGAGAGGGGCTGGGGGAGACATTGATGCTATCCATTTTGATTTCTGTGAAAACCAGAAGAGAAATTCAACATGGGGATTATAATGTTATGTAGTGTTTTCAAGGGTCTCTGCTTTCAAATAAGTGTAGCTGTCCCAAAGGCCTGCTTCAAAATCTGATCAAATATTGAATTTCTATGTGCAAAAAAATGTCATGGTTGTACTACAAATAATCACAGTCAATCTACACTGCCCACCCCCCACCAAAAAAAAAAAAAAAAAAAAAAATGGATTCAACTGAGGAATTAGGTATGAACCTCCTATTGGATAATGGCTGCACGGGCAATTGACTTTCCAACTGATGCAATGAATAGCTTCTCATTTCTTAAAACAACCATGTAGAAAGACACATCCCATGGATGTGGAAATTAAATTATTTGGTTTAAGAAGAGTCAAATCATTGACATGCATCAACCAGAGAAGACATCTAAGGAGATGGTAAAAACAGCTAAAATTGGGTTAAGAACTGTCCATTATCATTAAAGCTGGAACTCAAGGGAGTGGAAATGAACAGCTGTGCAAAGAAAAGAAGACCACAAATCAGTAAGGCTAACTGGGGGAAAAGGCTTCAATTTGGCAGAAAGCATAAAGACTGGACTCTGGGTCAATGGAAGAGGATTGTGTGGCTTGATCAGTCCAGATTTACCCTGTTTCAGAGTGACGGGTGAATCAGAGTAGAAAAGAGGCAGATAAAGTAATGCAGCCATCATCCCTGGTGCCTCCTATAAAACTCAATAGAGGAAGTTTATGATCAGGGGTTGCTGAAGTTCATCAGGTCTAGGTTCAGCAACATTATGTCCCAAAGAATAAGGTCAGGTGACTACCTGAATATACAAAATAACAAAGTAATAATGAAATAATGAAATTATCAAATTAACTAAATGTTTTCTTCCCTTATGGCTCATAGAGCATGAAACCTAATTTTTACACATGCACTGGCCACCATAGAGTTCAGACAAAGCCCCGATTGAGAATCTTTGGGGTGTGCTGGAGAAGGTGGAAAGGAGAATCTTCTGACATTGCACAAGTTTATCAAAACAATACCACAGGGAATGTACGCTGTAACCAAAGCTGAAGGTGGTCCAAGAAAATATTAGTGTGCACCTTTTTTGGCAAAAACACTTCTATTGGCCAGGAAGTGTGGCGCATAGCAGGCAAACCTTCAATTTTTCAACCCCATTCTCTGAACTGAGGATACCATAAATCTCTAAAATTTATGAGTAAGCATACGCATCACTTTTTAAACAATTCTATTAATTTCACTGATTTTAATTGTATTTTTTGAGTTTTAGCCTGTGAACATGCTCAATATCAAGTTGTTTAGTGAGTTTTACAGCGCCGCAAAGAGAAACATGTACCAGCTATGTCTAAATAATATTGTGTATGTGTGTATATATATATATATATATATATATATATATATATATATATATATATATATATATAACCCACCTGATGATTGAGGTCGATCAAAGTGATCACGTAGTGAAACCCCTGTCTTGCTGAAAGACGACATCACAGAAAGTGTTGGCTGCTTGTGCTCTCTATTACAAATATCAAGACCATCCATTATGGTGTCACCACAGTTATTGTGGTGGTGTTGGGTTTTTCCACAAAGTGCTGCACCCTGAAGTTTCATACAGAGTGGGACTGATGCACCCCCTTTGCTCTTCCCACATACTCTCTGAATCTTCAGCATCTGAAATTTGGAAGAAAAAAAGTCAGAGATGACAGACCTTAAAATATTGAATATGTGCTAACAGTCAAGGTAAAGAACAGGGCTTGTCCTTAGCTGTGCAGAAAAGTTCCAGCTGCAAAGTGCACTTACTTTGGGCACCGCATGACTGAAAGGGATTTGTAAGGAAGGGATTAACTTCTTAACAGAAACTCCTTTTAAATCCTCATGATGGTGGTACCCATGAAGATGAGCAAATGCCTGGTCACAGGTTAGTATTTGCCCCTAGAAATTAAATAAAAATATTAAATATGCAATATTAACTCGAAAAAAAGATCAAGCACACGAGGATCACACTGCTAAATCTTTATGTACTTACATCTAGTGAAAAGGACAAAAAAGCTGATACCCTCTCTACACATTCCAACAAAATAAGCCACAGGTCTTCATTTGGTGACTGTCTGTGGGTACACACTGATACTGGAACCTCTCCTGATAATGTCACAGCATCCACCTACATAAGAAGAACCTATAAATACACAACCCTACAAAAACAAATCCTTGCAGCAAAAGTTAAAGTAAAGGTAAAAACAGAATAACAAATTCCATGTATAGGGTATTTCATACCACTTTTCCAGACACAGCAGCAACAGATCCATCTCCAACAAGAAAATCTTCTTCCATTGCCTGTTCAAGGACCTGACTGGTTTTCTTTAATACAGAAGACAGCTTCTTTCCAATCAGTTCCTTAGTGGAGCACTCAAAGAGTTTGCTTGCCTGCTCATTTGCTGACAAAATCTGACAAAACAAAAAAAAACCCAAGACAAAACCAGTTTACAGCTGACAACAGTACAGTTCAACCAGCACTTTTAAACAATCACTGCTCACTGCAAATGGACACAACAAAAGCACAGACAGTACCTCTCTGGTTTTATGGGAGACAGTAAGAATGACTTTGTTTGGGCTGAGGGCAGATGGATATCCTGACACAGCAAAATCTTCAGAGATAAGGACACCGAAAAGACTCTCCTCCGTTTCTGACTGGGTTGATGGGAGTGGCAGGGAGTCAGCAGAAACTTGAGAGCCGGGTAGTAAACTGAAGTTTCGGGCTGCAATGGAGATGCAAACATCTGAGTCATTTAAGCATAAATGGGAGATTTATAAAAGTGAATTCTCCCACTCTTATAAGTAGCACAGCAACAATTACACAACATTGAACTTATCTAATGCAAGGATATTTCTTCACATAACCAGTTCTGGCAAATAAGCATGTCCAAACTTATTTATCTATTTTAGATAAGACATATTAAGGACATAGGCACTAGTGTTGTTAAGGACATTTAAAAAAAAAAAAAAAATTATTATTAATGATCTGGAGTAGTCTTTAACTGGTTTATTTTATTTTATACATACTCATTCATTCATTCATTCATTCATTTTTCTGAACCGATTAATCCAATTCAGGGTCGCGGGGAAGCTGGAGCTTATCCCAGCTGGCTTTGGGCGACAGGCAGGGTACACCCTGGACAGCTCGCCAGTCTATCGCAGGGCCACACAGAGACAAACAACCACTCACACTCACTCCTATGGGCAATTTAGAGTAACCAATTAACCTAACATGCATGTCTTTGGATTTTGTACATACAGTTAAACAAAATTAAAACAAGAATATTTATAATTTTACGCTTACCTGTAAAGAAACCAGGACAATTACAAGGTAACAGGCTTTTCTTGTATGTCGGCCTCTGGCTGCATGGATATGATTTATTAAGGTCAAAGTCATCTTCCAAGGAATCGGAGGAGAGGTCTGGCAAAATACAAAAAGTCCGTCCTTTGTCTCTGAGGCTTTGGTTTGCAGAAATTCGAGCCTCGGTCGATAGTGACATTGTGCTTTACCACCTGGCACTGATGCTTCACTGAGCTAAACATAGACGAAAAAATGCAAGGACTTAGAAAGAAATGCTTAAATATGACGGGACAAATGAGAAATGTCTACAAACAGAAAATGTTTTATTGATTACATTCGAGTAGCTCAATTAGTTGCGCTTAGTTAAAGAAACACTCACCTCAAACTTCTAGTAATCCTTATTTCTTAAACGATAGGACAGATTCAGACAACAGGAAGAAAGGTAGGGCAGTCTCAGTTGACGATAGTTGACAAGGTAACAAAGTGACGCTACCTCCCCTGTCTGAATAGCTTACAACATGCTAACTAGCTAATGCTACTACCCCGTTCGTTTTGGAACTAAAATGACAAAGTTTAATCGATAAAGCTGCAGTGACCTTATACAGACCAGGTTACTGTGACGTTAACGCATCCTCACAATCTGAACTAGTTAGTTTTGCATCAGTCTCTGAAGGAAACTTTATTATATTATAACTTATTTTAATCCAGCATTGACATTTCGTAAACCGCGGGCTTCACGGGCCAACCAAGCAGACGTTTGGTGAGGATTTTTTTCAACCAATGACATTTTACGTTCAGGAACAGAGCAGCTCATTGGATAATTAACCGGAAACATTCGTTTTTTTGTTTCCATGGAAACATTGTATCTCTTGTATTTAAGGAGATCATAATTGTAAATCAAGCGTGTGTGTATACACACACACACACACACACACACACACACACACACACACACACACACACATATATATATATATATATATATATATATATATATATATATATATATATATATATATATATATATATATATCCTAAAGAAGATAAAAGACAAAATCTTACTTATTTACAGAAAATAATTCTGTATAAAACATGTCACATTAGAACTATAAGCTTTTTATTTTGATGTACAAATTGGATGAACAACATTATACATGTCTGAACAAACAGAACATTACAAAATTAATGCAATTACATAAAACTGCCATCTGGGAGAAGTTGGGTGAATATTTTGCACATTCCAGGTGCAACTACTGCAGGCATCCATATGGTGTTCTCTTTTTCTGAGTCTCTTCATTAACCACATGACTTTGTTTGTTCTTCACAAGCTCCACAAAGGATGATCATCATACCAACTTCAATGAGACAAATGCTGTATACCGACAACACAGACTGAAATGAAATGAACCATATTGTATCTCTACTGACAAAAGGTCTGGCAAAGTACAAACTAAAATGACTTGAAGGGCACAGCAGGAAAATACAGTGCTTTTGCATAAGTGAAAAAGAAAACAATAGACACAACATGAGTAGACAGAAATCTTACTGCGACATAGCTGCTTTTTCAAATAAATGCCAAAGAGAGGCATTTTATATTATGTATATATATATATATATATATATATATATATATATATATATATATATATATATATATATATATATATATATATATATATATATATTAGCAAAAAATTGTGAACAGCATTTTAATCATCCAGTACTGAAACAATTCATCAAGCTAAAAGGCAAAGTCCCTTTGCTGGAAACGCTGAAACAGTCTGTTGAGGTCAGGCCCAGATTTAAAATCACAATTTTTTTTTTAAGACACTACAAACATCACATCATAAACACACTTTTTAACAGTATGGTACATTTTGATGCAGGTCATCTTCTACTCACCATGTTATCATTAGCCGAATGAGATTCTTGGACATAATAAGTTCATCTAAAGTTTTCTAACCGTGCAATAACAGCCACATTCAAACACATAATTTGAAAGAGGGACAATATCTCATTTTGTTATAATTTTCTTAAGTAAACTTGTGTTTCAGCACCTTCTGCACAGTTTGCCAAGATGAAAGAGGGTTTTACCCAACATATGGTCTCAGTGGATTCCCCAAATTTGGCAAAGTTCAGTAACTGGCTGCTCTAGCTGTGGCATGCATACTTTGTCATCAGGCAGCTCACTTTAGGTTAATGAAATGAAAGAGCCAAGCAGAAAACATTACACAGTCACACACATACACACAGTCATACACTCGCAAGCAATCCTGGGCACATGCTTCTGGTACCATGGCTGTGAAAAGTGAGCTTTGATAAATTTTTAAAGCACAGTTCACTAAGAGGACACTCATCCTAATGGTGGTAGTCTCTTTTACTGTGTGGACGGTTTCCCAGTATATGATCCACTTCTGAGGCAATACCTGCTGTAATCTTTGGAATTACCTGAAATACAGAAAAACGGAAAGAAAGAGCACACCATCATGTGGTTAACAAACTGTAGAACTTAAAAAAAAAAAAAAAAAGTAACCATATTGTATAATAAAAAATTGAAAATGTACTTGGATGGCTCCCAGGTTTTCTGTTAGTTGGCTTGGATTGGAGGACCCCAGGAGAACTGAGCTCACTCCTTCATTTCTTAAGCACCAGGCTAAAGATGAATGGTAGCAGAAAATTAGTCTTTCATGGATATTGGAATAATAACTAAACTATCAAAACAGAAAAACAAGAATTGCTTAAAAGCATTTCTCGACGTGGAAAATTAAGTCAATATCCACTTTGTTAAGTGTTCTTTACCGATGGCTAGCTGTGGCAAAGTACACTCCAATTTCTCTGCAATTTGAGTCAGTTCTTTTAGTTTGGCTTGCTGCTTTCTCCCATTCTCACTCATTATCTTGTCCCTCAACCACTGGTATGGCTAGAAGACCAATCCAAGAAAGAACATCATGAGTACATTTTACAACTGAACAAAAATCCCTAGAACATGTTGTTTAAATTTTATTTTAGCTTTATATAAACTCAGATATAAAAGCCAAAAGAGATAGCCAAATGAAATGCAACTACTACCTTCATCGCAGCCCTGGAGGATTCTGGGATGCCCTTTTCATACTTTCCTGTGATGATTCCACAGGCCAGTGGGGACCAAGACACTACACCCACACCTGTGAGAGCACAATAAGCAAAAGAAGAAGAACACCTACAATATTTTTGAGGGAAGAAACTTGACTATATAAGCATGAGAAACAGCAATAGTTTCATTTGGAACTATGAGAAATACCTGACTTACCTATTTTATGATAGAGCTCCGGAAGCTGAGTTTCCACTTTCTCCCTCTGGAATAAATGATACTCAGCCTGCTCACACACTGGTGGAATAAGATTAAACTGTCTGGCCACAGAATATGCTTCCTAATTAAATAGAAAAAGAGAATAAAAGGAAAAGTGAAACATGTATATGAGATAAGGAAACAAGTACATATAGACCTTTATATTTAATAACTTTTGTTAATCCCTTCTCAGTGCTGCAAATGTTATTTCTCAGTGGCGATAGCTTCTGCATAGATAAAATGTATTTCATAATAAACTGTTATATCACTGAACTTAATTTCACCGCATTGTTAATACATTTTGTGTGGAAGACAAAAAAGGATTAATTGATGTTCATCAAATGAAAATAAAAGGAATAACTATATGCTTAATTGTAACTGATGTCTCTAAGACTACAATAACAAAAAGCAAATTTGTTTTAGTTTCTTTTCATGATGTTCACAAAAGAAGAAAAACAACACATGACATGATATCAGGATTAACAAATAGAAATAAATGCCAACATATTGGCTGTACCTCACGATCCCTGTCATTAGACAAAAAAAAAGAAAAAGAAAAAAAATCCTTACCATGATCTCCATGGCAGACCACCGGGATGTTCCCCAGTACATAGCCATCCCTTGGTTGATTACATGAGTCATTGCCCTCACTATCTCTGCAAAAACAAAATATTTAGGAGCACGTTGTCAGTAGCTGAGCTACATTACGCCACAATTTCAACTTGAAAAAAACAAATAAAAAATTATATTGAACTTGATTTGCATAATTATAACTTTCTAATAATATTTTAGGGCAATTTTGGATTTTATTTTGAAGATGTGAATATTATTAAAAAGAGAACGTTTTAGAGAAGACTTAAAATTCATGTGTAACCCAATACTATGTGCTGAGGTCACAATGCTTAATGTTGTCAAATGCTGCAGGGTTGAAATGAAAAGACCCAGCCAGCCTTAGCAGAATGTTACTGGTGCGGTGCAATAAATAATAGCAAGTTTAAACTGAAGGAGCAGAAGTCAGCCACAGGGCCTTCAGTGGTTTGTGTATGGCTGCCAGAGGATGTAGAAGGGATATAATGTTTGGTGGAGTAGAGAAAAGTAAAAACTTTTGTAAACTACTTTATAAGAGGAATGCTTCATTAAATTTAATACAAAAAGACAAAAAAAAAACAAAACACAACAACAACAACAACAAAAAACAAGGGCATCTTTACAATTATGAAATGGCACACCAACTTCCCAGCTACCAGAGAAAGAAGAAGGATAAATCATATTAACTTAAATACATTAATGAAACATCTGCCACCTAAGGAAATGTTGTAAAATGTTCAGAAGAAATTGTGAAAATCAAGATAAGAAGATTCGAGACTGCAGCAGCGTGATTAAAAATGAGTGATTCCTTTTCATTAGTATTTCTCTCTTTGGACCAGAATGTAGCTCAGTATCTGTGTGTGGGTGAAGCAGGTGGGAGGGTAGTAAAATAACAGTGCATCTGCTCCAAATGGGAGCGAGGGAAGACATGATTTGGAGGTATGTAAAGACAAAAGAAAAAAAAAAAGAGAAAGTTAACTAAACAACAAAGAGGCAAACAAAGAATTTGCAAATACATGAACAATCCACCTCAGTGCTGAAGGACCACAATTTGATTAATTTCAACATTCACATCTCAGCATAAAGCTGCTCTCCACCAGGCAGACATGAGTCATCAGCTCCAACAACAAAAAGCCACACTGATCCTGGAATTCAGGTGAGATATCAAGCCATCATCATCAACACTAAAGCCATATACACATACAAAAAAAACATCCCAATGGGAGGAGGATGTGGGTGAAGTTGTAGGAAAAATTCACATGTGGTGTGTGAACAACAGTTTAAAAAAAAAAACTGCCTTTGCACATAGTAGCTTAGCGTTCAATTTAAGTGTAAAGATCAGCATGAATTGCACAACCAGCAGGCAATTAGATAATTGAGCAAAGGCTTGCAAAAGAATGAAAAAAAAAAAAAAAGATATATACAAAGAAAGTAAAATCCACCTGCTTGTTTTTTCAAAACTTACTCATTTGCATGCATATAACAGAGATTTACTTGGCTGTTAGCCAGTGTCTGTCTGTCCTTGAGCCATCTCACAGCAGCAGCATGACTAAGAGTCTGGAACATTTGGGCAACTTCTGTCAGCGGGTGCGACTTTGCTCCTTCTGTATGGTGCAGCAGAGAGGGTGTGAGGAAGTTGCCACACACTGACATCCATATTTGTTTGTCCAAGTGTCATGTTGGGTTAGTTATAAAATTACTATATTGTGAGGATCCCTTTGCCTTTCTCTGCCTTTTAATCTAGTCATTCTTATCTATTTTAATATTTATTTGACTGAATAAATTCCATCAAATTCATGTGATTCTGTCAAATACAATCTACACTCTGCAGGTTATGACATACCTACAGTATTAATATAATGAAATGATGTCATGTAGATTCTTTCCCTGGAGACACCTTCACATTGTATTAACTGTAGAGTATTTTATAGATGACACAGTTTGATGACATGTTTGCCTCTGGAATGTCAGCTTGGAGAAAACTTTTAAAGAACGTCATCTGTGTAAACGACAGATTCAACAGTAAAGTTTAGTGCAAGAAATGAGAGGAGACAGTCTAGCAAGTATGGAGGAAGATGTATATTTATGACAAATTGGGCCTCTCCCTACTGTTATGAAATATGAATAAAAAAAAATAAGAACAAGAGAACGTGTATTGAGGGGGGCTGGGAAAGAGGCAGAGAAGGATGAAGCTATGGGAAAGAAGCAGTGATGATAACAAAGTCAGACTCTGCTGCCATGACATCACTTTTATTGTCCTCAAGGGGACATGAGTTGTCTCACATAAAGTCTGAAGTACTTTAAGTCACAAAAACAAACACACAAAAAAAAAATGCAGATGCACATATTAGAGTTTCCTTTTTCATAACACTTGCAGTACTTTAATGCTTGCTTATGCATTTTAATGATGTTGTTAAACCAAAAAAAGTCCTATTTATGCATGTGTTGACATAGTTGTGGACCAATGCACTGTAGAGTCAGATAAATCTTCCTATGGGTCTTTTTGGGTCAAAGGCAGGCTTTGATTGGTCCTAACTATCCAACAGCCAATTCTCTCTGAAATTTTATTGTTATCGCAACTATCAAACATTCTTGCGGACAGTTGGTGCATAATTACATCATAATGATTACTTATTCAACAAGTATAAATAAAGATTTAAAGTTAGCAGCTGCTGACTATTTTTTAATAACAATTGCTGTGAACTTGTTGTCATCACAAACTGAGATCTGAAAGTTTGCTAAAAATGGTATTTTTCACTCCTTCCATTCTGTGTGAATTAAGGGTGTGCAAAGTTTATAAAAATGAACAACTTAAGTATCTAAATTTGAATGACAAATAATTTCTTCTTTCATTCCTGCAGACTCTTAATCAGTTTACAGTCAATCAAACAAGACTTTGAAATCCACTGTGAGTATTTAAGTTATGCTATCTGCAGGGTCAAATTACTAGATGGTTTTGTTGGAGAATACTGTGGGCTTCACCTGCCAGTTACCAGTACCACTGGTGACAGCAAAGCTCCTGGAACGATAAATATGACAGACTGGCCTCCCACAGTCTGCTGGCTCACAAGGGTAGAGGCAAAGGTGGCATCAGGGGAGAGAGGATGGAAAGTATTTTTGGGAGACCAGTGGGACACTATCACTTCAGTCAAATACCACTTGTAGATGGAGATTTGTGTGGAAAGTCAACAAGCAAGCCCAAGTGTCTGTGATTGTCACATCAAGAGAGAAGTAACTGAGGAAGAGTTTGGAAAGAAATAAGTGGTAGCTGTTTGGGAAAGGCTGCAATAAAGTGTTGAAGAAATCGAGCGCACAGCAGGGCTCATATCTAGTGAAACCGGCCCAAAAATACACCAGCCTCTCCCGGAGGGGCCAAATAATCCTGCTTCTGAAGAGCAGGGGGGGGCTGGGAGCGGGTACAGCTCAGAGACCCTGTGGAAGCAGCAATCCCGCTGAGACAGAAGAGAAGTAGAGGAAGAATACTAGACTGAAATAGAGGACAAGAAATGAGGCGAGATTGTCAGATTACCTAATGTGTGTGCGTCTTTGTGTCAGAGGAAATTATTCCCACTTGACCTTAAAGGCACCAGTCTGGCAAAAGAGGTAGTCTTATCAGTATTTCTCACCTTCTTGTGTTACAGAACAACATGTGTTGTCACCCCCAACCCTACACCTGTCCCATGAGGTCTGTCCAGGAATCACTTACCCTCCATGGGAGTATTGCTGTCTGTCCGGCTGGCAAACACCACATCCACATACTCGAGTTGCATCCTCTGGAGGGAGCCTTTTAAACCTGAAGAGAGAGGAAAGATTTTGTGAAAGTTTTGGCAGGAAAAGTCAAGTACAAACGAGGCGAAACGGGTTTGTTCATACAGCACTTCTTGCATTACTAGAATAGAAGAATAAATGTTATCATCCAGTATGATTATCTATTTTTTTAGTATCTATTTTGTTTTACACAATCATATAAGCTATTGGAACAATCTTCTGCAAATATTTTTGCCAAGTTAACAGGAACAGTCCGAACTTAAGAAAGAGATATTCAAAATGTCAGGGTTAAGTAAAAAAACAAACAAAACAAAACAAACAGACAGAAAAAAAAAACCAGGGGGAAATGTTCATTGTTCATTCTGGTATATCAAGCAACCTACAACTTCTTCTTTGTCAAACGCATCACAACATTAAAAGCCTTTTATTGCAAAACTTTTTCTAAACCACCATACACAAAATTTGGCTAAGTTTTGCTAAAAAAAAAATTTTTTTTTGAAGGAGTCATTACTCAAAACTGAGAACATTTTACAATAAAGGCCACATAATTGGCTTTGTTACTCACTAACTAATGAGGAACTAGGGACCAGTTAGTGAAAATATGCTTGGATATCTAATCAGGGACCGATGATCCACTAATGATTACTTAAACTTCACATTCAAGTGAAAGCAGATTGGCTCATGACTATTGAATGATTTTTTTAATAGTCAGTTAGTCATAACATGAGTGGAAACTTAATCAGGGACTATAAAGTCATTAATGACTAAATAGCTAATGATTAATTAATCACTCCTCAGTCACAATATTTTTCCTCTTTTGTGGTGAATGGTCCAGATTAACCATCTGAACAACGCTACCAAACCTATAACAACACCTTTTGACTGTTTACTTAAAGATTCATCCTGATCAAGAGTAGTTCCGCTGCCCTGGAATGAAAGCTCAAAATGGGATCTTAATGAGGAGCAAATCATTAACTAATCATTATCTTACTATCAATAAAGCTTTTAGAGGCCCCTAAAGTAAAGTGAAATTAGCTCATTAGCGGCTATAATATACTTTACATATAGATTCTGTTCTTCAGTCACTTGGCAGATGCTTTTATCAAAAGCAACTTACATGTGAAAGGTAATCAATTAACCATAGCAATAAACCTAACACGCATGTCTTATAAGTGGGAGGAAGCCAGAGTACCCAAATAAAGGCACATGACACCACGCTAACACAAACATTAAGACCCCCAGCAGCAACATTCATGAATAGGCCTAAATCCCGAGCATCGCCACCAAGGGCCTGGAGACTCATGTCTGTGTGGTGCCCCGTGCAGACCCCTTAAAGCCCACAAGGACCCACCACATGGGCCATTGGAGGTGGACCCATGAGGAAATCCAAAACTTAAAAAACCGCAGATCAGGAAGACAAAACAAAAGGACCAGATAAAGGGAAGCAGATCCAAATACCCCCTAATAACTGTGGCTTATCCATATCCATATCCATATCCATATCCATATCCATATACATATCCATATCCATATCCATATCCATATCCATATACATATCCATATCCATATCCATATCCATATCCATATCCATATCCATATCCATATACATATACATATACATATACATATACAATGGCTCTTTCCTGGAGTGTGCACAAAGGTCAGAATGAGGATTTGTAGGTCCTCCCCCAAATCTTCCACATTGTATTTCAAATATGGCAAAAATAAGTGAACAGCATAAAAAATGTAATGCTTTAATATGTCGTTTGTGTATAAAATAAAAATGTTTTGATTCCAGTACTGACCCCTGTGAATAAAAAAAAAACCCAGTTAATTTTTATTTATAAATTTGAATTAAAAAAAAAATTCAAACATTTTGGAAAACTGAGGCAGTAACACAACAGGCCTTTTTGCAGTTATGGGATGATTTTTGCAATTATCATTTCTTTTGGAAATTTACCATCTTAGAAGGACAGATTACAGATGTAAACAACTCCCTTAATAAGTTTACCATTGCAATCACTTGAGAATTTGCTTTTAGATTAATCTAAAACATTGCTGAGTTATTTTTCCTCCACCCCTGTGAGGTACATTGAGTTTAGATTTCTACTTATTAATGTCTCATTTCATTCATCGGTTGATGTAGGAGTAGTGTTTTTGTCTTTCATCTTTGGCCCAATACTCACTAAATAGTTATTGTAGTTGTTAACCACATTATTCATATCACATGTAATATCCAGGGAAAGCAGGGAAAACCCCCCAGTGACCTTCTTGCTATGAGGCCACAGTGCTAACCACCACACCACAATTCATGTTAGAAAGTGGAAATCCATCACAACACAGCTGATTTATGCAGGGCAGTGTCACCGTTTCATGACACATATTAATATCTCAATGGTAGAAATGTGCACTTTTCAAAGTGTAATCATACACTTCTGATTCTGACCCCTGATCACTGGCAGTTGAAAGCAATGTGAAAAAATAATAATCAAGTGGGAGTGTATGTATAAGATGTGAAAACAACGTATAACATGTACAGGAGAGACACTATATAAGTGGAACATTGCAGGGAAACAAAAAGTTATCCACCAGTCCTCCTTATTCCCTTTTAGGTGTTTTGTTGAGCAGCTGTGTGAGCGACATCATCACAACCCATCATGAAGTTCTGCATTGCAGTATGGAAATTAGCCAGGAAACTCGATACTGCATAACGTTTCACCCAAACTGTCACACATTTACACATTTATTTATGAGGTCACATTGTCTTTGCCCACATTCTGACAAGCCAGAACTGTTTTAGCAGCAGGAGGGGCCTAAATATTTTAGGAATGGCAGGATAGTTTTCAATTTATTGGGTTTTAGTATCAAATTCTTTGTTTTAGGGCTAGCAAAAGACAAAAGACATAATTTGTTAAGAGTATGATTTGATGAAATATTTGACCAAGAAGACATTTCAGATTGTTTTAGCAGGGGAAGCAAGAGTGTTTATAATCATGCAAATTACAGTGCTACTTTGTTATTATGTGTCAGTAGTCAAAGCTTTTCTTGGCCTGGTTTGTACCAATAGGCCATGTGGCTAATGTGGAAAAACTCTACTCAAATAATGGGTAAGCTCCGTGTGACTAGTTTAACGGCAACTATTGCTGAGATCTCCAAATCTGGTCCTTAAGGACTGGTGTCCTTTAGGTATTGGATGTTTCCCTGCTGAAACACACCTGATTCAAATTAAATGGATCTCTGCAACTTATCAAGTATTGCACAAGTCTGTTAATTACTCGTTCATTTCAGGACACCAGCCTTCCAGGACTGGATTTGGAGATCCACAGGTAACTGCACAAAATGCAAACTTTGGGATGAAATTGATCTATCAAAATGAAAAGTCCCAGTGCATACTAGTTATTGACAATCATAGAACTATTTGTTTTTATTTATCAACCTTTAAAAAAGATGTGAATCATCAGATTTTGAGCCACAGCCATTTTTAAAGTCTTTTGCACATCAGTCATCACATTTGGATAAAACGGAAAAGTTCAAAGAGTATTTAAAACTACTTTCAGGATATTCGTTCGGAAACTGAGCTCACATTCAGATAACAAAATCTGCTGCATGAGAGGGATATAAGCCTCACACCTGTGAAATCCCTCATCCTTGTTACATAAATAAATGCTATTGCTAGTTGGAGGGAGAATCAGACAATCAAAGCCAAGAGAAGAGAAGGATCAGGAAAAAGATCACATTTCTCTTTTAAACTAGTCAGCCTTCATTCACAAACACACACACACACACAGAAAACCAGATAAGAAATGAAAAGTACACAAGGGAGGCTGTCATGAAGGACAGCACAGTAATAGAGACATGGGAAAGTAAGTGTGAGTGTGTGTGTGGCAGATTAGTGCCAGAGGATTCTTCATCACCCACTAATCCCAGCTGAGAGTTATACGCTCCCTTCCACCGTTAGAACCACTTATACCTTCTTCTGTCATTTGCTCCCCCACAATTCCAGAAACACCCCTTACATGGATCTTAATCTGAGCCTGCACCATTATCACAAGCAGTTTCGGCTGTCTCCTGGATTAGCTGGCGTTACAGGCTGAGAACGGCAAGTCTATTTTTGGAAGCGAGAAGGATGTTGAACAACACAACTACTTGGCTGGAATCTATGCTGAATGATGCATTTAAAAAAAAAAACAAACTACCTTTTGAAAGCATCCTTTATTGCTCAAGTTGTCAGGGAATTTGGGGAAAAGCTGAACGCATTTGAAGGGTATTGGAGAGGTCGACATTTTCTTTCACAGCCACCTTAGGGCTCACATAAGCTCATCTCATGGATCATTAAGTTATGACACCCTATGGTAGCCAATAACTGACAGTGAACTCATCAAACGATTCATTGACAGGCCTCTGGCATGGAGAATAGTGTCAGCAGATGTTTCACTCAGCCAGCGCATTAGGCTGTCATGACAAATGCCACACCAAGAGTGACAGGAACATTACACCTTTCTCTCAGAAATCCTATCATTTACATTCCAGCTGTGTTTAACTAATTGATTGTAAAACTCTTCTGTCCCCTCTGGGTCTCCAACTCTCTGCAACCTTCTGTCTCACAGTCCCCGTCCTTCTTTTGGAACAATTTGTTGGTGAATCCCTTTCCTGTTTGCGGGGGAAAGTTGCAGAGGCTGGCGTGAATGCTAATAATGTGGGAGAGAGCTGAGTCACTGCAGGAGGTGCATTGCGCTGTGGAGTGACCAGTTGTTGGAGAAAAAAGGGGTGAGAAAGTTTTGCTGCAATAAGCTTGACAAAGGCCATTATTTCTTTTAAAGAAGCTAATAGAAGGAAGCAGACAATGCAACTGATACAAGCACTCTCAAGGTGTAGGAGTTTATCACAATCACTTCTTAATGGTACTACAAGCCAACAGACAAGACATATCATATTACCGTTACATTACCATCAAAGAAATGAGAAGAGAAGTTGACATTAACAAAGATGGAGGAAAAGAGATAAGAGTTATAGTGAGATTATAAGATTGCAGAGCTCAGAGCACAAGGGATCCATATGTTACCTTCAATTATGTGTTTTCTGTTAAGGCCTCTTTCTGTCTCTGCCCTGCAATGACATAAAAAAAAAGCATTTCAAGGCTGTCAAGAGTGAAACAAACACATGCATCTGATAAATAGGTTTCATGACCTGAAGCAGACCTGTAAACAGAATCCTGGACAAAATATCACTTGGTAAACACTAAAAGAAGAGCACTCATTCACTGCTGGGTAATGAGCCTGCAGCTGTTGAACAAACCATGCAGGGTACACGAGCAGTGGACAAATTCAACGCTTATTATAACAGCTAATAGTGGGAACAAGTGATTTGTGAAGTGGCTTTCAAGTAAACATAGCTTGTTGGAAAGAAATGACAGAAAACAACTGCACTGCTTTTCACTTATTTTAATATCAGGTTGTTGTGAGGTACATGTTTGATATGTGGAAAAAGCTCCTACCTAAAGCCAGTTGTTGCAATAAGAGTCAGAACTGGAACATAACAGCTTATATTGATTCACGTAGGCACTATCTAATTATAGGAAGATGTTATTTCGGTCATTACCTTAATTTTCTAATTTTGTGTTTCTACTGATGTTTCCCAAGAAATGTACATCCTTTTAACTGTATATTATGTATATGTGTATATATATATATATATATATATATATATATATATATATATATATATATATATATATATATATATATATATATATATATCACCCTCAACTAACAACATTTTTACCTCTACTGATTCATTGAGAGATTGTGAGAGATATCTGGCTGTGTAGTGTTCAGTGTTTTTACTAATCTTGCCTGACAAGTAGCTCAAAGCCTGGAGACTATCCCAGAGTTGTTTTGCTAAAAACTGATGGTTTGTATTAAAATAATACTTGACAGTAGCCTCATCAATGTTTACTCAGTCACTTTAAGATTTTCCTGATCTCTGCATATTAATCTCATTCAACTTAGTTTACTTAATTTCTTTTTGCTGCTGCCTGCTCTTCATCTTGCTTTTCTCACCCTGTCTCCTTCCCTTTGCTGGAGCTCCAGCACTATCTTAATTTTAA
Source organism: Telmatherina bonti (assembly GCF_933228915.1). Classification (NCBI taxonomy): domain Eukaryota; kingdom Metazoa; phylum Chordata; class Actinopteri; order Atheriniformes; family Telmatherinidae; genus Telmatherina; species Telmatherina bonti. Next base: position 24,346,978 of record NC_136625.1, on the reverse strand, counting down.
TCTATTGCAAACAAAACCATTCTGTATCTCCATCTCATATTATCGGATCTAAATTTTTGTGCCAAAAGGAAATTGTTTTCTGGTAAAGAGGGAAAGACCTATGAAATATCCACACTATGCTGGAGTGACTAGATGTTTGACAAGTCTTTCAATCAATCTCTCAGCTCACTGAACTGGGGGTTAAGTAGTTGTTCTCTTAATTAATCTGGGCTGGAAAGAGAAAGGAAATATCTTGATGGTAGTATAAGAAGAATGAACCTCAAATAAATTTAAAAAATCCGCTCTTGGGCTGTAGTGTACTGTGCTATATTAGAGTGAAAGAAAACTAGAAGTAGTACTGGTGGATGCTCTACTTCCCTTAGTGAAGGCCTGAAGACTTTGAGAGCAAAAGGGATAGAAGTGACTAATGTAGACTGAACAGAGAGTACTTCAACCATGACAGTAGAAGCAGATATGACATTTGGCCAGAAGGCTGAGGATTGGTTGACAGCAAAGAAAAGAGAGTAAAACCATGGCTATGCTTACATTTTTTCTTTCATTTTGTGTTCTTGTTTTTTTTTAGTGTGTCCTCGCGACCTGTGTGCCTGTGGTTTTTCCAAAATGTATGTCTAATCCTATGTCACGCTCCCTGCAGCTGGAGGCAAAAGTTTTATCTCTAGCCAGTTGTTGGCCACATATCTTGAACATTTGAGGTGGAAAATCCACGTGCTGGACACACATAAAACCATACATGAGCACACATACTTACTTTCCTCCCCAGTAAAGCTTTGTGGTGATCACTAGGCTGGATCTCCTGGGGGAGAGTAGGACACACACAGACACATCAAAAAGGACAAAAAAAAAAAAAGAAGAAAAACTTAAAGTTGCTCTCAAAAGACATCTGTGAATAAACATTTCTGCATGTGACTGGGTGAGCTGATTGAGGAATCAAATTAGTACATAATAGGGAGTGTGTCCTTCAGTAATCCTCCATCCTGCAGTGAGAGGTGGCAGACAGGCTCTTTTCCCCAAACACAAGATTATCAAGTATGCGGGAGTCTTTTCTCTGAACTTTAACAAGATAGCTCCCTCACATCAAATCTTGCATGCTTGAATGATCAATAATTCAGACATTCAGAATTAGTGTAATGACAAGCAGAGTATTGGCCAAAGCATCTGAGAAGTGTGACACACCAATGCTCATATGTGCAGTGGGGGAGCATGCAGTCTGGGTAGTGTAAAAGTTGGGTACAAATTCTATAGAACTGAGGTTTTGTGTGTGACAGAACACATGCTTTACAGAGTCCGTTTTACTTAACATGCAGGCTTTTCTGGATAATGAATAGATTTCTCATATCAGTAAATCTGTGCTTATTTTCACCCTAACAATAGTAGGCCTACACCACCAATCATTTCATCTTGCAGAATGCTTGAAAACAGAAACACAGAAAAACATATCAAAGTGAGCACCTTCTTTAGGTAAAGGCACAATTTTAATTTATATTTATTTTTTTCAAAGGTAGCATCAAGACAGTCTAAATAGGCAGTTGAAGGGACAATTATGAAAACATATTAAAGAACACATTTAAGTTCATTTGGCCATGACAGCAGTCTTTTTCTATGAACAATAGTGCCACCTAATAAGTTCATGATAAAGGACCTTATTCACATGGTGGTTGTTTGACTTTCTTTAGCAACCTTAGCACATTGGATATGTTGTCATTGTTTTTCCTCCTAAAATTTACATGTAATTTTGTCAAATCCTATAGAAGGAATATCAAACTCCAGTCCTTGCTTTATTACAGCAAACTTAAGTTAGTGGATAATAGTGCATATTATTTTTTAAATCTGTTTTAGTTTTTTCCTATTAAGAATTTAGTTGATTTACATGTTATCAGATGTAAAAAAAAAAACTATTTAGAAAAAGCTAAACTTATCCCTATACCTTTTCCCATCCATGATAATTGCCATATTGTTTGGGAAAAAAACCCTTGAACCCACCTGCCTAATAGGTTTCCTTCAATTTACCTAAAAAGAGACTATCTGTTGTCATCACTAGGACATCAACACTTTTTGTTTAGTCAAAGTGACATATAATGGTGAAATGTAATGCAATGTGCAGTTGCTTTCTTGCCATACAATGTTTCATAATAAACATTGTCTTCTGAACAACTCACAAACCTCGTGAACAAGATGTATAAGTTACAGTATGTTGCCTCATCAACATCATTTTACTTGGTTTCACCCTGACATTTATGAGTTATGTAAGAGACTTTTTTTTCTTTTTAGATTGTCTAACTCTCAGCAAATGCTAACAGAACTGGTTAGGTTGTAGAACAAAAACTAGTTGATAAGAAAAATGAAAATGTTGTCCTTTGGCTTGAGATGTACAATGTATTCTCAGGCTTTTGTCTTCTTGAGATTCTTACATTTATCTGTGGGTTGTAGATGAATTTATGATTAAATGGGACCCATCTTGCCCACCATGTTCTGAAGGATTTCACTTCGGTATTTTGAAGGTCAGTTTAATGTCTTGGGCTCTTAGTATGTTTTATGTTTATTTATTTATTCACAGAGGTAGGCACATTGTCTTTCTGGTGGAGGTTGCTGCCTCAGAGATGTGCCACACTGCGTGTGCTCAGGTGGGTGGTGGTACATATTCATGTAAGAGCTTTCCCAACAAAATACTGAATTCTAACAAAACTATCAGAGTTCTTCATTTAATCTGGCAATTATTTTAATAGTGTAGCTGTAATTAAGCACCTTGCTTAATTTTACACAATATGCTAAAGATTCTACATCCAGCTGTTTTAGATAAAGCTGATAAAGCTGCTTGCACAATCGTAGCATCGATTTCCTAAAGTCTCTTTCTGTTTCAGCCAGTCCGACCTTACGTATAGAGAAGTTCATAAAAGAAGGATGAGTGGAAAAACCTCATCCTCCTCCAACATGTTTCTAACCAACAGAAACACCATCAGTGTTTGACCTCGCTAATACTTTTGTGACAGAATGGGAGCAAACCCCTGCTACCAGGCCCCAACATCTTGTAGAAAACTATCCCAGAGGAGTAGCTGCTCTCATAGTAATACATTAAAGCCCATAGAATTGGAATTAGATGTTCATAATTTAAAAAAAAAAAATCCAAATGTACCATTTTATTGCACACACACACACACACACACACTAAAACATGTCAGAACATCAATCTGAATTAATTTCTATAAGACTGCGCTTTACCTCCAGCACTTTTTCTTGATGATGTTTCCCAGGATTATCTCTGCTCTGCAAGAAAATAAATAAATATATGAATAAAAATGAAAACACAATATGTAAGAGATTAGATCTCAGACTGCTGTGCTTGACCATTATCTGCCACACATTTACAGCATGAATGCCTGATTAAAAAACCAGATGGAGAATGAGATAAATGACTCAGATTGTACACCTGAATTTCATTAGCAACCTTGAAATTAATGTTCATCTCTTTACAACTGTAACATCCAACATTGTTTAGCCAGACAATGTCCAGAAAGGAGCCTTGATTGAGCTGTGGGCATAAAACGGGACCTCCAGCGACAGAAGTTTATGTAAATCATTTAGAGACACTGATATTTCCCTTTTTTTTTTGGCTTGTCAGGATGCATTTGGGGCTACACCTTGCTATAACCTTGTTTCTTATGGGGAGGGGGCACAGCTAGAAGAGCAGAGAAAGGCTATGTCAGTGATGAAAAATGGGAAGTATCACTTACTTCCCCCCAGAGTAGACCTCGGCTGTGTCAAACAGGTTGACTCCGCTCTCATAGGCGATTGTCATCAGTTGCTCTGCCACCTGACATAGATGAGAAAAATTTCCAAAGTGTGATAAGCTCCAATGTACTCAAGTTACACATCAGAAAGGAAATTAATTCCAAAATGAAGGTAGAGAAGTGAAAATAGGTATGATGCTGAAATACTATCACTGGGAATACTACATGCTGTTTTTTTGTTTTTGGTTTTTTTTTTGTTAGTTGTTTACTGCACAATATGTTTCCTAAACTTTTTTGACCTAGTTCTTGTGCCTTCACTCCATTTAGAAAGGGGAATGCCAGACTGGAAGGCCAGTTGTGCGATGAAATCCTTCTTCTGTAGTCTGTTTTGGGAATTTTTTTCTTTTATGTTGTGTCTCTGCTTTATATTGTCCCAGTGGTCATCACTCAATGATAACTTGCCGCCATTCACCCCACCCACCAAGGCCAGATCATTGTGCTGGAAAAGGTCCTCTGCCAAATAGCTTGTGACAGTGAGATATGAGATCTGATCACTTGGCCTTGGTGGAGGATGTAATCCCCTGGTGTAATTTTAGGAAGTTGATATCAGAATGACCGCTCTGGTCTACTATACTACACTATACTATACTATCGCTTCCATAGGCTGTAAATTGGCCAACAACCCTTGTTGTATTTTGCTCACAAAATAATGAGATCCAACATTTGCTTTTGTGCAATGACAGCTGAATAAATTTGACTTGAAGTCTTACCTCATCAGAGATCTGACCTCCAAATGTTACCCATGTTCCTGAAAAAAAAAAGTTAAAAGTTAAAGCTTTGGCACAAACAGGCAACATCCAAGACCTTTTGCATGGAAAGCAGATCATTTTTATGTGCATTAATGTCTACTTTTTGGCGTGAACATATGATAAAATGACCCCAGAGCCTTCACAATCAAACACCAAATGAATGCTGATGGAATGAAAAAATCTGGCTTGATGCCATATGATGTCCTTGTATTTTATCTCACATGTCCAAAAAATTGAATTTAACATGATGTGATTGAATATATCAAATGCTTGACAGACAAGGGAGCCCTCTTTTTCCTGCCTTGAGTCTTTTCACAGGGTATGCACGTTTAGCATTCTTGTGTGTTAGAGCAGGGCGGCCCAACTTTTAGGAAGTTGGTGCCCAATTTTTCCAGCACAAAATGGCCCATTCAATAATAACACATATTTGGGTTTGATTAATCTCAAGCTTGGTTTAATTTATATTCAGTAACTAAACCAAATCCACTTACAATGCCACAAGGTGGAAGCTTAAATGAATTTCATAGTACAATTAGATAATCACAAGAGCATTTATTCATAATGTGTATGTGAAGCTTCAAAAGTCACTGAAAATGCTACCGATTCATGGAATAAAAATCAGGCATCTAAAAGGACTTATTTAAAAGCTTATGTCTGGCTTTTAATCTGGCTATTAACACAAAGCTACAAATTATTAATCAGATTTCACTACAGAAAAAAGAGAAAGAAAAAATGGAACAACTTAAAAAACTTTTGATAAAAGGAAAATTTGATCAATAAAGTCATGCAGTAATAAACTAAACCCTTTTTCTTTTTAATTCTCTTGATGTTCCCACAAGCAGTGGGTGTTGGGTTTTGGATGGCACTTTGACATGGAAAGTCTCACTGCTTCTGTGCTGGAGAGCATGAGTCCACTCTTGGCTCTGCCTTACCTTCATTTACGAAACTGTACTTCATTATTGCATTTTAGTTGCAAGATTTTTTTGTCTTAGCCTTTTGGGGGAGTTTGGGGTCACTTTAATCTTATGCTTTTGTTTAACAATTAGTTACATGAATGGTTTAAAACTTATTCTGTTAAAAAATGGGCTTTATAATTCATTTTGATTAATCACACTTAAATTACATAATATTTGCCACAAAAGCAATGAATGAGAAATTTTAATGGATTTTAGTGGATGACTAAATGAAATAACAGAAATGAAAATTAATATTGTAAACTCAAGTTCTGGAAAATTGCAAACAGTAGAAAAATAAATAGATCATATTGTTTGCAAAAAGTGAAAAGACGTAAAGCTAAATTGTCATTTTAAGCATTTGAAATAAAACAAATCGTCTCTCTTTTAATTATGAGTATAAAACATCTTAATGTACTTTCAACTTCTTAAATATTTTAGATATTTATAGGATGAGTGGAAGGTCTGCTGTGGCACCCATGACTCTTTGGGAAGAAATAAACCATACAATTCTTGCACATAAGTTTAAAAAAGTTACTCAAAACATCTAAAAAGCTCACTAGACTTATTGCTAGTTGCTTTTTTTTCCCTTCTTTTTTTTAAAACCAAGTTAAGAGATCTGAAAACTTGCCTAATATAGGAAAAACACTGTTAGTTGAACTGTGAGGTGCGTTTCTGAGTAATCAGAGTATCAGTAAATTGTGCCCTGAAAAATGCTCCACATTGTCTGAAGTCATTCCCTTGTTTAGAAACAAGTGAATGAAAATTTGTGTAATTTTCCTGTAATCAGTGGAAAAGTCTTTGCAATCACAGCAATCAGTGCTGAAGAACTGTTTTACTTCTCCATAGGATTTTGGACGACCTTTTTTAGTTATTTGCAATGATTCAGATGTGCATTTCAGATCGTTGTTTCACTAGAGAACACCACAGCTGGAGTACAGGACGCACAACATTGTCCTTTCACTTTTTCTGCAAAGCTTTTTATATTTTACTTTAGAATCCTAATCTGTGCATCTTTTACAAGAATCATAGAAAATCCAAAGCCACTCAGTGAATCCAACATTTTCTGATTCCCATTTCTCAAAGACAGGCATATAAAAGAAGAATCCCAACCTCAAGCTCATCAGAGGTAATGGGTTTAAATAAACATACAGGAGAAAAAAGCTCTTAAGCATGTTTTCTTTGACCATAGCTTTGCAACAAAATACAAAAAGACAATTAATAACTTTAATATTAACCAAATTTCATAGAAATTATAGCTTCTGATTTAAATGTTACAGACATGCACTAAAAGACAAGCCACCTCCACTTAGAAATGTGTCACACAGTCCTCTTCTGTTCCCCAATGATATCGCACAGTGATGACTGTTTGGGGTGATTTATTCGTGTCCCTGGCAATCCACCAACATGCAGCAATATATACAGTGAAAAATATGTACAATATTTACAATGTGTACATTTCATACACTGTATGCTCGCCAGCTCAATCACACTCCAATTCTCTCTGTTACGCTCTCAATACTCCATAACTCTTACCAACTCTCCACTACTCCACCCCTTTCTACGCTGAATGAGTGTCTTAAGAAGGTGAAGCCCCACCCCAACAGGAACTTCCCCAGTTACCAACTTTTAACTGGAATTCCTCAGTTCCCCATGATTCCCCACAACAATTACACATAATCAAATGCTCCATACAATACACACATTTGAACACCCTTATTGTAAACAAGTCACTGCTGCACTTTAAACCATTTAAACCTAGTAAATCCCTTGATACCGTTATCCATTCATCCCCAGAGGACATGGCAGACACCAAGGTAAGAGTCCCTCCCGTAATCTGTTACCAGTGCAACCACTAGGTGTGCACCCCTAAATAGTTATGTTGCTAACAGGTGTAATGTCCAGAATGTGAGGCTACGTGGGACTGCAGGTGTAGTGCTGGGGATAAAACCGTCTGTAACAGCAGTCAGGTAGGTGGATGTGGGCGTCTTTGACAAGGTGGCCTTGTCACTTGAACATGTCACTGTGATTCAAAAGGAAAACAGACAAATTACACTGAGTTTGGACTGAATGTACTCTGTTCAATGAAAGTAAATGAGGCATTATCAAAATATGGTAAAAGTGGCTTTTACAGAATAAGTGGATCTTTCAATATCATTGGAATGATTTGGGAAGAAAATTGTATTGAAATCACCCAAATATGCAAAGCTGGAAAAACAACAGCTGTGAAGTACACTGTCCAGAGAAAGAAAAAAACACATGCAAGGACTGACAGAAGTTGCTATTGCACATACATACAGTTGCTCTGTTTTCTCTCTCAAAAGTAAAGGTTTTTTTGTTATCAAAATAATTACATCTTCCTCTCAAGCCTCGGCTACTTCAACCTGTCACATGAATATCTTCAACCATCTCCTTTAAATCATAAATAATGTAAAAAGCTGGTGTGAAATCAGGGGCCAACTGTGCAGCAGTATAGCAGCAGATTGGTGTAGGCGCAGTCTGATTTTCCTCAGCTGCCAATCACCAAAACAAAATCTGCCCAATTTTAAAAGATTGACCAAAAAGTGAAACAGGTCATGAAAAACTGGCTAAATGGGTAAAATGACTTTTCTATGCTCTTCTCTGCAGAGGGTAGGCGTTAGGAAGGATTAATGTAATGCCAAATTAAACCAATGATTGTTTGCTGTGTTTACAGCTCTTCGTAAGGCTAGTTGAGTTCCAGGTTATTTGCATTTTAATCTTTTTTTCCTCATTTCCATGTCAAAATTTTCAAAGCTTCGTTTCACAAATACAGATGAACAAAACATCCCTTGGCTAACCTCTCTTTCTCCATTCTTTGCTTCTAGTTGTAAACTGTCTGATGCGGATAATGCTACTTAATGTGAACAGTATTGAAGGGATGCAATCAACACTTATGTGTCAAGATTCGGAATTAGCTCTCAGTCATGTGAGAGGCCTTTGCTTCTCCACATCTGAGTGAAAACATGCATCTACAAATAAAAAGGCTGCAATGATCAAGTGCATTTACAAGAGAAGCAGTTTCAATTTTCAATAAGAACAAAGTGGTGATGCATTTCATTCATTACCTTTCATTAAAAGTGTAACTGGTGTAGAAGCACTGGAATATGTACTTAGCATATTTTGCTATTTTGATCTATCCCACGTTTTTTTTTTTTTAACTGGGGTGCATAAAGAAAATCAGTGCCTTGTGTGGGGCTTTGTCCTCAGCTGACTTAAACCAATAAGTTTAAAGTGTGATATCCCATCAAATTTAGGTTTTTACGCAGCGAACTAGCCTAGCCTAGGTTAGCCGGTCAGATCTGGCAGGCCCAAATGTGTTGTGAGGGTCTGCTGGGAATGTCTGGCAGAGTCTGGCCAGAGCGCGCTTCAACTCCCACCTTCAGCAGAGCTTCAACCATGTCTCGAGTAAGGCGGGGGACATTGAGTCCGAGTGGGCTGAGTTCCATGCCTCTATTGTTGAGGTGACCAGCCGGAGCTGTGGCTGTAAGGTCGTTGGTGTCTGTCATGGCGGTAATCCCAGAACTTGTTGGTGGACATTAGCAGTAAGGGATGCCGCCAAGCTGAAGAAGGAGTCTTATCGGGCCTTCTTGGCCAGTGGAACTCAGGAGGCAGCTGATAGGTACCAACAGGCTATGCAATTTCAGAATTCGCCAAGCAAAAACTCGATTGTGGGAGGAGTTCGGCGAGGCCATGGAGAAAGACTTCCAGACGGCTTCGAGGAGATTCTGGTCCACCACTCGGCGGCTCAGGAGAGGGAAGCAGTGCTCCAGCAATACTGTCTACAGTGGAGATAGGGAGCTGCTGAAGCTCAAGTCGGGACATTGTGGGTCGGTGGAAGAAATACTTTGAAGACCTCCTCAATCCTACCAACACGTCTTCTGATGAGGAAGCAGAGCTGGGGGACTCAGGGGTGGACTCTCCTAATTCTCGGGCTGAGGTCAGATCCGCCTGGAGATCCTTAAGGCTCTGGATGCTGTGGGGCTGTCCTGGCTGACACGCCGCTGCAGCATTGTGTGGACATTGGGGACAGTGCCTCTGGACTGGCAGACTGGGGTGGTGGTACCCCTTTTTAAGAAGGGGGACTGGAGGGTGTGTTCCAATTACGGGGGAATCACACTCCTCAGCCTCCCTGGTAAGGTCTGTTCAGGGGTCCTGGAGAGGAGGGTTAGTCGGATAGTCGAATCTTAGATTGAGGAGGAGCAGTGTGGTTTTCATCCTGGTAACAGTGGACCAGCTCTATACCTTTTTTGGGGTCCTGGAGGGGGTATGGGGGTTTGCCCAACCAGTCTACATGTGCTTTGTGGGCCTGGAAAAGGCATTCGACCTTGTCCCCCGGGGGCTCCTGTAGGGGGTACTCCAGGAATATGGGGTACCGGACCCCCTTGTATGAGTTGTTTGGTTCCTGTACGACAGGTGTCAGAGCTTGGTCCACATTGCCGGTAGTAAGTCGGATTCGTTTCCACTGAGGGTTGGACTCTGCCAAGGCTGCCCTTTATCACAGATTCTGTTCATAACTTTTATGAACAGAATTTCTAGGCGCAGCCGAGGGGTTGAGGGGACCCGGCTTGGTGGCCTCAGAACTGGGTCTCTGCTTTTCGCGGATGACATGGTCCTGTTGGCTTCATCTGATCTCCAGCTCTCACTTAAGCGATTCGCAGCCGCGTGTGAAGCAACTGGGATGAGAATCAGCACCTCCAAATCTGAGACCATGGTGCTCAGCCAAAATAGAGTGGATTGCCCTCTCCGGGTCGGGAGTGAGGTCCTGCCTCAAGTGGAGGAGTTTAAATCAGTACGGTGTCTGCAGTAATGCGGACTCTGCACCAGTCTGCCAGAAGGCGAAGCTCTCGATCTACCAGTCAATCTGCGTTCATATGCTTACCTATGGTCATGAGCTGTGGGTCAAGACCGAAAGAACGAGATTTCGTATACAGGTGGCTGAAATGAGTTTCCTCCACAGGGTGGCCAGGCTTTCCCTTAGAGATAGGGTGAGGAGCTTGGTCATCCGGGAGTGGCTCAAAGTAGAGCTGCTGCTCCTCTGCATCGAAAGGAACCAGGTGGCTCGGGCATCTGGTCAGGATGCCTCCTGGACACCTCCTGGTGAGGTGTTCCAAGCACGTCCCTCTGGGGGGAGACCATGGGGAAAACCCAGGACAAGCTAAAGGGATTGCATCTGGCCTGGGAACGCCTTCGGATCCCCCCCCGCAGAGTTTGAAAGTGTGGCTGGGGAGAGGGAAGTCTGGGCTTCCCTGCTTAGGCTGCTGCCCCGACGACCCGACCCCGTACAAGCAGCAGAAGATGGATGGATGGATGGATGGATGGATGGATGGATGGAACTAGCCTATCCCAGCACTCTACATAGCTTACCAGTTCATCTCAAGAGAATCAAGACAATGCAAACTCACATTTAACATACACACTTTTGGACTGTGGAAGCAAGACAGAATTCACAAAGAAGATGCAAACTTCACATAATAAAACCAAGAACTTTCTTTGTGAAGCAACAGTGGCACAGTGGTTTATGTTATCACTATGTTATCACTTTAAAAGAGATAACAGTAGAATTTTGAAGCACATTTATTAGAGAGCAAAAGAAGACAAGAAAAATAAAGAATTCACACAGATTTTAGTGCCAAGGAAACATATTTGTACGTCGCAGTAAAATTATGCTTTAGACTTTTCAGAAAAATGATACAAGGAATTAATGTTTAGCTCAAGGGCACTATGGCATAATGGAGGCTTGCCAGTTACAAGGCTTGAGAGTAATCCCTTTCAGCTGCTGAATGTTTGCTCTCCTCAGTATTCTGCTGCTACTCAGTGTGCTGTACCTAAATCTTAAATACAGAAAAAAAAAATCACAATGGAAGTGATTAACTGTGTTCATTCTTAGAGTTTGCTCTGTGTTTTCTGGGCCAGGAAAATTCTGCATCATTTGTTTTTTTTCTGGTAAGACTACTCTTTCTTTAGAGGGACAACCCCTTGCAGCAGTTTTGCACACAAACACACATGTTAAAGTATATAAAAGAACACAAGTTTTGCTGAATGAATAAAAAAGAATGAGAGTATTTCCCCTGCAGTGTTCATGGAATATGTGCAATAACCCAGCAATTTGTTTTTCTGAAGCTGCCGCTACCGCTGATTAAATATTAACAAGGAAATTAGTAAACCTCTGCAAACAGCTATCTGCTGTCTCTTGTGACTTTCCAAATAAATGAATGTTTATTGAGTTTTAAAATGATGTGAAAATGAGAATGAGAATGAAAAGGCTCCCAATTTTCTGTGCACATACATAAATGACTAAAACTGAGCTGCACTTGGATGTTTATGAAACTATTAAATATTAGGTAACACAAATGTGTACTCACCAAGCCCCAGACAAGACACACGCAACCCAGATTTCCCCAGGTTCCTATGAAAAAACAGAAAAGCTTGCTTTAGAAAAAATGAGACTATTAGAGCTGCAGATGTCATCGGTCAAATGTCACTGCAACAACATTGCTTTTGCATCATACTGTGGGCGGTCAGTAAATCATTACTCAAGAGGGTGAAATAAGAAAACTTTTTTGGAGTGTTAAAAAGACAAGAAAATCCAGGGCTCAGATTTCTTCTCACTGAAGAGATTCACCGACTCTAAGAGTCACCTTTATCAACAACAATCATGAATCATAACAGAAGAAATGCATTTCTATTACGTAGACTTCTCTGAAACAATACACAAGCCCTCTAAGGACCTTAGTTATTTTTATATAATTCACTAATACCTTGGAAAAAAAGACAGTGTTTGCTCTGTTGCATCAGGATATTTGGTGCACTACTTTTTGACAGATGTTGCCCTTTGCCTCTCCCATCATTCCTCACTTGATTGCCTCTTATCCTTTCAGCATTTGACATTCTCCTACAACAGGGAGTACTTCAGTCCTCAGGCCTTTTGCTGTTATTGTATTTGTGAAGGAAAACAAAAAAAAAAAAAAAGAAAAGAAAGAGCAGATAATTTTGCTTATGTCCAAGCACTGATGTTGCATCATTTCAGCATTTCCTCTCATTCTCTGTTGCATCCCTCTCTCTAGTCACCATGTTGCTGTGCATATGATCTCATCACATTTCCCTGATGAAGGCTCATTTTCATCCAGCAGATTTAAAACAATATAATATGGCACGATTCTCGTTAAAAACATGGAAAACTAACTCAGACTCAGTCAAATTTATGAGCTTATTGCTTTTCAAGTCACTCATGGTGCGAGAGTAATTGCTTAACATGGACAATGACTCCAAGAATGGTTTTTTCTCTCTCTCCAGCTGCTATAGCCGTCTCCCACAGTCTCCCACAGTCTCTCACAGGCTCTCACAGTCTCACACAGTCTCACACAGCTTGATCGATGGGGACTGTAGGTGAAAGAAAACTACTACAAGGAGATTCATGACCCTGAAAGGGCAGCCACAGACATGTGATAGTAGAAACACTTCTCTTCCATTGGTGTACACACACATGCAGAACCACAAGTGAAACATTTTATTTTGAGAGCTGCATGTGGGTAAAAACAACCGCCTGTTATGGTCTGGGGATTGTGCCTTCTGCTTGGTTTTGCAGGCATTGACTCATTGCAACAAATGAGACTGTAAAAAAATGCCAGTAGTTGTTTTTTGTGCCTGAAAACTAATGGCCTGTGTCTGTCGAGATGAAGGCAGACTAATTTCAGCCTGTGCTGTCTAACTGTGCCCTCAGCAAGTTTAATTACTTGGCCAAAAAGGAGATGAAACAGTTACTAAGTCAATAGTTGGACGAGGATGTTAATTTAGGAGACTAAAAGATATAAATGCAAGTATTTTTATATAAAAAGTGAGTGCAATTAGGACACGGTTATCAGCATGACAGCAGGAAACAGATCTCTCTGCTGTCATATTGTGGGATGTGTTCTTGTCACTAAAATTTTGAAGGAGTCTGAATATTGTATCATCCATCTCTGATGTATTATAGAGTGTATGCTCTGATCCATGAAAGTCTTATGGTGGAGGGAGGTACCGGAGATCAAAAGTGCGCTACAGACTCAATCTGTGCGTCTTTGGTTGGGGTTTATTGAGGACGAGACTCCCTGATGTTGAGGAAGCTTAACTGCTGCATTCATTGCAAATTGCTTTTGTGAAGCATCTGCTTAATGCCTGAAATACTTGTACATGAGTCTTTATTGATTCTGTTTTTATGTTTATATTGGTTCTTTAAAGCACTCTGCACCCACAACAAACACACTACCAAGCGAAATTACTCAGGTGAAAAAATAGGCCTTGTCTGTTGTTTGCCTGGAGCTTTATTACACAAGCTGTCCTAATAATTAGGAGAAAAAAGGGTGAAAAAAAGGCAGATTTTCAACAGCCAGGGAAGTTTCCTTGCTTTACTGCACTCATTTAAGAGGAAGCAGTAGCACTGGCTATAAATTAATATTAACAACAAAGTCTGCTGTAGCACAAGATCTGCCAGGTATGTAATGTAAGTGCAAGCACATTGACATTGCTAGAGAAGCTAATGATGCAGGTAATTACAGTATTTTACATGAAATGACCAACAAAGAACAGTAAATATAATGTCATGTATAAAAAGAATGCGTGCTTGTGTCTGAGAAGACAGAGGCTTGCTACAATGCAGTTGTACCTTAAATAATATATTGTAAATTGCAACATAAACACAAAACACATGAGACACTCTCACATAAACAACTTTCTAAGCCACCGAACATGTTTTGGTCTCTCATGCTTGGATGGTGCCCAAAAGAAGCCTTGAAGTAAAATGACAAATGAGTCATTTGATGACGCCCCCTCACACAAACGTGTCACCACTTATGAACATCCTACAAGCTGCAACTGTATGCAGTTCTATTCTTGGTAAATCTGATATATTATGCTTAATATTGAACTCAAGCTATGGCAGGAATGGCCACTTACTGTGAGACAATAAATTTAGTTTCCTCGAAAGCACTGATATGGCTACCAAGTCACTGTGGGGCATTTCTTATCATTTATTTCCTGAAAAACTTTAGTCAAGGTTATAGGTACACAAAACATGCTTCAGTCACAGGGTATTAATATAAACTAAGCAAACCCACACAAGCCAACCTTGATGGGCAAAGGGATTAGAGAACACCCACTTCCTCAGTTTCCACTACTCTCTTAATGGCAACCATAACACTGTTATCAATATGATTCTGAAGAGGAGTGAGAAGCAGGTTATATTATGAAAATAATAAGAAAAAAAGCAAGACTTGTGTAGATTGGAAGAAAGTAAGAATATAAAATCAAATATTATTTAGGAAGAAATTCTGAGAGTATAATGACGTTCTGAAAGAGGAGCCTGAGAGAGTACTGCAAACAGAGAAAGAAATGCAGAAACCATGAGACATTTCCACCAGATTGAAGATTGCAGAGTTGCAAGTCCAAGCCTCAAGTCTAAGGAGATCAAACACCCTCTAAAGATAAAGCATTCTTTCTGACAAAGAATGGGAAATAGGAAATGACAGCGAGCTCCCTACAGCGTCCTGCACAATGTTTGTATGGTGTGTGTATGAGTGTGTGAGTAATAAAGAGCTAGATTCTGGACACGACTTTTTGCTTTGTTTTTCCACAGGGCTATAAATCAACATCTAATGCCCACCCACCCCCCACCCCATTTTCAGGCAGTATGCACAGACTCACAAAAGCACACTTCTCACTGTTATTTTGGATTTAGTTCTGGCAAAGTGAATTGACATTTCCTCTTTGCTGTCGTTTAAATCCAGAGAATCTCACAAGAACAAATTTTTCAGTTTGACTTCAGTATGGATGAAGCCAGTGTGATCCTTCATTGAAAAAAAAAAAGAAGCCCAGGGAATAAATAAAAGTCCTTATATATCAATATATATATATATATATATATATATATATATATATATATATATATATATATATATATATATATATATATATATATATATATATATATATATAAGTAAAGAAAAAGAAAATAAACAAAAGGCAGCCATGTGGCCGCACCCATAACTAAGCCATTGTGTTTACAGAAAAACATTTTACTTGTGATGTTCAATTAGATGTGTTCATACAACTTCCTGGCTTTATAAACTGAGAGACTGTGCAGTATTTAGGCAGCGTGGAGCTTCATGCTACTGGACCTGGCTCATAATATAAGATCTAACCATCACAGCAGAACAGTTGAAACAGCACTGAAGTTAGTGGTGCTGGAATCTCAGCTAAATTTATTGTGTCAGATGTGAACATGTGGGGAAACACACTGCCTAACAGTGCATCTCTGAACGAAAGCACAACATATCAGCTCCATGAGTGCGGACATGCATGAAGTCATGCAAACTCACGCACAGACACCTGCGCACAAGCACACTTGCTCCCGCTCGGCTCTACCAAAAAGGATAATATGCAGAGGGTAAAAAAAAAAAAAAAAAAGCACTAAACAACAGAATGCATACATTTTAGAAAACCTGTTAGTTTTGTTGCAATCATGCAGTGTTTCGAAAATAAATAATTAAATTAAAATTTGTATTTGTTTTTGTCATTTAATTTAGAAGATTTAATATGAAAACCTGTAAGCTTTATCAGTCAAAAGTAATCAAATGGGTCTATACAATGTTTTCATATGAAATATCCTGAAAATAACTGACCAAAACAAATACAAATATCTCCCTGACTTAATGCACAATATGATGAAAGAATTAGTATTCAATCGAAAAAAAAATATCCCTGACTGAGCTGCTTTGGAATCAGTAACAAGACATCCTTTGCGACACCATCATAATGCAAGCCATCAGCAAGTTTCATGCTGATGAGATCTGAGCAGAAGGAGCCCCCAACACTGTTGTTAATGATTGAGGGGCTTTGGGAGAAATCATAGCGTTTAGCAAAATTAATTTCCATCAGTATTTTCACATTGAGGCCTGAGAGTTCATTGATTTAATAAAAAGAGGGGTTCAAAGGAGAATAACACTGAAATTATTGAAAAGGATCAGGCTGGAGGCACAGCAGAACACATCCATGAATGCAAGACTGACAGTTTTCTCCGCGGCTGCTTATCTCTGACAAAAGGCCCAGAAACTCATAGCTTTCTCCAAAATCTTCATTCAATGTAATGAATGACCAGCATCGACCAAAATGTTTTTTCCTTGCTACACACACAAAAAAAAAATCCTCATGCGTTGCTCAGATCATTGACATAAATGTGCACACATCTTATGGTGTCGCTTTATCTGCTAGCTGCTGATAACAGCATGTTACGCCACAAAATTTGGCCAGCATGTGAGCTGTTTATGAGTTTGTTAAGGTGACAGGTTGTTGAAGTGTTGCAACCAGGGGACACAGCAATTAGAATTACACTATATTTGGATTACCATGACAACTAAAATGCTGGGGGTGGTGGTATTATTAGTTTATGCCTGCTCGCTGTGCACTCCACTTCATCAGCTTCAAACTTGCTACGCCTCCAGATGTTCCCAGTGTGGAACCTCAATGCCATGCACATCCAAAGCACATACATGCATTTGTGCAGTTGGTGCGTTGTGCCAATACATACGCCCACAGCAGCACACACTCTTGTCTTTGAGGAAAATCTCTGTGTGATAATATCACACGGAGAAAACTTCAAAAAATACACCACAGGTTCAGTTGTGGACTTGGCTTCACTTCAAGAGAAAGAGATTCCCTGTCAGGTACAATCCAAAGACGTGCAAGTAACCATTGCAGAAGCTCTCAGTCAGAAATTTGGAGAAAGAGGAAGCAAAATATTTGCTTCTCTGTGGTGAAGATAAGATGTTTGCTGAAGGCTTGAAGCAAACTTCACTCTTAACGTCCACTAATAAAACAACCTTTATAGATGCTGAACTGGTTCGCACAATGAGAGTCATCATACTTGTGATGTATAGGACTGAGAACAGATTGAAGTTAGCCATTTCAATGTTGTTATGGAAACGAGAACGAGATTTTATGACAAGCAGACACTTATCTGAGTTCAGTTAATGTGCAGTCAATCTGCTCTGCTGTTAATTGCCTCTTTTGTGTAAACTGACCCATGTGCCCCAAATTTCTCTTTGATTTGTTTTTTTTTTTTAAAGCTTTCTTACTTGCTTTCTTTACTTTCTAACTTTTTTCTAAAAGTCCATCCACTTCTATCTGTGTCTTTCCTGATCCTAACACGGTAAATGATGGCGTCACCCTCTCCAGTGAGTTTCACAGGGTGAGGTGGAAGCTACTGTTTTGCTCCCGTGGTCTGGGTTAAGAGCCCACTCACTGAGATAAGAGAGCATTGTTTACTTGGCCCAGCCTTGTTACAACTCCCACACAGACGCACATGGAGAGCTCTACTGCCCGCACTCCACAGCTTTTACTGTCACACTTTCCACAATGTACTGTGACTGTGGTTAGTTATTAAGAACTTCGTAGCCAGTCTTGATTGCACTTCATCATAACGCCAGTCTAAATTTCTCATACTGTGCCCGTAGGCTTTTTGTTCTTGGTTGAACATTTTTTGTATGTATGTAGCAACAGCTTTTTGATGAGCATCCTTGTCAGATTTGCATATTTCCTTCTCACAGCTTTCTCTAATGAGACAGCCAACTGTGCAGTACGCCTTGTATTGTTGTGCGCTTTATTTAATCATCTTCATCACATTTGATCATGTTATATGGTCTTATTGCTGCAGAACTTTTCTGTGCATTGGCTGTCATTTAATTTCATGTATATATGATAAATGGTTATTTCTATTTTATTCCTATAAAGAATGACAGGTTGGTATTATGCATTGATTTGTTTAGACGAGCAGCTCTGAAGCTGCCTTCTTCATGCACAGACTCTATATTGACTTTATGATATTTTTAATGGGTGTCAAAATGAAAACACATTGTTATAAAATCCATTACATGCAGCTCAATTAAAAAAAAAATCATAAAAAACAGGATTTGGATTCAGCAGTTTTTGTCTTTGTCAAATAGCAAGTATTGTCTTCAGCTGTGTGACTGAGTTAATCCCAGTTAGGTCCCAGTTTGGTTTTTTTTTCTTTTGCTGTCACTGTTGACTGATTTGATTTGACTACTTTTAGCCAAAGATATCAATACTGTGTTGTTTCGCTAAGTAATCATTACTTGCATTAGGCTATGGGAAATGCTGTGAATAAAAAACAAAACAAAACAAACAAAAAAAAAAAAACATCAAAGATTTTAAAATTAGTATTTGGAAATATATATGGTCTTCCCTAAAACAGAATAGAAACCACTAAAATCCACATGTTCCTGTTGGAAATGTTCCAATATTGCAATTTACTCTGATACATCAGCTGTAAAAAGTCTATTTTTGTGTTTCTGTCTTGACACATTCATACTCACATTCACACATAAACACCATCGCACTCATCACCTGTCACAGCTCGTGCATCCTGATCATTTTTATCATTTCTTTTACTCACATTCTGAATGCTCAGGTGTCAAAACTTGGAATAACCTGCCACCTACTCCTTCTCCTTTCCTCTCCTCTCTCACAAAGTCTCCATCATTATCACCATCAGTTTACGTACCGGTACTTCATGCCAGTCAGCTTGGCAGTGGACTCCTTGAGGTTGTGGTGGTAGCGATGGGTGAAGGAGCCCAGGCTGCGAGCTATCAGAGCCACTGTGCGGAAGCGGGCACGGGCATGACTAGTTGTGTTGGGGCTGGTGGCATTCTGCTTGCTGTGCTCGCCGTTTCGCGGGGCCTTAAGCCCGTGGTCCGTACATGCAAAGGACACCTGCATGGTGAAGCAACAAAGGCCACTAGTTGCTCCAAGAACCACAAAGCTTTGTTTGTGTCCTTACGTTGCTTTGCAGCCTTTTTTTTTTTTTTTATGTCTGTTGAGATTATGTTTTAGTCTTTGTTGTTACTTGAATCTGAAATTCAGAGGTCCAGTCCTGTTCTGTTTAATGCTGCGGAATTTCATAAGAAAATTACAGGAGGGAATTATGTAATGATAAGCTTATTCAGCTTCTTTTAAAGAGAAGAATCCCAAACCTATGCAACCTCAACATTGGACATATCAGGGGTGTAGTCTTGGCCAGTTTGTCAGGAGCTGGGACGGCGATCCTGAGCTGGTCTGACTGCACCTAAAAATATGAGAGAGGGTGGAGATGAAGGGAGAAGGATGAAGAAGAAGCACCGAATGAGTTGCTTGGAGAGAGGTCCAACTGAGAAGAAAACTTGACTAGAGATAAACTCTAGCCCAACCAGAACAAAAAAAAGACTATGACCAAAAAGCTCGTTGTGTTTTCTGCATCTGTGCTGTTTTTGCCAGCTTAACACCTCCTGCTCACATCTCAGAGCTCCTTCAACATATCATAGTGAAAAATGAGCTCAATTCTGCCCCAGTTTTTTCTGTCATTCAAGCTTCTTTTTCTTTCTTTGCCTGTCTTATACCATTTCCATCCCCTATTTGTAAATAAGATACTCTAACTCAAATCTTGTAGGTTCTGTCTCTTTCACACTTTATGCTGCATCTTTTAGAGATGCCTTTTTTATGTCAGGCTGCCAAGAGCTGTAGATGTCAAGAGAGTCTTTCTTGCCCTCCGACTGCAACTAAACATTTTTGTTAAACACCTGTAGTGAGGAGAGTTACACTGCACCACCACATTGTGATGTTGACACTGCACAGGCACATGCACATCATCATAGACACTTGCATTCCTGCCACATGTCTTAAAAAGAAGGTAAAGAAGTGGATTGATTGCAGATTTTAAAAAAAACAAAAAACTGCATGCACAAATATTTTTTGGCAGGTCGGTGCATTTGTTTCCATTCACAACAGACACATACAAACCAAATTTGAAGTTATACAAGTGATCTTACACAGTGAGCTGCCAGCGATCATTAAGAAAGACGGACGAAGCAGAATTGATTCATGTCTGCTCTGCTACAACTTTGAGTGGAATCGAGCAGTTTTACACACAGAGCAAATGTCCCACACAGATCTGCCTCCCGACAGAGGAAGTATGACCCTGCAGATGTCCTCAGACCAAGCAAAAACCCTTGTCCCGTCCCCAAAGTCCTCAAGGAAGTCGCACAGCTTTTTCTGGTCCCCAGCTTTGCACCAAGATAGCTCTGTCTGATAAAGGGACCCTGGAACGGTAGCGAACAAGCAGAGTGGAGGAGGAGAACAGAGAATCCATGGTACCTCACTTCAGGGAGAGGAGGACAGATGCAGTGAGGAGGCGAAGAGCAGCATGTGTTTGAGCGCAGAGAGCGAGCCAGTCACTGAATGAGGAGGGGGTGGGGGTGGATGATGGTGGGGGGAGAAAGAGAAGAAGAAAGAGACACAGAGAGATAGAGAGAGGGAGAGAGAGAGAGAAAGAGAAAAAAGAGAGAGAAAGTCTGTGTATATAAGCGACTGGCTCTGACTGAGTGGCTGGAAGAACTGCAGTGCTTTCCACTATGGCGCCACACACAGAGAGGAAGAGAGAACGGTAGATTCTGAATGGAAATCATGACAGCTGAGCTGACTTGATGTATGGTGTGTGCCCTCTTTCTTAAAGAAATCCACCCCAGGCAGAATGCAAAGGTGGCTGAAGCTGGTTAATTACATGAACTCTCATGCGAGCAATCCCTGGCACGTTCACTTGACTGGACATTGTACTGGCCAGCCCAGCTGTCTCTGATCTGCTATAAGAATACTCTTTTTAAAAGAGCTATTTTAATCATTTCACAAGCATCCATGACCAATCTATATTCCACTCAAACAACATGACAACTCTACATCTTTTGTGAAAAAATTCCAATTCGTAGTTCACTCCAGCCGTGTAAAAAAGGACCTTCTGACTTCTCAGAGCAGATGAAAAATACAGATCAGTTGAAGTGATACAGTGCAATAGAGCATAAAAACCACTGAACAGAGCTCTGCCTTACTTTCCTCCCCCACGTAGCAGTTATGTGACAATGCCAAATGTTATGGTTCATTGAACATCCACACACCTCGAGGCCGACATAGCTTTATTTAGATCATTGTGATTGGGTTTGATAAGAGTAGAAATCAGTTCAGGAAGCCTGTCATTTTAAAGAGTTTATACTGTTTTTGCCTACTTCACATTACTATAACAACTCACATTCTGTTTAATAAGCTTTGTTTTCATACAGAGATAAATGCATGCTTGGTAAAAGACTAATCTAAAGATCATTGTGAGTGGACACATGACCGATCCAAAATGGAAATGGACAAATACTTATTATTTGCATATGTCAAACTGATTTTTAAAGGGTTTAAGTGATTGAAGACAGGTCTGGGCGTTTTGGGCAGCACAGTCCTCTGTGGAGAAAAATAATCATACTCCCAGTTTGATGAGGACTGGGCTTTGGAGCTTTGCAGACCATTTGTTCTACTATACATTAAACTACTGAAATGTTGCAAAACAATTTAAAAAGCTAGTCTGTAGGAGCATTTTGGAAGATGGCGTTTCATCATGCTGCAGCTGAGGTTTGTATTTAAACTGAAGACCTGCAGGGTGTTCAGAATTAATCCCTGTAATGTGTCTTATATGCAGCTTTCCTTTGAACTTCGTGTTGTTCATGGGAACATCTCAGTCTGAATTGATTTTTTTTTTAGGCTAAAGAGTTTTTAGAAAAAAAAATACCATTCAGAAAAGACCAAAATATCCAAACTCTTACAGAATGAAAGCATTCTGGACTTTTCAAGCCCCTTAATGCAACTTAACAGTGTTTTTTCTTCTATTTTGCCTCCAGTTGTTAGCGCATACATTTAGTTGGATTTGGAGAATCTGAACTCTCAAAGCTCAGGCGGAAGTAACTCTAAAGACATCATCAAGGGTATTTTTGCAAACTGCGGAATGCTCCCTCCAGGGCCATAGCAAACTATTCTCATAGCCGTTTGCTTTCTGGGGGCACGTTAAATGATTTTGATATAGAAAACTGGTACATGCCTGCCCCTTTAAATCACATAGCCTCCCAGCATATACTGCAAGAAACAGTCTTTGCTTCGTTGCTGCCATTTCCACATATTTTTTCCCTCCAGCAAAGCTTGTTTTGGCCATAGCACATAATTCTGCAATGCTCTCGAGAGGTAACTAAGCAGCTACATGATGCTGCAAACATACTTCTAAGTGTCACCAGCACCTTCAAGGCTTCTATTTTCTCTGTTGATCCCATTTAAAAGTGTGTCAGTCAGAAGCGTTAGCTAGAGCTGTCACATTCTCAGCTGGAATCCCCAGAGGTTGATTATATTATTACCCTGAGGCAAACCACTCTGCTTTAACAGCTCCAGAGAGAGCCTGTAACAGACTTCTGAAACTGTTGCTAAACCTCCAGAAGGTAAGTGTGCCCTTGTCAATATGTGCAACCATGATGCTACACTTGGGAAAACATGAATCCGCTTACAAAAATCTAAACCTAGATTTCCAAGAGGAAGAACATAGCAATTCCCATGTCGCTCTAAATTACTATGTCAATTTGTAGTAGTAAAGTAGTGATCTTTCTTCTCACTGCTACCAAAATGCAGCCCTCAGTAATATTAGATCACTGCCCTGTAAACAATCTCTTGCAAGATTTTTGTGTGGCACATTTATATTCATTTTCAAAAGACTATTCAGCTAATGCATCATTTTTAATCAACACTAACCTTAGTAATAATAATAAAATTGCAATAAAAAATAAATAAGTAAATAATTGTAATCATGATAAAAAAGAGGGGAAACCTTTCCAAGTAATCTATGATGTCACTGCTGCAGCAAATCCACCTCTGCTCTACTCAATTACTTCTTCCTCTTTGCATCGTTTCTCTGTCTTTCTCTCCTCTCCGCCTTCCTTACACCAGCACACTTCTGCAACGCCGTCGTCTTTTTTGTTCTGTGCTGCAGATTAAACCAAGAGCAGAAGTCATTATGATGCACAGTGCATACAACACCACAAAGTGAGCACTGGTTGTTTAATCCGTCTTAATGCCGACTTAGTGTTGACAGAATGACCACATTTATTAAGCTGCACATCACTCCCTGTATATAAGCAAATTTACATAAAATGTTTATAAAGGAGGCTGACTCAGTGTCACATACAAGGACAGAATACTGTATGAAGTTTTGACGGAAGAAGCAAGGTCAGCCATCAGAACCATCACTTCTGTCATCATTGTCTGACACTTTGAATACACAGAAGTGACACTAACAACTGCTGACATCTTTTTTGTGTCAGCCCCTGTTGATGCCTCCTGCCCTCTCCAACTTATGTTAGTGCCCAGCAGACATGTGGCCTCATGGTGTGATACTGAATAACAGAGTGGCAAGAAAGGCAGAGGAGTTTATTTCCAGTTGTGAATCCCCTAATGGTTTGTAGGTGAGGAACAGTGTGAGTACCTGCTGAATATAAACTGGGGGGTAAATGGATAATAATACATATTTGGAGATTCAGTCAACCAGTATAGGGTAAAAGCCTGATCTGAATGTGTTTAGTTATGACTGCATCTGCCTGATATTACGTGAGAAAAGAAAACTTTATTGATGTTGAGTAAATAACACAATGGAGGCAA
Organism: Telmatherina bonti; assembly: GCF_933228915.1. Lineage (NCBI taxonomy): Eukaryota > Metazoa > Chordata > Actinopteri > Atheriniformes > Telmatherinidae > Telmatherina > Telmatherina bonti. Next base: position 24,322,939 of record NC_136625.1, on the reverse strand, counting down.
TGGAGGTGAAATAAAACTGAATTTGAAATAGAGATATATTTGGAAACCATAAATGTACATAAGTGTAAAATATATAATTATCTAATGAACAGAGAAAATAAATGTCCACGTGGACTGATGAAACTAGTAGTGTCTATCCAAACAAAATTAGTTACCAACCATGAAACTATCAATCTCTGATGGGGAAAAATAGTCTAATATAAACACATGGAATGTGTGTATTGTGATACTACAAGTAAGTGGGTTTGATATTATGTCACTGTCCTGCTAAAAGCAGAAAAAGAAGGCTGCCATTTTCTATGTGCATTATGTACAAATGTTTGAATGAGATCTGATCAATTCTGGCATTCTGGAAACTACTGAAAGGGGGTAAATTCAAGTAATCCTAGAGCTTAAAAAGCAAGCGCGATTGCAGTGATAAAAAATTATATCAACCAATGGTTCCTAAAAACCTAACAGGCTTCTTTTTCTCCATATGTTGCAGAACACTTAAGTAACTTGGCGTGATACAAAGTGGGGACATTAATACTGAGTCCAACAGTCAAATGCATCATCTACTGACATATTTCTGCCTTGTTAGTGTACAGAAAAAAAGAAAGAAAAAAAAAGGCCAATTTCCACCTATTGCTAAGCTAACACTCTTACAGCTTAATGTTAGCATGTTTATGGGAAAAAAGAAAATCTCTGCAGCCATATATCCTGCCATTTATTTCCACTGAAAACCTAAAGTAAACTGATCTAAGAAACAAAAGAACAATTGTGGAAAGACACACAATTTATTAATACAACAGATCATTCCAATTAGCCTATCCTTTAATGGCTCTCTGCTTTGATAATCAGCTCAGTCATTAAGACCTTCTTCACTAATTGTGCTGAATTTTTTCCATGTCTCTGTGAAGCATTTCAAATCACTCTGTTGCTGAATTGTGCTACACAAATACACTTGCCATGCTTTGCCTTGAAATATGTTCAAGTCAATGAGTACAAAGCCCTGCAAATGTCGATTTAAGTGTCTTTAAACATCAAGTCTATTACAAAGGGTGATTAGTTATGTATTATGAAGGCATTAGACATTTAACAGGATACTGCGACTAATTAATGTTTAATCCTTATTTTCTGTCGTTCATAAATTATACAAGCTTGACTCAACAAGCATACTGTTGGGGCAGAAAATTCATGGTTAATTATAGGAGTTGGAAAAAGTTGCCCAAATAAACATGGTTTTTCCAATTTTGATGTTGCAATTTTGAACTGTTGCAAACATTCTTTCTAAAAGTTGTACTTCTAAAATAAGACAACATATAATGGCACAAACTGGCAAGCATAAGCACATACAACTCCTTCCAAACAGCACATCCTACCTGTAGACCATGCTGCCACAAAGAGGAGCAGATGCCTGAAAAAAATGGCTGTGCACATGGAAAGGTTCTTCTATACTTTGCTGTCCCTGGAGTGTGCTGCTTTCAAAACTTCCTGGAAGGCAGCTAGAAGGACTTGAGGGGCACATCCTAGCTCCTGCCCCCTGCCTCAGCTGGACGGAACTAGGGCAGCGGTCCAGTCTCGGCCCCCCTCTCTGTCTGGACACAGGGATCTCACTACAGGCTGCCTTGAGATACATGTTTTACACTGGTTGATGGGACTCTTTCTTTTGTTAGCAAATCCCTCCAGTATATTTAGTCCTTCATGTGCATCCCTGCGAATGCAACACAATGCCGATCATGTGAAGCAGTAGGGGGGATATCTGTCTGTGGTTATATTGCTGGAGTGTATCTATCATGCCTCTGGGCTCACAGAGTGATTTCAAGTATTAGCCTGACACAATTTCCATCGATGCATCAAAATACATGCACAGCTTGACAAAGCCAGTACAGCAGACAAACATATAAATAAACTTAACACACAAACAGCATCAAATGGGATAGTAAACATGGCGCCAGCAAACAGCTGCACCATACCTGTGATGTCAACTTTATTCTTAGATGAAGAGCAAATTACAAAACAAAGGCGGCTTTTGTTCGAGCTCCTGTTAGCTTCAGCTAGATAAGCCTGATTGTGTGCCAAATAAAGTTACAGAGATATTTTTCTACGCTTGTCCAAAATATCTTCTTGATGCATTTATTTTACGTAACCAATTCAAGCAGGAGCTAAGAACGAAACGTGATCCACCAGGTCGCGCTTGAGTAATTTATTAAATGATGACAGGCACTCAACTCCTGGTATCTGAATGACACGGGTTGAATGAGACTACAGAAGTATCAGGATCACTTTAAAGGTCAGATCTGAATATTTTAATCTTCAGGTCTTAATGTACACTTCCTTAAGTACAAAACTGTTTAACTCTCCTTTAAGGAGGATAGGTGGTTTGCACAGGTGTTTGACTGTCTGCTGGTGGGTGGGGCATGGCACAAGTTGAAGCTGACTAACCTTTTCATGTGGAACTGGATCTAGATCTATATTCTGTACTTTTTTTTTATTTAAAAGATGATAAATATAAAGGAGACAAACTTGTTTTTCATGACTAGCAATGAAGACCCTCAATGTGGACAGATCTGGTAGTCTTGTGGCCAAAGATAGCTTTGGACAAGCTGAGTGTGTCTAACTGTGTGGTTGCTGCCAAAACCCAGGTCTACATGACACCCTAGTCAATTAAACCTTGTTGTAAAGATAAAAAAAAACAACCCAAAAAAATCTACAGACTCAAATGGAGTAGAATCTAACATAAATATGTTAGAATATGTTTGAGAATGTAACATGATTAAAACTTAGTTACAATAAGCCAGTAGAGGCCTTGTTCCTTTGTCTGTATTTTCAGCAATGTGAAGTGCATGCATGAGTGAACAAGGCTTCAGTGGGGCTTACCTATTCTCATTATTCCAATGGGTAATTGGCCCTTTCTGAATGACCATGTATCATGAATTTTGTTGGGATTTTACAAGCTTTCAGTGAATTTAACTTGTTCACAGCCCACAACCATCATTTTGCTGTCATGACAGGCCAGATTAAACAAGGGGGGGAAATAAAGCAAAAAAAAAAAAAAAAATGGAAATAAAAATACAAAAAACAAACAAACTTGTGCATGGCATATCTGCACCTCACATTTTGACTGTAGAATGCAATGTGCCCAGGTCCTATCTGAAACAGTGACAGACTGTCTTTGCACTAATTTAGACAAAAAGTTCAGATTTTCTGATTTTTTTTCTGTGTTCAAATGTTTTTGGACCCTGCACTTCAGGCTGGCCCCCCTCCCAAGCCTTGTCTAAGTCCTCATCCTTTTGGGAAACCATGACATTACAATCTGACCATTACGTTGTCAGTTGCCACTTAAAGATGAGCTGTATGATCTGACCTACATCCTTACATGCTGACATGATGAGTGCAAAGCTGCAGGTAGGAAGTTAGTGGAGGCTGGTTGCTAATCTGTTTCAGAATAATTTACAGTGTGTCTGAGTTACAAAAGAAAAAAGACAACTCAGGTTCACAGTCTTCTATCAGCAAAACCTTTCTTTTAGTCCTGTCACAAATAACATGCAACCAGGAAATTGAGGAGCACAATATTTAGAGGTGCTTGTTTGTCTGACCAGATGCCCTGTTCTCACTTTATTAGTGTGTTCCCTGACTCACGAGTTACCTTTACTTCTAGTCTCCTGCCATCGATGAAATGAGGTCCTATATTCCAGATATTCCGATATTCTTATATTCTCCTGTGGGTCTCTAATGCATCTGGACTGCCCTCCAGAGCTTCCTGCATGCCCTACAGACTGGAAATTAGCGTTGTGCATCTGGTTCTTCATCATTAAGAAAACGTCAAGGTTTATTTCAATTGCTATGTTAGTAAGTCGGACTAATTTGGTCACGGACATGGCTAAATGATTGAAAAATAGTATGCATAAAGAACATAATTGTATCAACTTAAACACGAGTAATATTCTCTTGGTTAGCAATACATGTCTGCCCTCCAGTGGACAAAGAACATGCAGCTGGTAGATCAATGAATTCCAGTTTGTTTCACATCTGCATATCAAACCTGAGAAGCCGAACCATATTATTTTTATACTTTTGTACTTTTATTATCTCCGAAAGAAGGAAAATGAAGTGTTATTATTGCCCAGCCCACCCTGGCCTTGGCACACACTGACCCTACATACCAACAGGCCATCAGTCATTCACAGGTCTGAGAAAATTTAATGTTCTAAAAATAAATATAAGATAGATGCAAACTGAGAGCACCTCTGTCAGCTGTGCCCTCCCCATTCATTGTCTCTGTCAGGCGGAAGATGCATAGCTTGTAGTCTATTTCAATGCCCTGAATTGTGAGGTCTTTTCTTCACTGTTTGCCCCCACAATCAGTGACTCATCCACTCAGTGTGACTACAGCAAGAAGCAAGTAATTCTGCCAGAAACTCAAAATCTAAAAGTTGAATCCAAATGCCTTAAATTGCTGTCAAAAATATCAATGGTTACTTGGTTTTCACTGCAGATGTTTGGCGATAACGAGGAGCTATTTTACCACAATGCTGTTGCTGCTGAAGGTGATTCTACAAATCGTCGGCTGTTTTTCTTTTCTTTTCTTTTTTTTTTTTTTGCCCTTTATGACTTAATGTGTGTTTAATAAAAAATGGCTTGGTTTTATTGTTTATATATATTTTGCTCATTTGATTTTATATTTAAATAATGATGGGACCAGGGGGCTGTCATAGTTCACTGCTTTCATTGACAGGATTGTGATTTCTGAGCTTCTGACACATTTACTGACACTCTGTAAATGTCAGTAACAGAATATTTTTTATCTCAGAAGATCTGGCTTTGTAAATGCAGGAACACTCTGAACATAACAGTAATATGCAATATGATCAAGAATTAAATGAAAAATATTGCCTTTATGCCAGATGGATGTTGCAACGCTGTTATAATAATAATTGATGAGGAGAAGATGATAAGATCTTGCTCCAAGTGATAGCTTCTGTCAGGAAGGATCTCCTGTCTTGGACTAAAGAAGTTTCTCACTGAGCGCACTATGTTGTTCTTTTTACTTTGTCATAGCGCATGCAAAGAATTTTCCATTATTTTTAGCAGCTTGTACGGTATTCCTCTCTGGACAATCAGCTCCGGCAGCTCCAGAGATTTTCTCAGCACAGAACCAGCTTCTTTACATCAGTTTGCTTAGTTTCTTTGAGTTTCTTACTGTGATGCTGCTGCCCAACAGATGCTGCAAACTGAATGTGCTTTCCACATTGAACTTTTAGAAGATATGCTACATCTTGGTCCAGCTATTGAATCATCTGAGCTTCCTTACGAAGTATAGTTTTCTCTGATCCTTTTTGTAAATGAGTTATATGCTGCATTCCCAGTTCAGCATGTTGAATCTTCAAGGTTCTTTTATTCCTCCACCACCTCTTTATGCAATTCAGGGTTGCTGGGAAGCTGCAGTCTATTTCAGCAAGTAGCAGGTTACATCCTGGACAAGTTGCCTGTCCATTACAGGCAGTTTTTTTAGGGAACCCATAGCAAGCAGAGTAATATTTTCTGCTGTCAAGACAGTTTATTAAAATCCTTCCTTGTTCTGTCAGAGAGCCAGGAGTACAAAATGCCTCAAGCACATCCCACAGGAGCCTGAACTTCCTGCGTTGGCACAGGAAGCCATTTCATTGTTGTTTTGAGAATATGGTTATCTGTATTGACATTTAAGATCCAGTTTTAGATCTTAGGAAAAATATCTAAATTGTCAACATCTCCAGGATTTTCAGCTTGTTAAGCTCCAGGATGTTTGACTTGCACCAGTAGCAAGTATCTCCTGGAAGAGACGAGCAGTTGTTCGTTCATCCACAAACTTCCGGAGTCTGTTTGAGTGATTTTTTTAATTCATTGCTTCTGTTTTCAATGTTAGTGGGAAAGGTAAAAATCCAGCTTAAACTTGCCTGGCTGAATATGTTTTGGAAATTGGAACAGTTGTGTACGACAGCGAAGAAAAGAAATAAGTTTTTGCTTGCAGCATTTGAAATGGCGCAAACTGTCAAAACTAAAACAAGGAATAAAGATGAATCTAAAGACATTTTAGCTTTCATCAGGATTACAGATGACATGTCATCATAACTACACTTGTTTCTGATGAGGGATGTGTGTAAGCTTCCACGCTGCAGAACTTCATTTGGTCAGTCTGCATTTTCTTACAAAAGTGCAAAACTGTGGAACTCATAACCAACTAAACTCAAGACCTTCATCTCATTATATGTGTTTGTGTATGTGTGAATGAAGAGTAGATTTTTGTATAGTGTGTACAAATTAGTTTAATTTAGGTTTTGTAATGAATTACCGATTTTTATTGTCAGAAAATGTGGGTCTGATGTAGGTTTTGTAACATGTCATTGTATTTTAATGTAGTGTAGAAAGGCCCATCCAGGGACAAGCGCTGAGAATTAACTTCAACTAAAACTCTTTGTGATTGGCATCAGCTACAAATCTGTGTTACTATGTACAAATGTACAAAAGTAATTTACAGAAAGAAATGTACAAGTCATTGCAGAACTTGAAGAGTTGTTGAGAAATGTGGAATATTTGTAAATGAATACTGGTACTACCGCAAACACACAAGTTAAAATGAGGCCACACCTTCCTAGGGAGGCAAATAAATATAACATGATCCCACTTGATCTCTGTCAAACAGCTAAAAATATGTTTAAACATCTGCAAAGCTTTACAAAGAGGATTGTTGTTGCTCTGTGACAGAAGGGAATCAGATATAATGAGTTAAGCATGCAAAGCAAAAGCTGCAGCTGTTCTCAGATCTGCCAAACAGCCTTATTGCACCCACTGGGTCCTAATCGAGTTGCACAACTTTTATGGTCACAAGCTCTGCAGCAAGAAGGCACTCCTCAATAGAGGGACTCAGAATGGACCATTTTAAATGGTGGTCATCAGGCTTAGAAGAGGAAGAGGAAAGATGAGGAATCAGGTAAGAGTGGATACAGAGGAGATAAATTAGGTATACTTGGTGACTAGAACAGGCACAAGTTTTGGGCAAAACGGGTATTTTTATGACTAAATTCACATAAATAAATAATTCACAGATTTTTCAAAGGTTTTTTTTTTTAAAGATGTGTAATTTTCTTTCATCAGTTTAATCAAAAGTGGATATTTTCCATTAAGTTTCAGATTGAAAGGAAAATGGAAAGAAAATAATGAACATGAAAAGGTACCCCCATGCAAAAGACGTCCCCAGGAGATCTGAACTCTCAGATACTTAAACCACAGTGTTTAATCTTAAAAATGAGTAAGACTGTAGTGTTTTTAGACTAGCTGACACAAAGTCAAAATGTTATTCAATCTTTTCCTGCTTACTTCTGACACTCAACAGCCATGGACTGTTCAGCTTCATAGCACTCTGGAAATCAAAAGGATTGATGTTCACAAACCAGGAGATGGCTATAAAGTGTTTTCTGGTAGTGATCTTTTCTCATCTTAATGCAATAAAGAAGCATCAGAAAGGATAATGTAGGAGGTTAAAATGAGGTCTGGAGGGGAGAATTTATCACAAGACTTCTAACAGCTGAGCACCTGACTGACTAGTTGCCAAATATCCTCAGGGATATTTAGCAGCAGCTGGGCTGGTGGTTTATTGCACGCATAAATTGGACACATTTAGACAACAACTCCCTTGGATTGGTGAATTGTGGAGAAAAATGGATGCAGAATTTAATGAAAAGATGATCAGAGCACTGCATGGATAATGCCATGAGCTTGTTTTACCGCTACAGGCTCATTGATAGGGACAATGGATCAAACTAAATACCAACAAATTCCTAAAGGAATAATCACACTACCATTAAAAAACCTAACATAAATCATCTCCAAATCATATATATCCATGTAACAAAATGTCAGCCAAGGTGGCAAATATTTTGTGTTTCACTAAACAGGCTAAGAGAGAGTCATACGCCCATTAAACAATGACATTTCTGTTTTCATTACAATCTGACAGAGGAATCAAGAAATATTTTGCATGAGTCTGACAGGTTGGACCGGTATTTAATAAGCACAGATAAATCACAGCACTGACATACTCACACTGTTACCCAGCAGAAGCAACAATCAGCATTAGTTCTGGCTATCAGTAGTACAGCTGAACAACCTGTCAAACTAAACAAGTTTACTCTCAAATCTGTACTTGTCTGCCCTCTTGTGGACGGAAGGGAGACAGCAGCCAGGTCCAGATGAGGGTTTGGGTTCCCTCTTGGAAACCTCTGTATCTGTTTATGCTTACGGGCATTCTAGAAAAGGATCTTTCAGTCTTATACAAAAAGTGATAAATATAAAACATACACACAGAGATAAACCTGCCAGCACCAATCAACACTCATTCACAAGCCTGGGTGTATCTGCGTATGTAATGAAAATGGAGATAAGGTGTTGGATGAATATGAGGGAGCTGAGAGCACCTCTGTGTCTGCTGTGTCCTCCCACTCAGCAAGCAGTGTGGAGGCAGAGCATTTATTCTATTTCAGTCCCTGGATATGCTTTTCTTCACTGTTCCCTCTAAGACCAGTGACTCATCTATACTTGTCTGCAGGCAGAGAGGCAAAAACGAAAATCAGACAATCAAATGGAGAGTGCTGATGTTATCCAGCTTCATCATAAACAAGGGCACCTGTCACGTTTGACTGATTTTTAGTGTTGTTCTAAATGTAATGCTGCATTGTGCATTTTCTTATCTTTTGATAGCTTCCTATCTTATTTTTCTGTGTCCTCTTATCCTGTTTTTCCTGTACTATCAAATCTTACAACACCGTAAAGAATAACTATTAAAGTCATAACTCAATTCATGTTTTGGTTAAAAGAGCATTAAACATTTCACACACATATGCTTCATGTCACAGAAAGTCTAAACAGGATTATATCTTCTCATTTTTAAGTGGTGCTGATTTTTCATTTCCACAAAATCCACAGTAGATTTGTGGCTTTCAGATGATCTATTAAAATTAAGTGAACTAACATGATAGACTATCTAATTTTTTATTCTCTATAGGAGGAAGTCTGCCCAGGTTCTACTCACCACATTATCAATATTCAGTCAGAAATCATGATTTTAGCTAAGAGTGAATGAATATAGAAGTTTTTGCTTTAGCAGGTGTGTGTACAACTTAAAATATTCAATGGTTATTGTAACCTGTTCACTGCTGGAAAGTAGCTTGTCCATTTCAGCCAATGGTAGCCCAGTGCTTCATAACAAGTGCTGTTCTCCTCCCACATAAAAGGCAAGATTCCTGCCACTTTAGACTCACACTGTTTTACTCACAGTGCTAACCGAGCCACAATGGAGGCTGTTTTTTCTTCTCTTTCCAATGTTTTTAGTCCTTCTCACCATCCTGACTCACCACAGAGAAATAATACAAGGATGCCAATGCATTGTGAAAGCATTTGCCTCTTTGGCATTCTTCCTGTTTTAGGGCTGCTTTGCAAAGCTTACAAATTAATTCTCCATGATCCCACTCTGATCATAGCAGGTCATGGTAGCAAGTCTCTTTTTTGAGAGCTGAAGAGAAAGAAAAACATATTTTCACCTTACATTTTTTTTCAGATACGAACTGCAAAAGAGAAAGTGTTGTTGAGAATATATGCAAATAATGTGTCATTTGATGTCTGTAGATTTCTATGCTGCTGTGAAAGCATCAGTGTCAAAGCCACCCTAGCTAGTGAGATTAATTAAATTCTATTTAATTTAGCTTTATTTATATAGCACCACTTCACAACAATGTTGTCACAGGGCACTTTACATACACATTATTTCAAGGCAATTCATACATTGCCCATAATAGAAACCAACTGATTGCATCAAATCATGACTTCAATCCAATCCCCCATCCTGCGCATGTACGAGGCGACAGTGGGAAGGAAAAAACTCCCTTTTAACAGGAAGTAAACGTCCAGCAGAACCCGGCTCAGGGAGGGCAGCCATCTGCCTCGACTGGTTGGGATGGAGAGGACAGGAAAGACAGATCAACATGTACAATTGCAAATAATCAGGAAGACCTGCGGAAAAAAGGAGAAACAAGTTAGAGACGGCAATATTGTCATAAATTTATACATTAATACATTAAAGAACTAGAGCGAGGTACTTCTCAGTGCATCCGGTAACATCCCCATTGCTACGTAAGTAATGGATGGCTAGACTACCCATAACTATAAGAGCAAAGAGCATAACCTGGACAGTTGGGTCCCATACATGCAGACTCCAACTCAGGAGATGCTCACATCCTAACTATAAGAATCATGAAAAAGGAAGGTTTTCAACTCGATCTTAAAGGTGTAGAGGGAGTCTGCCTCCCGAACCCACAGTGGGAGTTGGTTCCATAAGAGAGGAGCCTGATAGCTAAAGGCTCTTCCTCCCACAGTACTCTTTGAGACTCTGGGAACCACCAGTAAACCTGCAGTCTGAGAGCCAAGTGCTCTGTTTAGAATATATGGAACTATAAGATCTTTTATGTGGAATGGAGCTTGGTCATGGAGAGCTTTATATGTGAGGAGAAGAACTTTAAACTCTATCCTGGATTTAACAGGGAGCCAGTGTAGAGAGGCTAAAACTGGTGAAATATAATCTCTCCTGCTAGTCCTCATCAGAACCCTCGCTGCAGCATTTTGGATCAGCTGGAGACTTTTCAGGGCATATTTGGGACAACCCATAAATAAGGAATTGCAGTAATCCATTCTGGAAGTAATAAAGGCATGGACTAATTTTCTGCATCTTTCTCAGACAAGATGCCCCTAATTTTTGCAATATTACGCAGGTGGAAGAAAGCAGTTCTAGAAACCTGTTTTAAATGTGAACTAAAGGACAAATCCTGGTCAAGAATAACTCCAAGATTTCTCACAATGGTACTGGAAGCCAAATTAATGCCATCCAGATTAAATACATAGCTGGATAATTTTGTCCCACGTTTTTCAGGCCCGAAGATAACGACCTCTGTCTTGTCTGAGTTTAAAAGGATGATGTCTGTAAGACATCTTTGTAATCTCAGAGATTTATTGGTTTCATCTGGCTTCATGGAAAGGTAGATCTGAGTGTCAATGCTTTGAGAATGACATAGACCAGGTCCTTCACGGTAACTCGTACTGCTGACACATCAAAAATACATGAACCAACCAAGCCCCATCTCTCTCTTCCTACATCACTGTCCTGTAAAATGATCGAGTAATGTTGAGTTTGGAAAAGACCTGATGGTGATCCAACAGCCAAAGAGAGAGAAATGACAGAACCTGGAGAATCTTTCTTGTGGCACGGCTACAGTTTCTCCAAGCAGAGAGTAAAGACCTTTTCAGGCCACAAAATCATGAGTGCAGACAAACAGTGGAGAGTGTGTGTGGACATAATTACTGCTGGTCCTTTCAAACTCACATAAGATAAACTGACCTCAGCATTAAGTCCAAGAAGACATTTTCTGTTTGTACTATCTTAGATAAATCAACAGAATCTGTAGAGACCCCAGACTTTGAACTCGTTCCAGCTACTGTGAGTTTCAAGTTCTTCTCACAAGTTCTCAGCTTTTTTAGACAGATTTCTTTAAGCCTTCCAGCTACTCCAGATGACACCATTACTCCTTCCTTATCTAATCAGCTTCTCCAACAACTATCTGGCCCATTTGACTTCACGTGAAATAGCATGCCACTAGTAAGAAGCATTGTTTAAAGTTCTCCCTATCATTGATTCTGAACCGTTGTCTGAATATGATAGACGGTTTCTTTTAATAACTATATCAGTATGGGCAGTAAACTGTGTCAGAAGACTGATTTCCACATCTTAACAATATGCACCATAGTTATATGCGTGTTTTATACATATCAGGCTTTACTGACTGCACATATTTACAACTTTGTCATCCTGTATCAGTTTTGTGGCCCATTTCACCATTAATAAAAAAGGTTAGAGTAAAAGAAATACAAAACCATGTGAGGTTCCTTATTGATGATAGTAAAAAAATAACCAAAGAAACCTTTGAACTGTAATTATTCTCAAAACCAAGGACATTTCCTTCTGTGTGTGCTATATAATGCTCAGTGAGGGGAATTGATGCAGAACTGATGCCTACAGACAGAGGTAAATCATGATGCTGACTTCAATAGCGATTTTAACTTTGCACATATTCTTTATGTATGCAGCGGAAGTCCCAGATCACAGAGTAGAAGAAGCTAATAACCCTGTTGGTACGATCAACGAGTGTAAGTGTGTCTGTGCTGCTGACACAGCACAGAGCCAGAAAAACTACTGGGAACTTGATGCCACCTTAAAAGTGTTAATGGACAAACTTAAAAACACAGCGAAACAGTTAGAGGACCTGAGGTCAGAGATCCAAGGTAAGAGTTGTATGTTTTTACTTTGTCTCTGTGTTTACTTTTCATTATAATAAAAACAATACAAATATAAATAACACTTATTTCCATGTAAACTCAAGGCGATCGGGTAGCATTTGGAGCAACTATCAGCGATGTTGGAAATATTGGACCTTTTAATGTAGAAATCACACTGACCTATAAGAAAGTCTACACAAACACAGGGTCATACAACCCTGCAACAGGTAACATTCCCATGCTAACATGTTGTTAGCAATAAAATTACTTTAAGAGAAGATATCAAGAGTGTATCGATCATCCACAGGTATTTTCACCGCTCCAGTCAAAGGAGTCTATTACTTCAGCTTCTCTGGACATAATATATCATCTAAACCAATGGGGCTGCGACTGATGAAAAATGGAGTGCAGATGGTTACCGTGTACAACCATGTAGCTGGAAATCGACACGAGACAGCAACCAATAGCATGACTTTGCAACTTGAATCAGGAGATCAGGTGTATATGAGGCTGCGGGAAAACACCTGGATTTTTGATAATACGAATGACCACAGCTCCTTTATTGGACATTTGTTATTCTCTCTGTAAGCTGTGATTGCATTCCAGTAAAATAAAATAAATTTTAAAACAAATAATGTATTTATATGTATAATAAAACTGTGTACAGTAAATTGTTCTTTTACTTTTTAACTTCCATGTTAGAGATCAGTGGAGTTCAAAAACTCTCCTGTGGGTCTTTCACCTGCTTGGTCTTGCAGCTCTGAGCTTGCCACTGACTAAATTTGAAGATTTTTCTTCCCCTTCTGAAATGAAATAATATACTTTAGGTTCCTCTGCATATGCAGTTTTCATTTAATTTTAAGGTTATCCATACTAACTAGTGATGCCTGTGGAAGGGGTCATGTTAGGTCATTTATCGAGCTGCACAGATGTTGTCTGTGGGAAAGAGGCAAACCGCTTTTCTGTTGCACTTCGAACACGTGTCTGTGACACCATTTTTGGACTTTGTCAGTCTTTATGGAAACACAAAACAAATGAAAACTATGAGAAAATAAAGATAAAGTTGATTTTACAACAGAAGGGAAGAGTGATCATCAGGTCAAAAGAAGTACATGTAGTAAACAGAGCCGAGCTGTGTATAAAAAAGTGTTCTGCCAAGTTTTCAACCTTCCCTTCATGTAGACAGAGAGCTAGTGAACACACGACCCCATCTGAGCTTCCACAAGCTTGCCAGCAGCAACCATGCTGCATTACTGAACCCCTGACAAGTACTGACAGAGAAGCTGCAATGTCAAAGACACAGAATGAAAGAACACTTTCTTGCATGCAGATTTTCTCAAATCTCTTTTACACTGCAAGAGAGAAACTGATCGTGTGTACTGTCAGCTGTCATGCTGAAATTAGTTCATTTTATTTGGTGGTTTAACAGTAGCACAGTCAAAAAAGCCTTTTAATAAAAATAGAAGACAGAATATGTTTCCAGTTTGGCGTGTCTGCAGTAGATCTTCCTCATTCTTCTGACATAAAACAGCTCATAGTCAACCAAATATACTGTAAATTATTGTCACATGATCCTGGAGGCTCCTGTGCTCAAAGATCACATGGAGCCATTGCAACCATCCCATCAAACATGCTAAGTCTTCATTCTTTTCCAGTGCATTCATTTTCCCTCGGTAGCTATCAGATAAATGGAATAGGGTTTAAAACGCCAACTTCTTAGAGCAGAGCATTACAAAAGCGAGGTCACGTCCTGTGTCACACACACTCAGAGGAGGACAAGCTGTGACAACATAAAGGAAGTGCTTATCTGTTTCAACATTTTGTAGATCTGAGGTGAAGTTACTCAGGAAGTGCCCTGTCATCCACCCTTCCTTTCCTCTATGCACTAAAAAAGCCCAGCATATCTGAGCTGTGGTTGATGGATTTGCATGCAGCAATGTTCTGCTGAAGGACTGGCTACAGGCAGAAAAGCTTTGAGTGAAAACAATTAAAAGCTTTAAAACTGCCTTTAGATTTTATGTATCTTTTTGTATTGTAGTGAGTAATCAGATGTTGTTGTAAGGTTATATCTAAACCTCCAGCTCTGAGATGTACTGATATAGATTAAAAAAAAAAACTAATTATATACAAACAAAGTGCTTTCAACTAAGTCAGGTATCATAGCTGCAGTGATCTAATGGAAAATACAGGACACTGTCGAACCATAATCCACAAGCTATATGTTACTGTTCATATACTTTGAAAGAACAGAGTAAAACCTTCTGGGTCATATGACCAAAGGCCTGCAGATCATAAACCAAAGTGAGGTTTTTCTAAGGAATGATGAGTGGGATGGGTTGAAAAATAAACCAAAACACATGAATTATAAAATGCCACTTAAACATGTGCTTATTCAGACTTACAGATATATCTTATTTAGAACTGCTATGTAAACAATTGTTCATTATTTCTAATACTATGCAAATTACTACATATTTTATTGATATATGTGGTTTATTTTATTATCTGTATAGGGTCAGCCTTTTTTTTTTGTTTTTATATTCTTTTTTTAACACTTCTTTCAGTTGTTCTCAACATAAATGCAGGGTGTATACAAGTAATAAATCCCCTTTTCCACATGTTTACCAAAAAGGGAAGAACTTCATTTATTTTATCCTTAAAATGAGTTTCAATAACTGGAAAGATATTAACATATCAGAGGTTATAAGTGGGTAAAATGCTCATTTTCTAAGAAGGATTTTGCTGACAAACAGCCAAACACTGTTCTGTGCATTCATTAAGTAGGACTGTCTTTGAAATTATCTTTACTTATAAATTGACATTAAGTAGGAGCACCTCCTCTGACTCAGTTTGGCAATCTGACCTTGAATCTCTGAGCAGAGGGACACTTGCAGCAGCAGCAGCTCGCTGCCCAGTCTGAGAAACAACTCACTGAATGCCAGTCCACAGCATGTATGGCTGACTAAACTTGGCTGCTGACACAAAAAACCCTCTCTGTCCTGCTCTTTGCAGCCTAGAAAACATGCGGCAGGAAGAGGGGGAGCAGCTCACCCCAAACTAAAACACACTCTTTGGAAACCCAAGTGACTAACCAAATAAGGGCTCTGAAAGTTTCAGTTTTTTTTTTTTTTTTTTTTTTTAAATTCACGAAAGGCACCATCACAGGGTTGAACACAAACTGAGGGCTGAAAGCTGTTCTTAACTTTATTAAATGTGTCAAATATGCCATCTTTTGCCACGTCTTAAAAACAGATGTAAACTGATGTAACAAATTGTGTAGATTAACAGATGTAAATAGGAAGTCCGCCTATTTTATTAGATGGATTTTATATTTAACAAAAAAAAAAAAAAAAAAAAAAAAAAAAGCCTTTAAAAACACTAGAAAATTGCACAAATTCCCCAAGTTCTTTAAAGGATTTAAATTAGTCCAAATCCTAATATTTCAGTTTGGTAGTAGCTTGTAGTTGAAGCTTTTGCTGCATATGTTTCATACAAGTCATTTATTCTGAAATTTTCAAATTAACTGATTAATTAGTTTATAAATTTTTTACAGCAACATTTAAATCTAATACACCTTTAAGTAAAATGCACGGACACATGAGCAGAGACCAGCACCACACGCTGAGTTAAGTAAAATGTGTTTTGTATTACAACTCTTTCAAAACTGACAGGTGGATGGCAGAAGATTCATCCAAAAAGGAGATTCACAATTACAGTAAGTCAAAAATGTCACATTTTAGAAAAGCAAAGAAAAGTTAAGATAATACATACAAACATGGCTTGCCATTCAATTAAACTAAAAGTCCCCATGGGAAAGGGTTTTTTTAATGTTATTTTGTTAGATAAGTACCTTTAGAGTCTGACCCTGAAACAGCAGGTCTATTACAAGCTTAGCCTCCTGACAGTAAACTTTAACACCAAATGAAATCAGAGTGTAAAAAGTTCTGATTGCCATCAAGACGCACTGAAGAGGGAGTAGGGCTCATCAGTTGGCACAGTCACAGGAGATTCCTAAGGGAAGGCACTTGACATGGGGTGAAGGGGGTTGTGGCGTTCCCCATGCAGCGACAGCAGTGCACCAACATCCTTGTATGTGCACATTGAAGAGGCACACCATCAGCTGGGTGCAAGATTTGTAATAAGGAAAAGAAAGAATAATAATTAAAAATCACCAAACTGGAGAAGGGGTGGGGGAGCACGGAAATATATTAGCATAACACATCTCCACTCCAAAGCTCTAGACACTGTATCTCAGTATGAGGGCCTGTGCCTCCTGGATTACACCTGACAAATTGGAGGAATTACAAA
The DNA here is from genome assembly GCF_933228915.1 of Telmatherina bonti. Taxonomy (NCBI): domain Eukaryota; kingdom Metazoa; phylum Chordata; class Actinopteri; order Atheriniformes; family Telmatherinidae; genus Telmatherina; species Telmatherina bonti. The sequence goes on along the minus strand of NC_136625.1, from coordinate 24,306,295 downwards.
AGACTGGATTTTAACAACCTGTACCAGGCTTAAGTGGTGAGTTTCTGAGAGATGCATTCAGGCCTTCTCCAACCAAAAGGCCCTAAAAGTGCCTACCTTCTGCCTGCCTGGGGACTGGACATGATAATAACCCCCCCACCATCATCATAATCAACCTCCAAAACCAGAAGAACAAAGCCATAACATGGATTTGCCATATACCAGTAAACTAAAATAACAAAAACTAGAAAATTAAACAGATAAAGACGTGTCTCTTAGGTTTCACAATTAGACATTCCCATTGAGGCACATTTCCAGAGAAGTGTCAAATACAAAGCTATTTAAAAACAAAACAAAGAATAAAGAAAATCCAAAAACATTCAAGTACTTTGTCATGTAAACACTTTTCCAGACTATTTTACATAATCGATTGTTGTTGTCGATTTTTGTTTGTGTGCAACAGTAAGACAACAGTGTGAGGAGAGATATTTTCGCAAGAAGCCCAGCAGCACAACTTCCCAGCTCAAATTCCGCGCAGTTTCTTGTGGTTTTTTTTTATTTTATTTTTCATCGTTTTATAGAAGGACACACGAGCAGCACTGGTCGCCACCACTTGGAACAGTTGAATAGTTCATCTGTCTCACTATTTCTGCAAACAGTTCGTCGACTGATCCTTTATTTTTGGCCGAAGTTTCCATAAACGGGCAGCTCCAGTCTTGAGCCAGCGCCTTGCCTTCCCCGGAAGACACCTCTCTTTCTCCCTCCAGATCCACCTTGTTTCCCACCAGGATCATGGGCACCCTCTCGTACCTCTTCACCCGGATGATCTGGCCTCTCATGGGCTTGATGTCCTGAAAACTCTGCTGGTTGACTAGGCTGTAAACTAAAATAAACCCCTGCCCGTTCTTGATGTAGAGATCTCGCATGGAGGCGAACTGCTCGGTCCCTGCCGTGTCCAGGATCTCCAGCACCGACGGGGACGAGTCCACCTCGATCTCCTTCCTGTAGAAATCCTCTATGGTGGGGTCGTACTTTTCGATGAAGGAGCCCGTCACGAACTGGACCGTCAATGCGGATTTGCCGACTCCACCCGAACCCAAAACAACCACTTTGTACTCCCTCATGGCTGAGGGGAGAGAGGAAAAAAAAAAAAAAAAAAAAAAAAAGAGGCAGACACCTCCTTTTTTTTCCGAGACGAAGCCTCCTCTCTATTCCACCCCGCTGACCAGCCCCGATGTTTTCAAGCCGAGCAGGCTGGGAAGACTGCCTTCTTGCTCGGATAGCAGTCAGATCCTCCAAGCCTGCACTGGAAGGGCCACGGAGCAACGATCTGAGGAGTGTGACCGCTCCTGGACATCAGCGAGGCGGGTTAAAACACATTTTGATCGTACTGTATTGTGCAACGGTGCGGGGAAGCGTGATCGCTTCTCTGCTCTTGCATGGCGTTTCCTGCCCACATCCTCAGCGCGTCAAAAGCCGAGGCTCAGTTCCGCTTTCTTAAAGGAGCCGTCACCCAAACTCCCCGTCACAGCCACCAGATGACCAGACACGCAAGTCTGTGGCCTGTTGTGCACGACCTTTGCCCTCAGAGACGTATTCACGGTCACTGCTCTCAACAAGAGGCTCCTCAGCTGCACATTTTTCATTTTCCCTTTTATTACATACACAAACCTGTCTGCTTACGAGGCCAGCCACTTAATCCATTACTGATCATTACTAACATGTTAAGCAGTCAGACATGCACATTTTCTGAGATGATCCCTCCTTGTCATTGTGCTTCTTGTTCTTATCTGTTGTTTTATTGCAAAGAGAAGAAAGATTCCTTACTTCTTAGCGTCATTAACACATAAATATTGACATGAATTGTAGGTCTGTTTATGATCTGACCTAAGTATGAACTTCTTGCAGACAGAAAGGCAAATCAAACACACACTTGTCTGACTGTAAATGGATTTGTACAAAAGTGTGGTGCAAATTTTTGTTGCCCAACTACATCTGTACAAATATGACCAATGTAGAATAGTCATATGGGTGAAACCTTTCCTGCATCTTCACCACAAAAGTTCACAGTCATCTATTTTTTCCCCATTTTGGCATGTAACAAGCTTGAAGCATTCTGGGAAACAAGTCTTGTGAAACTTTATGGTTATCTCCATTTATCCACATCAGCAGTGCCTGCCAAACAGCTCAAGAGTAGGAGCAAATAATCATGATAAAGAACTAAAAAGCTGCTACAAAAGTTATTTACAGACAGGAATGTTTGTCTAAATAAATAAATATTTGTTGGAAAGGTCTTTCATTTTAACCAGAACTACCCAAACATCAACAGGACATAGATGCAAGGATCCTCTGCATGATGAAATGTGACTACAGTGTTATCCATTATATTCACAACAATAGAAAAGTACAAAGTATGTTTAGCTGATTCCTTTTGGAATTGGGGTTTTCTCTTTGTGAGCTTGTAGGGGTTTCATTTTAAATGACTTTAGTTTTAACCTATATAACTCACACAATCTCATAAAAATGCAATGAGAACACCCAATCTAACTTTCAGGATATGTTTTATATAACTCTCCAGAGAGGTGCCCCAGATTTTCCTTTTTCTTTCTGATGACCCTGAAACCTTGAGGTGAAGAGAGCTGCTCACAAAACTGAGCTTCAGGAACAATACTGACTGTCATCTTCATCAGCTTCATGAAAGAATTGGCTCAAATGTAAAGGAAAAATAAATACTTTTACACTGACCTGCATGTTTTAAAAAGCATGTTTTAGCAACAAAGCGTTTTTAGCAACATTTCTATATCCCAACTTCCCCCACACATCCAATACACAGAGACTGACTGCATGACTGTTGCGTGAGCAAATCAAACATTGTTTTATTCAGATTTTTTTAAATTCATACAGCAAGAGTCAATAATAGCAAGAATAAAATGTGCTTAAACAAATCTGAAGACAGAACAGTATATTGTTGTGTCGCACATGTTAGCAAATACATAGGTGGTGGGTGCTCTTACAAGTAGAAAGCAAGTCAAAGCGTACATGTGCACCCAGCAGGGAAGAGAGAGCTCAGTAGACTGATTTGGAGAAAATGGTGCTTTGGTTCTGTAGCGACTATATGAAGCAGCCTGAAGTTTGAAGCACAATGACAACGACTGTTACATTCATTTTGAAGACTAATTTACCAAATATGCTTTTGGTGTGATGGGCCTTCACCTGCTGAGTGCACAGCTCTGAAAGCAGGAACCAACTACTTGTGAGTCAGTGTCTACTGCAATCCTCTTTCTATGAGAAAATATTTGGGGTGTATGAGTGCTACTATGTTATCATTTTGTAGAAGAACACATTTGCTTGGAAACACAAGATGAATTTGTTTTTAAAACATTATTTTTCCCCACTGTGAATGTTATCTACGGTAATTTAAAGGAAACAAGTATTGTGTATTCTGTTGGTTGAAGGTGTTATCTGTTCTTACATATGCAATTTCTTTTGTCTACATGGTTGCACTGTACTTTTACATGCAGTCAAATCAAAATATAATAGAAGACATTTTTTAAATAGATTTATTCATCAACTGTACCATGGGAGCAGCAATACTGCATGACCAAGTCCAACAAATGATCCATGGACACTGTTGGAGGTGTCGTCCTATGAGAGGCATGAGTTTAGCATGACATGGGGGTATCTGCTCCCCTGCAACATTCTCTGGCATTACGAGTCACTTATAAAATAAGACAAAAAGCGCATAGCTTTCTCTGAATGCATTGGCCAAGAAACTAGTGCCCTTCTTTGCAAGCAAATTTTAGCTGGTCTTCTAATTTAAGAATTTAAATTAATCTAAGAAAATTTCTAATAATTATAGATCTTTTTTTTATTCAAAATAATATCTCAATATGATACACATTTTTTCTCTGTTCATTTGACTATATACAGAAGTGCAAAAAGTCAACCTTCCTCCTCTAGGTTAAAACTCATTATCTGCAGCATTTCTGACTCCTCCACAGTGGAAAAGTATTTGCGTTCTCCCTCCAAATCTCACCTAATAACAACATCCATCTCACTGCTTGTTTTGGCCTGACATTCAGGGCAAACTTAAGAAATATTCCAACAAAAGTACAAATATCTTTGAAATGGATACAGTAGAAAATAATCTTTACTCTAAAACATGGACAGTCTAAATTTCATTATAGTATCTTCAAACATGACGCTGACATGTTATAAGGAAAATTTAAATTGGTTAAAACAGTCTTTTTTCCTCTGCTCAGAGATGAATCAATCTTATTCCTTGTATCAAGAAGTTTTCCATCAATAAAATGAACTTACAATGTAACATCAACTGAGAAGGACATTCAGCTATATGAATGAAGTGAATATCTAACAGATTATTTGTTATATGATTTGAGAAAGTTATGAATGTCATACTACCTTAACATCTAAAACGGCTATATCAATGTTGTCAAGTAATATAATAAGGCAAAAAAAGAGAATAATCTAAAACTACATACCTCAAATAGATTCAAATCCTTAAGTAGTACATAACACATAAGTTCAATGAAATTTAAGAGAGTAATGTTTCTTTAACAGAGAGAAAACATAACTAAACAAGAACAAAAAATAAAAGGATAAAGCGGCATGTGAGAACTATAAAAAATCATTGGTGTTGTTTTTCTGCATGGTGATTGAAAGGACGTGATTGGGCACTGACTGTTCAATTGCAATCTAAGGCCTTGTTAGGTACATAACAATCGGTAGAGATACAAGACACACCTTTGTGGTAACATAAAAGGTAAATTATTATAAGACACACAGATAAATGAAATACGGTGAACATGTTTTCTTAATTGTTTAAGCCTACCAGAGATGTTTCAATGGCCATCTGTGAACAAGACTGAGTGAAAAACTGTGCTTTGGTTTCTGTAGTCAGACCTACTAGTTGATGAAAACTTTCAGGCTTTGCTAAAAATACAAGACAAAGATTTGACATCTTGTATAGCAGCAAAAAAAAAAAAAAAAAAAAAAGGATGGGTTGAGAAAAAGAACAGGATGACAAGATGTATAATTGTTCAAATGCACATATGGTTTATATGACCAAGTATATTTTTGGGTCTGTCCTTTAAAATTCCTATTAATACATGTTTTAACCAGTTTTTGGAGACAGTTTTAAAGCTGCTCCTCTGTAAAAGGAGGGTAACAAGGTGACACAATGCCAATTAAAACTACACCCTCTCCTTCACCAGGCTTTCAAGTCAATTCACATACTTAATCCTGACAAATAAGAACACCAGTTCATGAAAATAAGCATGACAATTTCTACAAAAACCTACCCAATTTGATTAAAAAAACAAAAACAAAAACACAAACTTAAATAGGCCTATCGAAGAAATTAATTTGGAGAAAACCAAAATTCTACAACTAATTATAATAATAAAAAATAATAAGAAACAAAACACTCACAATAAAGATTCTGAATGCAAAACAATACAAAAAAAAAAAAAGAAAATCAAAACAAACAAACAAACAAAAATTTTACCTTCGGTAAACAAATAACACTGCTGAGATAATACTCTGGTTTTAGCTGTATGGCCTTGATGGCACATGATAAGATGAGAAAAGCTAGCCAGGCTGTGCTTTAAAGGTACACAGGTATGTTGGTTTACCCAGAACATTCATATGTCCAAGACCCTCATTTCAACATCTAGTTTCACTAGTAGCCATAAAAACAAAATACTATACATGCCTAATGCATTTGGCGCATAAAATTTCTGTTAAAATCATTGTGCCTTTTAGATCTCAATCCAAACTCAAGGTGCATGTTCTCATTTCACTTGTAAACTATGAAATATGGCTATTAATTAAAACATGAAGCAGAACAAGTAAAGAAAAAAAGAAAAGAAAGAAAAATCTTGGTCTACTAACGCACCAGCACTTGATGTTGTTTCATGTAACAACGCTCTTGACCTTCTGTGCATGCAGTAATAATGATAACTGAGTGCTATGATCTATTTAGACACAGAGGTATAATGTGAACGTTTCCCACCGACCCTGGCACCAAGGTATCCTCTTCTCTCAGCTGGACGTTGAATTTGACAGCAAATTCTTCTTGATATTGATATGTGGGAAGATGGCACAGAGTGTGTGTTGTACCCTTGACATTTACAAATGTGATGGGACCACCGTTGTGGACTGGGTAAGAGATGACAGACCCTCCTTGTCCCATTGCTTGACATTCTGAAGGTTATGTACATAAAGGCTGAACTCTTTTGGCCTGGACGGTGCCAGCAAACATTCATTTGATCTGTAAGAGATGATGAACTTCATTTGAATCAAGTTGATGTTAAAGCTTTTGTTTCTGAAAGGAAAATACAACCTGTCCTTTATATGCATGGACACAAAATGCTGAGCCGGAACTTACAGGAGTCACACAAAACGAACAGATAAAAACAAACTAAACTTAAAATGAATAGGGAGAATGAGAGGATTGAAAAAGGAACTCACTGTTCTTGAAAGGAACTACATTTGAGTCAAGTACTTGTGACTACTCAGATGATCTGCAGATATTATTGGAATCTGAGGGACAGAAAACAGAGATTAAATAAAATATGCTACACTAAAGACACATAAAGTTGAATGCTGACCTCAGAGCAAGCATGAATCGGCATCAAATAACCACAGTCTTTCATGTTAAAATGAGTTAATTGCTAAAAAGGGACCATGATGTAATGATGAATAAAGCTACTTGGTTACAGTTAAGGAACAACCAGTCCAGACATGGTATACATAAGCGAGACATTTGAATAAACACACACTTGTGGGTAGCAGGGAACGAAAGAGGATGATTTTATAGGAGGGGAGAGACAAGTAAGGTTGGAGGGGGAGGTGGGAAACTGTCAGTTAGATGGCTTCCCCCATGCAAATCTAAGTCCTCCATGTTGTTGACCTGCACACCTCAGTTAAATGCAGAAAATGGGTTCAGAATGAGAAATAATAATAATAATAATAATAAAAGATTCATTCATTCATTCACCAAACCGCTTATTCCAATTCAGGGTCGCGGGGAAGCTGGAGCCTATCCCAGCCGGCTTTGGGCGACAGGCAGGGTACACCCTGGACAGCTTGCCAGTCCATCGCAGGGCCACACACAGAGAGACGAACAACCACACTCACACCTAGGGGCAATTTAGAGTGACCAATTAACCTATCATGCATGTCTTTGGATGGTGGGAGGAAGCCGGAGTACCTGGAGAGAACCCACGCATACACGGGGAGAACATGCAAACTCCACACAGAAAGGCCACTGACCAAACCAGCCAAGGATTGAAACAGCAAGGATTGAACCAGCGACCTTCTTGCTGTGAGGCCACAGTGCTAACCACTGCGCCACCGTGCAGCCCACAATGAAAGATCTGCAATATTAATTTAAAGATTGTGCATTTAATAGTGCTATATCTGATACTTTCATCAGAACGGAAATCAAAATGTTGCAGATCTTCTCAAAGGCTGGTTTGAAATGTTTTCTTATTTAAACTATTAGTTTATTCAGCTTTTTAAACACAAAGAACATGGTAAACACTTGCTTTGCTTGCTGGAAGCAGCTGCAAAGAAGACTCCCCCCAAAAAAACAAAAAAATAAAAAGTAAGCCAAGCACCAAAGGGCACAGATAGCAACTATTGCACAAGCTGTGCAAATGGTTTTAAGATGTTTATAAAAAACTTTTAAAAAACTACCTCATACATACCAATTGCATGTATTCGTTGGTAGTCAACTTTGATAAGGAAGAGTCCTCAAAATGGGAAAGGACAAAAATTGAAGTTACAATGAGGACACACATTAAATTAAATACAGTATGCTTCTATAGATAGATACAGATGCTTAAAGAAAAGGTTAAAATTTAAACTTAAGTATGTGAAGGTTTTAAAAGACAATATAGTAAAATATAAGACTGCATGTTGGACTCTAGTGTAGGCCAACAAGAGGAGTACCGCTTTTTACCCAACCCCTTATAAGACACAAGCATTCCAAGTTGTCAATGTGCACTTAAAGAAATGAGGAGATAGATAGATAGATAGATAGATAGATAGATAGATAGATAGATAGATAGATAGATAGAGAGACAGACAGACAGACAGACAGACAGACAGACAGACAGATAGATAGATAGATAGATAGATAGATAGATAGAGTTGGTAGAGGTGCAAACCTGATTGGTGGAGGCAGTTGCGAAGGGAACGCTTGTGGCGGATGTGGTGGCTGCAGACACAGTGGCTGGAGTACCACCATGCATCATGGGAACTTTTTTGGAGGGAAAATCATGTAAGCATAAATACACAGAGGAGCAGTGTTGCCACATACACACCAGGCAAATGAGGGCGGGAGAAGGAGGAAAACAGCCAGAGAGGAATTCGATTTAACTGGTTCCCCATTTTCCCTCTGCCACGTCTGACAAGGCTGTTGAATTTTGAGAACTTGATTTGGAAACGTGTAGCTGTAGCAGCAGGGACTTGCTTATATTTGTCAGTTTTATGAGTGCTGTACTTCTTTGGCAACTAAATCTAAAAGGTCCTATAAAACAAATGTTGTAGCATTGAAACATATTTGTAAATATAGTTTGTATGTAGTATTTATGGCAGATGAGATAAAGGGGAGAGCTATAATTGAACACCCTCAGTTAAAAATTTTTTTTTAAAGGAGTTTCACTAAGTGTCAGGTTAGTCCAGCCAAGAGCCAAGTTTAAGTCAAGCAAGAGATTGAGTGTTCAAGCAATATACATAAAGTGTACACACACATACATACAAAAATGATAAAACCCTAAACAAGTTACAAGTTATTTAGACTGATACTTTGAACCACAACATCTTTTATACAGGTAATTTATAATATGCAAATAGCACAATACTTTCCTTTTCTTGTGTAAATTCTTCCTTATGTTTCAGTTCACAACATATATTTTTACAGAACTAAAACAGAGACTCTCAACTAAATTAGTTGTAAATACAATACAGTAAATTTCACTGGAAACTTTGACTTTGATAACCAGACATGAATTTACAAATAACTGAAGGAGAAGATCTGGAACCTACCAACGCTGGCTGCAGGTGTCATGCACAATATTGAGCCTGCCCATCATGCAGTGCAACAGGAAGTGGATTGGATAGGGAAGAGAAATCAAAACAGCCCATCACAAGGTTCGTTAGAGTGAAGGGAGAGATAACGTGGGAAAAATAGGTTAATATTTTTGGACACAGACATCGGTGATTGGAGAAGGTGAAGTGATGAACTCATCAGACTTTCTTCTGTAGTGTAATCTTATAAATGCATACTTCACCAAGAGTTACAGCAAGGTTATGATCTTAATTATGCTGTTAGCTATCCAACAGAGTTGTAAGATTTCATGACTGAAACCATTCAGCCCCCATTCATCCAAGCCCAAGACAAAGCCCCAGAACTGTTGGTGATTACTCTGTTGACAGGTTATGTTTACTACCTTCTGTATTTTAGTTTTAGTTTTAGTTTAGTCTCTTTCTGTAACCAAAAGGATGTTTTAACATATATAGGCAAGTGCAACTAGCTATGTGGAGCTGTGTTAAGGAAATTAGTAGGTAAAAAGACATTTTAATTCCCTCTCATTACATAGTGGCCATGCATTGCCAAACAAAGCATAAAGCACCTTTTTTTTAAAGCATTTCACTAAAATATGTGTGTAAAATCCCTGTTGGCCCAGAATGACGCTTATTATCACAAAGATATGAAATTTGCTACAAAACTGCTCTGTTCTGATTTTCAGTGTGACACTCAGCCAACCCCAGCCAAGCAGGAACCAGGTTAGACTGATCCATCCACTGGTTGGTAAGAGCACTCGTGGTAGTTGCTCCAGGAGCCATACCTGATGGGAGGAAAGCAGCCTGCTGCTGAAACTGCATGCTGGCCAGAGCCTGTTGGTACTGGAGCATGCCAGTGTTAAACACGGCAGAGGCCCCGTTGGCCTTCTCCAGGGCTGCCCGCTTTGGGAGGGGAGCCATGACACTAGGGGCAATGCCCTGCCCATCCAGATGGAGGGAGTTCAATAAGAAAGAAAGTAAAAGGAAGAGAGAGGAAGAAAGACAGAGAAAGGTATGTGAAATAGAGAGAGAGCGTTAGAAAGAGGCAAAAATAGGAAAGAAAACAAAAAAAGGTACATACGTTAGAGGACTTCACAGGAATAGTATCACAACATCTTAGTGCGTACAGCAATAACAATTTCATATCATCAGTAGCAAGCAAGCAGCAGTCTGACACAAGTACTACACAAGCAGGAGCATGGTGCTTACTGGAGCTATGTGCTACCAAGCATTCGTATATTTATTATATAGATTTATTTACTTTGTACTCACAGGTCTGACTAGTTGCAACATAAGCAAGCATTAACTATTAAAACAATAAGGCTGCTAACAAGGTGGAACAGGTAGGAAGCACAGAGAAAGGGAGGCTGCACTGCTAGCTCCATGATAAACTGTGTAAGCCATGTTTAAGTGATGGTTCACTCTCAGGCACAAGTTAAAAATGGCCTAAGGTCAAAACACATTTGCAACTGATTTATAATATTTACATACTAAAAACTCTGGATGTGAGTTTAATCTTCACAGGAGGCCATTTTTGAGGTCTGAATATCTATGACAACATCAGATGTTGAGTGAACTATCATTTGAACTGTGATAACCAGTTACAGTGAAATCACTCCTGTATGGTTATAAAGACTATTCTTAACCCCACCCAGTAATTATCTGACATGCACTAGCAACACAGACATGCACACATTTGATTGAGCTGCTCCATAACACTAACATTTAGACATAAGACTGAAGCCATGTCACCATTACCAAAGCTCTACCTCCCTAGCCGTCACTGGATTTTGTTAAATATGCTGCAGGTGATGAATTGATTGTGGCTTCTTGTCACTAATTCCACATGTTAACTTTGTGTTTGTTGTGATTGCTGCATGAAGAAGTTGGCGTGTTGCTAGGTGCAACTTAACCATCAAAAGGCCACAATCATTTTATCACGGGCAACAATGACAGATCAACAGAAAGACAGAAAAGACATTGCACTGAGACACAGACATAGCTAGGTATCTGGTTAAAACACTGCTCTACAACAAAGCCACATGCCAAGCTAAAAGGTGAAAGGTCATAGTACCAGGTCAAAGGTTGCGTCGAGGGGTCGCTTCAGTGATTTGACAGCCGACTGAGTCTTAATTAGCAGGCAGCGAGCACATGATGGCAATGGGCCAATGGGGTTCAAGCGCATTAACATAAACCAGCAAGCAGAGGTGCATCATGGGGGCAGCAGTGCAGTTTGGGTATAGGTGAGAAAAAACAAAACAAATAAAAAAACAAATCATTGGAATGCAGTATACAAGGGGAAAACAGGACTAAGGCATGCACAGTGTGGACACTAGCTCTACTACTCAACAGGTAAATGATAATCAAGAATAAATGATAACTACCACTCTACATTAGTCAGTGTCACACAAGAATGGATGAATATAGCAATGAAAAGAATTATTCAACTACCATTTTGAGTCTCAGTGACTGGAAAGACAAACTACATGGGAGCAAATTTTGCAGGTTTTGGTTTCACTGTGCACATCATAGTCAGGTTCACATTACAATGATTAACCCCCAAGGCTCACTGTGTCATTGAGAGAATGTAGAAAAACACTGTAAACAACAGACAAGTGTGGCTGCCACTACTATTCACCGGTGCTGTTACTGCAGGACAAGACCAAAAGCACAATGAGTCCTTTTTAATTATGTCAAGAGGAAGAGAAGTTTTAGATAGGAAGTACAGAAACAATGGAGTCAAAATAAGGCCAGGCCACCAGAGAGAGACAGAGAGAGGAACTGGACTGTCTGCTTGTGGCATGAGATGAAATGAACAAGGAACAAGACAGTCAGTTTGTAAAACTAGGAAGAAAAACATCTGACAAACAATATACAAGGTTATAATGCTCTACTGTCTGATCCTTTTTCATGTCACCCAGGACTGAGCAGATTTGACCCAAATCCATATGCAGACCTTTTGAGTTTAACCCAGCAAAAGAAGAACTTAAAATGTTACATAATACCAATCAGGAAAGTGAGACAAGTTTGAACATGAATGCATGGGTGAGACATAAAACCTAAGGGAATCCAGTCTGACACGCCTATGCTTAATGTCAATTTAATTTTTTTGGACAGCGCTACTCAACCTGTTGTAAGCATGAATGCGTATGACTTCACTAATAGACTGCTCACCATGGCCGCGGCGGCTGTTGCCTGGTTCACCTGATGTTGTGTAGCCTTAATTTTGGCTTGCAGATGGGCTGGCGGGTGGAAGTACTTGCACTTTTCCCTGGAGCATCGACCCTTGATGTAGTCCATGCATACAGTGACAGTGTTGTCATTGGTGTCAATCATGGTGCTGTCTGCAGGGTGAGCAAAGCGACAGTCACTCTCCCCTCGAGCGCAGTTTCCTCTCTGATATTCCCGACACACCTAGAACAGGGAAACGAGGATAAAAAGTGAACATGCAACTTCAGGACAGTCTCAGAATAGTTTCACATATTAGCTGGTTCTTAATTTATGTCTTTACATCTCCAGCATGACTCATCAAGTTTTTACTGTCATTACATCTGACAAGGAGGTGATGGAGGTTTTTGTTTTTGCTGTTGGCAACTTTGCACAAAAACTACTGGGCAATTTCATTAATTTTTATCTGCCTAATTCAGATTCTGTTTTATTTTGGGAGTGATCTTGATCACCATCTGGATTCAGGATTTCTTTTAAGGATTATTTATCATTATATGCATATAATTCCACATTAAATGGTCAGGGAGCTTGGCCCTAAAAATATAGAAGTTACAAACAGGTTTTGCAAGATGTCAAAGATAGATCTTGTAATATTCTGGATATTATGATCCAAAACAGGAAGAATTACAGGATCTTTCAAAATTTCATCATTGCAAGATAACAAATTAAGTTACAAACATGCAACGAAATGCAACAAACACCACAATATAGCCAATAAACTCTGGATTCATCATCAGTGAATGTAGGACTCTACTAGTGTTTACATATAAAATGACAGTAGGACTATAACATTAACACAGTGGCAGCAAGTCCGTGTAGTGGTGTCGCTCTGCACCTTTGTACCGTTGTATGTGCACTTTGTTATTACTATTGTTAGTCATTTTTAACATATTTATTAGGTATTTTTATTTATTTATTTTTTTTATTTAGAGGCGTCATTGATTGTGTGCTTTGTTTTTGAAGCCACTTGTTTTATCCTTCCTGCATGTCTGTCTGCAAGTCTTGTCTGTCTGTCTGTCAGTCTCTATCTATCTATCTATCTATCTATCTATCTATCTATCTATCTATCTCTCTCTCTCTTTAAGGCAAAGAGAATAATGCTAAATTTAAAGGCTTTCAAAGAATACACCCGATGTGTGTGTGTGTGTAAACCATCTTTACTCTGTGCAGTGTCCTTTTATATCCCTGGGGATTTTTGCAGTAAAGCAGGGATGTCTACACTCCATTTCACCAGAACTGTTAACTGCGTCTTGAAATTATACATTTTGTGACACAATTAGAAGGTTCAAATTTGGTCCAAGCTATGCTTGACTTTTAAACTTGAACATAATGAGCACACATATAATGATTTATATTTCTTCTAAATGTACAATTAAAAGTAAAGATGTATTGGAAAGTGAGTCTGACATTTTAAGTCTACACAGAAGACAGCAGAGGGCAGCACTTTCTTTTAAATCTGAGCTATGTCATGGTTATTTTTCTGCTGTTTAATCTTCCTGTGTAATGAACTTATTACAGATGCATTATTTTTATATTATGGAAGTATAGATTATTATTAAATACAATTTATAAGTTTGGAGGATCATTGCTCAACAAAGTAATTAATTTTTTGACCTATCAAAGTTGATGTGGAAATTGTACATATATATTTTTTTACATAAATCAATATAAAACAAGTTTAGAGTCACATGTGGGAAGTGCCTCATGTTGTTTTCTGACGTGTTCTGTGCAAAAGTATGAACAAAAGCATGTGCTACATCTACTATCCACCATGAAGCATAAAAACTCTTAATATAAAACAGATCTAAGGTCATGGCTGATCCTACATTTCATTATTATTTTTTTTTATGTGACTAGTTTAATTAATTGATATACATTATTGAACTTAATCTTGATATTGCAGTTCAGTTTCCAAAACAGTTTTTGTAAGTCAAGTATAGGTACCATTAAACTTTAGCTTGTTAAACTACTTGTTAACAACTTTTGTTTTGTTTTGTTTTTTTTGTTTTTTGTTTTTTCTTTTTTATAGTTGGCTCCAATTTGACTAATGGAGAGTCACAGCATGAAGTAAAGTTTATTGGTTGGAGGTTTTTGGGGAGAAAGAAGCAGATTCCTATGTACACAAAGCAGCTAACTCTAAAACAAAGCACTGTCAAAAGTAGCAAATGGCTGTTTGTTACCTCAAGTCTGTCTGTTCTCAGCAGTTTCTGAGCTGCTGCAGCAGCAGCGTTGGGGACTTGGCTGATGGTGGGGCTGGAGGCCATTAGTACAGGGGTGCTGGGCAGGATCTCTGGAGGCATCAGGCTTGGTGACACAGGACTTAGGTAAGGATTAAAGGCTGCAGCTGCAGCAGCTGCTGCTGCACTGGCGTTGGTGGCCAGCCCTGGTGTCACTGAGAACATGGGCTGAAGTAGAACAAAGTAGAAGCAATAAAATTAACAGATAAACTACACTCTAGAAGGCTTCTGTGTGCAAAAAAAAATAGGGACTAAAGGAAAAGGGTGTGTAAAATTCTCAAAGTAACACAAAGTGAAAGAGTTATTTATGTGTAAGTCTTTACATACATGTGGTCTCACCATGGACAGTAGCTGTGGTGTGTTCATACGTGTGTGTCCTCTCACCATAGGTGGTATCTGTGTGCCAGGCATCATGGCATTGGCAAGCTGCATTTGCTGGGCCAGCATGGCCATATTCTTCTGCTGGATCAGATTGTTTCTGCCATTGATCTCCAGCTGCGTCTTTAGATGAGGAGGAGGGTGCAGGTATTTGCAGTTCTCCCTTGAACATCGACCCTGAGAGGAATACAGAGAAGTGACCAGATTCAATATCGGAAGGTTTGATTGAAATGAGTTTATAAGATGATTGCATGTGTAACCTATATAATTTTTTATGTGTATTTTGAACTAGCTAGAGTATTGTTATTGGGATCACATGTATAAACTTTTATAACATTTTTAATCACATTTTATTTAGAAATTTTATTTTCATTCATCTTAAGGTACTTCATAGGTACAGTCAAATTCAGAATTATTGAAGTCCAATAATGGCCCAATGAAACAAACGTTAATAATTTTCTATGATTGTAGCCATAAAAACAATTTGCCCAGCTAAGGAAACCAATAGATTTCACAAAAATCTTCTCTCCAATTCAATCCCCCATCCTGAGCGGGGATTGGGCAGGTGGGAACAGTAGAAAGAAAAAAAAAAACTTCCTTTTAAAAGGAAGTGAAAGCATTAGTTGAATGAACTGGAAAATATCTTGCTCTTCAAGCATTTTCATGTTAAAACTTCCTTTTCATCTAATCTTTTAGTTTACAACCAAATACAACCAAAACAATTAAATTCCCATCAGTCTAATTTTCCTGTTGACTTGCAAAGTCTAGTATGACGACAGTTTAAACTCGGATGGTGAATATGGTAAACAATATTTGTGTTGAACTATGTGCTATGTTATGACTCTTTAGATGACATGTTAGCATGCTGACAGTAATGTTGAGCTCTAAACTTAGAGCACCATCAAATGATGGTATCTCATGTTAACATAACAGTAAAAAGCAAGTTTTTCCACCGTTTTTATATTATGAAATTGAAGAAAATGCTGCTAGGTTGAATGTAGTGGGTTCTTAAAACAGGTGTAACACAGTTTGTCTACTGAAACCGGGTATATTCAATCTCAGACTCTCAAATTCAGATTAGGCCTTGGCTCCGTCTCTAATTGTTAACATATTGCTATTTCTGTCAGTCCCAGCTGAGCTGAGACGTGTGTGAGTGCACTAGCCCTGGGGGGTAATGACTTATACTGTGTTGTGTTTCTCAAGACATCGAGCTTAGCTACATATCTAACTGAAACTAAAAATACTGTCCACTCATGATCTGTCTATACTGTTTTTCAGCAGTCATCCAGGGGTCACACATCAAAGCTGAATAATTATTTAAGACAGAGATAGTTTTTTGCTGCTTGCTGCAAGTATCTAATTATGCCTTAAGTCTGGAGAGGAGTCGTCCTGCAGAAAGACACATGCAAACAAATTCTTGTTCAAGCAAGGCTTCCTGCTCTTTGGGGTAATGCACGTAAAATAGGTAGTAAATGTGCATAATGCAAACACAAGAACACACACCAACAAGTCTACAGTGCAGGAAAGATGTGTATTCACTTTCAGCCCAGTGGCACAGGTGATCTGACTGTGGGAGACTTTGTGTTTCATCGGTGACAAATCTGACCCCACCGGGATTCATTCGTATATTCTGTCATGGCTTCCATCTCCTTTACTTTGACTGCATTGAGTACCTGACAGGTGTGAAGAAAAGAGGAAGATACAACAGCAAGAAAGGGGGAACTTGGAAGGCAGAGGCACCTCGTTTTGTCCACTAGTCTGACACAGCTATTGCAATTTCTCATTTTATTTCTGTTTTAAATAACGGCAGTTTATGCTACAAACAGCAGGCGGAAAAGCAACTCAGACAAGTGGACCAAGATTACAGCCTCTTTCTTGGTTTCTGTGATCCAGAGAGAGGACTAAAATAAAGAACTGGGCATCTAGAGCTTTCAACTGGTTTGTTTTAACTATAACCTTTTATGAAGGTCAAACTGAAAGCAGATATTACTGAGGATAAAAAAAAAATGGTTTTGTATTACTAACAATAATCATATCTACTGGTTCAAATTTTGAACCAGTTTTTCAGTTGTTGCCAAATATGTCAGGCTTGTGTTGAAAACAGTGCATATAAAGTGGCATATTTCTTTTATTTTAGGTACAAATACACACTTTCTTATGTATGATGTTATCTGAACAACACTGAATGCACTTATAAGGAAAATGAAGAGGCAGTGAAAGTAAAAGTCAAATGATGCACAACTTTTCATGCAGAAGTAATAAGTTAAACAAAAAAAAAGAAAAAAAGATTGGGGAAGGAAGAGCAAGATATGCCCACTAGTAACCAACAGAGCAATGTGAAAATAGAAATACAAGATTTTTACAAAGTCTAAAAGAAGATTTTAAGATGAACAAAAAGATGTGCATATTTCAACTCAGTCTTAACCTACAGCATGTCACCGACATCACCCATCCATTTTCTATGCCTGCTTTATCCTAGTCAAGGGGGGCTGGAACCTGTCGAGAGACTTGGGAGACCCTTTACAGTTCACCAGCCCATCACAGGGCAAGCAAAAAGACAAACAATTATGGGTACTGTCAATTCACAATCATAATTAAACTAACATAAATTATTTTAGCTGTGTAAGGAAAACAGAGGGTCTGGAGTGAACCTGAACATGCGCAAGAACAATACTGCAAACTCCACACAGGAAAGCCCCAGTGAGACTACAATGTGAGGCTACTGGGTTACCCACCACACTACAGGCAATGTGGGGACACACAGAGCATTTATAAAGTAGTTTAGAAAGGGAAAAGAGAAATGGTTGGCTTAAACTTATAAAATTCTTCCTGATGCCATAAATAACACAATTTTTAAGGCATGTAAAGTCTGTGTTTGCAAAAAAAAAGAAAAAAAGTATTGAAGTCAGGTTCTACTAGCAGTCCAGAGAGTGACAGCGATATGCAGTGAGGGATGGAGAGTGTATATGGGCTTTAAGGGAGTTTGTGCGTGCGTAAAGAGGGCGGACGGTTGTAAAGACATAAAAGATCAAGTTGCACTCACCCCATATGACCCAAACCGTCAACTGCTAGATTAACAACTGCTGTTGTTTATATGCATGTGTGCATGGGAAACATTTAGTTTTCATATTAGCTGACTAGACTTATTCCCGTCCGAACTGAAAGAAAATGCAAAGCAACCACTGGCAGCCATTAAAAAAAATCTTAAGACCTAGAATAAGGAACATTAGACTGCATGACAAGAATGAGAGAAAGTGATAGAGTCATGGCGACTCTGTAGCGAGAGTGAGACTGCGTCAGGGAAATTTTAGAAGTTGCAGAAGAAGAAGTGATAAGTGGGGGCTGTCAAATGCAGGGATGGGAGACAGAAATGGAGATGCAGACAGAGTACGGGAAGACGTCACCCCTCAAATCATGTTTGTTTCTTTTACTGTGACATCATTGGCCTTGAAGACTACATACACATGGTGTCCACGGCAACAAAGCAGCAAGCTCCTACCCTGTGATTCCTTCATTTCGTGTGATCATTGGCAGAAAAAGACACTTGTCAAAGAAATTACAACAGATACAACTAACCCTGTGGTCACAATTAGCTCAAAACCAGAGGATGTGTACACCCATATGAATCTTTTTATGCCAACACTATTTTTTTACACCTTAGCTGCTAATTAAAAAGGTTACTCTAGATTAAAAGAAAAATGACAGATACCTTCCTCTTTCTTATCACAGCTTTTCTTTAACTCCACTGAGACTTCAGACTAAACAAAGAGTAAAATTGTTTTAATGAAACTGACACCATTATGCAAATCAACTGTTGAGGGTGTTATGCACAAAAAGCCATCCACTAAAAGCTTTAAATGATGTGTCAGGGGATACTAAGAAAACAGCAACAATGATGAGAATGTGGAAAGTGAACAAAGTGATCTGTGCTCACTGTGTAAAATGAGCATCTGCAGAAGGATAGGCTTACATCACCGGGTAATCCCTGAGAGTACAGGTTGTGAACAAAGATAAGTTATGTATTTGTCTTTATTTTCCAAAGGGTATTTTTTTAATTTCTACTCCACATCAGGTGGTAAAGTAGCATATTTATATAATATGAAAATCATATAAAACATTCCAGCAAAAATATCAAAATAATGAAGCTCAACTACACGTGTCATTGCATCTATTCTTAACCCTCTAATACATATATTATAAAAAACAATGCCACATTTTTTCACATGCAATAATTTTACCCTATAGACATTCATTCATTCATTTTCTGAACCGCTTATTCCAATTCAGGGTTGCGGGGAAGCTGGAGCCTATCCCAACCAGCTTTGGGTGACAGGCAGGGTACACCCTGGACAGCTTGCCAGTCCATTGCAGGGCCACACACAGAGAGACGAACAATCACACTCACTCCTAGGGGCCAATTAGAGTGACCTATTAACCTATCATGCATGTGTTTTGGAAGGTGGAAGGAAGCCGGAGAGAACCCACGCATACATGGGGAGAACATGCAAACTCCACACAGAAAGGCCACTGACCAAACCAGCCAAGGATTGAACCAGCGACCTTCTTGCTGTGAGGCCACAGTGCTAACCACTGCGCCACCGTGCAGCCCACCCTATAGACATGTACATGAGATATTTTTCTTTATACTTATTATATAACTTTGTATTCAGTTTGTCTAGTCCATTGAAAGATTTGTAAAATGATGTCATATTTAGTCATATTTATATAAAATATTCTATAAAATTAAAAAGTATCATTTTCTTGTCTTGTTTATCACTGACGTAAATTGGGCAATTACATGTACATGTATATTAGAAATTAAATACTATATTTGTATATTTGTGGATGACTTTCATAATGTTCACTGAAGTGGCAAAATTGCAAATATACCATCTTCATTTGCAAATATATATATATAAAAAAAACAGCCTTTAAACAGGTGTCCACTATGGTAAACATGATGCACCAAAAGGTTAAATCTGCATCACCAAGAAATACTACCAACAATTTAATTCCTACACAAGCACAGCTCATTCTGGTTTATGTGAACAACAAAGCTTCACTACAGTCTCCTAAGGGGCAAGAACAACTATGAACTGAGAGGGATTACAACGAAGAACCATCAACCAAACAAAGTATCAAACTGAGACTGGGTTGAAGTGCACAGAAAGAACAGCTGAAAAAAATGGTCCATCATCAATGGTCCTGATGATGGCCCAGGTTTGAAAAAGACAACATGAATTGGACAGTGGACTGAAGAAAAGTCCTCTACACTGAGAATTCCCGGTTATTCCCCAACACCTCGGCGTTAGACAGACACCTGAATAGGCCTACAAACTGGTGTCCCACACTGACTTTTAAACATAGAGGAGGATCAGGGATGATCAGTGGGTGCTTTAGCAAGGCTGGAATGAGGCAGATGAGTCTTTGGGTTCATTAATCAAGCCATATAAAAGATTATCCAAGAAAAACATTTATGCTAAAACTGAGCTCCCCAACTGAGACGATTACAACAGGACAATCCTACATACAGCCAAGGGGAATCAAGGTTTGGATGGAGTATCACTACAATAAGAGTGTCAAGGCCAGCTTAATCTCCAGATCTGAACCTTGGTGAAAACCTCTGGAATGACATAAAAAGTATAATGGATTGTCACAAACTATCAAGCAAAGCTGAGCCTGTTGATTTGTTTTAAACAATTTTCTTTACCTATTTACTTAGTTTCTTAGTTATTTGCTTATCCACTGTAACAGCATGTTAGCGCTTCAAATGAGCTTCTGCTCTTCTATTGAACTTTATCTTTCTTCTGTAGGTTCACTCCATGTTTAATATTAGTAGAGGAAGTCCACACTGCTCCTGGTGAGATCAGACTAGCCAAAATCCAAGCCAACTGGGAACAATAATCCCACTGGCTACTGGGCAGGCTGTTTGATGATAACTTGTAATAACACGTCCCACCCTGATCGCTCTCTCATCTAACTCTCTGTCTCACTCTTAGACACACACCCTGCTTTTGTGACTATGCGGGATTTATACAAACAATGAACCAATGTGTAAAGAATGCTGGGTGTGGCTAAATCCCATCCTTTTGAGGAAAAGGATGAAACATGCAGCAAGATGTCTGAATGCACATGTTTCAGTACGTGTGTGCAAGAAAGTCAAGTTACCCCAAGTGCTATGATAAAATATATTAAATAAACCCAACCTTTCTGACTTTCAACCTCTCAGTTCTGTTTGTTTATAAGAGGCTGAATTGTTGCTGATGTTGCTACATCACTGATGCTAGAACATCATCTGTTCAGACTGCTTAGATTATTCTCTGGCTTTTAAGACCGCATTGTGGGGTCCTCTGTGTACTTTTATTTATTTATTTTTTAGTTATTTTATTATATAATTTTTATTAAATTATTTATTAGTTTTTACCTGTTTATTGGGATTTATTTTAAGTTTATTACTTTGTATTTACTGACATTTTAGTATTGTAACATTGTTTTTGTTTTATTCTGTGCAGCACCTTGGAAAATGTTTACATTTATAAAATGTGCTATAAAAACAAAGTGGATTGGATTGGATTATCTGCCGATGGTTTGTTGCAGGTGCTTGTGTGAAAAAATCATATATTTTGAACAAGCCCAAAAAATAACTAAAAGTCATTTCTAATATTTAGCTATTTTAAATAGAGACTCGGGAATTTGGAATAATTTATTACAAGATTTTTATTATAGGGAATAAATGGCTGACTGAAGGCCAGAACAGTCAGATGCACAGCAATTCTAATTTTGTGTTACCTTGTTAACTGTTGCAATAAATCTGAAATGGTTGCTTTGACGGCATCTCTGTTGCTATGGCTTCACATGGAGCTTGATATTTTAAGCACTCAACAGTTGGGACAGGAATAAATAATAACTATGCACCCAATCAGAATTAAGTATGTACCTAAAATATTATGTACAATTATAGCTTATCATGTTTTAGAACAGTTTTGTTTTTATATTGCATTAACATTTCTCACTGTAAGTACGACTTTTATAAAGTACTCTTAGTATAAAGTCATGCTACACTTTCTTCCACTTTGGGATTCTTCCACAGTTTTAGATGAATTATTTAGAAATAAGAAAGGTCCATTCACTATACAAACAATTTGCAGGATAAAAATGTTAAAAGTGTTATGTTTATCTTAAATCTCTAGCAAACAGTGAGACCTTTTACTTTAATTTGCCCTCTAGATGTGGAACAGAGTTGACTAATTTTCTTTGGCCTTCCAATTGTTTCAATAAAACTAAATACCTGTATAAACTTTTCTTTAACACTACCTGCCGCGGATCATGTTTGTTCCAACACATGGTCATCGATGTCTATCATAATACCTTGTTGATCATCCATGTTTTCAAATACACTCAAATTTTCGTTCTTTCTTGTCTTTGATGCTCTGGTGTTGCGGTATCATGTTATTCAGTTGTGTTGGGTTGGGGTGTGAAGCTACACTGTTCTCTGCCCTGCGTTCCACTGTCTTCTGTTTATACATACAGAGGAGATGAAAGCCCTCTCTCGCCACATACACTGTGAAAGAAGCTTTGTTCTGCTGGAGAGTAGCAGAGGCTCAAAGAAACCAGCTCAGTAGTTGGTCTCTTTTTCTACTGTGCACTAAAATATGGGATAGCATATAAAATATCATCTAGGTATGTATATATGTTATGTGAACATCCTGTTACACCCATATAACCTGGAATTTGCTCATAGTTCTTTAAGTAAGAAGCAAGTCAGCAGGAAAATGCCATTCATCTAAGTAAATAATGTTATCTCATTGTTTGTGTGTTTCTTTTTGTTTTTATCTGCTTAGTTCAGCAATAAATGAAAAATTGTTGTTTTGAAGAGAGAAAAGGACTTCATAGATCTGTAAAGTCATGGGTGCTGCAGGGCTGTTTCTGTGCTGGGGCTTGCATTTCTTTATCAGACCATAAACACACAGTCATACTCTTGTGATTATGTCTGTATCTCCTTGCCAGCTCTCAGTGCACACAGTGATCCATGAAGCACAGCTTAGTGATCAGGGTGTTGATGCAACCACGGGGGCTTGTGGAGATATGGAGGTGGGGAAGAGTGTTAATCTATGATAATATTACAATATGCCCCCTGTGGCGCATTACTACCCTTACCAAACAGAGTTAAAAGGATTATAGGCTGAACCAAAAAGGGACCACACAGAATGTGGAAATGTTAGCCAGATAAAAATGTTTGTAGTATGAAAAATATGAAAAGAAAATTGAAGTAGTGTGTTTAGCTGATGAAAAAAAAACAAACAAACAAAACCAAAAGAAAGTGTAAATGTAGAGTGTTTAAATACAAATACACACAAGCATTAGACACAGCACACTAACTATTCATATCGTCTGACACAGTCACACATATATGCAGAGCAATGAGTTATTCACACTTGAGAGAGTGTTGGTTCTAAGAAATGCCCCAGGTCAGATGTCACGTACACAGGAGCCCTGGATCCAAACTTAGACTTCTCTGTTTTTCTCCTGACATGCCCCCCCTCTCGTTCCTGTCTCTTTTTACACAAACACACTTTAGTGTGCTGCTTTTTACACCAGCTTTTTTTTCCTCCTTTCTCATGTCTGTGCTGCTTCTCCTCCTGTGAGGGGATAGCAAACGTTTCATTATCAGCAATAACAGAGCAATAGCATCGGTATTGATTTGAGCAGCATCACTTCATGAAAACCACCTAATGCTCAAACTGTGAGAATGAGAAGCGTACTGGGAATGTTCATTTAATCATCGCAAGAGTTCTGCTTCCCAGTGGGAGTGAAAAAGAAGAGTCATTGTGCTGAAATCATAAGGTCCCAGCAGTGGTAAGGTGACACCGAAGACGCTGTTACTAGTGAAATAACTGAAGTAATCTTTTTTTTTTTTTCTTTTTTTTTTTATCCACCACTGTCTGCAGCCATTTATGTTGAGCAGCCATGTCAAACCAAGATGAGTAATACAGGTTTGTCTTTTTTAAATGATCATCTTCTACCAAAGATCCCTCTAAAACAAACTACTAGAGATCCCTCTAAAATTAAACTAACATTTTTTAACAATTTCTAAACATAGATGTCATTGTAGTCTACGCAAAATATGGGAGAAGAGGAACAAATAGGCTGCAGAGAAAAAAGTTCTTTGAAAGTATTTTATGCAAACTAACATCATTGTTCAAGAATCGCAGCTTTGCGGAACATTTTTAAACCTCCAGTGAAAAGTGAGCTTCAGCAGTAAACTCACTTTAAAATACCTTACTCACTTCCCAACATCCTTTCTAACCTCTATCACAAAAACCGTCACTAACATAAAGCACCTTTCTTTCTCTAGCTCTGTAATCCAAGGTTACAGAAGGATTCTTCCACCAGCTGCCAGGACATAATCACAGGGATCATAATTAATTTAGTTTGAAGCAATAACAGATTTAATCTGGTACGTGTAATGCTAATCTCATGTCACAGACTGTAATCCTATCTACAGCACAGCTCTAACTGTCAATTTACCAAATACTATGTCTGCATGTGATTATCTCCTTCAGATTTGGCACCATTAGAAGGAGACTCTTTTTAAACAGTCTCTTATTTCATGATATGAAATTGTTTAGAAAAATATTCCTTTTTAATAAATGTATTTGAAAACTCCCTCCTTCATTGGACAATAGCAGTGATGTATCCTTGCTGCAACATTGACTAAATGAGCAGAATAATTAAAACCCCAGAATAGCTGCAACTTCAGCCCAACAGACTCAGTATCACATTTACTGTAAATCATTTATCATTGTTGTACTGCAAGTAATGCAAATGGTTTATTTCTGTAAATTACATGAATAATATAGTATACAGAATACTTCATCAATCAGCAGCTGCAGCTGATGGGGTTCCAAGTTAAAGAAAATTAATGAATGAAGCAGATATATAATTATAATCATATTAAAACTATAAATTATACAGAGCAGAATCAGTGGCAGTTAAAAGTAATGAAGAGTTCCATGTAATGTAATTACAGGCATATTGTTTTAAATAATCAGGCCTAACACAAGCTATTTCAGGTTAAAATAGGCTACCTAAATGCCTTTAAGCTCGTCTCTCATTTATCTAATAGGGTGATAATATCTGAGCTGACTAGCTAAGTTTGTGTCCACATGTAAGCTAAGAGGTAATAGTGGAGCTTTTAAGAAAGAGAGTGAAAGTTAGAATATAAGCTTTATAGTAATCAGGAGTTAGAGTTGTTATTCTCATACTGGACTGAAATTGCATGGCTAAGTGCAAAGGATTCGTATACAAAGAAGCTTGTATTTTATGCAAGTCACTGTGGTTTTAACTGCCTTTAGATATTCATTGAAAGACCATCTGCAAATCATTTTAAGTAATCAGTTACAGTAGGTGTGACTGATTATTAAACAGTTCAAAGGGATGAATATCTGCATTGAAGTAATCTCTTCAATACTTGAAAGAAGACGTACTTTGCCAAAAATCCATATTAACCATAAATAGATAAATTAGTTTATTCAAACCAAAAGATTTACATGATTTAAAACAGCCATGTATGCTTTGATCATCACAATTTTCTAACTGGCAAAGCCAGCTACCCTGAAAGGCTATTTGAGGTTGTTTAGCATGTCTGTCTGTTAAAAAAACGACACAGAAAGGGCAGCTACAGAAGTGTAATCATTGTATCACTAGTGTTATAAATGGGGCCAGTGTGACAGGGAGACAGGGACGGCTGACACTGAAAAGAAAAGACTGTTGTCGACGATCTTCCGTCACATAAGCTCACAGACAAAATGCAAAGCCATGCTGATGTGACAAGGATGTGCACGCCATAAAACGAAGAGTCCAGAGACTGACTCTCTGTGATTTAGTGTCTGTGAAAGTCAGGATTAGTGTGCTTCAAAACACAAATCCCTCCAGCATGAAAGTGAGGAAGACATAGGGGTAGACCCATCAACATTATGAAGAGGCCTGAGAGAACACACTTTCTAAAAAAAAACCAACTCTAATGGGGCTTTGGGGCATCATGTTCATTGTAATTAGAAGAAGAAGGAGAACAGTCATACAAAAGAAAATCTAAAAATCTATCAAAAACTGTATCTTCCAGATGCCTGAATCTACCCTGTAAATCAAATTTAAGTAATAAGGAGAATCCTTTATAGCAGTTACATCCACGGCGATCCCATCAAAAATACAATTAAGATGACCATTCCATGCATTAACTTGAGAGAAAGAAAGATGATATATACTCAGGAATCGTGTCTGAAGTAGAACGGTAACCTGACAGGAGATTCACAGCATGCTACTGAAAACGAATCATCACTATTACGGAACTAAAACTATTATAATGTTCAGTGTTGGTCAGAATTTGACCTTTTTCTGACAAGTACTTTCATGTTTTGTTGTGGGGGTTAGTACTATCTGTGGACAGTTGAACACAACAGATTTGTCATTTATCAAAGCTAATGGTAAACACGCCTTGCCATACACAGATTTTGAAAGCCATTTTAATATTTCTAAACTGTGCGGCTGTACTTGGTTTCTAGTAATTCATCACTGGCAAAAAAGATGAGAATTGTAGTCTGCTCATGGAAATGCACAGTGTGTTTCTCAGTGTTGTATGCCAGCTGAGACAAATACACATTAGCCTTGTGAACTTATGACCCTGTGCTTGACATACACAGAAAGCACAAAATGTTGATTTTACTTGTCAAAGATAATTTGTTTGAAACAATAAAAACAGGATCAACACAATAAAGGTAATATTTATTCCTCATGTGTGTCTGGCTAACACCACTTATTTTACTAAAGCAAGTGAGTGTGAGTTTAACCTGACTAACACCTGACCACTAAATATAATCATGCTGTCAAAACACTGTGAACAAAATGAGAGGAAACACAGATAAAGTCATGGAGACACAGATAAAGAAAGACAGAGACAGAGATTGTCTAGACTGGAGGTATATGGTCATTCATCTATTTCTTCTCTTTTTACTGTTGTGTTTCTAGGACTGTACTTTATCCCATTCAAATGACATCACCTATAATGCATTAAAGTGCGTTTACATCAATAAACAGAACCATATAAAAGATCTTCTCTACAAAATACATGATTGCCAAGATTTTAAGAGTTGAAATGTAACTGGAAAGATTTGAGCAAAAGCATCATATTTTATATTTTATGGAAAACTCTTTGAACTCAGTGACCACCCTAACTCTTGAATGCACAACCATCAGCAGATGCTTTGTATCTTTTTAGTGCTTTGGGTCATGAGCTGTTTTCTTTTTTTTATAACAGTTTCTCCTACTCCTTCTATCCTTTAAAAATAGGTTTTATTCTGTTTCATTGATAAATAAAATATTTAAGTTTTTTAAGGTTATTATCTCAGAATTGCAACATGTATTAAATGTTTATATGTTTATATGAGGTTTGCATCATGTACAATATCTTTACTTCACAGTCATACATGTGTTTTAATGCATAATGCAAATTACTTAGCAGCTATGCACCAGGCATCTGCTCCTAAATTTAAGTAATTTTAAGTAATATTCCATAATCCTGTTTCCTTATTGTTTTAAATTATTGTATTTGGCCATCATTGCAGACAAATCCACTTCAATTCCCATACCAACGTTAACATGATAAATGCTTGTTATTTCAGCTCAGGAATTCCACATTAATTCTGAAAATAATATGTTGAAGCACAAATTCATATGAGCCAACATGTATCTGTTTTCCAAATATCTGTTCTTCGACTACAGATAAAAGGATGCAGGGACAGAATGATGGCTGAGAACTATGCAGTAATGCTCATAAGTCAGCTGCAGCAACACTATCCACATGGACAGAAGGCACAGACTCCGATTTAGCCTATTTTTCCTCAGAATTGAGCTGTGATGATAATGGGTGTGTCCGTTAGCAGGTAGAGTGCAAAGTCCATGATCCATGAAAGTGTGTTTTCAAACGGTTGCCCTCGGTAGACATTAACCACTCCTATTTTTTACAACATAGCAAGCAGTGTTGGGGTAAAAAAGGACTTGCACATGCTGATAAGTTCACATAACATCACCTAAGGTCACTAGAGCCCCTAAACTCCAGCCACATTAGTTTATGTATGTAAATGTGTGTGTGTGTGTGTGTGTGTGTGTGTGTGTGTGTGTGTGTGTGTGTGTGTGTGTGTGTGTGTGTGTGTGTCTGTTGGTGGGGGATGCTAACAGGGTGTAATTTGAGCCATGCTGTAAAGGGATGGGTGTGCCCTGGACTAAATGAGGCACAAACCAGACTGAGCAGGAAATCAAGAAGAAGGAACCAACCAGGAATGAAAACAAGCAACAACAAGTTCCTTCAAAGCAGAGTTACCCTTATCGCTTCACTTACAGTCTAGTATAAACTAATGAGGCAGGGATTAACTTCCTTGTTTCTGCAACCCTAAACTATCCTTACGCTCCAGTTATAATAGAAAAGCATTATTGCTACACTAAAAGGATGTAAAATGGAGAGATGACAGATGCCAAAGGATAAAAGTAAGCATCCTTCATTAAAATATGATAATGCTTAATGATAATGCAATAAACTCCACTGTTGTAATTGCCTGATATAGCTCAGTTAAATGGAGCATGGGCAACAATATTTCACCTGTCTCATCTGTTCCTCATGGCAGTTTTAGCTATAAACATGTTTTTTAGATTCAAAGTCAGCATATGACACCTAACCTATCTGCTCAGCAGTTAATCATCAACAGACCAGGTTACAAAGTTGACTTTAAATTGGAAAGTCTAGGCTACCATTATCCCTCTCCAAATATTTACCCTGCCTCAACATAGCTGAGCTGTCTGTGCTGCTCCAACCAGATAGACAGCCAACAGAAAGGGCTATGCTCCAGGGTTAAGGCCAAGTGTAAGGCCAGAAAGCACCCATGCATATATTTTTTATGTATAGACATTCACACAGAAATACAAATAATGATAAAAAATATTTAAAAAAGTGTAATTCAGTGGCTTAAAGAGCATGCAACTATGACAGTTTGTCTTGCAATCTACCTTTTTTTTTTTTTTTTAATGTGGAGCTGTAACCGTGAGCATGTACGTGTGTATAAGTGTATTTGCCTGCATGTGTGTGTGTGCATCATGTAAAATCACAAGCCAAAAAGAGATAGAGTAGATGGTGGGGAAATGACTTGGTTTGGGTGTGACCTGCTCAGCTATGCAATGGTGATCATGTGAGACCTGTTCTAATTATACACTTCTCAAGAAGAAGGTCGATCCTCTCTCTTGGGCAGGAATCATGTGCACGTGTCCAAAAGAGTGCATTAGTGTGTGCAAGACTAAAGGAGAGCAATGCAGTTTAATGTAACACTACTCATCTGAGAGTTTGTCCTAGTTCAACCACTCAGTCTGTGTTAAAGCAAAATAGGGCAACGGATCTTTCAGTAAATGCGTTTGTGCTACTGTGTAACAGGAAAACTTTTACAAAGTGGTGAATGCAGGTGTGCCTGTTTATTGTACACATTCAATGGCAATTGGACAGCTTTCACTTTCTAATTTCATCCATCTTTATTTGCTATTTCTATCTTTTCCTTTTTTCTCCTGTTTCTGGTCTGAGATTTGAAGACCTGCTCTGTTTTTCATTACCAGTGGAAAAAATGGGGCAAGTGGTTAAAAAAAGCATCACCCAGCTTCATTAATGCACAAATCCAATGGAAAATGAATCCAAACTCTTAAAATAGGCCCCTTGGGTCTTAAAAAAAACTGCAATACATTTGCCAGCAACTCCTTTCTAACGGTGACGTTTACTTCACGGTCACTGACAATATAAGCTCAAATGAACATATCAGCATCCTTCTGCCTGTTGATATAGGCTGATTTCTTTGTAACTGTACAGTCATGTGGCACAAGCTTGCTGAGCAACCAAGAGGATTGTGACTTCCAGACATTCAGGACAATATTACGGCATGCTTTTACGGTTGTTATACTTCTGCAGCATGGGTTTGAGATTTTTCATTTTTTTTATTTTTGGCAGTTGTCAACTTCTCTATTACTTTTATTAACATTTTACCTCCATAACTTACTAACTCAAAGTCAGTTTAGGTAATACATGTCCTTCTTTATGATTAAGTTCTTGCCATTCTTCCCTCTGCAGAAAAAGGTGAAGTTTTACTTAATTTTTGAGTTATATTAGATACACTCAAGAAATAGATGCTGGTGGCAATTATATCTGCTGGGAATGATGGCCACAATAAAAACTATTTTCAAGATGTATGACTAAGAATTTAGAAACTTACACACAACCCTTGGAACAAGAAATCTGTGAAGAAATTAAAACTTGGCGTGGGTCGAAAGATGTTCCACTGTTCACATCTGAATATCAATACTTGTGAGAAGATTTAAACATGCTATTCTTTTTTTAATCCTATTCATGCTCACATAGGTGCAATGACCACGAGGCACACAGTTTATTTTACAATTTATCAAACTTCCTGAAAAGTGTAAACTCTGCTCTTATTGACTAGCATAGATAATTTAAGAAAAAGTGTCTGCAATGAAAAAATACAAAAAAGGAAAAATACACAGGGTCCAATATTTATTTGTATGTGTCATGTTAGTATTGGAAGTGTTGGATTGTGCTTCAGATCTTGTATTTAAAAAAAGAAAAAGCACAATAATGGTTAAAAGATTTGATGGAAAAGATGGAAAAATGAGTGCTTACTTTCCTACTGATATCTAAAGATACAGTTTCCTAACTGTGCTCAAAAGCACAGATATGCATAGAAATACACACACATTAACCCCCTCTAGCTGCCCCAGGTTGTTGCACAGGAAGTGGTTTGAGTGAGTGAAAGCAATATGGTGATGCTATCACCTTGCTCCTCTCCAGCTGCATGAGATGTGTCATACTTAAGGCATCTAAATGAGTTTGAACACATAGCAACCCCTTCATCTGTGTTTTCTACTGAAAAGCTGGAAAAACACAGTGTTTTTGCCTCCAGAGCAATGATGCTGTTGTAGACATGCATGTAACTTTGTTTATGTGAAGTGTAATCAATCTGAAAATGAAGCTGACTCTTCAATAATTCATGTTTCAAATAAGTGCAGTGTCCATGGGTCAAACATTTTAGACTGTTCCAGAAAATTTCAGTGCCAGAAGACAGCTTTCGGAATTTAAAAAAATGCAATCTTCTTCCACCTCCTTGTTTGTGTTACAGTCACATGACCAGAAATAGGCGGGACTAAGACGAGCACATGTTGTGGCCAGATGGTGCACTGTAGCATGCTATTTCCAGTTTGCACCTCTAGATTATTACTCGAACTGTCTATCAGACTGCATGTGTGAGCCATCTCTCATTTGTGACCCATCCCACTGCCTATAACATGACCTCCTGACTTCCTGATCATCTCTTCTTGTATAATTGACTTCACTTCTTACCTTAAGTGAGTCGAAGCAGGCGATCACCCGTCCATTGTCCACCTGGCAGCTTTTGGCTGGATGAGCAAACTTGCACTCCTGGTCGGAGCGTGAGCACGTGCCCCTCTGGAACTCCCTGCATACTTCCAGTGTCAGCCACTTCGTGTCACGGATATGTGCTATGTTCACTGCCATGGCAACACGCTGGCGAAAAACCACTCAACAGAAATATGTTCAACCAGTAATAAAGTACCTCTAGTGTTTTAATCCACAACTTTAGGGTCTTTCTTTAAAAAAAATGTATTCGTTGATGTTTTTACTATCTGTGTTAAGTGGGGGGAAAAAACATTCAAAAAGGAAAGTTGCTATTGATTGAGAGGGCTCTTTTTCCAAAGTGAAATGTAACAGGATTTCTTTTGTTGTGGATGTTAATGGTTCATTTTCCAAAGAGCAGCTGGTAACGTGATTATATCCAGAAGAATTCTTAGCCTAATCAGTTGTCTCTTAGTTTGATTTTTTTTCTCACTTTCTGTTTATTGCTTACACGACAGTCTCATCTATTACATTCCCAAGCAAAGGTGGCAAAAAGATAAACAGGCCAAACTGAGAGCCCTCTGGTTAGGTGCAGTGAAGCAGGCAACCAAGGTGACAGTCTTTGTTGTAATCTGCTTCAGGAAGGTTAAGGGCACTGAGGACTGAGTGGAGGCTTCAAGGGTTGAAGGCGAAGGTGAAAGGCAAGGTAGGTGAAATGCTGTGTGGGCCTGGTGGTGTGCTGGGCTGCAGTGGTAAGGCTGGTCAGCTGATGGTGAGCGTACGGCAGCAGGGTTGTCTAGTGAAGAGAGCTGAGACTTAAACCCAGCTGTGTGGAGTGGATGGTGATGGTGGAGGAGGGACGACCGGGTCAGAGTGTAGGCAGCGAGGAGGTTGTGGTTGCTGTCCTTGTACTCGTGTTTCTGTGGCAGCAAGCGAGCGAGGCAGGGGGGAGGGTGGAGCTTCAGCTGTAGAAGCAGGTCAAAGCTGCAGCAGACATCAGGGAAGGCACTTCCTCTGAGAAGAGAATGACATAGAATTGAGGGGAAGATGGAAAGATTAGTCTGATTATAAATATGCAAATATATACAAAAACATTTCTGTTTATCATCCCTCCCTTGTATGTCCCAGAGAAGATTTTGTTCAGCTTCATGTTTCTAAATCATGCTAGTGCTATTTGTTGTAGCTGTAGGAATGACGAATATGTAAAAATGTCAGATATGCAGGGGAGTCAGCTAAAACAAATACAACTTTCACCCTGCCCTTTGCTCCAAACAAACATACTTTATAACACAGCTGCACTCAGACTTACAAAAAACAAAACAAAAAAGCACAGTGCAGCAATTCACATCTCTTTTAGGTGATGCAAAATAATATCAAATTCTGTATCACTTGCCATGCAGTGAGGCAAAGTCGGCCATTACTAATGCGTTTAGAGGTGAACAAATGGAGGACAGTGAAAGCAAGGGGGAAGTTGAGGCAGGGCATGAGGGAGAAGAGGTTAGTCATTTCCTTTCTTGCAAAGTCTTGTGAGAGTGGGGACCAATGAGATTCAGCAGAGTTGCAGCAACATTCTGGGCTAAGGGCCAGGTGAGAGCAGAAGGAGGAGCAAATTGAAGACTGACCTGCCCATTGCTGGAGACAGACAGAGACATATACTGAGATAATGGTTTAGCTTCCTATTTGTACTACTTACTATCCTATAAACAGATGATAAATCCATCAGACAATCTGTAAAATGTCTAGTAAAAGTTTCCATAGTGTAGTCTGTCAAAACAAAGAAAACAATAATATCAAAGATTTACATGTTCGCCTAGACGTTAACTGCTCTGCAGCAGTAATATTCTGCTTATTATATCTCTTTCAACAGAGGGAAAAAAACATGGATTGTTTTTTTTTTCTGATTATGTTTTGCTGACAGTCTATTTTTGGCATATCCACTGTACAGTTTATGCTTGGGGAATTTGCATGATTGGGCTCCCAGGGGCCCATTCTGCTCTTATCACACAGGCAGTGTGAGACACCACACCCATCGTAGAGAAACAGCTTTACCCAGAAAAGCATGTGCACTTTCAGCAATGCATTGTACCACTGCCAACTTTACAACACTGCATTACTCTATATCACCGCCCTGCAGCAGAGCAGTTCAAACCATTAACATGGATGTGACCTGGCAACTTGCATATACAATATGTTTAGAGTGAGAGTGTGACTGAAAGAGAAAACTGCGCAATTTAACCTTGGATGACCCCTAAAGCATAAGCAGCATTACTGCTGCAGAAGACGTTTGGAATAAAAATGAAACTATTTGCAACTGATACAACTGCCTGATCTGTACTATGTATATGTAAGTGCACAAACCCACAAGATCAGTAAATGAGCTACATGCCATGGATGATGATGGAGGGAATGGTTTATTGAAGCAGAGGGGAATTTTTTCTACATGTTGGCAAATAAAAAATTTAAAAAATATATTACATGCTATCATTCAGTTTAAAAAGAATAAATGTCCTTTCCTGTTACATGTTTAAGAGCATGGTTTCTCTTCCCATAAACTCTGTTTATATCAAGTTTTTCATCATTTCCTTCTCACTACTCTAAGTCAGCAATGTCTGCCTGAGAACCTGTATTTTAATAACATGTACTATTGGTATTGCTTGCTTTTACTACAGCACTTTTACAAAAGCTAATGATGGTAGAACAGAGGAATTATTACGATTACTATTATTGTTAAAATTTTTCTCTGGGATAAAAGTAATTTTCATTTCATTTCATTCATTTATCTGTAGGTTTTTCAGTAAAATAAAGTACAATGACTTGAATGAAAACTGATCCTCCCGGAGTTCTGACGTGATACTCAGAGTCAAACAAGCGTAAATCTGTTAGAAACACACACATATGGTGTTATGTACAAGAATGATTATTAGTGCTTATGATACATCATGTCTGGATGTGGTCATCCTTCCGTTATTGATTATCTCCTTGATTTTTCCTGTTGCTATACCACTCCCTAAGCCAGAATCCCCTTAAACTATCAGTGCTCTTGGTTTGCTGTGTGTCCAAATACACAATTGCTTACTATCATTTTTTTGATGCTCTTACTACATCATTTATAATTCATAATTATATTTTACAGGCAAATCTTTGACTTCTTTGATCTTTCAGCTCTTTACCATCTCAACTCCATTCATATCTCAGTGTCTGGCCTATGCTTTCTATTCCACCATCCTCAGCAACACTCCCTCAGATTCCAAGGTCTTGCAAGCTGGTGCAAGGTCAGTCACAATGGAGGAAGGGGATGGTGAGAGAGAGCAAGCAAGAGAATGTGTGCTTCCTGTTGGGTTTAGAACACGTGGTAGAAATATTATCGGGCTACAAAAAGAAGAAGTGTGTCTTCAATATCAGCTCTTCACCAACAGCTCACAATCATGTGAGACCAGCAAATGCCTGAACAGCATTCACACTTTCTTTCGTGAAAAACAAGCCATCTTTTACTTTCTCCTGGTTGTGCGTCATTAAACAGTGGGCTGGGGTTGAAGTGGGGTTATTAATTTTACAGCTAGAAACTAAGAGAAAAAGAAAGTAGAATGTGGTTCACAATTATGATAAGACTACCTGAAAAATGAATGAGTTGCACATTATAATTTAAATTAAGTGCATATTTACACAGCTTGACAGCAGACGTCATGAGACACTGAACATTTCAAAGTGTATAAGTGTACATAATGCAAAAAAAAAAAAAAAAAAAAGTAATAATGCAACACGGCCAATGTTGTGTTTTGCAGTTTTAATGAAAGCAATCCAGATCTGTCCCTGTTCCTTATATCCCTCTTCTCCACAAAGGTCCATGAAAGTTTGTCTTGGGAGTTTATACATACTTTTACAAACAAATAGATAAAGATGCAATCTCCAAAGATCACATATTTCCTCTTAAATACTCGCCTGGCATGTTACACATACTGGCATTAATTAACAGTAGAGACATACTAATGATTATCTTGCACCATGCACTTTGTTTCAACTTTGCCAACAGTAACGGAGGTGTTGATCTTTTTTTTTTTTTTTTTTTTTTTTTTTTTGCTTTATGTATGTTCAATAAAAGGGAGCGGTTTCAGCAATTTGACAGAGGTGGAGTCAGGGTGACAGTGTGCTGACACAAAGTATCAGTGGATAATGCAGTAAGAAATGCAACACCCTGGCCTTCCGGCCGGTACTGCTCCATGTGCTCAGAATAAAGCTTGTCAATATTGTCCTCACTGACCTTTACTTAAACACATATACAGTTGTGCTCATACAAACACACAAGAATATTCTTTCATGTGTCTCTTGATCACTTTGGATTACATTCCCAAGCAAAGGTGGCAAAAATATAAACAAAAAAATATATAGACTGCAGACTGACATTCTTTCATTACCCTCACATTACCTGGGTTTTGCACATCTCTCTTGAAACTCTTCTAGGTTGAGACCCACAGAGCTCTACAGTAAATGGATCCAATAGCTAGAGCAAAAATATGTATGTTGTAGCAAAATTCAGTTAGTACCCTGTTTAAACTGACAATATCTTTCTACTTCATTATTAATTAAACATAACTCAAATGGAGAGCTGTATCCCAGAGATCCCAGTCATTTAGTTATTTTGAGAAGAATACTATCACTCTAATTACTGCTGTCATCATTCTTGCTGTCATGATTAAATAATTAACTCTTCTCACGTAATAGTTTTACCAATTTATTTGTCTTCTAATTATATAAAGTATCACTAAAACAAAGCTTCAACTAGGAATGCAAAACAAACAATGGCTATTGATTGCCTCTTGAGGCAAACCTCTAGGGACAATGAGATCTCTTGTTTAGCATACATAGTCAGAGCCATGCACACACACACACGCGCACACACACACACACACACACACACACACACACACACACACACACAAAACGCACTGAAAACACACATAAATGCAAACCTTTGCAAATACACAAACCGCTATCTGTACCAATACTGAGAATTCCTAAGCTGTGGTGAATATATCTAACTGTGTCCAACACTGCATCTTTGTGCACATATGTCAGTGTTAGGATGAGGTAAAATCAACAGACTACGAGGATAATACTTGGCTGTATGGTATAATGAGCTGCTGAGACACAGGCTGATTTCTACATAAAAAGACAGAACAGATGTACAAAAACATGTGTAGGTCTATAAAATGCTACCTGCTCTGGGTAGAAAAGAAAAATAAATTTAGACAATAAGACCAAATTAGTGAATTCATTGACTTTTGTTGAAGCCTGCTTCTATTAGACTGATAAACTCAGTCAAGACACAATTTCTAAAGCAGATTCTTTTATTTGTGAATTAGAGGGAGCAGTTTGAATATTTGAGCTGTGTGTCACTTCTGTCTAGTTGGAAAGTTTTCATTGTCAGGAGTGGAAGCAGGACACTATACAACTGTGTAGAAGAAACGCAAGGACAGACTTACACTGGTATATGTGCTACAGTGAAGAATGTTAAAGAGCTATCTATTCCACAGAAAGAAGCTGCAAAAAACAACCTTATGCTGCATATTAGAGGCACAGTTTAAAATCAGACTAAGGTTAGGGTGGGTTATGTATTGCAATGTGTTACTGAGTCATAACCCTTAAAAAATGGTAAGTGTTGGTAGGAACAGAAACAAACAAGTATTATGGCAGGTTATAAACTTGTTTATCAAAAAGGTAATAAGGAGCTGTGCCTCTGACAGCTATTGAAGCCTATTTATGCTAACTTAACTTGGATTTGTGCAAAGTGGAGGATATCTTACTCAACCAAAGCTGCTAGAAATTGTTTCTTGAAGGGGTAGAAATGTGATCATAACATTACAGGAAGAACTATAGGAATCCTTGTGTAATTAAGGCTTAACCTGTCAGTACTAGGCTCAAACATGCAAATAATTCTGTCTTTGGGGCATATTCTAAATCATAAGGAACACACATAAAACAAACGCAATTTGCCCTAGAGTCGATATGCGTGTAAAACCCTACAAAATAAGAGCAATATAATCTTTGGCATAACTGCCATCTATATTTACACTGACAGTACGGTCATGCTACCCAAGTTTCTACCAGACAGCAACTGTCAGTCTACTAGCAACCATGCAGCCTGGGGGCTTTTAATAAATCTAAGTGCAGTAGCCTATGTTGCACATCTGCCTGTGTGACACCTCATTCCAGGAGTGCAAAAACTTGGGTTGTGTGTGCTACTGTCCGGGCCACCATGAGTGCAACTCAGTCACAACAACAACATTCCACATGATTGCCCCAACCACGGACACGCCACCGAGAAGAAACCAAAAGAGGCAAGGAGGTACAGAGAAGGTGAAGAGTGGGACAAAGAGAGAATAAAAAGGCGAGAGTTTAAATCTATGAAGATCTTCTGTCTTTAAAACATAATGAACATTTGATCATCTGATTATTCTTTTCCTTTCAAAACAAAACTGAATTAGGACTACTCATTCATTAAATTTAGACAACTTTTGGATCATGAAAGAGCAAATAACTGAAGCAGTAAAAAGACTTTGGGAAGGAAATTAATTTATACAAACAAAAACACTTTTGGCCTGTTTATCACGATCAACTAAGACAAACCTATCGTCTTAAGGAAAGAAAATGCAACAGGGCATGAAGCGACTTACTTTCACTCCCGTTTAAGCATGAACAAGTAAAATCCCTCCATTTACTGGATTTCTTTCTTCCTTTTTCTCTACTTCTTCTCCCTTTTTCCTTCTCTCTTAAACTTTCTTCCTTCCTTTTAGTTACTCCCCCTCTGTCAGATGCATGCAAGTTCTCACTTAACTAGACACACGCGCACACACACATATGCAGTCCCACAGACAGAGTCGCCCTCTAACACACTCTCCTCCCGCGACCCGGAATGCTTGGCAAGATTCTACTATACTGAAATACTGCTCACCATATAAGGTAGCAGCAGCTTCACATGTCACGCATAATTTACATACATTGGGGAGGGAGTTTGCCTTACACGAAACACACATGTTAGAAACACACATACACACACTAAGGCAAAAGCATGCTTCCCACCTTTAGGCTGACGCAGCAAGAAGGGAAAGAAGATTTTCACCATTCTCTATGCTGACCAAGCCCTGCAGGATAACTCCCAACATGTCCAATGTTGAGTCAGATGGATGGAATGAAAGCTGAGTGGGCGATCTATTGATCCTCTCTACTGCTTCCTGGAACAACCATAGCCCTCCAATCACACACACTTGCACACAAAAACAAATTTTCTTGCTAACTAGCGCTACCTTCAGGAAGTAGCAATTGTGGGACTGCCTGCTTTCAGCCAAGAATGTCTTTCAGTGTGTATGCATGTGTCCGTTCTTACAAAACATGCCATAACAAAAAGAAGTTAGCCCTGTGGTCCCAATACTAAACACACACACAGTACAGACACTTAGGCTAATAACATCCATGTATCTATGCTCCACTGCAAGCACGCTGACTTTGGAAAGTGAAGACAGAAGCACAACCAGCACGAAAGCTCCAGATAAACCAATGAGACTGGCAGGAAGGTTATGAAGCAAGCTCTTACCTCTCACATTGCTCTTCAGTAAGTGTGTGCGTTTGTGTGCTTCCGCGTCTCGGCTGACTGTATGTTTATGCGTTTATTCAGACAGGCCGCGACAGCAGACCCTCAGGCACCGGCTGGACCATTCTCAGGCAGGCAGGCAGAACACAGCAAGGCAGAGCGACTGGCAGAGGAGAGGCAAGCGAGTGAGCGAGTGAATCAGCAGCGAATGAGTAAAGGAGCTGTGCGGAGCAGAGCACCAGAGTGAGAGAGAGAGGAGGAGTGTTTGTCTGTGTGAATGTGTGTGTGTGTGTGTGTGGGTGTTATGCAGCGTTGGCTGTGTGCGCTAGTGTCTCCCCTCCCTAGCCTGTTCAAATGGCTGAGCTGGGTTGTGCGGAGTTGTGCTGAGACAGCCTGGGCTGTGTCTTTACAGACTCCCCAGCCTCTGGATCGTCTGTCTGCTGCAGGGAAGTGGTGCTCGCTCGGCGGCAGTAGCAACAGCTGTGGAGGTGGAAGAGGCGGAAAAGGAGGAGGGAGCTCTGACCGCACTGGGCATAGAGATCCTGCAGTTCCCTCTCCCTCCTTTTCCTCAACACTAAAGCTCGCCACGCCCCCCACAACAACACCAGGAAGTGCTGGCTCAGTTACAGCAGCACTGCCCTTGCCTTTCCACTGAAGCTGAAGAAGGAGAGAGGAAAAAGGCTGGAGAAGAAAACTAAGAAAGAGGATCTCTAAAGCAAGAAGTTAGGACACTGATGTGCCAGATGCAATGATACAAATCAGAAAGAAAATGCTAAAAGTAAACATTAAACAAGTGACTTAAAAAGGCAAAGAATAAGAAGGAGAAAAAGGCATTTGGAAACAATGAGTATATTAAAGGGTGTGGATGGAACAACCATGGAAAGATCTACAGTGAGTGTGAAACAGACTGGCTTCTGTCCAACTCCCCTCTCTCTGTTTCATACCACTTTTCTGTTGTGACATCCTGTGCTCAGTTTCACAGAGCTTGCCCTTATTTCAACTGCACTGAACAGCAAAGTAAGTTAAATCAAAGTGTAGTACTCTTGTATATATACAGAGTTCTAAATGCAATGTAAGAAGTTTTAAATGTACCACTACAAAAAAGAAGCAGACCATTGCAGTTTATTACAGGTTAGCAACACAAACAGTCAAACTGAAAAAACACTAATGCAACCGTTGCTTCCAACTTTCCAGTCTTGCATCCATGGGAAAGCCAGGGAGACTAGAGGAGCCTCCAAAAATTTCATTTGAACCTGATGCTGCAATATCCGGTAGCTAAGGATATAGTGACCCTGGCATCTGCAGGAATTCTTATTAAGGCAGAATACATGCTAGGAGTTTTTTGTTTTTTTTTAAATAATATTTTTCTTTTGACCATGCTTACAGTAGCAATTTGACATATTTTTCTTGAACATGACTGCTAGGTAAAAACCATAGCATAATTCTTTCTTT
The DNA here is from genome assembly GCF_933228915.1 of Telmatherina bonti. Lineage (NCBI taxonomy): Eukaryota > Metazoa > Chordata > Actinopteri > Atheriniformes > Telmatherinidae > Telmatherina > Telmatherina bonti. The sequence continues at coordinate 24,265,893 of NC_136625.1, read as the reverse complement.
GGCATATTTGGTTAAACTTGCATGAAAAATATGGCTAATATAAAGCTGTCTTGCATCATCTATCTTTGTGTTCTTATAATTCCTTATCTCTCTAACCAAGCCTGTACGGCTGAAAGACTGTTTAATACAAAGCGGGTGTTAAGTCATCTCTAATTTACGCAGCAGATCCCTAAACCCTGGGTGTTAATCTGCATGTCAGCCAAACGTAATGCTGATGCTTTACCAAGCCAATAGCCTGGTGAAATGTGTCTGCACATTGAGAGAAAACAAAAACAGGTTGTAATTCAAATGACAAAAAGAAATTATAGCGTTAGACATATCTGTTTTCAACTGTAAGTTATTAATGATGGAATAATCTATTTTCAACCACAGCATCTTTTTTTCTCATAAGAAAACCCCTGGAAACTACCACACAATCAATCGTTTATTCTAAAACCCTATAGTTCAATTCCAAATTCGGTTCAATTGCAGGCCTGACAGATGGTCCAAATTTCACATTTCCAAAATATTTAGACCTCAGTCAGGCAATGGGTCTATTTGAAGTTGAACAAAGAGCACGCATTTAATTACTAATGTTGAGCAAACTGCTCATGTACAAACTAATGGCAACCAACCGAAAACAGGAAGAGGTGTGAATGTGGCGTACTAAAGGGAAATTCCACCACTTTTCTATGATGAACTGTAGAGTAGTGAATTACTCACAGGGAGTAAGACTCACTCTGTATTAACAGCAGAAACAACAGTAATATATTGTCTGCTGTAAATCTAGAGGGACCTTCGCCAAGTCTGTGGATGTAGTCATTGCAATACCATCATCAAGACACATTATGAAAAATTATTTTTCTTTCTCCTCAATACACTGAATTTGATTATTGCTTTAATTTATCTTTATTATGCATGTTGCACACATTCTTAGAAATTAATCAAAGCTGAGATTAAAAGGATCATTGAAGATGAAACTTTAAAAAAAAGAAAATGTTGAAATTCATTTAGAAATTTTTAACAATTAACTGTTATGTGTCCTGTGATGGACTGGCGAGCTGTCCAGGGTGTACCCTGCCTTTTGCCTCAAGACTGCTGGGATAGGCTGCAGCTTCCCTGTGACCCTTCATCAGATTAAGTGGTTAGGATAATGAATAAAAGATAACTGCTACGCCTGAAAACCTTAACTAACACTGATTGTCATGAACAACCGCTGAGTATTGTTCAAACTATTGAATCCTAACATTTCAAGTTTTATTATTCCTCCCTCCACCCTACAGAGCAAATCTTTCCACTTTAAACTTTCATATCATCTCATTGCTTTGCTATTTCTCAGTGCTCTGTAAATGACACTGGCTGGCAGATGTGAACTCTCACTTCTCTGAAGAAACGTCGCAGAGCTTTTTGTGCCAAGCTCTGACAGCTCATCTGTCACTAAGTCTCCAAATACACGTTAGACTCACATTACAAATCATCACTACAACTGCAATAGTCTTGGAGAAAGGATAACAGTCTTGAAGTGGATTTCAAATTGACCACTTCGCAATAGTTAAAATAAGACACGGAAGGATGTCAATGAAAAATGCTGCTTTCAAGCTGTTTCTGTCTGAAAGCTGAATAGTTTGTGTCTTTTAATTCAAAACAAGCATTCTCCCCCGGTGTAGATTTACAACAACATTTGCCTGCTGCAGTCTCTGAGGTTTTCTCCTAACTCCTTTCCATTTCGACATATTGGAGGGAAGCAGGTGCAATTCAAGATGTCAGGTTTGAAATACAGTGAGAGGAAATAGCACACTGTCTTGTTCCTTTCTCACACAGCTGTGTGAATCTAAGAAAACACACAATTCAAGCTTGAAGCTTATCGTGGATATAAAATGAAAAGGAGTAGAAGCATCCTCTCCTTAAGCTTTCTTTAGAGCTTCCATCTATTTTTCTGTCCAGATGCTGGAAGATATGGATGCCCATTACACTCCCCTTACATCTTAAACTCACAAACCCATCACAGCTAAATGAAAAATAAGATTAATTTGAGGAAAGGGCAACATCTTACGTATTTACATGATGCGGTAGAAAAAGTTTTGCAACACTTAAGACAGAATAAGTTTGCCAGCTTGCAGTTTAAAGACGCAGTTAAGCAAAAACAAAAGAACCAGAAAAATTGAATATAATAAAAGACAAACAATCTGCTCATGGTTTCACTTCAAATTACCAACAGACATCGATACTAGAGAAAGATTTTATGGACAGAAGCTTTACCTGTGTGTCTGTCTATCGCTGATATACCACTGGGACAGACAAAGCCACTTCAGCACAGGTCATGCTGATGCAATGCATTGTGGGATAAACTGACATCTTCATCTCTCCCTTTCTCTACTTCTCTCACTCTGCTCTCTCATAATAGCACCTTCTGCTTGGCAACGGCCATACCGCAAACGTGGTTTACAGCGAACCATCGCTGTGCAACATTAAGTCTCCATGACAACCACTCCTTATCACATTTGCATCGTCTGCTTGCATTATATACTTATGCCAAATATGGTCACCTTGTTATTTTCCCCGCCTCTTTCTAGATCCTCTTTTTGTAACTTCCTCTTTACCTCCATTTGCACAAATGCACGTGGACTCATTTTATTATGAACACATGCATGAAACACTGCAGTTCGATGCAAAAGTCCTGCCATAATGTCTATCCTTTTAAAAAATTAAGCTTTTGAAAACTGGACTTTGAGGTCATGGTTGGAAACATGCCAAATAGTTACAGGTGATCTTGTCGTGGACTACAACAGAATATATCACTGAATAAAAATGTCAACAAGAGACAAATCCTTTTAGGATTTCAACAGTAAACTTTTCAGCAAAATTGTTGTATGAGATGAAGAAGAGTCTGAATGTTGGTGCACATACACATACGTCCATAGAAGCAAGTGCAACACAGAGTGTGTAAAAAGAGGAAGAGCATGTGACTTTACAGTAGTTTTCATTATGAGGAATAAGCATTAAAACAACTCAATAAATCAGGAAGCAGGGGCTTTTACTCTGATCTTGGTGTGATACCCCATCCCATATCACAAGACTTCACTTACCCCTGAGTTGTTTTTCTGTGAGGACTGGTGCAACATTTACTCCCCTCCTTTTCCTCCCCAAAGGACTGTGTCTATCAAACTATCACTGGAATGTTGAACCAGGCCCCTGGGGCCCACACACGCAGAAACACTCAGCAGCACTCAGCACCTGTCTCCAACTGCCAGCACAGAGAAAGCGACACGGTCAATCACACAGGACAGCACAGCAAAGGGGAAAGAAAAGTAGAGTGGGTGGCAGACAGTTCATCAGCTAAATATACTATTGAAGAACAGTACCTTGATTTTAAGTACCTTCTGACTTAAAATAATGGATCATTTTTGGATGAACAAACATCTCCACATATGTTAAAATACTAATATCGTCATAGCTGAAAAAATGTACATTTTGAAAAAAATGACAATTCATAGAATCTTAAAAACAAAAATTTTCTTTTCAAACTCCCTAAACCACAGTGCTTCCAAAAAAGCCAAATCGGTGTCACCTTTCTTGCTGACAAAAGGTCAGGTTGGCCTGGTCAATCTGGTCATTTAAGTTCAAGTTGAACTAAACATGCCTCAGCCTGGAAGGAAGTCAGTTTGAGTTTTTTAGTTTCACTTTAGGGCTGAACACACTACTTTGAAGGGAAGTGGTCGGATGGGTTTGACATAAGACCAAAAGATAGCATCTCTTTTAAACTGAGCACAGCAACAATTGTTTTCATGTTGATTATCTTGTGTTGAACAGCACTGGAAGCCACCAGCGACATTGAAAATAAATTTTGATTAATGGTATGGATGAACATCAACTTCATCTTATTTCACTTTTCCTGCATTTCTCTGATCATGGTTGCACATTCTTCATTTTATATTGCATCATTTCGCAGTAATGTGCAAGATCATATATAAATAGTTCAGTGCTCTTTGATAAACATCTGACAGTTTCCTAGGCAATCAAAAAGTTGTTCACTAAGAGATTTTTCTGTATGAAAACATCTACATAAATTGTGTATTTAGTAAAATAACCGGTACAATCATTTAAGTCTTCTTAAAGCCCAGATAAAGGAGCATAAATGTAAAATTAATTTCAAACTTATTTTGATTCCATTTTTTCCCAGATCTAAAAATGTAAAGACAAATAAACCATGCTTAATAGTTTTGCTCTTTGTTTACAGTGAACTTACACTGAAGTAAACTGATGATTATGTGATGTAAAAACAGTACACAATGCAAAACTTTACATTGACGCTTCGATTCTGTTTACTCCGAATATTGTCCTGCCTATACTTATAAATATACCACTTTTAACTTACTGTGTCAGCATCAGAAGAAGCTCTAAGGATGCACCCCTGCTCGGGGCTGAACAGTGTTGTGACTCGAGGGACTGGAAGTCAATGAAACAAGGTCTAATTTAGCCTCCACTGCTCTACAAGCTGCCAGGAATCAGAGAGCATCTCCTTCCCTTTTTAAGGCTCCTTGGACACTGCAGTCAAGTGGCACTACTGCATTCTTAAATATACTAAGGAGGTGAAAAGAGAAATAGAGAGAAATGTAGAAAAGTGACTTTTAAATAATGGCATTCAGATGCACCTTAAAAATCTTCAGACTCTAAAAGTCTAAATGTAGTACAGCTGAAAATATGTAAATATTTCACATTGACAGAAATTTCTCTCTTTGTAGGTTTACTTTCACCATCCGGTTGTAACACATTTATACCCATCTTATCTGAACACCTCTCAAAGTATATTTAGTCAGCTTTACTGTCTGCCTCAGACATGAGGATCAATTTCACAGTAACACAACTTAGCAAAAAAGAAAAAAGAAAAAAAAGATCACACTGGTAATGAGGTGTAAAGACTAACCTGAAAAGAGTACCCTATACTATTCACTCAGCCAAGCCCTGACATGGTGCCATATAATCTTGATAATGCCACACTTAACTAAAACTAGATGCAGCTTGCCTGAAAGTGTATTTTTTCTCCATCATAAGCTTACTGCATTTCATGTGACAGAGTTAGAAAGACTAGAAACATAACACTGCTCAAACTACCCAATCTTACCGATGTTATCATAGTATTAGTATTTTTGTTTTATCTGTGTTTAAATCAATTTTCAGCTAACTAAATACAGAATGAACTAATTAAATGTTTCTACATATGTCTGATGACACATACACCTAAAAAAAAAGAGCAAAGTGACATGTCAACTCTTGTCCATTCATAAAAATAATACACACATCTTTATCTAAAAACCATAGCAGCCAGTGTATTAAAAATAAATGGATTCAATTAGTCATTTAGCTTTAAGCCTCCTTACAGTTTAATATTTTTTTCTGTGATATGACTGTGCACAGTTGCATACAGTGATCATATAAGCCATGGTATGGCAAACAGAACAAGATTAGCTATGGTTGTGTGTTTAGGCATCATGTTTAGCTACCACCTCGTATGGGAAGTGTAGATAAATACACGGCTGTCATTTTGCTGCATGTGTGTGAAACAACACCAGCATATACCAACTGACATAATCCCATTAGTCTATTTAGGGTCCTTGTCCGAATGTTATGCATATTGAGGGGACAAGGCCAGTGTGATATCCAATAACTGGCTTGATGTCGACAATTTTGCATGCAATGTGTGCCACTAACAGGAAAGAAGGAAGAAAAAGGCAGATTAACAGATTTAACGTAAAATCACAACTTTTGAAAATACATAAGTATTTTTATTTAAAAAGAAAAAGACAAAAATTCCCAAAATTAGTGTGTCTAAACACCTTGACCACACGACACTTTACTGTTATTAACTAACTTAATATACCCCCCTCTCTGTTCATTGTGCCCTCCCTGGAACTGTTAAGAGCTATCCTTGGGAGGCCTGTGTTACACTTTGAAAACCCCTTTTCTATATATTATTTAGTCTAATATTAAACAATGTTGCTAAATCCATCCATCTATCCATTTAGCGTTCTAATTTCTACATTAGTTGAATGTTGGAGGGGGCTGGACCCTGTACAGTGAGAGGTAAGGCAGGTCTACTTGCACTCACACAAATCTAAGGTGATTAATTAATCTTACATGCATGCTTTTGGACAACAGAACAAACTAACAATATTTATTTACTGGGAAAAATATCCACAAAGGTACAAGGTGAGTACGGAAGTAAGTGCCCTGGCTGAGCCAGAAGCCTTCTTATAGTTAAAGAAAGTATTTGTATGCAGCCTCAGCCATCTTCACAGAAATCAGAATATAGAATGTTTTGCTGCAACACAAGAAAAACTCAGTATAATACATTAAGTGATTGAAGAATTAAGTGCAATTATCCATTCAGTGTAATACAAATATTTGCACCAAAACACAATCAGAGAGAGAATGGGTACCGCTCATGATATGAATAAGTGATAATGACATTTCCAATATTAAGTAAGTTTGATCACTGGGTTGATTGTAGGCACCTAAAAAGTGTTTGACCACCAATAAAATATTCTTTTCGTAACCTAGCTATCAACTCAACATGGGACCTACTGTTATTCTAAAAACGTGCAATAGATAATTATATCCCTTCTTGGCCAATCACATAAGGCCTTGAGCCATAAATAACAGACTGCTCCCCTAGAGAGCACAAGTCTGTGCTGAAAAGTCAACACACACTTTCTGCACAGCTTTAAACTGGTCTAGATCAGATGAAGATAAACAGAAGGGCAGAGAGACAGTGGGCTGAATATTTGAAAAAAAGAAAGCAAGACAGGCAGAATAAAATGGAAAAGGGAAACAAATGTAACCTATTATTACTGAGCAGTAATGCAAGCGGTTAAATGGGAGTGTGGCTTCAAGCTATGTCATTACAGATCATGCCAGAGGGCTGCAAAACTGAGAGATCTTTGTTTGGAACATGAGGATACTCCAGGACAAGTTGCAAGATCTATTCAGAAAGCTTACTCAAAATTATTATAATATTTACAAAAATCATACTAATCTTAACAACAGAAACTGTCATCTACACCATCTGCAGTCTAATTTTAAGTTTTGTTACCCAAGCGGGTGTTTTTGCCAGACAGCTACTGTAGTGCTCTGTGAACTTAGTCTATGGGACATTATATTTAGATTTTATGACCGATACTGAACTCTTGCCGAAGATATTTTCACCAGGGTGATTTAAGATGTCATCTCAATACAGCAACAAGTTAAGGCTGCAATTACGATCGGGTCACATCATGCACATCACATGGCTAGAAGAGGACATTAGTGCATTTGCTCCCTCTGGGTGATGAGAGATTGGATTGAGAATGTGTAGACTGACAAAACATTACTGACATGTTATAAAGAACAGAACAGACTTGTCTTTTTTAAGGAACTGAAACTTTATCTAATTTCCTCATGTCATATAATTGCCACAGTGGTGACAAGTCACAACAATAAAGTGATTGCATAGTCACTTCAGTAACTTCGTGACAAAGCTTTGTCTTTAAAGATCCGAAAACGGATAATTTTTTAAGTTAAATGCATGTCATCTGAAACAAACGCCTCAATGTCGAGTGCATCTTTGTAATTATTATCATCGCATACTTCTTGAAATATGTAAACATAGCTTAAAGAATTACCGTTGCTGGCCTTCATGACATGCATGTCATGCATGGCCTGCATGTTCTTCTCTCCTACGTTGCTTGTTTTACTAATTCATTGTGAAAATAACACATACTAGATCTCAGTGTCATGTATCCAGAGTCAATATCCCTGTTTGTAAAAGGTAACTCTCATGTAGGTATTGACTTGAAATATGCCAAAGCAAGTCATCTGCTGCTGTGATAGTTTATACTGTGACAGCAGTCTTTCACTTTTAGATGGAAATTTTTTCATGAAGGACGAACACTGCATGGTTACAATTTTTTATTATTTTAATACTGTCACACTTTACTTGAGAAAAACTATCAGTGCCTTTAAACAAAAATACTTCTTTGACTCTCTGCATATGAACCTGAAAGATGTGTAATTACTTTAGTGGCAAGGAAACTGCATGATGCTACAAACAGAGCAGCCTGGCCTCCCTGAGCTCCCAGGACATTTTCTTCCAACATCCCTATTGGGATTCTAGTAGCCTACATTCCATACCTCAAGGTTGTTGGTGGTGGCAAATTAAATTACTTTTGCTATTTTGTTGTGTTGGCGTCAAGTCAACCGCAAGCTTGGCTAAAATGATGAGTGCGGGATTCTGAAGGGAACTGCATTCGTCCTGACCTGCTGGTGTCATGTTTGCAAAGCAAGTAGCAGTGATGAAAAAGGCTGAAATCAAAAGCAATGTATTAAATTCTGCTTCTGTAATCACCTGCAAAAAATCAATTACCTCTGCTCGCAAATGCATCACTTTATACTGCTGTCCTTTGAGCTTACCCTGCTGATTAAGGATGTCATGCTCTCGCACATGAAGTGAAGCTTGACTACATAAAGCCAAATTTAGTTAAAATTGCAGTACAGAACACAACCCCTTCTGGGCATTTTAAATATGACATGCAGCAAACAGGAAATTTCTTTCTTCTATTTTTACTATTTCTTTTGTTTGCGTGGTTGATTATGTCTATCGCAGTCTATTTAAGACAACTTTGCACAGACATTTTTACTCCCGCCAAGTCAGCCTGTTTTTTTTCAGTCACAATGCACTTCTGTTACGTAGGCCGTTCGAATCTAAACAGCAGCAGCATGTAGAGTTTATCTGTCAGCTGCAGAAAGGGTTGTTATCAGTAGATAAACGGTTTACACACCACTCTTTGGAATGAAAGGAACTTAAAGTATGTTATATGGTGCCAAAACAGGGTACAAGTAAACAGGAAACTTTTTCATACAAAAGATTCATGCAGCAGTCAGATGTATGCAATAAATATCAGATTAATCTTTCAAAAAGCAATGTTTTGAACCAAATTATTAGAAATATCACTGTGCAAAAAATTCATATTAAAATATTAGATACAAATGTGTTTTATCTTTCCCACAAACATGGTATAGTAGTAGAGGTACAGTAGTATTTATTTTCCCTATGTCTGTAACTTGTTTAGTTATATAAATGTACAAATAATACAACTCTGACATCCTTGCAACATGTTCGTCCTCTGTGCTTTTAAGATATTATGATACTAAAAGGTGTTTCTGCTGGCTATGTTTTTGGCTTCCTCTGGTGTTCAACAGTGTCAATGACAACCATTTTGAAGATAATCTAAAATAGCATAGCGATTTGAAATTAGACATGGTAAAGACTTGACCATTTTAACCACAAAAGTACATTAGTTGGTTAATGTGTAAGTAGGATGGCATAACTTCTGTATAATAGGGAAAAGCGGAGAATTAGACTTATTTGATCTAAATACTGCAAATGTTATTTATTTTTTTTATTGTAAATAATCACATATCAAAGAAAAATACACAGACACAGGCAGCTGTCACTTAGATATTTGTGATACTTTTTTGCAGAGAGTGTGCATGTGTTTATTTTAAAAAGCATTATGTCTGAATCTAGAAGAATGGTTATTGTAATTCCGTAGAGTAAGCATATCATTGAGGGAAAAATTATGGCTGTGCTGCTAAAAATAATAATAATGATGATAATAATAATAATATTATTAACAATAATAATAATAATAATAAATATTATATTATTATTATGCTTATTATTACTACACATAAGGCTACATATTCAAATTAGAAATAAAAGTCATTTCTAAATTTGACTATATAAATTTTGGTCACATTTTGATGTGTAGTATGAGTCTGAGTTTAAAACACTATCTACCTACCTACTCTCCTTTAAGTACATTAGATGGCAGACTTTTCTTTTCGGAGGAACTCATTGTCACTTTATGTTGACAGAGTAAATGAATATTTAACAGGAGGAGGGAAAGTGGTAGGCATCAAATCACTAAGAAGAAACTAGCCCTAGACCAATGCAATCATGTGAACCTCCCCATCAACAGCTAAATGAAGGACTACACTGATGCTTTTGATCTGCTGGTTATTTTTTTGTTCAACCTAAAGGTGAGCTAGGACGGAATTCAGCATATGTATCTGAATCAATTGTGTGTAGAGGGTGACTTGGATGTCCATCAGAGATATTCAAATGGAGTGAAGGTAACAGCACCATGGACAGCAACCAGCGGATCATCCAGGTGATCAGTGCAATGCAATTGGAAATCAGAAGGTTAAAGATGGAGAATATGGGCCTGCGAGGAAAGGCTGGAGCACATCTCCGAAAGAATGCAACAGTTCCCATTATGACAACACAATGCAAAGGTATATTTAAACTGAATAGTAATGTAATCGTTGTATTAATCATGATTAATTATCCAGAAGAGAAATGATAAATAGCTTACACTGCCCTGAAAGTCTGCAATTGCAGTGTTTGACATTTATATGTGGTTAACTATAGGTTTTGAATCCTTATTGTATTTAGGTTTATGTAAAATATTACGCTTACTTAATAGATTTCCGTTTTCCTATAGACAATCTTTTAAATATTTTTATCATCATATTAAGTGATATTTATATTATCAGTGCAAACATTACTATCTGAATATTAAATTCACAATATTGTTTTTTGGGGGTTTTTTTTACCTCTTCTCCAGAAAGCGTTGTGATGACAGTCAGAAGATACTCGGTTTACCAACCAGTAGTCAGCCGTGAACATTTGCAAGTTAACAAAGTGAAGAGTGAAAGATGATCTGGAACAAAGCAACACTGACCATTAAAATAATCAACCTTAAAAAAAAAAAAAGTCATTATTTTGTTTCTTTACTGGGAAAAAAGGCAGCTAGCATAGCTACCTCTTGGATTAAACCCAGTAATAACGTTAACTAATAAAAGCTATTATTATCATATAATTTGTTCATTGTGGTTTCCTTTATATTTAAGCTATTTTTATATGATTAAAAAAAGCCTAATGTAAAAACTTTTACAACATTTAAATGTCAAGATAATAATTACCACCATGCGGCACCACCGAGGTCAACGGCTGATCAACCTGTGGAACGCACCTGTCAGTGTTGTGACTAATAATTCTCGCGAGATTTCTGGATTGCGCAGTGGAGAACACTCGGCCGCCATCATTGCATAGCAGCTAACGTTAGCTAAAAACCACTCTGGATAGCGACTGACAACACAACAAACACACAGAGTGCGTCCCAATTCCTATAGGTGGAGGTCATTGAGTTTTCCTGTCGCTTTCCTGGCGCAGAAAGCAAACCAGCGGTTGCCTTTCATGTAGCCTTAAGTCAACTTAGTAAGGAAAGTCGTTTCTAACTAATCATGTCTAATCTTAAAGGCGGCACCAAGAAGGACACCAAAATGAGGATACGAGCCTTTCCCGTGAGTATTTATTGGTTCTGAATGTGTCAAGATATAAAGTTAGAAATGATGGTACCGGGAATAACAGCTCTTTTAGCTAACAGCTGCTAGCTAGCTAGCTGTTCCAACTAAAAAAACGTTCAGTGAAAAATGCCATTACCTGGACAAATGATTTTGTGCACATTAGTTATGATATTCCGTCAATTCATTTTCTTGTTTATCGGATATAAAGTATCACAGTTTGTCATTAACCAATGTTGGCATATGAAAAGAAACTTACCTAGTGACCAGTAGCAGACATAAGCTAGTTTAGCAGCGGGCCTATTAGCTGACAGGACGTTTGTTAAGTTTGAGTTAGTCAGCAACATTAATATTACAATAACTATCTCTCTCTCTCTCTCTCTCTCTCTATATATATATATATATATATATATATATATATATATATATATATATATATATATATATATATAACTTCTAAAGACGTGTGCTACAGATATGTTGGGTTGTGGTAAACTGAAGACATTGCTTTGTCATTTAGTATCAGTTTGACAGTTAGGATCACATCGGAGCAAGACTTGAACCAACACACCTAGAGGGAACTGAGCTGTGACTGTTGACATTGTCAAATGGCTACTTTCTGCTTGTACCTGTGTCACCCTGTGCTTTTATCAACACTGGTCACTGTGTTGAACTATTTATTCACCGTTTCATAGAACCTCTGAGTTTAGTTATGTGTATCATTATGCAGTGTAAGGAGTATACCAAGCCTTAATAGCACCCTTGTGAGTTGAGCCAGAGAAACACATTTATGTCAGTTTCATCATCAGGTTAATATTTGGGAGTTTTTTGTCAGATTGCTGGTTGAGCAGTTTTGTTTTGTTTTTTGTTGTAGTTTTTTTTTTTTTTTTTTTTTTTTTTTTAAATTTTATTTTGTTTTTTTACAATAAATATTTTCTTAAATGTTTAGGGCATTTAGATAAAAATGAACTAAAACCAGTATTAAATAACAGCTGGAATGTACATATCCTATTATCTAAAAACTGATAAGTTTCCATTTAAAAAAAACAAACAAACAAATAAACTCTTACATTTGTTGTATTTGGAGCAGCCTTTGTTATTCAGGGGATTCTATATCTCAGAAAGGAAAATAAGCAGTCACTGCGATCATCTGTAAAACCAATCATTGCAATAAAATTTCCTATTAGTGACAATCTCATGCAGCTTACATGTGCTCAGATCTTTGATAAACTAGTAGACAGTATTTCATGTTTTGTTTTCTTTTTAAGAATATAAAGAACACTTTGGCAAGTTTCACCACAATTTCCTGCCATGGCTATTTATCTGTTAATTTTTCTTTGATTTTTGTCTTTCCTGTATGTTTAACATAAAGCTACCAAACCAAAAGTTTGTTGTAATTTATATTGTGGGAATGACGAACTATATAACATGTTTTTGTACTGGAGATATAACTTTATGTATAAAAATCTGATTTGAATACGGTTTCTGACAAGAAAAAAAAAACTACCAGTTGATGTGCCAATACATTCAGTCTTCACCTACATTGTATAATATAGAGATTGTAGCATTTTAATATTGCTGTATCACTGATTTCTAACTTCTGTAAGCTTTGTATTCTCTACTTTAACATCAAAAGCAACAAAGAAGAAATCCCTTCATGAAGTAATAGTGTCTTAAGAATATTTTATCACAGCTTCAAACAGTCTCTCTAATCTTGCAACATAAACTTTCACAATGATGTTAGTATTTTATTAAAATGTATCAAAGAATAATTCAAGATGTAACTGTAATAATCCACATTTACCGTGTGGAAGATTGGACATTTCCAGTCAGCATTCTCTGTCTTCCACAGATGACAATGGATGAGAAATATGTGAATAACATCTGGGACCTTCTTAAGAATGCCATCCAGGAGATTCAGAGAAAGAACAACAGCGGGCTGAGCTTTGAGGAGCTGTACAGGAATGCCTACACCATGGTGCTCCACAAACATGGAGAGAAGCTCTACACAGGCCTGAGGGAGGTCGTCACTGAACACCTCATTAACAAAGTAAATGGAGGTTTTTCTAGTCAGAACTTGTCTTTATTTAATAATGTACATCATGCTAACAACTATTGTCAAAAGAGATTTATTCTCAAGCACTGATGTTCTTGAAGTACAGTAGATTAATATTGTTGTTTATGTTTTCAGGTACGGGAAGATGTTTTAAACTCTTTGAATAATAATTTTCTCCAAACACTGAATCAGGCCTGGAATGACCATCAGACTGCCATGGTTATGATCAGAGACATTCTCATGTACATGGTAGGTATGCTGTTGTGAGTTTAGTCTTTAGTTATATCGGAATTATTTAGCAGTGATGATAATCATTTCACAATACAGTTAAATCAGTAAGTCAGAAGTTGTTCTGCATTTTTTGTTTTTACCCTGTGTGATGATTTATTCTTAAGAAATGACCTTTGTGCTCACCAACCCTCTCCAGCACCCTGTTCTGGGCATCGATTGTTATATTCCAATGTATTTGTAGACTCAACAATGAGGCTTTGTTGCCATATTTATTGGTTTTGTTGAAAAACTGGCAGGTCTAGTTGTTTTACCTTTGCCAACAGCAAGTACCAAGTATATAGGGTTATGTGTTTGTTATTGAGCCCTTGAGAAATGCACAAGTGTGGGCTAAACAACAACACAGTCTCTAAAATAAGCTCTGGAGCTCTCTTAAGGATTTTTTTTTGTTTCAGCATTGTTCCTGTTTTACCCCTTTTTAAGTTTTTTTTTTTTTTTTAACTAGCCAAAACAAAGCCTGTACTATCATGGCAAAGTAACTTTAGGTTTACAAAACTACTATAGAAAACATTACAGAAAAGTATGTATTTAAAATAAAATAAACAACTAAACACAATTCTATTTCAATTGCCATCACCGTAATCACAAAATCACGTAAATATTAATGCACAGATTGTGAGAAGTTTGCACATGAAGACAAGCTTTTAGAGCCTATTTACATTTTTCAGCCATATGTGAAAAAAGTCTACAAGATAAATATAGATGATCAGTCGAGGTGACTGCCTATCTAAAACAGACAATAAGCATTATAGCCTTGTCCTTGTTCAATTAACAATGTCCCTGACAAATAAGTAAGCCAACTTGTTGAAAAGTTATGTATTTATATTTTACTTGCCCTGAAGACCTTTTAACCTTGTTGGGTTGCAGCTAAATGAAAAAAACAAAAATGTTCCTGCACCTATGAAAAAATGTACAACTTATAGTCTGGAAAAAAACAGTAAGCAACTTAGTCATTTAACAGAGACTCTGTTATTGTATTCAATTATAGATTATATCTGAATTGCAGGGCAGTGATCTTTACAAGCCATCTGCTTGCAATTACCCGACATGACAAGCAATCTGCCCCTGTAAAAGACATTGCTTGCAGAAAAGGGCAGCAGAAAGTATGTTATACAGTTAGCAAAAATGGAAGATTATGAAGATTTAAAAAATGAAGTGATAATCATAAAAAATTAAATGAAACTGCTCATTCATGTTGTGATTAGATTGTTTGTTGTCTTTGAGAAATTGGGAAAAACTGGAAGATATTGTTTGACATGTTGACTGTCAGCTTTCTATAATCACTCCGGCTGTTGTTCCCAAACTACACAATCACCACACTGGGAAGCCTGTCAGTCTAAGCTCTCACAAACATGTCGAATCTGCCATAAAATATCCCTTTCTTATATGACAGATCAGAACATGTTAATTATCTGTTTGTGTTTTGTTGGTGCCTTGTTTCATAAGCTTTACATATGCTAAATTCTTTGAAATGCAATAGAAAACATGCAATTCCACACCAAATATCAAGCAGTGAAATTGAATATCTGGTATAAATCACTGTGTAATTACACACTTACTAATATTTGTCTCAACTAAAATTGTGAAATATTTTTTTTACCTAGTGGTTAATCGTGTCACCTCCTTACTTAAGTGTTTGTAGATTCAGTGTAGTGCTAAGTTTGTCTTAAATGATTTAGCCACCCACCACTTATTTAGTGTGTTTATCTAATAATAGTATGGAAACCTTGCAACTTAACAGTGAAATCATGATATGGGTATAATTATAGTACTTCTTTATATATATTGAGTTGTTTCCCATTCTTATCTCTCACAGGATAGGGTGTATGTACAACAAAACAATGTGGAGAATGTCTACAACCTTGGCCTCATCATATTCAGAGACCAGGTAGTTCGCTATGGCTGCATTCGAGACCATCTACGGCAAACGTTGCTGGACATGATTGCACGGGAGAGGAAAGGAGAAGTTGTGGATAGGTATACACAACTTGTCTTTGTGTTACTTGTCTTATCTTAGCAGGACTCATTGCCACTGAAAGATGTCAACTGTAGTAGCAATAATTGTATGAATCTGGTATAACAGTTTATGTAGTTTTAAGATAGGAAACGAAGACCACTTTTCCATCCAATGCTTTTCCAGAAAGTGTCACTAAGTTTGCTTAATGTTTTCTCCAAATAATGTTAAAGTGCAAAAATTGCAGCTTTCACCAATTGGAATTTTGCCTCACATGATTTTTTTTTTTGTTTCTACACATCTCCAAAAGAAGGTCACAATGACCTGTAGACGGTCTGTATGCAAGTAGCTAGACCCACCACCATCTGCATGCCTAAACACCAAAGAATGTGGAAGATGTATATTTTCACTGTGACATTAGTTTGTAGCGTACAGTCAGCAATATGGAGTCTAGATTCATATATTGATCTGGGACTTTATTCCAATAGACGATCCATAAATTACATCCAAATCAAACTCCATTACAGCTATTGCATCAGATCAATCCCAGCTCTAACTGCTTCAAAATTCAACATATTACCTTGTTTTTTGGGGTGCAGCTGACTTAATCTTTATTTGTCCACCATCAACTGCAGGGGGGCCATCAGGAATGCCTGCCAGATGCTGATGATTCTTGGCTTGGATGGCAGATCAGTATATGAGGAGGACTTTGAGGGCCCATTCTTAGACATGTCGGCTGAATTCTTTCAGGTGAATTCATTATGAAAGTTTATTTTGTCTACTTTATGAAATTCTTTACAATTAAACATATTTGGCCTTTTCAGATGGAGAGCCAAAAGTTCCTTGCAGAAAACAGTGCCAGTGTCTACATCAAGAAGGTAGAAGCCAGAATCAATGAAGAGATTGAGCGGGTTATGCACTGTCTGGACAAGTCTACAGAAGAGCCCATTGTCAAAGTTGTGGAAAGGGAGCTAATTTCTAAACACATGAAAACTATTGTTGAGATGGAGAACTCAGGCCTGGTCCATATGCTCAAGAATGGCAAGACAGAAGGTAAAATCATTTCTTCATTGACGGTTTTTTTCCTTAATTCTCACTGTGACCTAAAAGGAAAAAATATGCTTGATAACGCAATGTGTTTCACATCTTGTCTCACTCTCAGACTTGGCATGCATGTACAAGCTCTTCAGTCGTGTGCCAAACGGCTTGAAAACAATGTGTGAGTGTATGAGCTCTTACTTGAGGGAACAAGGCAAAGCTCTGGTGTCAGAAGAGGGGGAAGGCAAAAACCCTGTCGACTATATCCAGGTACAATAAATATTGTCAGAAAACACAGCATTTGGGTCATTTATGACCTAAATAAATTATGACACCTGCTTAAAGTTGTAAGAAACCTTCTATGCCACTTAATTCTTTTATTTTTTTATTTTCCTCAACAGGGTCTGTTAGACTTGAAGACGCGATTTGATCATTTCCTTCTTGAGTCTTTTAACAATGACAGACTCTTTAAACAAACCATTGCTGGAGACTTTGAGTATTTTCTTAATCTCAACTCCCGTTCTCCAGAGTACCTGTCGCTCTTCATTGATGATAAGCTCAAGAAGGGAGTTAAAGGGGTATGTGACATCCTAGAAAACCCATATTTTCTCATTTTTCAATTGAGCACTTTGTTATTATGAATACATTTTTTTCTCTCTTGTTGATCAGTTGACGGAACAGGAGGTCGAGTCCATTCTGGACAAGGCCATGGTGTTGTTCAGGTTCTTGCAGGAGAAGGATGTTTTTGAAAGGTATTACAAACAGCATCTGGGTCGTCGACTTCTCAGCAACAAGAGTGTCTCAGATGACTCGGAAAAGAACATGATTTCTAAGCTAAAGGTAAATGAATCAAACAAACTTTGGACATGGTGTGTGTGTATACCTTGCTTTGTAGTCATATCTTTTATGGCTTGCAACTCCAGTCGTATTTTAGCCAGTTCTCATCCTGTCTAACTATACGTGATCAGTTTTAGCTTATCTTTCTCTTTCTGCCTTGCAGACAGAATGTGGCTGTCAGTTCACCTCGAAACTGGAAGGGATGTTCAGAGACATGAGCATCTCCAACACTACTATGGATGAGTTCAGACAACACATACAAACCACATCGGTAAGGTGGTCGCAAACACACAGAAAGACCCGGTGTTCTGTCATATTGCATTGAAGTGGAGTCGATTTTAGAAAACTTTTTTCTTTCATTATGTTAGAAATTATTTGAAGGGGAATTAAAAAAAAAAAAAAAAACAACAACATGTATATCCTTTTCAGGCATCTCTAAGTGGTGTGGACCTCACTGTGAAGGTCCTCACCACTGGCTACTGGCCTACACAGTCTGCAACCCCCAAATGTACCATCCCCCCTGCTCCTAGACATGCCTTTGAAGTTTTCAGGAGGTAATGTTTGTAAATTCACAAAGAGGTTTTTCTACACAGAGAAAGGATGGTTTCTTTTTTTTTTTTTTTTTTTTTTTAAGAGTTTCAACTTGAAATTGTCCTTTTTCCTTTCCCAGGTTTTACCTTGCTAAGCACAGTGGCAGACAGCTTACACTACAGCACCACATGGGTGGCGCAGACCTAAATGCAACTTTCTATGGAGCTGTTAAAAAGGTTGACATAAAAGTTGATGGTGCAACTTTATCTCAGCAGTTGGATGTCAATTTAGTATTTTTATGTTGTTTAACAGTTTGAATTAAAAGACTTACTGCCCCTTACTTTTCTACAACCTCTGCAGGAGGATGGCTCAGAAGTGGGAGTAGGAGGGGCCCAGGTGACAGGTTCTAATACTCGAAAGCACATTCTGCAGGTCTCCACCTTCCAAATGACCATCCTCATGCTCTTTAACAACAGAGAAAAGTTCAATTTTGAGGTAGGAACACAGTGCAGCCCTTTTTGGTCTGACTCTTATCATCTGTAAGAGATAACCCACCTTTATTTGATCAAAAAATATCCCTAATTGTTTCCCTTACTGTAGGAGATTCAACAGGAGACGGATATTCCAGAGAGAGAGTTGGTGCGAGCCTTGCAATCTTTGGCCTGTGGTAAACCCACACAGCGAGTTCTCACAAAGGAGCCCAAGTCCAAGGAGATCGAGAACGGGCATGTGTTTACAGTCAATGATCAGTTTACTTCCAAGCTGCACAGAGTCAAAATACAGACAGGTGAGCAAAGTGTATTTATTACACAAAGCATAAAATGTGTACTGTTACTTTTCAACATGAAGATCAAGCTGTTGCAAAATGAGTGTCCTAGTTATAACAGCACACTCATTTATAAGTTTGTTAGGCTTCATTAAGAACACTTTGACTCAGTTCCAAACTGTCCTCTACACACTCCAACTACATGCTAACTCTCCTTTTACGTGCCCTCGTGGTGGCTCTGCCATATTGAGGGCCGTCTCAAACCTTGTAGTCCATTAGGCCCTCAAAACAAGTTCATATGCATCACGATTAACTGGAAGAACTAACAAAGTTACTGGTTAATGAGATTTAAGCGACATTTTCCCTTTCTGCAAATGGCAGTAATCTGTGCTCCTCACAACCCATGCTTTCACGTTACCATCATTCACACGGGCCATGTATGTTGCTATGATGACAAGTGCTTTTCTTTTCAAGTGGAGGGAAAAGGCATCCCATTCCTGACAATTTTTTTTTACTTCCTTCCTCCTCTGTTTCAAGTGCCCTCCATACTGCAAAAACTGTGACTTTATTGGGAGGGTAGTGAAAGGATAGTGTGTAGGGGGGGCAGTTCAGGCACTTGAGTCCTTGTTTATTTGAAGCTGCAAAACAGAAACTAGCCAGAAGGTGGAGCCAGAACTTTTCTTTGTGTTATTACTATACCTTGAAAAGTTTCCTAAATCTCTTCTTTGAATCTCCTCTTATACCTGTAACCGACTTTACTAGTTGCTGCCAAGCAAGGTGAATCAGACCCTGAAAGGAAAGAAACGCGGCAGAAAGTGGATGATGACAGGAAGCATGAGATTGAAGCGGCCATTGTGCGAATCATGAAGTCAAGGAAGAAGATGCAGCACAATGTCCTGGTTGCAGAGGTAAGAATCCTCCATATAAATCTTGTTCATTATGGGCATCCATTTACTCAACCTAATTCCTCTCTCCTACTTGATGACAAACCAAAAATGCTGATTGACTTTGTATGAAATACTATTCTCAGAACTATCTCTAATGTTATAAAGATGACAGCTTTTAAAAGTTATGTTACTTTGTGTCTTCAGGTGACTCAGCAGCTCCGGACACGGTTTCTTCCAAGCCCTGTGGTAATCAAAAAACGTATAGAAGGACTAATAGAAAGAGAATACCTAGCGAGGACACCAGAAGATCGTAAAGTGTACACCTATGTTGCGTAGACTGTGGACTCTGGACAAGAGTTTAAAGAAACATGACGGAGGGGATTGGAAATGTCTTCTTTGGACCGTTGTTACGCATGGATTGGAAGTTCATTTGACAAACAAAGACTGGGAACCTGATTCATCTTTCCTTGCAAAAATACAGTAAACCCTTATTAATTGGAAGGAAAAAGACACAGATGAAAAAGGAAAAAAAAATCCATTGGGTCTTCTAGATGACTTTTAAATCAGGCCCAGTCTTCCTGTTCCCTGTGAGTTTTAACATGGATGGATCCAGCTTCAAGCTTTTCACTGTTTTACCCTTGTAGAGATCAAACTTGCAAAGAATCCCTTGGGAAAATGTGAATGCAGCACATCATTATTATTATTATTATTATTATTATTTTGTTTCAATACTGTATAAAAATAATAAAATTATTAAAAACAACAAATGTGGATTGTTACAAAATAAAGATGAGTATTGTTGCTCTAGTTTGTCATAGAATTGCACTACCCATTGTTCACATGACTCTTCATTGGAAAGGAACGGATCTATTTTTATGCAATCAATGTAAGTCGTCCCCCCAATAAGACCAGCATGGCACTATATTGGTGATTGTGCCTCAAAGTACTTAAAAATCTGTGTTATATTAGAAAAACATAACAGGAATATCAACTGTTTCAAATCCTTAATCTATATTCAAGTGAATACAACACTACAAATATAAGATATTTAATGTTCAAACTAATTTTTTTTTTATTTTTTTTTTTTTTACAAACCTTACCTCATTTTGAATTTGATGACCATGACACAGTGAAAAAAAAAAAGCTGGGACAAGTATTTGCTGGCATTTTGTCTAGCACCGCCGCGCTTATTACTAGGCCACGCTGTTGTAACAACTGTTCTTGCTGTAATAAGCACGGATGTCCCTGACAAAGGACATTACTCGGATGCAACGTATGTAGCTCCCAAACCTGAATCTGCTTTTCAGTTTTGCGTTTTCAGAGATGTGCAAGTGACCCATGCCATTACAGCTGTTAAACCTTGCATTGATAACAATCTTGACATTCCTTTTCCTTTTTGAGCTGAATGACACAACATCCATAATTTCAAAAAGCAATTTGAAATGTGGACTTGTCAGACCACAAAACACTTTTCCATTTTGCATCAGTCCATGTGAGATGAGCTCTAAACCAGAGGAGACG
Source organism: Telmatherina bonti (assembly GCF_933228915.1). NCBI lineage: Eukaryota > Metazoa > Chordata > Actinopteri > Atheriniformes > Telmatherinidae > Telmatherina > Telmatherina bonti. Next base: position 24,244,633 of record NC_136625.1, on the reverse strand, counting down.
ACTCTTCTGGGTTTTACTTTCCTATGGCTCTGCATGGTAGAGTATTGACTTGCACTTGTAGATGCAGCAACAAACTTAACTGTCAATGGTTTTCTAAAATGTTCCAGTGCCCACATGGTGATAACCCTAACACAATTATGTTGATTTTTAGTGCAGTGCTGCTGAAGGGATTGAAGATCACACAGGCAGTCATGTTGGTTTTCTGATTTGCTGCTAACTGCAGAGGGTTATAAAGATTCTCTGAGTCTTGATATTATGGACTGTAAATGATGAAATTCCTAAACTTGCCATTGTACTTTGAGAAACATTCTTGCACTCTTGGACTATTTGACATGCAATCAATGCAGTTATTCACAAAATGGTGAACTTCCCGTCATTCATGCTCGCGAACAACTTAGTCATTTGGGGATGCTCCTTTTATACCCAATCATGACGCTCGCACACAGATGTTTCTTTAAAAGATCATGAACTTTCCCAGTCTTTTGCTTCCCCTGTTCCTGATTATTTTAGATGTTTTATAGGCATCAAATTCAAACTGAGTGAACCCTTGCACAATAAATAAATGCATAAATAAAGTTTATAAGTTTGGAAGATAAATATATTGTCTTGTTAGTGTGTTCAAATGAATGTAGGTTAAAAGGAATTTACAAATAATTGTATTGTTTTATTTATATTTTACACTACATCTGAAATTTATTGGAATTAGGAGTGTATTTTTTAAATGTATATTTATTTAAAGACTGTCATCTGCAGTTCAAATGCATTATATGTCTGGGTATGGTGCAACTACAACCATAAAAACATGCCCATATCTTACATGTTACAACTCAGTTTTCAGCAGAGATAGTCTTTAATCGTCTTGCAACTGAAGTAAATGTACTTAAGAGAGTGACATGTACGCATTGTGTAAAATAATACAAAATATTACACTGCCACTTTTATTTGTAGTTAAAACAACAGATCCAAAATTTCTTGTTAAGATGTGTTCAAAAAGTTTTTAAAAAATGCCATGATGGAAAGTTACATTTTCATGACTGCAGTTTCCACTGCATGTAATGAATCAAGTTTATAAATATGGCCTCGGATCACAAACTAAAATAACGGTAGTGCTTCTTCATATTTTTTTTTATAACAGATACATACTGTATATGCCTTTGGTAGCTTCTTTTGACCATTTCAACTCAAATCCATTACTGCATGTTAACGCAGGACTGTTCTGAAAATATAGTTCCTATTTTCTATTACAGTCCTGATGACATCACCCACCAAATGCTATAACGATAAATTATGCAACATCTATGCAAAATCATTTAGTGGGTTAGAGGATGCATAAGACTAAACATGACAAATCGGTTACAATTTCCAGTAACTCACATTTCATGATTGCTGACACTGCCATGAGTTAGTAGTAATATGTGGTGCAACAGAATCTAAACAAATTCAAGTCTGGAAGTGGAAGAGTCCAGAGGACCTTTGAGAGTGAAATCAGGCTGTGAATGAACAGCTTGGGCCAGAGTATCCAGCTGAGTCATGAAACTCTGAATCTCCTCAGCAGAACTGTGCGTCCAAGCCAGAGGGAGGTGGTCTGGAACAGGCTTACGATCTGCGATGCAAATAAACTGTCAGAGAGGTGAAAGCAAGAGGTGATGGCAACGTCAGAACTCAACAACAAAAAATAAAATCAGGAAAAGAAAGTGCCAGATTTGTCTCTGTGTTTATCTGGAAGAGGCTGTCACATTTAGCTTTTGTCACCTTGAAAGAACTGCCCGCTGCGTGTTCTGGAGGCAACCCTTGACAAGGCTAACCACACAACAGTGTCGGCTCCCTGCTCTACAGACCGCAGCCTGTCACCCATCATCTGGTGGAACTGAGGCATTGATGTAGAAACAGCTGGACATGGAGAAAAAAAATCAACTGCAGTTTAGTTTTACTTTTGTGAGACGATAATATTATTATAAAAAAAATATCTTAGATTGTGTTAAAGATTAAGAAAAAATATATCAGACACGGGCCCGCATGGTGGAATCGTGGTAAGCACTGTGGCCTCTCAGCAAGAAGGTCTGGTTTGATCCTTGGCTGGGGCAAGGTTTGGGCACTGGCCTTTCTGTGTGGCGTTCTGAGTGGTTGTTTGTCTCTGTGTGGCCCTGTGATGGACTGGCAAGCTGTCCAGGGTGTACCCTGCCTTTCGCCCAAAGACTGCTGGGTTAGGCTCCAGCTTCCCAGCAACCCTTCATTGGAATAATTAGGATAATGAATGAATATCAGATGTGTGCATGTTTACCTAAAATCAGTCAAATCTTTTGCTTTTCTTTTGTCTTTTTAAACACAGCGTTTTCTCAGTTTTTCAGTCAGAATTACATGTCTGTATAAACAATCAAATAACTAAAATGTAAAATAAATATTGTACATTTAACAATGTGAGGTGCATGCATGCTTAGTTTTTAATCCATAGTAATGTATATGTGGATGTGGATATATTATGTACACTATATGCGTGTGTGTAGTTGTTTTCATGCACATGTGATTTAGTGATGTGCATGTTACTGATTTTTGTTTTTTCTTTGATATTATCACCCATTTAAACAAAGGAAATAAATGTATTAATACTACTTTTTAAAAATGACAAACTATGAAATCATAACATCAAATTCATTAAATGACTCTGCCGCCTCTTAGGACTAGACCATATTCTTCTTCTGTGTTGAGAATATCACACTCACAAGAACAGTGATCCTATAACAAGTCCTGGATCATCAGTTACCCAAAAAAGCTGCTAAACAAGAAATCAAAGGGATAACATGAGGAATCGCAGGATCAGAAATGAAAAAAGCTTTTAAATAATATATTTGACTTATAGCACAGGGAGAAAACAAGATAGTGTGTTTAGACATGTTTCTTCTGGTATGCTGCAAAAAGAAAGGCTAAACTCTCCTGAATAATATTTTGACAATTAATAATTAACTAACTTATATGAGGAATTGATAAATTAAAGGGTATAAATACATTTTCCTGGTGCTACTTGTGACATAACACAGGGTTCATGCTGTACCTTGACATTTTTTCTCTCCACATTATTTTCTGCATTTCAGTGACATACTGGGTTACACACAGCAAAATTTGACAGAAATGAAAAAAAACCCATTAGAACAAATATCTTATACATTGACACACTCTCTCTGTCTCTCTCTTATTTATATGGAAAGCCCGTTGAGACAGTACCTGGTGTATCTACCCAGCCTGGATGCATGACAGAGAAGTGAATGATAGGGTTGGCTTTGGCCCACTGTTGTGTCAGCACCACCTGCTGTCTCTGAAAAGAAACAACGCATTGTTATCTTTGTTGAAATAATAATGATCTTTTATTTCTGCCATCAAAAAAGCCTTTGATATTAAATTGAATTCTAGATGTTAAACTGACCGCATCCTAATCTGTCTCACAGCTTCTTATTCTACCTTGTTCTGTGCGTAGACCATAACTCCATCAAAGTTGCCATTCTCTGACTGTAAGTCATCAGTTTGAAGTTTCTGAACCAGCATGCCCCCTGAGGACACAGTGATCTAACAGGCAGGGAGACAACAGTACCACAAGTGTTCTGACAACAGCCACTACACCACAGACAAAGATGGCATTATGCTGTCCACATGATCCAGATCAAGACTTTTTGTGTTTATTTGTGCATGTAATCATACCACTCTGGGGTCCCGGCTCTTCTGCAGAAGTGGTATGAGAGACTGTGTGAGGATGTACACCCCTTAAGAGATGGAAAAAGACAGTAAATTTTTAAAAAGGCTTTATGAGAATGATACTTCCTGACATTTAGATCTTTCTCTTACCCATGGTGTTGGTGGCAAAATTCTTCTCCATCCCCTCTTCATTAAGCTCTCTCTTGTGCACCATACATCCCGCATTGTTTATCTACAACAGCGTATAACCAAGTCTGATTAAAATGAACATTTACAAGTAAATTTTTAAGATGGTGAGTGATGCCTACCAACACATTCAGTGATGGATATTGCTTCTTAAAGGCCTCTGCAAACATCCAGATTTTGCGTGTTTGGGACATATCGACAATGTGGATGTATACCTCCTAGGAAAACAAGTATTACTCTATTTTACTGACACAATGGAATTTCTCTATTCTCTCATGAATTTATAGTGTTTTTAAATCTAATACACTTACTGTGTTCCCAGATTCATGAACTATATCCGACCTGGCTTCCTCTGCTCTACCTTTGTTCCTACACACCATGTGGACTGTCCCACCTGGAAACAAAAGTGTTGATTTTCAATCCGAATATAGCATATGATAGAGCATCACACCCTAGAATGTACCTCTCTTGGCAACAGCCATGGCTGTTGCTTTTCCAATTCCACTGTTGGCTCCTGTGATCATATAAGATCGTCCCACAACGGACACTTCCAGGTCCTTGGGCTCAAAGTTTTTGGAAGCTGCATCATATCCCTTCCTACAAGTAGACAGGAAACATACTAAATGATAATTATGTATAAGTAAAGAGAGAATTGCTCCGCCTCAGTTTAAGAGATGGATGAAAGATTGGTACTGGTTTGCAACTTCAATAGGGATGTGAATGCCATTCTCAAGACAAAAGAGCCATCAATAGAACTACTGTAATTGTACATAAAGGCCAGTTTGTCCAGTGATACAGTCAGTGACCAGACCTTTAGCATGTTTCTTTAAACCAAAATACAAAAATAGATGGTATAGATTACATTTTTACTGTATACATTCTTTACTGTGATTACCAGTAATCTAAGCTACCAATAGTTTTGATTAATAACTTTTAACTTATTGATCAATATAAACGAGATATTGTACTAACCTTGTATAATGATGGATCCCATTCAAAAACCAGATAGAATTTCGATACAGAGACATGATATCAAGTAAACAACAATCTCAAAAAGAGCACAAGTTAGTCAACTCCCTTTCCTTAACCACTGTGACAGATCACCAGCATCACATGAAACAGATGTACAAGGAGCGCTTGCTGCTCTCTACCGATCCTCCATGAAAACAACACTTAAACACACAATCTCACAGTGAGCTGATTAAGTTGAAGTTTTATCAGTTCATTCATATAGCAAGCAGAGAGCTTCTGGCTGAGTGTGTCCCTACAACACACATCTGCTGTAGCCAATCCAGATGCCCGGCAGGTTTGATGACGCGTCGCTCCTCCGCCGGCCAGGAGGGCGGAGTTTAACAATGTTCACGCTAACCGCTCTTCTCGAAGCCTAGACACATTATGTGTTCAGCCGGAACGTTTGACCCTTTGTGAGGGTTAAAGGGCCCATTTTTGTCATCTTCTGATAACGTTTGTAATTGTTGGAGCTGCGTCAAAATGGTAAGTGTTCTGCCGCTGTTTAGTGCGCATGTGTGTGGCTGTAAGGCGACGTCAGTCTACCTTGGCTGTTCACCTGTTGCATCTGCTGGCGCCGACAGGTAGCCAACAATGAAACTCTAGCACTTCCTGTTCGACTGAGAGCTGCTTTGGTGTTTTCAAGACTAAATATGTCACTTTATTTGTATGTTTGAATTTCTTTTGGGCCATTTTATAATATAGTCCGTTTCCAGCAACAGTCGGGAGTAAGGTGTTTCCACGAGCTGCTTTAGTTAAACAGGTTTCGCCACTCTGCGTGGAGTCCAGCCCTTCTGGCAGTTTAATACTTTACATATTAATACGTCCGTGGATTGAGAAGAATGGGGAAACTTTAATGTAAATTCCAGTCTATTTTTTCTTGTGTTTAAATAGCTAAATAGCATTCGTATCAGGCAAGGTGCCCTTCTAAAGCTGTATTGTCCCTTTCAGACCAATTCCAAAAGTAGAAATACTGGTATGTCCTCATTTTGCGGAAACCAATTAACCCTGACGTTGTTCTATTTTTTTCTATGTAGCTTCAACGACATTTTCTGTTGAGCTGCTTGCTGCTCTTTTGTTGTGGTGACAGGAGTCTGCAAATATGATCTGGTTTTTTGTTTTTTTGTTTTTTTTAAAAAGGAGAAATGTTCACGGAGCAAGCAAAATCCTATTTTACAAAAGTAATTCTGAAGCAGCTATAAGGGAGAAAATATGTATGCATGTTGCTTATTTGATGCCATTTGATTATGAAGGCTAATGCACTTTTGCACTCTCGTAGTCGCTGACAGGGATACTGTCTTCATAAATCTGACATGAGATTTCTAAGAGATATTGAAACAACTGAATGAGCTTAAAATTACTTTGTGGTTTTTCTGTATGAATTATTCTTTCATTACTTAGATGTTTGCATTATTCTATATGTAACCTGTGATCAAATGCTTGGAATAAGGAAGCCATGAAAGTTTAGTGGTCTAAAATACCGTTGTGTAAGGGGCTTCAAGTAAATGTATTTAGTTAATATTAAACATCCATTTTTGTAACTACTTTGCAGCACAAAATATCTTATAAATCTGTTGAAGTATACTGTTGCATAGAATGTGCTTCTTTTTATTTTTTTTAAATAGTAAGGAAACATTTCTGGTTCATATTCAAGTCAGTTCAGTATTTTATTTTAAAATGACTCACAGCGGTGCTTTAGAGAGCTAAGGTATGCGTGACTACCTGTTTCATATTCACCACTCTGCAATCTTTAACCAAAATTACCTCAAAACTTTAATGTTCAATCAGGTATTCCCTGAAAACCTCAGTGCCATCCTAGAAATATGGTGTTTGTTTTGATTTTGAACCAGACCTGCTCACAACTGAGAAATGTCATTTAACTTTTCAAAATGCACATTTCTGCCTCGTTTGTTTTCTTGTTAGGATGGGGTTAGTTCAGTGACTTTACTTTGGAATAAGACTTGCCAAGAGCAGACGTGTGTATGTCTATGGGTACTTAATATTGTTCCACAGAATAACTGTGTGGATGTGTATACATTAGGTTTTCCAAGGATTTGTCTTCTATCCATAAAGCCATGAGGAATCTCCCCGCTAACATTGCTCTTTGCTGTCAGATGCGCTTCCTGCTGCTCTTTAGTCGCCAGGGTAAACTGCGCTTGCAGAAGTGGTACACTCCCATGCCAGATCGTGAAAAGAAGAAGATCATCAGAGATATGACCACTATGGTGTTGGCACGGCAACCACGTTGCAGCAACTTCCTGCAGTGGAAAGACCTGAAGATAATTTACAAAAGGTGAGTCATATGCTCTCCTATTAAGCTTAAATTGCACATTGTTTGCTGGTATATTACCTTTCTACAAACATCCCCTGTTCATATCCTTTCAGGTATGCAAGCTTGTATTTCTGCCTGGCCATTGAAAACCAGGAGAATGAGTTACTGGGCCTGGAGGTTATCCATCGCTATGTGGAGCTGCTGGACAAATACTTTGGCAATGTATTGTACTTTTATATTTGTTCCTATTTAATACAAGCAAATTGATGCTCAAATCATTTTAGGCTGTAAAGTTGATATTTTTCTCTAAGCATGAACACGCATCACGATGTTCTCCACAACCACCTTACTGATAAATCCTACAGTAACCATCATGCCTCCCCTTAGGTGTGTGAGCTGGACATAATTTTTAATTTTGAGAAGGCCTATTTTATCCTGGATGAGTTTTTAATGGGAGGGGAAATACAAGAAACCTCAAAACAGATTGTGAACCGTTCCATTGAATCCTCGGACATGTTACAGGAGGTGAGATGCACTGGCACGCGCGCGCACACACACACACACACACACACACACACATATTCACATGCCCACACACGTAAGTGGACACTAATGCACACAGTTTGTCTTGCAAATGAAATTTGAGGATGTAACATCTGTTGCATGGCTCAGTGTTCCAATAACAACATGTTTCCAAATCTGGTTTGATTCTGCTCTTCTGCATTGTGGTTTTGAAACATTTCATAATGTCTAAATTCCTGAAATTGGCGTTTTTAGTATTTAGCTAAACAACAACACTTCCCAGAGAATGCTGTTTGGCTCCAATTTGGGAATGTTATTATTATTGCCTGCGTGTGATCTCGTCAGTGTTCAGTAGAAAGTTTGATCAAACAATGGTGCTGCTTAATCCTTGTTGTGGCTTTATCTCCCTCATAGTTAAAAGGCATGTGGATGTGAGCTGCCGCTCCCTCTTTTTATAGATTGTGTTGTTGTTTGTCTTCCCGCTTTGTGTGTGTGTATATCTGTCTCTCTCTCAGCCAACAGTGACATGAGAGAGAGAAAGATTCTCTTGGTATGTGGTATAAACCTTAGTGTTTGGCTGATGCTTCTCGGCCCCAGCCCTCCTCCTCCAGGCTCATGACTCTGTGTGGTACGGTAGTTTAACTGGGTGTGTTGTTCTGTGCTTCTGTGTAGAGCTGACTAACACTTTTAATCTAGAGCTGGATTATGTTCAGTGTAGCCTCCCATTCATTTTGATTATTATCGCTTCAGGATGACAGCAGTGAGTGGTATGAGGTGGAGCTGTTTGGATGACCTTGAATATGGACAGACAGGTTAGATGCTCTGCTTGTGTTAGTTACCTGTGGTGTGTTGGTGTGCTCAGCCTTTAATAACAGGTGATATGTAGACGTGCACGGTAAATAATGAATGTATCGCAAAGTTTTTGCTTTTGTCCTAAAGCCTGAATTTTCTTTTTTTTTGCTCCTCTCTTCTTTCTGTGCCTTTTCTCAGACCATGGAGGAGTACATGAGCAAACCTGCATTTTGACTCATGGAAAATGAGGACAGTAACGGAGGGAAGGGATTCAAGCTCCTGATGTACTGTGTATGAGTCAAATGAATTTCTGGACATGAATTTATTTTAGTTCCACTGAATGTTTTCCATAGAGCCCATACAAGTTTCACTCTTACCAGCTTTTCACTATGAAAATAAACTGTCAGATTTCCTGCAGTTTTTAATCTGTATAGAATAAACATTTTTGTGTTGGAATATTGGTGGGAGGAGCATTTGCCAGTGTGTGTGTCTTTCTTTTTTTTGTTTACAATGTTATGAATAAAATGTTTATTTTGATAAACAGCCTAAGTTTTTATTGTAAACGAGTATTTGATTGTTTTAATCAGATACTTATGAAACTTTTTGAGAAAATTTTGTCTACATGGAGATCAACATGTCCCTCTCCTTCCTCTGTAATCTCTGGCTGTCTGCGGTGGCTTGTGTGAGTGTAATAAGGCAACACAACTCGACCAGGAGAAAAAATAATACCGCTGATGCTTTATTCATCTGTGATTGATCACACATTGTTGAACATGTACAAAATGGTTTAAAAATGAGCATACATAGCACAACCACTGTTAGGCCTACAATACAGAGCTTTGCAGTATGAAAGGGTTAGAAGGCAGGCGACGGTTTAATATGCAGACTTTAAACAATTACTTGTATTTTAACATTTAAATCACTAACCCTGAATATGTCACGAGTCACAACAACACTCGTTCTCAGCCCAGCACACTGCCCTAACGAAAAATCCCTATAATTTTTCATCTTGTTTGATACACTGTAAGCCTGGTCCTAATTATACTCTGATAATTTACATGTTACATTGACATATTTAATTGAATACTCTGATACTAATGAAAAATAAGCTTTTTTTTTTTTTTTATTTAAACATTACTCAGTAGATTAGCCTATAGATTAAAATCTAGGGTTGTTTACAAACCCCATTTTATGTAAACAATCTTTAAACAATATCACAACTTCAATTTGTCAGATTGGATTGTGATATAATTATTCATCTATCTAAGAGCTCCCATCCACTCAGGGTTATAAGATCAGCTTTCTCCTCACTGGTTGCACCTTTACTCTCCTGCACTATCATTGAAGTATTTCTAGAAGGTTCTTGCAGCAAGTAGGGACTTCATTGTTAAAATATTTTACTTCTAACATTGCTATAGTTCATTTTCGTTAGGGTGATATTTAATACCAGCTATAAGTTCATATAATAGAAATTTGTAAACTAGATCACGTCCACCAAACTTAAATTTTGTGAGACTGTATAAATACTATATTTAATAATAATAATGCGTATTGCAAGGGATTGGGCTACATCCCGGCGGGGGCTTTTTCACGGTGCTCCTCCTCTTCCTTCACGGTTTGTGGAGCCGAGGTCTTGGCCATCATCTCCTCTTTCCCCTGCATCTCCGTGGGCTTCACCTTCTCCTCCGGAGCCGCCTCTGTTTCCCTCTTGGCCACTGGCCTTTTCTCATTGTCTGCTTGCTCCATGTAGTCCTTCATGGCGCGCTCGTACAGCTCATATGGGAACTGTCCCTTCAGCTGCGCCTGGGTGTCCCGCTTGGTGATGCTGTTGGGGTACTCTGTGAGGATTTTCGCCGCGAGGTAAGTCGTCACCTCATCTTCTACGTCACCGTCGTCGTCGTCAGCGCCGTCAGCCTGACGTTTCAGGGGCATTTTATTGAGCTCCGATAAAAATAGATTCTCCCTGCGGCCGGAGGGAGGGGGGATTTTAACTGGACCCGTGTTTGTTGTGGGATTGGACGCCGCCTGAATTCTGTTTGTTGATGAAGCAGTCTTCATGGGATTCTGCACTACTGGATACTCGTTACTGATAGTTTCCACTCCAATTATATCTAAAAAGTCCTCTCTGTCCATGTCATCAGGTACGGGCTTGTTCTTCAGCGGCAGCCTACGACTGAAGTACCTGATCTTGGGGGTTTGGCCGGCAGTAAAGCGGGTTGAGGCTTGGGGATTGCGATGAAGCTTCCTGAGCTCCTCTGTGAGCAGCATGTCGATAAGGTCCTGAGGAGGCACGTGGAGCTTGAGAGAAAGCTCCAACAACTCCTTCACTGTCCGAGGATCTACGATGGAAGGGCGGATCAGTCTCTTTCTCTGCTCACCAGTCTGACCCCTCTTCTGCGTCTGGTCGCTCATCTCCAGGACCTTCAACAGGTAGTAATCTACAAGCTTGGTGTCATCGTCGGCTTCCTCTTGGTCCTGGTTGGCTCGGCGCTGCATCTCGTCCCGTTCCGATTCCTCCTGGTCACCGATCGCCCTGTCCATTTCTTCATGACTCCGGTTCACCATCTCCTCTGTCTCTTCTCTCTCTTCCACGGGGACCCACTCCTCTCCCGCTCCTCTGGCCATATCCTCGTAACCCCGATTTCTCGGGCTGAGCTCGTCCTCTCCTTCTTCGTCATCGTACCCGAACACATCTCTTTTCTGGCCGGCCATACCAGGCATCCTCCCGAGCTCTTCAAAGATAGATCTTAAGTTGGCAAGGCTCTGGGGTGTGTACTGCTCATCCAGGTCCTCTGTTGCGCGCTTGGAAGCCTCTGTGTTCTCTTCATCTTCAAACATCAGCGGGTACTTCTTGTGGGGTCTTGGGAAATTACCGTAGTCTGCCGGTGCGCTTTCGGGTAGTTCGGTATCTTTGGTGCGGTGCCTGTGCGTGCGGCGATCGTTCCTGGGCTCCGATGCGGGACTGAACCCTGCGTCTGTGCCAACCTGATCCTGAAGAGACTTGAGCATGGCTTTCATCAGTTGCTCAGCGGTAATGTCCTGCCTCATGCCGGGGACAGGCCGACGGTCCCCAGGACCCTCGTCCTGTTGCGAAGCAAGCTGAAGCAGGACCCTGAATTTGTCCACTTCGTCATAATCCATGGGTTGTTGTCGATCCCCGTTTCGTTGTTTCAGGTTCTCGATGTACTCCAGGGCTTTGATCATGTCAGAGCTGGGTGGGTAGGCAGCCGGCTGCCCCTCACTTTCCCCGCCTCGGAGCCTGTAAGAACGGGGGAGAGACGCAGTCTGCACGGCGTATCCATGGAGGAGGACGGCGAGCAGGACCACGGCTCCCCCCGCGGGCAACTTGTGGTGGAAATGCAGCATTGTAGGCAATGTATTACCTGTAAAACAACAATAGGACATGTTGGCGAAACCAGTCAGTCCGACTGTTTTGAATTCTTATAACCTCGATGAAAGACGCACTCAAGAGGCATTGAGCGCGTGACCTTAGTCTGTTTTGAACCAGGATTTGTATTCCTATCAGGGAATTACGCTCCGCTAACTGAATGATATGATGCTGCGCGGGAGGAAATACATTCACATCACAGGATGAGTCATTCCCCGCGTTGTTATGGGCAACCTCGACATCCGATTTCTCATCTATGTATAGCCTATAAACATTAATAAACACTCACTTTTTCTTTGTTTCGCTGTGGCAACAACATATTGTAAATGTATATTACAGAGAAACCGTATCATCACATTACATCACATCTCATTGTCAAATGTGCGGAAATAACACACCAAAATAATACAATCTAACGCAGGAAAACAGTTTTTTTAAACTAGAAATACTATAAAAAAAAACATATATAGAGAGATAATGGGTTTTCTTTACCTTTGGTAATGAAGCTCAGACAGCAGTAAGGGTGTATGGCATCTCTTCAGGAACGGTGCTGATTCGCTTCTGTTTTCAGCACTTGGACAGCTCCCTTGTTATATGAGGCGACACCTGACCACCGCGTCATCACACAACACACGCAATAGCTGGTCCGAAAAATCCGTATAAATGATTCAGGTTTATGGAATAGCATACTAAAGAGTCTGCTGTATCAAAATAGTTTACTTTGCTGTCTGCTTTACTCTGTAGTCGAACAGATGGAAAGATATTTTCGTGAAGGCTTATGCGACATGTCAAGAGAACAATATATATTGTATACAATATTTAGTCCACTGAGTATTTTACATGTTTAAAAGCGAATTTTTGCAGCGGAAAAACACACATATTCTTACACACAATTTAACATTTAAAAACCTGTTCAGCACAAGTTTTATAAGACTTTCAATGATGAAATAAAAAAGATAGAGAAGAAGGGGTCATAAGCTTAAAACAGTTGTTTTAATCTCTTTATTATAGCAAATATAGTAAATTTTGGTTCATCACGACAACATGTAGTTTTACCATAACTGCTTCTGGTGTCTGGCATTTAAACAGTTAAACCCTCCAGCGATGACTCATAGGCTCAAACACCGCGGAGCTGCTGTCGCAATTCAGAGGCCCTTCCTCTCTCCCCTTTGCGCTGACAGAAATGCTGATAAACACCCTGCTGTCGGAAGGGGGCCAGCCCCGGCATTCCGCAGGTCCACAAGATAAAGGGGTCACAGCAAGCCAGCTGCCGTTTAAAGGTCATGGATGCAGCTGCGACAAAGTTTATGAGATCAAAAGCAGCAGGCAATATTTATTTGCTTTATGTAATCCAGTCAATATCAATGATTATATTAAAAACATCGCATTATTATTATTATCTTCTCCTAGACAAGTTGAGATAAAAATGCTGTTACAAGGTTAGGAAACGTTTTAAACTAAATCGAAATTAAAGAATGAAAATACTGAATAACTTCAAAACTCGTGACTCTGGTTGCTATTAATTTATTACTGCTACAGAGAAAATGTCAACAATTTGATTTATAGCGTCAATATTAAGCTACAGTCTTGTTAGATTCAATTTTTTTGTGTTCACTCTTCACTTCTTTGTAGTTTCCTTGGCAAGCCTTCAAATAGGATAAAAAAAAAAAAAAAGATCCCTCGTGATGCTCCAGCTTTCAAGTTGCCTTTAGACTCCAAAGTAGCCAAATTCTAATTATCTGCTCAACATACTCTGACACATTTCAGCCAAATGCTCCATGCTTTTACCAGCTTTAAATGTGCTCCACAGTTTCCCTTAAACCATCAAAAGCAAAGAGCACACTTTTAATGGTTTCACTTTTTCTAAAGGGGCATATTGTCACCAAGCTGATGTCAGCAGTACTAGAAAGGCTTTTTCACCTTCTGCCTTCTTGGGCTGAAGAGAAAACTTCTTGATGTTAACACAGATTCTATAGCAGATGCTGTTTGATGCTGCCTTGCTTAAGTTCATCTCAGCTGTGGGGAAAATATGTCTTTGCATGAATGTGTGTGTGGGTAGATGAACTCATGGGTCCAGTGTTGACTCAAATCAAGGTGTTGTTGCTTGTAAAATGGGAGGGGGATTCTGCAAGACTGGGTGTCAAATTGATAACAAGTAAACAAAGGGCTAATTTAATTGATACCACAATTTTTCATAGGACTATCAAAATAAAGTGCTAATGCTAAGAGACTATCCATCCATCTATCCATTTTCTCAACCACACAGTCCAGTTCAGGGTCATGGGAAGCTGGAGCCTATCCCAACAATCATTGGGCGAGAGGCAGGGTACACCCTGGACAGGTGTCTAGTATATCACAGATCTGCTAAGAGATTAATCTCTGGAATTATTGCTTTAATTTTTAACATATTTATAAAAGATCAACAAAATTATTATTGATATCTAAATTTGGATAGATCAAACCACCACTAGTTTGTAAACAGTTTTATAGCCTATAATCCCATCACTCCTGCAGTGGTTTCCATCTCACTGTACTGGTCAAGATTGACAATAGGCCTGTTCTCTGACATGGACTGACTTACTTATTGATTTCTATAATTTTTTTCTTAAAACTGATACATACCCTGTTTCTCAGAGGAAAACATAAATATAAATGCAAATGTTCTGCACAATTATTGGTCATGCTGGTGACTAATGCACTTGTCTGCTGGTGACAGTGTTAAAGCTTTTACACAGCTTGAGAGCTGTCACATATTGTGGAGAATTACACCCTGGCTTGGGCTTTTTTGATTGGGATGTGTCTGTTAAAGAGCATTAATCACGTAAAGAAATGTTATTTTTTATTTTTTTTTAGGTGCTGCTTGCATCAAGCTGCTAAATGATCGCTACAGTGTGTTCTTTCATGATCAGGATGTGGTATTTATTCAGACATATTTCTGCCAGTATCTGGCCTATGGATTAGTCATGTGAGATGACAAGCTGTTAAACATCTGTCAAGACACACACACTGCATTTCTGTAAAGGTGTTAAGTTATTTGAACTCTTTTGGGAGCTATGGTGATTATAAGTGATGGATTTGAGTTTTCAAAACTCAAATCTCCACAGGTTCCTAATGGTGAAAGATTCACTGACTGAATCTTTGATTCCTCTCAGGAGCCTGTGATGAGCTGTCTGTGTGCATTGTTCCATACAGGAGCATCTTTTCAGCTACTAAAATTAAAGAAAATATTTCTACTGGCTGGTAATGTTAAATATCTCTGCCTTTGTCTGTATCTCTCTCTGCTTTATCAATGAGAATTAAGGCAGCAAAGAGGGAAAATTAGTGTTATTAGATTAGGAGTCCATTCTTGCTGTCTCAAAGGCTTTGTTTCCTGCACACATCTTTGATGTACTCTC
Organism: Telmatherina bonti; assembly: GCF_933228915.1. Classification (NCBI taxonomy): domain Eukaryota; kingdom Metazoa; phylum Chordata; class Actinopteri; order Atheriniformes; family Telmatherinidae; genus Telmatherina; species Telmatherina bonti. The sequence continues at coordinate 24,229,386 of NC_136625.1, read as the reverse complement.
TCTCTCTCTTTCTCTCCCTCTCAATAGAAATCACCTATATTACAACAATACATAACAATGGGGTAGATAAAGACAATGCTCTGTGTTTCCAGGCTACGTTATAGTATATTCTGAGTCTGCTGTTCACTGTAGCCATCCGTCTGATTAAATGATTGTAGTTTCCCACATGTTGAGTAACTGCAGCAAAGGTGTGCCTCATTGATCAAATATCTTGATGAACATAACCAGGACATAATTTGTCCTGTAGGTTGTAAATATTGCAGGCAAACCACAGAGCTCATTAAAAATATGTTATTTCTTTCCACATAACAGATTCAGACATCGGCACAGAGATTCCCGATGTCTCCACAGCTGTGCATGTGACAGGGAACACTGCTGATGAAACATTGAGCTGTTTTCAACCCTGGATATATGGCTCTGATGATTTAATAAATTCAATTCTTCTGCAATAGTGCAAAATTACAACAACAAGCAGTTGTTTAAAACACTTTAACTTGGTGAGACCGAATTGCTGCAAAACTGTAAAGAGCAATGTTGAGGACTTGCTAAGAGTGGGAAACAAAATGTTTCTTTTGAAACTGAAAATCATCCCATTTAACAGAATTTCACATCCTGATTAATTGATTTCCTGTTCAAGATAGACCTGAATCAGCCACACTATGATTAATGTTTATTATTTGCAATGTAAAATGACTCAGTATTACGTGCAAATCTGACTGTAAGATTTTTTGACTCACAGTGACAGGATGCATGTAATGTTTTCACCAAGATGAATCCTATTTGATAACATTGAGGATTGAAGCAGAACTAAAAACAACTGATCGGTGAAATTCTTAATGACAACAACTTACAAAGAAAAAAAATGTCCTAAAACTAGACAATTTATTTATTATTTATGCATGGGAATCGTATTGTCTGGTATCATTTCTGGGGTAGTAATTGTCAACTTTTACATATTAATTTTTAGCATAAAGTGGTAATTGGTATGCAGATGAGGTTATGACAACAGCTTATTTTATGCAGACTTTAGAGGGCAAAGCTTAATATAATATCTAAACCATTTTTTGGATTTATTTGAAATCTTTATATGTTTCATTTGGCCTGGTTGCAGGTTTTGGAGAATTACAAGTCCTACTCCTTCCACATCAATATTTTAATGTTACAGCTCTAAGACAGCAGCAATGTTTAAAGTTACATTTAATTTTATTCCCTTCCTTCGACAGTATCATAAATAGTTAGTATATTTTTCCCTTAATCAGAGTAATGCACTATCTGCAGCATTTGGGACTTATCTCCGCCTCTTATAGCATCAGTCAACTGAGAGTCTACAGCTGTTTTCCCACATGTCAATCACAGCTGTGTGGAGAGATAGCTCAACAAAGGCATGCATGCGTCACAGCACACACACATATGCACACACATATTCAGATGCACATACTACCTCACAAGGATTCATCTGAAGATGTTTTGCGCTGTGTTCCTTTGTGTGTGCTTCTTTAATAACTCAAATTCAGCTCAAGGACCCATGACTCATCCCGGAGTCGAAGAGTTTCAAACACTTTAATGTTTCAAGCCTTTATTCCTTCTTATGTAGCCCTACAGTCTAATATGACACTGCTTTATGACACTGATATGAAAAATAAAGACAAACAAAGTTTCTATTTGATTTGATTTATTTCAGACAGGTCAAAATAATTGTACAGTTCATACATGCATACATATATACACATACATACACACATTTATACATACTTTTTCCTACTTACTTACATACATACACACACAGTCGCACACATCCATATAGACACCCACATACTTACATACATGTTCCTACATACATTGTTGTACCACCATATGTATCTTCATACATATACTCCTCTAACAATACTCATGTACTCAGTTTACAAGCCTTAAAGGGGGTAGGAAGAAGTATAACTTCTTTATTCTTACCCCTTCACCAATAATTGATGATATATATATATATATATATATATATATATATATATATATATATATATATATATATATATATATATATATATATATGTACACACCAATACCTATAGTTTGGAAGTGAGAAAGAACTGGGAAGCATCTTTTGCTTGTTTTCATGCTCTTCAAGACTGCTCTTCTTCTTTATGCGGCAGAGCATAGAGTCACGCCCGTTGTCAAGGCTCACCTTCTTTGGAACCAATGTCTCCATGGTGATTGCTGCCTCACAACGTTTCATCTACCCCCAACTTCATCTCTTTCCACAGGCCAGAATATTCTTGTCGCCGTCATTAGACACTTCGCTTCTTAAACTAGTCACTCTCCAAGAGGCTTGACGACATTCTTTTTTTTTTTTTTTTTTTTTTTACTTCCATGTACCCAACTAAGCCATCCTTTCTTTTGTGCCAATTACTGTGACTAATGCATGGTTCTTGTCTTTGGAAGGCAGGTATGAGGAGCAGAGATGAGGGTGATTAGAGCCACAATATGTTGGCTGAGCCATTAGGACAGACGGGCAAAAATAAAGAAAGAAGTCTATCCGAGCAATAAGGGAGAAGAGAGACAAACTAAACGATAGTATAAATGAAATAGATGAGGGGATTAAAACAGTTTATTAAAGGTCACCTGTCCTGTTAAAGTATTTATTACCCTACAGCATAATTTGAGATTATTCATTCCACTGTAACCTTGCCATTTACCTGAAACTGGGAAAGATTGGAAACGTCATCTACCAGCACCCTGCAGTTCACACACCAGTCTGCACAAACATGAGTATAGGTGATTTCACAAATTTAATGTGCCAGATCCTTTCTTGACTGAATGTAGTGTCTTTCCTGGATCCCAGCACGTAACCCAAAGAAGGATGGTGAGCTGCTATTTTTAGACTGAAGGTCTTCATACATGCCAGTAAAGCTGTTTACTTCTAAGTCTACCAATACCCTTCCAACTTTTCCATAGTTCTGAAGTTTCCAAGGAGTATTTTTTTAAAATTATATTTAGTGGAATATGTCCATTAGTTTAGATATAAAACATCTCTGTAGCACTACCTTTCTTTCTGTGTGATATTCTCAACATTCAGCACATCCCACCTTACAGCGATGCAGAAAAATAAGCTCATAAACTGGGCTATTATAATGCTTATCAGGGTGTCTTAAAAGCTTTATGGGAAATCTCCTGCTGGTCTGAGATGCTGCACTTTGGCAAGTTGAATTTTCTCTTATGTTATCTCCTCTTCCATTGCTCCCGGTGAAATTATGACTAGATTTAAAATGTCTTCTCCTAACGTACAAATATGTTGACAGGCAATCATGGTGATATAAAAAACAAGTATCCCAACAGAGTAATTAGCTCTCAGGTTTATAAATTGTTACCTAAGTACTGAATTGCAGGCAGAATCTTCTGCATCACCTTGTATCAGTTTTTTTCATAGGTAAATGAGTTCTGTTTGCTCAGTAATTTGTGATATTGCAGTAACTGTGCCTTAAGCACTGAGAGGGGTCTGAGAGTGCTGAAAGTAAATTCAACGATCCATGAAGACATTAGTTAGCAAGGTCAGGTACATGTGGAAATGGTGAGCGGGGTGATGGCCTGGTCATGTTCACTCACTTGTTTGTGATATTTTAAACCTCCATTCCAATGCAAAGTACAAAAGCAAAAACTTTTCTCCTCCAACAGAAAAAAAGTAATGCACTGCAAAAATGTGTGTTTGCAATTATAAATTGATCAACATAATTTCTTATTTGTGATTCATTCGAAATATTTATTTTAAATCCCTTAAAGCAACAGGGTGTGTGGTGTAGCATTGGTCTAACATTTTTGTCCTCAGACCCTCTCCTTAATAATGGATGTGTTTATGTTCCAGACTGTAGACCAGTGTTTTTTTTTAATCCTGGTCCACTGCCCTGGACGTGCTATAGGTAACCCTACTTTAACACACCTGACTAAAATCAATGGCTCATTATCAGGTTTCATGGAGCTTGGCAAGCAGTGAAGTTAATCTGCATCCGGTGTGGAGTTGGTAGACACTAAAACATGCAGGGCAGTGGGCCCCGAGGATCAGGATTAAGAAACACTGCTGTAGACCATAATGCCGGGTCCATCAACATAAAGCACAGTTGGCTATTTAATTCTGTCTTGAACACATTGAAATCTTCTGTTACTATCTTACCTACATTATCCAGGCTGCCTCTACCATCACAAACCTTCTGCTCATCACATCAGCACCCACCTTCCAATCTGTTGCAGTATTTTCCATCTCTTCCCCTCGGCTCTTTTCCCATACAACCTCCCACTAACACCTCAACCTCAATTTTACTCTTTCTGCACATTAGTATTACCTTTCACCCATTGCTTATTTTTATTACTCTGCTCAGGATAATGAAAGTGAGGGTTCTGGTTGTTCTAAATCATCCCCCTCTCAACAAACTGATGATGTGTGTGTGCGTGGCTTCTTTTCATTAATGCCCTGGTGTGTGAGCACACGTGCAGAGATTGTATCGGTGTCTATGGCAAGGGCTGCAGCCTGACGCACTGGCTGACGTCACCAGAAGCCAAGGCAGGATGTGTTTATTGATGAAGAAATCTTGTCAATGAAGACAGGCAAAACATTGTATGCAGTCAAAACTGACAAATATAAATGTGACACATAAAGTTTGGTCACATTTAATGGTGTCTTGTACACAAGAATGAGGCACATATTCACTGCAAAAAATATATGACATATGTGAACCTCCAAAGAGTGTTTTTGCCTCTCTAATTGGTTGTGTGTGTGAAAGTCTTGCAATGTACAGAGTCTAGGCAACAGCATCAATTTTTGTGTTCATTAACATGTGCCACCTCTTCCTGTACATCTGAATGGGAGGCTGCTTGTGTGTTTCTTTGAATGTGAGTCAAGAAATATGTTAATAAACCGGAGACATATTTCATGTTAGATCATATTTACAGGATGTCATCCCTGCAGAAAAGCAAACAAGATTTGAGTTAATGGGAGAATTTTAAATATGAGTCCTATTTTTGTCTCCTTTCCTTTTCTTCCCAGTTCATCTTCTCATCTCTCCAACAGTCTCTGTCTGTCTATGAACCTTACCCCCCCTCCCCCCCCCCTTCCTCCCTCCCTTTTGTTTTTCTATTTCATCTCTTGCTTTGTTCCTCCCACCAACTCTTCCGTTCCCTTTTTCTTCTCCCCTATTTCTTTCTTCACTTGCGCTTTTATCTCTATGGTCTCGCCGCGCCACTGCCTGTCAGCGTCTGATGATGGACGCCTCCCAAACAGCTTGACCCCTCGCTCCTCCACCTCCACACCTCCCCTCCCTCACCCTCCTCTCCTCCCTGCTGATGCTATAAATACCCAGCCTCGGTGAGTCATCGCCCAGACGTATCAGTTGCCGCTCCCTCTCAGCTTCACCATCCTCAGCCCCCTCCCAACCCCAGTCTCTATGCCTTGCATCTCTGCTGAAGCTCATTATGAGACCTCACACATTTTCCCATCTCTAATTTGGCCCTTGCATCCTGATGAACCCATGCTGAGCAAAGCCAGGGCTAGTGCCAAGTATGGTGCAGCCGAAGGTCAGCTTGACACATTACACGTCCAAAAGCAACATCAGCAAGGGAGCACAACATGGGTGATGTTGTCAACCATTTTTACCAGTGCTTTCTGTAACTGGCTCATAAATAGCTTTAAAGTCCAAAAAAATCAGTTATGTATAACAACACCAATGCATCATGACTAAAGATAAGTATTTTCAAACATTGCCAAGAAAGTTTTCTAAATTTCTATATAACTGTGGTATAAAAGATCATTAGTGTTTTCTTTCTTTCTTTTTACACAAGCACTATCAGAGTAGACAAGAATATGATAAGAAAAAAAATACAAGTATAAGATTTGGCTATTTATTGTAGAAAATGATGAAACATTACATTTGCAAGTTGCAAAAAATATGTACCTACAGCACTTGAAATTTAAAGTTAGAGTAAGGTATTTTCTATCACCAGGATGACAGCAAAGTGTGTGAAAAAATGTGTAATTCTAAACACAGGGAAATATCAGATACTGAGCCTTGCTGTTTATATTTCCATAGATTCTTAGAAAAAGAGATATTTTTGCTTATGGGATGAAAAAAGGTAGGAAAACTATGTCTGGCATGACATTTCATAATCCTCAGCCAGTTCCATCAGTAAGACAGCATGGATGATGGAACAACAATGGCGTGCAAGGTAGAGCTGAAGGACAAGTCTGCAATGAAGCTGCTGTTTGTTTGCAGTTGGTTTTATGGACAGATGAGAAGCAAGAATAACATTCTTATCTTTAGTTTTATTTGGTCATCTTGCCTTTATGCTTTTATTAGCTAGGTTCTTGCCACGAAAGATCAATTCTAAGTAAAGCCATATGTTGACATTTATCCTTCTTTTTTCACTGAGGAAAAATCACCTGGGATTTCTCTGATATTTTTCATTAATGAAACGGAGCAAGAAAAATCTCGGGTACCAGGATACCACTCTACTTGCTCCACATGGAACATAGACAGAGATTGATTAGATGCACAAGGTATGACTTGTAAGTAGTTTTTTTTTTCTGTTCCAAGAATATGTTTTACCTCCATTTGTTAAGTTTGAGATCTAGTTTTGAAGTTTGTGTTTTTGGGATCTCAAAGGGCTCCATATAAATCAAATGATGAAAAACTTAAGCAGATACACCTGAACTTGTCTAGGTATGGACATGACCTCAATTTTGACAATAATATAGCCTCTGTACTGACTTCTGAATGTAGTAGTGTAGAATATTCATGAATCTTATTTCCTTACTTCCTTTCAACCAGTGGGTGTTTGTAATGCAGTACATCAATGGGAGGCCTGATAAGCCATCTTTACAAAGAGGTATAACTTGAAAGGATTGTGCTTTTGGAAAATGAGCTATACAGCTAAATGTGTAGGTAGTGCCCTGCCCCTTAAATGTGACAAAATCCTTTGCTCTTGTATTTGTTTGCTTGGTGGATTAGTGGATTGCACCCGCCCACAGCAACAAGGATAAAACAAACACACAAACAAAACACCACATTTTCACAATTCATTCAATTTACTCTCTGGGACATTAGGGCCACTATCCTGCAGGGTTTTGCGATTTTTCCACTCCAACATACCCAATTCCAGTGCAATAGATCCAACAAAACCTTGTCATCTTGTTCAGAACCGATTAATCTCAGATGTGGTCATTTTGGGGTGTTGGAGCCGGGAGAAAACAAAAAGCTGAAGGATAGCTGCCCTTGAGGACCAGCATTTGACACCTGTGATGTAGAGGATCCACAGACAACAGCCTGGCAGTTGCCGATCCAACAAGTAATAAATCGGTTGGCGATTTGCACTCGCAGCAGGTAATTCTATTCTCTCCACTCCCAAATTCTGGAGGAAGCTGAGTCATCAGACTTTCCAGAGATGCATAATACAACACCCACTGGTATCATTAATACAGGGAAATAATCAAGAAAACACAAATTTTCAGATTTGAGAGATAAATGGGTTTTATATTTATTTATTCTATTCATGGCTATTAAATTTAGGTTCTGAGTAAACCTGTCTTTATTACACAGTAACATTCATTATTATTTATTTCTTCACAGGATCTTTATTACTCAGACAGGACAACTTCAAAGCCTTAACTGGTTGAAAAGAGGAAGAAAAAAAAAAAAGCAGTCTTATGAGCTGCTATTCACATAAAAGAGATTAAAAGAAATGCCGTCATTTAGTACAAAATAAATCTTAAATATCTCCTTCCCAGTACCCATTCTTGTGTGCCATCATTTTTCAGCCTCATGCAATTATTTTCACTTCTTCTCCAGACACCACCCACCACCTCTCCAGAGTTATAAAGCAGCACAGGTTCAGCACAGCTCATCCTTGGGTAAACGCCAGGATGGCAGTGGCTGACAGAGGAGTGTGTACTGGAGCATTCACATACCCATAAAAAAAAAAAAAAAAAAAAAAAAAACAAAAACTTTTTTGCGCACTTCTGAGTCATTACCAGACAAATAGAGGGAGCCAAGCCAAGCAGCAGGAAAAAGAAATGAGTTGGAAGAGAATGCCAGAATAAAAAAAAAAAAAAACAATTACAAAACACACAAACCACATTCAAACAATATGGAAGATGACCTTCCTGCTGCTTGGTGCTGCTTTTGGTGGTGGATCCACTCTTCTCTCTCTGTGTGTGTGTGTGTGTGTGTGTGTGTGTGTGTGTGTGCGTCAGAAGCAGTGGGCTAATGAATGTAGCATTATGCCTATGACTCACTCACTTATCCCATAGGACTGGATAGAGAGAGTAAAAAGAATAGGAGGGGTCTGAGGAATTGTTGGACTCTTTTAGGCCCTGAAGCTTTTCTTTTATTAAAATGAAATGCAGCCAGAGCCAGATGAATTCTGTAGAAACTAAATTAGTAGCAAGCTTAAATTGTTAATAGTAAGAACTGGTATAACCAATGATTAATAGCTTGGATTTTCTGAAAATAAAAATGAATTGTCATGATTTTCAGATCACTGTGGCCCATAAATAGCTTAATTAATCAGTCAGATAATAATTCAAGAAATAAGCCTGACTATTGTCATCAGCTTTGTTCTTAAATCTGGGTTCAGACAGCAGCATGTCAGCCACTGGCCGCAGCATCAGGCCATTTAAACAAATGGCTCTCCTCTTGTGAATAATCACCTTTGAATATCCTGAAAGGGGAAAAAAAAATTGACTTGCAGAACTGCATGTTCTGTTTGCATCGAAGCACCACACAACCTTTCACCAACCACATTCACTCAGACACGTACGTGTTCAGACTCGCCGGCCTTCGTTGCCATAGAAACTATAGTTCTAGGATAATTCCAATCACGCTGTTTATCCTCAGTTGCACGTTGAGCCTCAAAAGATCACTCTTATGTTCAAAACACATAAAGACCAGCATCATTATCAACACAAACTTGTTTATTTCATTACATAATTTTCAAGGCCAAATCACAAATAAATAAGGAAAGAGACACTTGCAGTAGCTCAGCTTGTAGGGCCACTTAACCACACAAAACAAGGAATAGAGCCCAAAACTTGGTCAATAACAGAGGTTATTAAATATATATTAACAAGAGGCTTTACACGTGAACAGTTACTGGTAGTTTTAATTGGGTTTGATCTTTGAGCCCCCCCCCCCTTCAATCTATTTACAAAGCAAGTGAAAACAAGAGGAGTGATGGAATTCATCTTTGCACTACCTGCTGCTAAGTCTTGCTGCAAGTTAAGATGCATGTTGTTGGTGGCAAATAAAATGCATGTACCAATGAAAATGCAGGGAGTGCTTCACATTCTTAAAACCCCCTAAAGACAGCTCATGTGTCAGAAGGCAACTAGCCGCCTTTAGACGGATAGAAAAACAGCAGCAAACAGCACAGTAAGCTACTGACGCTTTACTGAAATGTCAGAAGGGTCATGCCCCCCCTCCTCAACCAAAACAGGAATACTATAGCAGGTTCCAGCTTTGTGTTTATAGTATGGTCAAACTTTTATGAGCGAAAGCTAGTGGACATCTGATAAAATATTGGATTAGAGTACCTGACTACACCTTTGTCAGAGCCATTTGTCTTTAGTAGAAGCAAAGCAGAAGAGGCAGCAAAAAGATGTCCACCTTAAAAAGGGTCACTGAGCAAACCCCGTTTCATCTTCAGTCTAGAAAGAAATAAATACTGAAGAAAAAGTCACTTGAAATCTTGCCACTCATTAAATATGACCAATCTGAACTATGCTGTTATTAATATACAATTTATATGAATTCAAATTAACGGCAGGTGACAGAATCCTGTACTACTGCAGTCTTTTATATACACTGCATATACAGTATTATACACATAAACCAGTCTAAATATACAGATCGATCGCTAGCACTCTGTGAACTGAGTTTATCCTATATGATCACTTAAAAATGGTGTATCCTATTTCTTCAGTTGCTTGAATGGAGTGTGTTTCTGTCTTCTATTCAGGTGCTTTGGTACAGTTGCACACTTCTCACCATGCAGTTTCGGTCATTTCAAATGTTTCATTTTACATTTTTAACAGTACGTTCACAAAAGGCTACATCTAAACGTCCTTATCAGTGTCTCTACCACTCTCATAGTTTCTGTAATGTTCCTTTCTTGTAAGCCTTTAATAATGCTTTCAAGTGGAGGCTTAAACATTAATACACCACAGAGGGACTTTTGTCTGTGCCTTGGTTTCCTTCTTACATAGTTAAAATTTGAGTATAAATATTGCACATTCATTTTGTATTTCATATTTGTATGTAAAAAAAGTCAGGATAAAACTAACTATCCTATGGTAAATATATGACATTTACAGCTGCACCAGAAACTAACTGGTACAGCAATTAATGAAAGAAAGGTTTACTAATGTAACTATTCTTCTACAATAAACTAAGTTCCCTTGGAGACATCCATACGGTGCATTGGTCATGGCTGGAGGAATGTAGGGCCGACGTGGCAGGGTTAGTGTACGACAATGAAACAAGAAGTCCTATCCGATGAAAAATCTCAGTAGATTCCTTCTGCCACTGGTGTTAGACCCTGTTACTGTAACTGGGAGCAAGGTTTGAAAACTTAAATCAGTAAACATGCACTCAAATGACCTAGGTGTGGGACACAAGAAAGTAAAGGGGGTAAAAAAAAAAAAAAAAAGCTTGTAAACAAAGCTCATTAAAGTACAGTTAGCATTAACAAAAAGGAAATACAAAACAAGTATAGAAAAGAAAGAACCCCATCTCCAAAAATACCACCTTTAAGTAAGAGTATAAAAAAAAAGAGAAAAAAGCACATTAACACATCCTAATGCGCAATCTCTCATGGCTTTGCAACACCGATTCGTCACACAAAAAAATTACTTGTCGGTTCCAAAGCTGACAATCCAAACGTAAAGGAAACAATGCAACAGAAATAAAATAAAATAAAAAATAACAACAACAACAAACACCATTTAGGAGAAAAGATATCCCTGCAAAGATTCCAACCTGAAAGTTACTTGGAGGCCAGGAGAAATTGCTGTCAGGCACATGCCACGCCAGGTTTCGGCCAGGTGTTTGCACATTTACAACTGAGCTGTATTGGTGTAATGTTCCAAAGAACAGGTACAAGGGAAACGAAGCAACACTGAAGGTGCGTCAAAATAGTTTCACATACGTCTAGCCTGACATTCATTGTATTTTGAGCCATGCAAAAGTCCGATTTCATCTGCCACTTTGGTTGTCATAGCAACTCAAAAGGGCTAAATCCATCAAAGTGGAGCTGTTAGTGAACTGAAGAGAGTGCGCCTGGCTGGCTCGGTTATCTGTGAGGATTCTTTCTGCCTGTTGGTCTTGACTGACAGCACAAAGCTTGATTCAAGATTTTTGGCCCCCACTGCTTTGATCGAAGCTGGTTGCAGAGAAGCCGAGGAGGTGCTGAATGTTTCCTTGTGTGTCTGTACATGTTTGTTATGTGTAACTAAATGAGAAGTCCTCTCAAAGTAGTCTCGGGAGTGGTGTGTGAGTTCCATGTGCTGTTTGGAGTGTATTTATGTGCTATTTTCCACCGTACATCCTCTCAATGTCCTCTTGGTAGTGTGTTTTGAGCTCTTTGCGTTTCAGTTTGAATGCATCAGTGACCAAACCAGTCTCTGGGGTCCAGGGTTCAGCGCTCAGCCGGATCTTCTTGGGAATCTCAAATCGCTCCAGCTTTGCTGTTGGACGAAAAAAAATGACACTTTATGAGACAGAAACAGTGAGGCTAGTGCAAAGTGTGTCATAAGCACCAAATCTTAACCCACTGCTTGACAGAAAGGACCACCAACTGCCTCTAGGCTGTTACATACTCCATGGGAGGCAAAAACTTTTTTCTTGTTCTCGAGGCCCTGAGAAGAAAATTATGTCAGTTTGTTCTCACGGACGTGTCTGAAGACATTTCTCGACACAATGGGCTGGCAGAACTTTTTTCTTGCGGGGTTCCAAGAAGTATTATGTGATTGGTCGGATATTTGAGGTGGGTGTCGATAACATGAAAAAGCATTAAGCGGAGTTGCTGCTCCTGCGTTTTTGCCGGGTTGTTAAAATTGCTGATCAAGGTGGTGAGAAAGTACGAACATTTTTACAACATGTAGCATTGTAACATTCGGACCCAGCCGTGTGCACAACCCGCCCTGCCGCGGACGAAGTAGTTCGATAATTATGAAACCAGAAAAGCTCTCGGAGAGCGCAAACCTCTGCCAAGCACAATGTTAAAGAACCCTTTTAAAAACTCCTTGATCCAAACGGTGATCCGGATCACCACCATAATTTAACCAGTTCTTCCTTTTCACATTTCCAACAACTCTTGAAAATTTCATGAAAAATCCGTCCACAACTTTTTGAGTTTTCTTAAACACAAACAGACAGATAGACGTCGGTAAAAACATAACCTCCTTGGCGGAGGTAACAACCGGGTTGATCGCACATAAAAGCAGACATCGCCACCCACAGGGATCCCTCCCCGCTGCAGACGTGCTTCTCGTGGAGTATAAATGGACCTGACGAAAAATAATTTTTTTCTTGTGCTTGCAGCGTTGAGAGCAAGAAGTCATACTTCTCATGGAGTATATAACAAGCTTCACCTGAGTTTAGTCAAAAATGTTATTCTATCAAGACAATAAGATTTTTCTCCCTTTATACCTGAAATTGCAGCCTCGGTAATGATGCGGAGGACCTCTTTCTCCATCTGAGGGTTGTTGCAGATCTCTTCCCATGTGCCCTTGACCTTCATTTCCTCTGCAAGTGCCATTAGCTGCTTGTGGCTCGGCACCACAAAACTGATCACATATGACTGGTCACTAAAAAAAGAAAAAAAAAAGAAAAGATTTTTATAAAAACTCTCTTAGGGTAATGATAAAAGAAAAGAAAGAGATTTTAAGGGTAATACCTGTTGGCATAGGCACAGATATTGTCGATGAGAGGGCAGTTCTTCAGAACAGCCTCCACTTTTCCAAGAGAAACGTATTCACCGGCCTGCAGTTTCACCAGATCTTTCTTACGATCTGCAGAAAAAAAAAACAAACAAAACACACACGTTATCTGAATATATCTAACTCGTATGCAAACAGACACTAAACACTCGCTTTCCTACCAATGATTTTAAGGCATCCATCAGGGTGGAATTCTCCGATGTCTCCTGTGCAGAACCATCTCTGGCCTTTCTCATCCACAAAAAAGTCATTACAGTTCTTGCTGTCAGTTTTGTAGTAACCCATAGTTACATTAGGCCCGCCAATCAAAATTTCTCCTCGTGGGTTGGGTTTGTCTGTGCTATAGTAGCCGCCTAGAGGAGCACAGAAGTTGCTTTTAAAACTTAATCACCTCTGGCTTCTCTTTTGGTACACTTATCACCATTACCACTTACCCTCTTCCCAGTCCTTTAGTCTGATCTCTGAACAAACCAATGGAGCACCAACCCGTCCCGTGCTGTAGTCCCACACTGAAAATTGACACCAAAATTTGAATGGAGGTACATATGTCAAACCTTGCTCTGTTTCCCAAAGAAAAACAACCAGTTTTATGCCCATATTCCTTCATCCCTGCTTACTCTCACTGATGGTGCCAGCTCCACAGGTCTCCGTCAGGCCATAGCCCTGCCCCACAGGACAGCACAGACAGATGTTCATGAAGCGTTGAGTGGCAGCCGACAGCGGAGCTCCTCCAGAAAGCAGCACCCGTGTGTTACCTCCCAAAAGTGCTCGCACTCTCTTGAACACCAGACTGATGAGAAGGCAAGGAATAAGTGTGGAAAGTTTGGTTGGCAGGAAATCAAAACAGGGTCCAGATATGGACTCATTCTGAATAACGCAGTGTTCAGATATACGATCAGAACCAATAATATCCAATGATTCACATGCTAGAGAATATTGTTCAACAGGCTTAATAGTAGTGTGATGTTAAAAGGGGTTAGAAAAAGAATTTGTGCTTTGTTAGTTTTGTGATTAATTAGCCATGTAGGAACAGAAGTCAAAGTCTGCTCATGTGTCACAGAGAGGAAGCAAATGTCAACTGGGGCATCTTGTGTGTACAGGCAGGTGTAATGTGTAATACCTGTCACAGATGGGTGTATTGTAGCCTTTGGAGATCTGCTCCATCTTGTAGTTGTAAGCCAGCACAAACAGAGTCTTCTGGAATTTGCTCATTTCCTCTACTTTTGTCATTACATTCTTGTAGATTCTATCCATGATTTCCTGCACATATCAGGCAGATCATGGTGTTAACACGACACCTAGACTGTTAACTGGCTTTAATTCTAACACCAGAATATAGTAAATTAAATACTGACTGGGAATTCCAATAAACAAGTCTGTGTTACTAATTTCATTAGACTGACGGCCTTGTGATGAGCCAGAACGACTTACAGGTACAGCAGCCATAAGAGTAGGTTTCAGCACGGTGGTATCTCCTTTACTGCCCTTTTTGATTTTGGTGGACTGTGAAAATAGAGACATTCTGGTCAGATGATGGTGTACAGATTTAAGCCTGGGGTTACTCTAGATGAAGGATTGACCACTAAGACCTTCAAATCTGATCAAAATGAAAACTGACCCAAAAAAATCCTGAATGGATCAAGAAAGTCATTCGAGGCCAATATTTAGACAGAAAGAAAGAAAGAAATACACAAAAACATACAGAACCTGGTGATCAGGTATGTCGGTTCATTTACACACTAACCTGATCAGCTAGAGTCTGAGGAGAGGAGTAGCCAATGCGACAGCCGTGAGAGATGCACACCAGTTCTGCGCTGAGCTCTAAAACATGGGCCAATGGTAGATAACCAATATAGGTGTCCATTTCACTGCCAGCACAAAAAGGCACACATTAATTACATACAGATATTGCGGAAAAGATATATTGCACAAATGGATGAAGCATTACCCCAAACAGGGAAAGAAACAGCACAGATTCGGAGTGTCGACATATAAAAAACAAACAAAAAACACGACCTGAGATGAAGTCCCAGAGAATCTGCAGTGAAACTGGTATCTGCTTACTTGAGGTTAGGGATCCGCTCAGCCATGCCTGTGATGCCACCAATGATGTTGCCATGGGAGATCATGACACCCTTGGGGATGCCTGTGGAGCCGCTGGTGTACATGATGACTGCTATGTCTGAGGGCTCCGGCTGTCTGCGGCTTATTGCAACTGCAGAGTAGAGGGTCAGAAAGGGAACGAGACCACATCACCATTGTCATTTGTAACAAGACATTTACATAAAAAAAAAAAAAAAAAAAAAAAAAGTAAAATAAATAGACATCACACTGAGACATCTACAAATTCAAGAAAAGGCTGCATACTACAACACCGACTATCTGAAGGTTTGACTAAAAGTAATTAACAGTGTTTATTTAATAAGCACTTTAATCAAGCTTTTTACAATTACTATCAACAGCTGAGCTCTGCAAGCTTCTACATATTTTTTTCTTGTTAAGTTACTTAAAAAAAACCGTTTAGACTGCATTTTCCATTTTAAAAGTAAGATATTTCATGATATTCTCTGCACTTATTTTTTTTAATTACTCTGAAAAAGGAAATGAACAGCATGGTTGAAGTGGGTAAAGCACATACAAGAGTTTTGCTTTCTGTCATTTTCCTACAGTTTTACCACCATCATCAGGATGTTTGTTTGACGAGTAGCGATTAACTGACTTGTGCACATCTCATCACTCTGAGTACACATCAGAGTGTTAAGCCTGCACCACGTACTTCCGTGTTCCTGACAAAATTAGAAAGCATTTTAATTACAAGACAAGTGACTCACGATTATCAGGTTTGGATCCCAGTTCCTTCACAGTGTCCATGTTACACACCAGGATGCCCCTAGGGATATCTGGCCAGCTGGTGGGTTTATTGTCCACTACAATGATGTACTGCAGCTTTGGCACATCACACAGAATTTGCTGGGATGTAAAGTTTGATGTGGGTGGGAGAGAGAAAGAAAGAGAAAAGAATTGAGTCAACTGAACTGACCTTTTTCTCAAGCCTCACCAGTCAGATGAGAACAGTAAACGTGTACCTTGAGACGGCCCTGAAGAAGGTCTTTGCTTGTGATGATGTGTGTGACGTCCGTCTCGTTCAGACCATGAGCAATCGCCACAGGTCCAAGGGTGGCGTACAGTGTCACAACTGTGAAGTTCATTTACAATTAAGTTGTTTAGTTTTAACGGTGCATAATGTTTCATGTTAAAATCTGCCTGTCCTTCAGTCACTCACGTGGAAAATTGTACATGAAGCAAGCTTGCGCTGCCACAATCCACTCCGCTCTGGTCTCACAAAAGATGGCGATGTTACACTGAGGCCTCTGATTAAGAGCTGCCAGACCACTGCCAAAGCATTTCGCTGCAATGTAGGCTTCCTCATATGAGAGCCAGTTATAGTTACCCAGAATTACCTGCATAAGATATAAAAGACACATAAAAACATTGACTCTTTACATAATATAGTAACAACTAACAGGCTTGTGCCACTTAAGTGCATCTTTCTAGGACAGTTTTTGTCATTAAGAGAAAAAAGAACAAAAAGATTATTTGAAATGGTGACATTGATAGCGAAAATAAAAAAAGTTTTGCACCACAAAAAATGGGAAAGGCGGCACCCAAGAAGGTGGGAGTGGATAATGCTGAAACAGAACCTGACAGTGACTGTGACTCATAGTGCTACCATTCATAACATCTCCTCCACTCGTGTGAAGTCAATTACTGCCATCTACAGGGCTTGCAAGGCTTTTCAAATAACCAGCAACACTGCTGCTATTTTTCTAACTTTGCTACCAGGACACAGTAGGAATCAGCCAAGCCTCTCGAATTTAAACAGATTTTTAAATAAATAAAAGCTTGATACAAAAATATAGCCTTTTTTTTAAAGGAATAACACTTATAAGATTATTTAAGTTACATCTGTCTACTGAAACGAGGCTATTCAGCTATTATTGTTCCCCATGCTTCCGTCAGACACGCAGGGAAAAGTAATGCAATACGCTGTGGTATGCATGGGACATTAGCCACAAGTGTGAGATCAGACAGTGCATGAAATTTGGTTAAATATAGTTTGAGTCACATTTTTATCCTCACAACATTGCTTCAGCAGCTTCTGTTAGTACAGTACTGAGCATGCAATGTTTTTGTTTTTTTTTTTAAACATGGCGGCAGAAGATGATGTAGCTGAAAATATCACTTTTCTTCCACTCATGAGGGTTAAATTACTAAAGTGAAGTTGTCAGATAACAAAATTTTAATATTTAATGAACAAAAGGATATGTTTTCTGCACTTTAACTGCTGTTTCAGCAGATGTGAAGCTGCAGCACTACACACAATTATTGAAGTATTTCTAGAGTTTGACATGTGGCTTTGCCATAAAATAGTAATATAGAGCTATAAAAGAAGCAGAATTGGAGTGGATGGGAGTAGCTCAATACATTTTTACATTTCAATGGAGAACAGAAGTTTTGAGACAGCTTTAACACTTTAAATAGTTTTCTTTCTCACTGTGTCGGGTAGTTTCTGAAGAGAAAAGTTTGCACAGAGCTGTCTTTTATCTGTTTAATAATGCAATCTGTCATATTCACGTGATTTGAAAGGTCTCCATTCACTGACCTGATCACATACATGTGCCAGACTAATAAAAATAGTAAAAAATGGACGCAGAACAAAACAAGACAACACCGGCTTAAAATCTCTCACCTTTTTGAACACTTTGCCATTGGGCTGAAGTTCATCCTCCTCACTGAGCACCTCTCTGGTACCCAGACAGTCTCTCTTTGGAAACCTCCGTGCAGCATGTTCAAACATTTTGTCCAGGGTATCTACTCCAGGATGCAGCCATGCTACCAGCTTCTCTTGGCTACTGATGGCTCTGTAAGGGCCTGCTGGGTGTCCGCTGATTGAACGTGCCTTGATTCGACGGGCTCGTTCCAAATTAGTCCCAGCCCCAGAGAAGAAATACCAGGGTATGAAGGTGATAACAGAGTAGACCCAGACGACAGAGCGGAATACCTGCAGCAGCAGCGGGTTCATATCCTCCTTCAATTTCATCTTTGAAGATGAAGTCAATGCCGGAGATGATTCTAACCTTGACAATGCACTGCACTGGCTCTGTGTTTTAGCCTGCCGCAAGCACTAATGGTTGCAGGTGACGGTTACTGAGTGTAGCAAAGCAACCAGACCTGCAGGATAGAGAAAGAACATGAAATTTTAGAGGTGTGCCATCTGGATAAAGATGCCTAACATGAAGACCAGCTGTACCTATTCTTAGGCTGGTTTTCAATCAGCAATATGTTTTCCACTTGGCTCTCTGGCCTTTCTGTAGAAAGGACAACCTTACAGAAGAAGCATGATGCTAAAACATTAAATATTATCAAAATGTGAGGACGGAACTTGTGAACTTTCTTAATACACAAATTAACAAACAGGCAACCTCCTGCACAGATTCATTACTATAATGTAAACTGTGAACTTTTGCTGTGTTCAGACTACACAAACAACACAAAGTAAACATTCAGTGATGTGAAAAAACAACCCTTGCATAATTTATCACTAAACAATCTGTTAAAAAGACAATTGTCAGATAAACTCATAAAAAAATGCAAGATTCACGCCCAACATGACTGAAAAGCCAAATGTTGGAGAGATGGCACAAGTAGCAGTTCAATTTAATACAACTTTTCAAACTTTCTGAACTAATCCACTGTGTTGCGACTACTAAAATTTGTGTGGTTAATTTTTTGCAGTCAATAAAACCAAAAACTTTTAGATCATCTATCTCAGACCTCAGTATTTATTAGGGCAGTGACGATGTGCTTTAGTCCCAATTGGATTCGATTCTGTTTTTTGGGTGCCGATTTGATTTAAATTGCAATTCTCATAATTCCTCAATATTGCTGATTTTTGTAGAATAAAAAAAACAAAAAAAAATGTACAAAACGTTTTTTTTGTCATAATTTTTCTTGATTTCTGCCAGGCCATCATTCTGCTGCCCAAGAAGACAGGTAAAAAGATCAATATAAACAATAAAAATGTCAAAAAATTTATTATGGATTAATTTTATTTATTTGAAAAAAAAAAAAAAACAAACAAACAAAAAAAATATTTTTTTTAACAAAGAAAAAATCTATCTTAAAATTGTGAAGCAAAAAATCCAGATATTCAATTTTTCAATTTGATTTTCCCACCCTTAGTATTTATGGTGTATGTTTAAGGAAAAGGTGTACATTGCAAAGTAGCCCTGCAGCCACAGAGCAGTCCAGTCTAGAATGGGTGGCAATGATGAATTCTGCAGCCTACAGGGAACGGTCGGGGTCAGGACTGAAGTTAGTTTACCCTGGCGTACTAACATGACAGCACTACAAAGAATTTACCACAGGCTAAAAAAAAAGTGGGCTGCTTCAGGCCATATGTGTGAAATGGTGGCTAGAAGGTGCAGAATACTGTGACGGCAAATGTTACAGCCAAGCACATTACCAAATACTTGTCACCTGCACACTGAACTTCAAAACTAAAGCTCACTATGTAGTCAAGTTTATAAGCTAAAGACATAATCAGCTACTGGATAAACTTGTCCTGCTTGTTTCACAATCAACCAACCCAATTCTACTACAACTACTACAATTCTACTTAATTCACTACAGTTACAGGTACGGCAAAGACAGTAATACCATTTGTTCAAAACAGGCAATACAGGTTCAGTCACTGAACAACATGGAATCAAGCAGACACACCCTCTACTTATGATTTATTTCACTTCTAAACCAGGTAACATTCAATGTTCAGTTACTTACTCACTGGAAATTTAACACACAACCGTTTATAACAGAAATTTTACTGTAATTGTTATCCCCAATCAATGTCCAAGGGTCCCAACATGAGACTGACAGCTCTACAAAGACACACACATCCATAAAAGATCAAATGAAAATTTGCCACAAAAATACTATATTTACAATAAAATTAGCAACCACTAAGAACTTTTATATCAATCAGTCGGTACCTAACTACTAACAGTGTAGTTTAGAGTATTTGTAAACGTATTACTCTCTAATTGCAAAGCTTCACAACACAATTTATCTATCTTTTATGAGAACTTGATCACAAAATTAAAAGTAAGTGAATTGATGCAAAGTGGTACCAAGTCGATCTAAATGAGCTCCACCTCAAATGACCTGCTTACAAGCACATGGGCAAGTTAGCTTATGGTAATGATAAAAACAAGGTTTAGTTTAGCAGTATTAAGCCTTTTTTTTTTTTTTTTTTTTTTTTTTTTAAAATATATATTTATTCACTAGACACAGTGTAGTACAGACTCTATTTATTTTATTTCTCCTATCCAAAATAAATCGTCAAATAAAAGAGACAATCAGCACGTGATTTGACATACAACATATTTACGTTCTAAGGTCATTTAAAAAAAATTAAGCAGGTATTTAAAATTATAATTATTATTTATTTATTATTATTATTAGTTAATTCCACACTGGTCCGTTTAAGTCCGTAGCTGTTAAATGTTAGCGAAAAAGCATCAAGATTGGCACTTAGCGGATTCATAGTGACACGACAGGCAGCTAGCGAAGCTAGCATTTAGCCTCAAGCTAACAACTGCAGTGGATGCTGTACCGGCTGATAACGAAGCAAAGCTCACTTTATGCCACGCATGTGATCAAAAATTAAACAGTAACTGGTAGATATATATGTGTACGTAAATATTTTACACATGTAAAGCGATGGGCAGCACTATATAGCAATCGGGTCGCTAACAACCATCCTCTTCCACCAACATCTGCAAAGCGTTCACACTGCAACACATTCTCACCTTTTCTCAACCGCTATGCTGGAACCGCTGCGGTGTGGACACAACTATGTTTCTCCTTGTAAACACAGCTCTGGTGGGATACTGACGTAAATTTTTATCACAGCATTTCTGGTAACAAATCTAAACCGTAAGTCGTTAAAAAACGAGTATAAAACAGTAAATCTGAGAATCACCGGGCTAGTGCTGCCAGCCCGGAAGCTTTTAGTTGACGTCACAGTATGTCTCTGTCAGCGATTGGAGGGTTTGAGGTGGCGCGTGCTTGGGGCAGCGAGACGTCAGTGAGGTTACTAGCGGTCACAACTATTGGGATCGTCTGATCATGGCTCAAAGCTAGCAAATGTTTCTGATTCTGGCTCGTCAGGTCATACTTTCGTTGGCCTACTTGAGCGGCCGAGTTTAGTAGCATATGATTCGCCAAAGCTTTTCTTCACCATTTTTTTTCTTGTTGTGATATGTTTGTGTGCTGTTGTTGAACATTAAAAATAAGACTGAATAAATATCGTGTAAATGAAATAATGTTTTTAGGACATGCGAGGAATTAGACAAATAATTATTGGCAAGGCCCTTATCTTTCCTGCTGCAGACTGGGAGCCAGTTTGTGGTAAGAGAACTGTGATTAGTATTATTATTTTATTGATTTAATATTTTTATATGAAAGCAAATATTTAATAAGAAATTAATCATAATGATCCAATCATGATAAATATTTAATTTTGTTCTTCTCTGGTCTATTACTGCTGCAATAGTGAAAATCTCCATGGACCACTTTTTTTTTTTTTTTTTTTTTTTTTTTAAATCAGCCTGCTATAGTTTTCTGTCCACGGTTAGATACAACATAGAACCTGTAGCTACTGTATGCAACACAAGGTAGTGCTACTACTACATCTGTGGGACTTGGTTGCCAATTTGCAGTTTGGGCTCTGAAATGATGATGCTTTAAACTTTGATGTGTGCTATTGTGGTTTAGATTAATCAGACACACTGGTTGCATTACTTTGGTTCAAACGTCCATTCCACTTAAGCCTTTTTAGTTAGGCTACTGTACACAAAGTATGTGCTAACTCCATTACTAACGTCTTTATTAGGTGCAAGACTCAAAATTTTCCACATCTAAGAAATGCAAAAAAATGTTGAATTAATTACCTTCTTAGAGTGATGTATGATCACTGCTTTTCTCATGTCATTTAACTAATTACTTAACATTGAGAATATAGAAAGGCTTCTTTGATCAACAGGTAATTGTCTTTTGATAAAGTATGTTAATTTTGAGTAACTGAATGTGGAATGCCTAATTTCTGAAGATTTTTTTCAGTAACTGTATCTCATCTCTGTTTTTCAGTTTGTCTGTTTATCTTTGAACTTCTTTTAAGTATGTATCAACTTTGGAAACTCTTTTCTAATCCACTCATGTCTTCTTATGTGCAAAGGATGACAATAGAGAAGAAAGTGATCAACATGTGGGAATTGGAGTTTGGCCATGAGACAGCTAGCCACTGAAGGAGGATAATCTTTAATACGTTAAACCACTCAATGAAACTATAAAGCTTTGGACAATTGTTATGTAAAATTGTTAGATAAAATAGAAAATATATTTTCATTTATACTGGAATCATCCAGTTGTAGCCATACTGAATAAAATAAACGTAATCTGGCCTTGAGCTGGTCTTAAATGAGATCAATGCATCTTCAAATGAACAGCAACACATAAAGTATCACTATTTAGAGAACAATGTCAGAACAATTTGTATATACATACATATCTATATATATGTATGTATATATATATATATATATATATATATATATATATATATATATATATATATATATATATATATATATATATATATATGTATAGTTGCAGGCGCAAGTCCTTTCTTGCACTCTCACGTGTGTACACCAGATGGAGTCTGTGTGCACATCTGTTGCGAAGACTGCACTGCAGCGTCTGTAGGTTTTGTTTTTTTTTTATTCGACAGTGAGCATGCAATTGTGTTTGTATATGAGTTAGAGATAGAGTATACCCAAAAGGCAAGCAACCTTTGACATCTCAACAGCAACACGATGAAAGTGGAATAGAAAGTTCTTTTTGACACTTGACTCCCGCCATTGAATATGTCTCTACTCTTAAGAGTTTTGCATGCTTTTATGGCCATATGTCTTTTCAGACTTATTTTCACACATACATATTCTCTCACACAGTATAATACCTTTTTTTTTTTTTTTTAACCCCATACCCACAACCATGGGTGCACATAGAAACACAAGTGTGTGGTCACATGACGAGTCAAAGCGTGTACAGAGGGGTGGTAATCGCTCTCCTCAGGCTGTGACTTTGAGGTCATGATGGGACACAAACCATCAGAGGGCAGATGTTACAAGTAAAAGGAACACTTTCATCTCCTCTGTGAAATATGTGTGTCAAATCTGATAATGACACAAAGACACACTTTGCGCCCACTTAAGGCAAACTGAAGGAAGAGAGGAAATGTATCCTGTGACTGTGTGTTTTTGGGTTGTCAAACTGTGCACAGTGGCTGATGTCTTCTTCCCTAGGGCTCACCTAGTTCACCCATCGGTCTATTTAATCGGTGTGAGAGTAATTACTATTCAGTTCTTACTGCTTTAAATAGGCTCCTTTACATGCAGTAAAATACGTGTGTTGAGGTGTCTCTCTGTTTCATTTTCTCTCTTTTAAAGTAAAACAGGTAAACTAATACTTTTTGAACCCCTGGCTGAGTATGAAGCCTCTCAATGTCCAGTTGAATTTACACAGAAAAGAGTAAGGAGGGGGTTGTGTGGGGATTAGGGAACAAAAGGATCCTTCTCTGTCATCAAAGAGGATCTACTCTCAACTCATCCCCTTTTCTGTGGAGACAGCTTTTTATTTTTTGGGAGTGGGAGCGATGGCTGGAGGGAGGAGGAAGGGTGGGAGATAGCAGGAGAGTTTGATGGTAGGGATGTAGATTTCAAAGTAATCTTTAACTTTAAGCCCTACAGTCCCCATGAAATGAGGCCCTCTGCCCCAGACAGTGTTGCCTATATTGCTCCCAGTGGAAGTCTCCTACCCCTCCTTGTTTTTCTCCCCTTAAGCTTTTGTCATGGTGGCATTTAAAGTGGCATTACTCACTGGCCAAATGAAGGAGTCCTTTTGAGGGGTCTGAAAGGGATGGATTTTAACTCTTGAGATCACTGTCGCCTCTTAAAAAAAAACAAAAAGTGGATGTAAATACTGTGTGTGACTGAGATTTGGCACATACCTAAACCAAATGGAGACACCATCATGATCATTTTACTCCAAACAAAGTTAACTGACTGTTCTGTTCTTTGTGATATTATTTTAAATATAATGAAATGATGGTAAGAAAAGCCATGTACGTTAAATCAAACTTAAATCCAACAAACCCAAAGCTATAAACTTCTCTTAAAGCCTGTGTTATTTTAAACAAATTGAAAGTCACCAGATGATTTAAAACTCCATGGGATTATCTGAACTTCCAGTTTCCCCACTTTACAACTATATTTATAACTTTATTCCAAAATTATTTCTCACCTTTTGAAGGCTGATGTCCCCTCAGGGTCACTGACCTGGGATCCCTGACCTGGGATCCCCTGCTGACCTGGTCCATCAGAGGTAGCTGAATGAGGTAAACAGGTTTAGACCCTGGCACAGTAGGTCATAGTGTTACAAATTATTCTGCCACAGAAGATTACAATAAATCAGCATGACAAGTGTATAAAAACATTCTCACACAGCATCCTCAAAGCACCTTATGAATGCAATGGTTTCAGTGTTTTATGGGCTATTTGTCAAACTTTAGGATGTTTTGTCTGAGCTGTTTAGTTTATGTTTCCTCTTTTTTCTGGTGTGTAGGAAAAATACAGTAACTGACAAAGTCCTTCACAAAGTTAATGGAGTCCTCATTAGTCTTCGTCCTTAACTCCACTTTCGCAGAGCAGAGGTATCATGCAGGGCCTGGATATAACACTTTCTGGGCTGTGAAACTATCCATTGAAGAGCTGCTGAAACAAAAGTGTAAAAACCTTAGCCATGTGATCAATATACTTGTTTTTCACAAATATTTTTGATGCTTTTGGAGAGCCTCAAGTAGTTTTACCACTATGATCATTCATGTACTAAATTAATTAGGTATGAATCTTGTTTTGTCCCAGTTTGTTACTGCTTGTTTCAGAAACTGATTTTGTTTGATAAAAAATTTTTACCAGCAGGCTTGTTTCTGACATTGTGTCTATTATTTTAATGTTTCTTTCTCATTTTTGTATTTCACAGCATTTTGTGAATATTAGTTGGTGTTTGAGGACTGATATGATATTCGGATTATACTCAGGTGATATTCAGATTAAACAATCAGTTTTTTCTGTCTTTTATCCTTTGACAGTAATTTAATAACTAGGCAAAGCAGGTTTACTTGTATTGTACAATTCAAGAACAGGGTGATCCAAAGTGCTTTACTGAGAAATTAAAACATTAGAAATAGATCAAAATTTAAAATAAAAAAATAAGAAAGAAAGGAAAAGTAAATTACATTTTATAAAACTATTAAAATCAGGATCATTTTTAGCTTAAAAGAAACATGCAGATTTGGACTTAAACTAAACTTAAAATAAATGAAAATGAAAATTATAGACAAGCAGGTGGTTCTTTAAGCTGGATTTAAATAAATCAAGTATTTTGGCTTATCTGAGGCTTTTTGTTCGAGACATGTGCAGCGTAATACAGCTTCTCCACGTCTCATTCTGACTCCAAACTGATAAAAGATCAGATCCAGAAGATCTGAGGGGTCTCATAGGTTCATACTGGGCAAAGAGGTCTCTGATGTATTTTGGTCCAAACCATTCAGAGCTTTATATACCAGCAACAGAACATTAAAGTATTTCCTCTGACAGACAGGCAGCCAGTGTAAAGACCTCAGAAGTGGACTGATGTGGTCTACTCGAGCAGCAGAGTTCTGAATTAGCTGCACTTGTAACTGATAGACAGTTACAATAATCAAGCTGACTAAAGATGAAAGCATTGACTAGATTTTTTCATATCCTGCTGTGACATCATCTTTTATTCTTGATGTATTTTTAAGGTGATACAGTAAGCTGACTTTTTTTTTTATTTTTATTTTTTATTTTTATTCCCTTTAGGTCTGACTCCATCACTACACCGAGATTTCTGCTCTGGTTGGGTGAACATATTAATGAACTGCATTGGCTCCAGAGACAATCATCTCACTATGTGCAACTCTGCTTAGTTTAGATCAGCAACATAACTCTGCTATAAGTGTAGCATTCTGGAAAACCAGTTCCACTGACCAAGCTTCTCTGCAAACACATGACCACAACACAAACACAAGTGAAACAAGTCATCCTTTTTGTCCCACAAATACTGAGACATCTTAAGGAGCATGATGTATGGAATAGGATTACTCTCTGTAGTAAAATGATTAGAGGACACAAGACGTGACACAACTTTGCTTCATATTCTCGTCGTTGCTTCAGCAGTAGCATGAGTGAAACAGAAGCCTGTGATAAACAGACAGGATGGGGCATTTAGCACCTAGAAGCTGCGCTGCTGTGTGAACAAGAGGCCCCTAGCTAAAAACACCCGCACTGACAGGAAAAGATGGCGCACACCAAGCACGTGGCAAAAAGCAAACTGTCTGCAAACCAGTCAACTCTGCGTCAACTGAGAATCCCGTCAATGCTGTGTTGTCTGAGAGGTTTCAGATGTCAAATACTGCGACGGAGTTCGGTGGCGACAGAGTGGGCAACCAATTCTCCACCCCTGATCCTCCATCCCATGCGAAGTCTCAAGGCACTTCTGGTAAAAGGTGTGGGAGCAGTTTTTGGGAAGGTGTCGATCCAAGTCAAAGTATTTGAAGTATATTTTACACTTGTGTCTCACGATCCGTCACGATCCGTCACGATCGCCTCACACGCCTCAGCTGCACTATTCATAAAAAAAACAAAAACAAACAAAAAACAAACAAACAAAAAAAAAAAAACCAAAAAAAAAAAAAAAACCCCACATTTATTTCTGCGTTTATTTATTAAAAAAATGATTTTGTATAGGTTACAACATAATTGTTTTTGCCTTGATCATCGACATTAATGCACATGCACGCTACGACAGTGGTTGTGGCTTAAGTGGCGCTAAGGTTGCGGGATCTTTTGAGAGTTTCGGAGGGGGGTTTTGGCGACCACTCTCAAGGCCACAAAAGCACAGCGACTGTTTTAGCTTTCAGGATGGTTGATACATGTAGTTGCATCTTTCAGAATGGTTTATACAGCATGCCACCACGTTCAGCATGTCTCCAACCCCTTAAGTTGGCCAGTCAACTCTCAACCTCCGACAGACAGATTGCGACCACAGATAGAGAATGGCCGCAAACGCTTGTTGCGACCAGTACTTTTTAGGATCCCATCAGTTTCGTTAATAAATTAGTTCTGCAACCGACTGGGAAGAATCTGGTGGTGGGACAGGCGTGTTTACATGAGGACCATACCACAAAACCAACCGTTTAGCGCAAACACCGTCCCTCCATCGATAGACTTTAGCAAATGGACTTTACAACCAGGTGTCTGCCACCAGGTCGATTTGTCACAAGTGTGGGTCATGCGCATGTGGAGGGCCATTTAACCGTAAAATTGGAATTTGACGCCTGCGCTGACAGCGAAGAGCACTCTGTCCCTTTGATTTTCAGCACCGCACGCAGTGGACAGCGCCAAACCGGGAGATCAGCGGCGACACCTCCAGCTGCAGCGCAACGACCTCTCTGTTTAATATAAGCATCTTGACGTCGGCTTGATATCATTCATGCATCTTCCTTAGTTGTCAGTAAGAATAACATTGACATCAGCGCGTTCTGTTTGCTGACCTCCTGTAACACACGATACTTTCCGAACGATTGGCTGCTTCACAAGTATTGGAAAGGTGAATGAAATAAAAGCTAAATTAAACAAAATGAACTAAAAGCTCATCAGTCTCAGAGGGAAATCATAATATTCCTTATCTGACTGAGTGAGTAAGATAAACACATTTCTCTTATAACAGGCTTTTACATCGACGAAAGCTATTCTACAATATATATGCACATCCAAAAATAGGTGATAACGTAAGCAGTTAACAAACAGAGTACAAAACTGCAATATTTTAAGCTTTACAAGTCTTTGTTTTCTTTTTATTGCTACACTGAAGTACTTTCCATGCATGCAGTATCTGAAGTTGTTTGAATCAAATTGCTTTCACAAAAAAATACTGTCTCAAACTACAGTAATATATGCAACAAGTTGCATGCTATTTGCTATATTAAAGAATTTGCCCTAGTAATGCAACAGAATCATTTGGTCAAACTATCATTTCCTTTAATTGTGAAGGGGAAAGTAATTATGGGATATATTTCTTTCTTTTTTTTTTTTTTTTTAAAAACCAATTAATTTGAATGCACGTCTTTCCCCCCTCAAGCTCTTTCCTATAATAAACCACGGCAACAGTTACCATTGACTTCAGTATGATCTTAAAAAATGGGCCCCTTCCAAATCCATTTCTTTGATATATTCATTTGGTTGCCATCAACACAACTGGAAAACTAGAGAAGAACATATTAAGGTTTTAAAAGTGGTCAGATCATCAATATGCTGGAATGATTACGTGTGTTCTGTTCACTTTATTCATTTAATTGGTTTATAAACTTTATACACACAATCAAAGAAACTGATCTCATTCTCTCAACTACAGCCCAGAAACGATGTCTTTGGTAACAATGTAGCCCTGTATATTGCTAAAACCAGTCAGAGATTCAGTCTGTCATTATCATTGTTCTTTAAGGTTTCACACCTCCATCCTTAAAAATAAAAACTAACCTGTAATACTGATGCTTTTAGAACCAATTCTAAAATTTTCTTGTAAAAACAGATTAAATTTTAAAAGCCTTCAGTAAAATGTGTTGATAAAGTTTAAGATCTTCTTTACAATTAAAAGCCCAATAAACTGAGATCTGAACAATTTGTGAGTTGTGTTTAATGACACAAATGCACAATTTTAACAAGTTTTCAATGACAGACACATGTTTTATATATATATATATATATATATATATATATATATATATATATATATATATATATATATATATATATATATATATATATATATATATATATATATATACATATATATATATATATATATATATATATATATATATATATATATATATATATATATATATATATATATATATATATATATATATATATATATGTATATATATATATATATATATACATATATATATATATATATATATATATATATATATATATATATATATATATATATATATATATATATATATATATATATATATATATATATATAATAGATAGATAGATAGATAGATCTTATGCCCTCTTGTGGCAGAATTTATGCATAACGGTATGCAAATGCACCCAGTGTAGATGGTACCGCGTTGCATTTTTTTAATTTTATTTTTATTTTTTTTACAATGAACACAATTTGGCAATTGACTATCACAGGCATACAACTATTCAATCTTTTTTAATGAGTCGGTTAAGATGACTAGATGGTGTTGTCCTGTCCTTTCCACGGGTGACAAACTTACTTTTTTTCTTATTTATCCTTTTTTTATGCATTCAATTAATTGGCTTTAATTGGGGTGTTTCGAGTGACTTTAAGAGAGAAAAAAAGCTCCTAAAAAAAAGCTCTCCTCTACCATCAACGTGGTTGTTCGTTTTTTTATGCATAGCTGCACTCACTCTTTTGTTTCTGAGTTATTTAACCTAATTGACCTCATCCTCATGAAAGCCCTTCTAGGGACAAGTGCTTCCAATTAGCATTTGCCATGAACACTGTGATAATGGCACTGGATACCTATTTTAAGTTTATCTATGCATACTGAATCTGCTGCTATCAATTACGTCTTTAGAGGTAATTTAATGGAACCAGATGTGGAAATACAGGAAACGTGAAGAAAAATAAACCCCAAAAAAACAGGACATGTAAATATACAAATATTTAATGGCAAGATTCTTAGATGTGCTTAACAAAAATTTGCAGAATGTCAATAAACAAATAAATATTTTCTCCATTATTATTGCTGTTCTTACACCACAATGTTTATTGCACTTTGCTCAGAGTAGGACATGTGACTAACCCAAAATGTAGTTTCTCAATGGGAGTATGATTGCATCGTTCAATTCTAATACATCAAATTTAGTGCAGGTGGGAATATTTTGGAATATGGATTAAATATGGTTTGTGTCACTGCAGGTTTTAAGATTTCAACCTGGCCTAGTGTAGCTTGGGGGCTTACAATTCAGCTGTTATAAATATATATATTTTTGTTGATTCCTGCTGACAGTCTACAGGAAGACAGAGATACATTATAGAACAGGAAATGATCCCAACTGCATTGTTAAGAATGCAGGTAACATGACTTTTTCATTTAGAGGTAATGACACAGTGTCACTTAGGCCAGATAAGAATCTCACTTGAGGTGTGACTGCATGTTCATCACAAGACTGTTAGTTCAGGGGTTATGGCCTGCATTTGCCAAACTATAAAATTAGCTCTGCATACCCTGTGGCTAACTCCTCTGCTTCTCGGTTTTGTTTCTTGTCCTACACCTGAGTTCACCTTACTGTCCTTTGTCATGATAACTGCACTCAGTCTGACTTCCCGTGTTAGATAACATCAAACAGATCAGAAACACAGGTCTTTTGATGATGCCATGTAACAGTAACATCGCAAAGCTTCTTATCAGAGAATAAATCTCCTTATTCTAAAGCATTAACCTTGGCTATTATTTTATTGTAGCCTCATCCATTTCTCCCTTTTCAGACCATGCCCACTGTTTTTTCCATAATGCAATGTTTTGTTAGACTGTTGTCTCTGGGCTGCTGTGGTAAAACCAATCTAGTAATAAAAAGATACAAATAAATAAATTAATTTGAAATGCAACATTAATACTGAAATAAAAAGAAAAACAGTCAGGAATGATAAAACAACTTTAAGAATAAATTCTCATCCTTGTCCAGAAACTCATAGTCACTCTAGTCCATAAATATCAAGCCTCTAATGCAGGGAAGTGATAACACTAATCTCAATGAATAATCCATATTAGTGATTTTCTATATATCCATCTTTTTGCTTACGAAGAAACTTTAGCTCAATTTTCCTGTAGGCACAGGAATGTTACCACAGTTTCAGGGTTATATGCCCAGCAATCAACTCATGGTCAGATAACCACCGTGTGTATGTAATAACCATAAAACGCTTATCTGCATTTGATCTAATGTTGTGTTGCATGTGCATGCTGAGTTGTACCCTCTCAGGAGAGAATGGAGATTTTTCCAGTGGCCCTGCAGTAAAGGGCCTTATCATTACAGGCTACAGTGTAACTGCATATGGTTTAATAGACCATCCGGCTAACTATGGCATTGCAGATTATTATGTTTTGCTAATGTGTGGGATAAAGAAATATGGCTTCCAAAGCCCTTAGCTTATTTGGTGTCTATGCCTGCTCAATGCAACATGTTACTTTTTTTCAGGGACATTTTGTTCTTTATTTTTGATGCACTTTGTCCTGACCACAGCACATTTCTGACTCAGCTTACCTCTCTTAATTGATTCGACATGGTAGATCCGATATCCTTTTCATGATAGTCAAACTTTAGTATGATAACTTTCTATGGCCCTCATTCTTGCTTTTATGGTGGTATACTGTTTCCACAAGCTCTGTGTCGCTTCATTATTATTTTTTGTTTAAACAAAAAGTCCTGCAGAAGGAATAAATAATTAAAAAAAAAATGCATTGAATCACACAACAGCAAACAAGACAATAAATCTTATCTTAAGACCTGGATACACCATCAAAAATTAATGTTTATTTTGCTCACTTAGAAAGAACA
This sequence comes from Telmatherina bonti, assembly GCF_933228915.1. Classification (NCBI taxonomy): domain Eukaryota; kingdom Metazoa; phylum Chordata; class Actinopteri; order Atheriniformes; family Telmatherinidae; genus Telmatherina; species Telmatherina bonti. The sequence continues at coordinate 24,197,604 of NC_136625.1, read as the reverse complement.
CTTACTCTCAGTACAAGCTTCACCAAAACATCTGGCTTTGCTTGCTTATCTTTGCAGAGGAAGTTCTTTTCATTTGTCCTATTAGCTTATGGCAGTAGTCTCTTTTGGATTATTGTTGTATTTAGGCAGTAATAAATCCACAGTCAAAATGATAGATTTGGGTTTTTTTTTTTGGTTTTTTTTATAAGTTTGTCTTGAAGAGGTCATGACCAACCAGTCATTCTTGGAATGCAAAGTGAGGCGGCCTGCGAAATGAATTAGCCAGTAGGCATTAAAATCCCATCCCTGAGGGGGGAGGAAAAGAAAGAAAGAAAGAAAAAAGTATCGGTCTATTAAACACGCCTAATTATTACAATTATCACATCTCGAGAAAAGCTTCAAAAAAGTCAAGTGATCTCTCATGTGGTCCTGTGCGTCTGTAAGGGAACATTTGCACGAATGTGTTACACCGCCGTGTGGCTCAACCACGTGTCCGCGCAGCTCCTATTGTTAAATTAGCGCAAGTGTTGCATGGCCATGCAGAGCTTTTTTTTTTTTTTTTTTTTTTTTTTTTTTGCGTGGATTGTAGCAAATCCTGTGCAAGAGAATAGATCCTCTTCGCCACGCTCGGAACACCCCACCCTCCACCACTCCCCCCCCACACCGCATTAACACTATGTATCTCTTAGCTGAAATCCATTGTCTGCTGGAAGCACAAAGTTCTCTTTTGCGTTCAGTCACCACTTCATTCAGCGATTAATAAATACAGGTTAAGGCAACATGTTGCTATGAGTGACCACTTTTAAAAGTTTGAAGCAAATTTGGACATGCAAAACATTTTGGAGATAAAAATAAATCATTAAAAATGTTCTATATTCTGATGTTATGTTCTTTATATCTTAGGAACATACTTTTAAACTTTTACATTAATGATGATGATGATGACGATAATAATATTAATAATGATAATAATAATAACATTATTATTATTATTATTATTATTATTATTAATAATAATAATAATAATAATAATAATAATAATAATAATAATAATGAGAATTACATACAGAGTTAGAAGAAGGATTATTTGTGTGAATACAAATAAAAAAAGTGAAAAACACGTGTAGTGCCCTTATAAAAGCAAATTGCATAAAAATTAAATTATATGTCACTATCTGTAATGCATAGTAAGTCCCATTATCTGTTTAACTAAAATAAAATTTTCTATTAATGTTCACATTTAAATTAAGAATTAAAGTTAAAATTTTAATTAAAATTTACTTTGTGTTTGGATCAGTTTGTGAGGACAATTATAAGTACGCATTACTGATGTCACCTATAATTACTGACCTTAACATTAGATGTTTTAGCTTCTCAAAACCCGTTTCTGTGCTACTTTTAGCCAGATATATCAGTCAATCTTTCACATTTATTGGCAGATTGATTATTTCAACAGAGAAAGGAAAATTGCTGGCGTATACTTTTATGTTTAATTAAAAATCGTGTTCTTTGGGAAAAGTTTAATATACAGAAGCTTGTGACATGACAAGTTGACCTCTTGAGGTCAATCCAAACAGAACTGAGCCTCTTCTGTCCAATCACACGGCTCCTCCTTCCTCCCAATGTCCTGGTGTTTAACCAATCAGCGTGCCCAGCGCGGAGTCAGAGGGGACAGCGACCGCAGATAAAATGTTTGACTTCCATCCATCGTCTTAGAGCATCTTCTAAACCCTCCAGGACTGTCAGAAACCTGCACGTTGATTTAAACTCACCTTCCCCGCCCCACCCCTACCCACCAAGCTGAAGACGACCACTGGATAGCGCTCAGTAACTCTGAGCTCCAGACTTCAGATTCCCACGGGGCAACCTGTTACTCCAGGAAAAGGGACTGCATTGCGACTCTCGAAGAGAGGGAGGGCGACCTGAACAAGTAAACAGAAGGTATTTTGTGGAATAAAAACAGGACAAGCAGAGACAAGTTCGCTTAAAGAGTGGCCTGACAGAAAGTCAGGAGTCATGACAGCGCTGGCAGGAGGTTTACCGAGAATGATGAGACCAACTCCTCATCAGAACTACCCGCGGGGAGGATACTCCCTGGAAGGTAAAACACTGCTACTAGTTGCTTCACGAAAGTTGGGAAAGATTCCAGGCTAAAGGATAACTTATGCAAGGCTGACTAACTCTTACTAACTCCATATCTGAATATCTTTAAAATGTGTGTAATTAAACGTAAATGCAGTTGTCATTTTATGGGAAAAGATTAAAAAAAACCCCACGATTGATTTTTATTTAATATTTTATACAACAATAAGAATAATATCATTTTACATCATTTAAGCTTTATATAACAGAGCTTGGAGATTTTTTTCTCTCCTCATCATACGTGTTGTTTTTCCCAAATAAAACTTTGACGAAACTTTAAGTTTGATAGCCTAGGTTATTTCTGTCCCCCATACGTCGACATTTCACTTTGTTTTAAGAACTTATCTTATCCTGTAAAGTCTCAGATATTCAGTTGTCCTAAAACAAGACGGATTTTATACAAGTTAGGAGAAATCCACTCAGAAATGTCTCTGGCTGTGTAGTTTCCACTCCGTTAGGACAGGGTCGGGTCAACCAGCTTGGTGGAGTCTTCATAAACGGCAGACCTCTTCCCAACCATATCCGCCACAAAATCGTGGAGATGGCTCACCACGGGATCCGTCCATGTGTTATATCACGTCAGCTGAGAGTGTCCCACGGCTGCGTCTCCAAAATTCTCTGCCGGTACCAGGAGACAGGCTCCATCAGGCCGGGAGCCATCGGAGGCAGCAAGCCAAAGGTGAGAGAAAGAAAATTTCACTTAAACATGATTTTCCTCCGTGTTTTTCCAACTAAAAAAAAAAAAAAAAAAACAGCTTAAAAATTGCTTTAAATGTGTTGTATGATCACCCACAGAACATGGGAGGTTAATGAATGGAAATAAACTCAAATACAGTTAGAGCATGTAGAGAACAGACAAAACATCAACAAAATGAAACAAAACCTTATTTTTAAACATTAATTTAAAAAAAAAATCTTTTTCTATCTTTCTTTTCTTAAAAATAACATACATTTATCTATTTATTCCAACATAAGCATTTGCACAAATAAAAATTAAAAATGACTCTAATGACTCTGGATATATTTTCCTCAATCATATATATATATATATATATATATATATATATATATATATATATATATATGTATATATATATATATATATATATATATATATATATATATATATGTATATATATATATATATATATATATATATATATATATATATATATATATATATATATATATATATATATATATATATATATATATATATATATATATATATATATACACATATATATAGTAAGCTGCCTACATAATGGTTGTTTAGATGGTTCTTTAACGTGACTTTTCCTTTTCACACCAAAGCAAACTTCGTCTCCAGAAGTGGACAAGAAGATCGAAGAGTACAAGAGGGAAAACCCGGGTATGTTCAGCTGGGAGATCAGGGACAAACTACTGAAAGATGGGATCTGCGACAGGAACAATGTCCCGTCAGGTGGGTGAACTTTAGAAAAGTTTATGTTATACAGAATGATGTTAAAATAATGCTCATAAGAGAGCAGAGACCAAGGCAATTAGTCCTTCAGTTTAATTGACTTCTTTCTTGGTTAATTAATTAACACACTTTATTAATTATTTGGGCAACTTTTAATCACGCTGCCACGCATTTATGGGAGCGCACTTTTATTTATCCATTTATTGATTTCCAATTTCAACGCTTCCTTTTCAGTGAGCAGCATCAGCCGAATTATGCGCGCCAAATTCGGCGGTGTCGCTGAGGATGAGGAGGAGGAAGAGGACGTGGTGAAGAGGGCGATGGAGGATAACGAACCTCGGACAAAACACAGTATCGATGGCATTCTTGGAGACAGATGTAAGTTCGGATCTTTTTCGTTTTTGTGTATATGTGTGTGTATGGCTGGGTGTGTGTCTGTATGCACATTTATTTAGCTGTGTCATTTTGTGCCTTTACAGTCACCAAAATGCTGAAATATTAAGTTATGAAAGAACGGAACATGAAGGTGGACTTTTGGATTGCTTTAGGTGTTTTATTTTTTGCGGCTGCCTTTAGTTTTTTGTCTGTTGTTTGGGCATCATATCAGTTTTGGTGTATCCTTGTGTCTTTTGTGACTGATTAGTTTATACAGAAATAATAATAATAATAATAATAATAATAATAATAATAATAATAATAATAATAATAATAAACGCCTACGTATAATTTGTCAGAGGCGATCAATAGTTTGCAGACTTTTCCAGAAAAGTTTTACACTTTAAAGTTTTCGGTTCTTACGCATGCGCTTGGAGAGTTAACAAAGAAGTCCATGCAAAGAGCTATTTTAAAATCAAACATTTGTCCAACTTCCAAGCATGAGAAACTTTTTTTAAACACTTAATCGGACACTTGAGGATGAACTTCAGCGGACAAAGCATGGAGAGTCCATTGAGGCTCACACCTCAGTTTGACGCACACAAAAGCCAAACTCCAGTGAGCGGCTCAGTGGTGTACAAAAAGATGCCAGAGCTTTTCAAAATGGGAAAAGAAAGGGAGAGAAAAACTGCACTGACAAAAGACCGGGAGAAGACATTATGAACCCGCAATGAGCGATGAATTATTCAGGGACACCAATGGGCCCAGTGCCACCGAGTTTATGAGTTGCGCAAAGAAATCTCAGTTTTCGCTTTTACCTCACTGTGAACGGTTTATATTTGAGAAAAGCTAAGCTTCCAGACAAGCACCTGTTGATTTACGACCTGTTGGTTACTGAAGAGTTGTGGCAAAGGACGGGCTGGAACATGTAGTTAATTATTGATGGCCAGACCCATGGAGTGGTAGTTTGCATATTTATACATTGTTCTATATTTGTTTAAATTTAGTCAAAACGGGCCGTTTTACATTGACTCTTTAAGAAAAATTTGGGTAAGTAGAGTTATTTGGACCAGGTCAAAAGGGGTGACTGTCTGAAATGTGTTTCAGCCAGTCCACAACAAAATTGAGCGGTTCCGTTACTTTTGTGCGCGGGGCATTTTTTTTTTAATTTTATTTTTTTTATCGCGGCTTTTTGTCTTTGCGCAGCGAGCATGACTCTTTCAACCAGTAAGCGCAGGAAAACTCTCCTCCTCACTAGATTAAATCCAAACCTTTTATTTCTCTCCACTTTCATCTCAGACAAAGTCCGCCCCTTCCCTTTTTTGCCTTGGGCGCACACATTTAATTCAGTGTCCATGCGGGACACTTCCCACTCCCTCTCCACCGTATAGTGGGACACATCCACATCAAGAGCGCGACTTTGTAAACACATTTAAGCGCAGAGCGGATTATTCTGATTGGAAACAGAGTTTTTTTTTTTCCAACTGAAATTACTTATTCAATGTTATTTTCTAAATAACGTTGGCTGTTTTTTTAATTTCTTTTTTAAAACTTTCTTTTACTTTTATTAATGCGTTTAATACGAACAAGTGTGAATTAGACAAATGCAACACATCTATTTCTTTTTTATTATCATTTTTTAACAGACCAAATAAAACAGATGAAATCCTGCTAATAGTTAAGATCACTTCCCTACAGACTAGTAGGCCCACTGTTTTATTACTGTGTCTCTTGGATGTGGATGTAGTTGTTGTTTTTCTCTTTCATAGCATTCCATTAGAATGTGAAAAGGGTGGTTTGGTGACTTGAGAGAGTGTCTTCTGGCCAAATATTGATTAAGTAGGTGTTTGCAGAGGCTATTGTTGTGATGGGGAGAGGCCTGTTGCTCTCTGCCCCTTTCTCCTCAGCTACTATTGTTGGCTTTCCTTAAGTGCTAAGATCAAAGCTGACTCATTTAGATTTATTTGTCTGGGAAAAAAAAGAATGCTAAGGTTTGTGGGATAAAGTATACTGAGCAGCAGCAGTATGTATGCATGGCATTAGCATGTGCCAGGATGAGAAGTAGATGAGTATGATTATAAGTTGCTTTGTTTATCTTTACCATTACTTTCAATCATGGGAATAAGATAATGCTCAACTCGTAAAGTTTAAACCTTTATAGTTGAAACAATGGATTTGTCATTGGGCACGTTTGTTGACTATGAATATATCGAAATAAGTGTATCTTTAAGATATCATTAAATGAGCACATTTAATTACACTGTAGCTTCAAAGATTGCTTCTTGCCATTAGCAGGGCTGTTTTAATTGATAGCATCCTCTATTTATTACTGCTGTCGCTTTAGCCTTTAGCCTCATTTAACTAATTAAAGTAACCCAAGTCATGAAAGAGGGGTAGCCACTCTTGCAGGATCTATTTATGGCAGGTGGGGGGTGAAAGGCAGAAAGAAGAAGGGGGAAAAAAGAAAGCTCAGAAATACAAACAGTCAAAGGGACAACTTTTCTTTAAAGGGAGTCCTGCAGTGCTTAAATGAATGAGCTCAGTTCTTTCAATTCTGCCATGGTGAACGCAGTCAACATGTAATAATTGGTTTCATTGAGGTGCATTCCAACAATCTGCTGCCATTCTCCTGCCTCCATTGTCTGGAGGCAGGCAAATAGCCAGAGGGACAGGAGGAATCAAGTGCTGACAAAACATGAAAGATTTAGCTGCTTTTGTCAAAGGAGCTGAGTAGGACTTTGTTTGTGTAAATAAACTGGGTTACTGACTCCCTGGGATTTTGGCATGGATTAAGAATGAGAGAAAATTTAGGAGTGAGGAGAGCAGAAAGATCATATTTGCGTTCGGTGTGTGCCTTTTTATTATGGCGTGTGTGTGTGTGCCCTATACGTTAATTTCAAAAGCAATCAAGGCACAATTAAGACAACTAGACAACTACAAAACTACAACATCTGTGCCATCTTAAACCAATTTTCACATTTTATGACTTACATGCTCACAAGTCAAGAATATACAGAGATTGGTTTCTCTCACACTCAGGGAGCAAAGTCATCCGAGCTGCATGGCAATAACCCATAACTGTAAACAGAGAAATACATGCTGATTTTTTTTAAATTTTTTTTTTTTATAGATCTTATATAAAGCTTTAGCGCAGACAGGAGGCCTCTTTGTAACCAGAGGAATGTCTGCTACAGTCCGCATTTCACTGTGTTTGTAGTACTTATAATGCTTGTTTATCCTGCAAGGCAGCTTGGAAAAACAAACAAAAGAAGAATTAGATAGATAGATAGATAGATAGATAGATAGATAGATAGATAGATAGATAGATAGATAGATAGATAGATAGATAGATAGATAGATAGATAGATGGATGGATGGATAGATAGATAGATAGATAGATAGATAGATAGATAGATAGATAGATAGATAGATAGATAGATAGATAGATAGATAGATAGATAGATAGATAGATAGATAGATAGACAGACAGACGGACATTGTTTTGCTCTTTTCTACTTTTCTGTCGGCATGATTCTCAGGGCTCTCTCACTCCACAAAAAGAAAGAAAAAAATCCACACTGGCTGATCTGCAACTGAATGCAGACTCTATGCTTCATTAAAGCCTCTTTCTCTGTTGGCACCCACATTGTGATCCCCCAATATTAATTCAAAGGACAATTAATGAATGCGGGCCAACTTTGAAGTAATGGGCTGGGGTCCTGGCCTGAGCCGGCCCCTCAGCACTGATGTACTCTCCACATTCTCCCAACTAACCCCAGAGACACTGTGAAGTGACTGAAAGAGAAGAAATGAGCAATAGAAGGTCAAGGAGAGGAGCCCCAGCAGAAAAAGAACTCTCTATTTCCTTGGAAGTATTAGCTAAGCAAAACTCTGATGGGGAGGATAAAGGAGCGTGAAGAGAAAAGGGTCGGGGGCGAGGGGACACTGCAAAGAGCACCACAATGGGATAGTTAATTGAGTAAAGCCAGACAGTGTTGTCAATCATTTAACTTTGTTTAGCCTCAGTTTTTGTGGAGCTGTTTCGTCCAGCACATTGCACATTATGGACATGCCAGCAGCTCTGTTGCTGTTTTAAGTAATGCCTTTTCTCCTTCTCTGGAGAAAGAAATTACCTAAAACACCCTCAATGAAATCCTGCAGTTTGTTGCCCTAAAGTTCTCATTTTGCAAAAAAAAAAACTGCATCAGATACAGAGAAAAACAGAAAAACTGACCATTATTCTGTATGTAGCATCAGAAAAAAACATGGAATGTGAGGATGATTTCTTTCTCTGTTGAGTGTCTGTGAAGATTTGTTGCAGGGTCAGTGGTGGGCCATTTTCACTGCAATGCTGTGCAGTTGCTGTGAAAAGGTCAGGGGCCAGCCTAGGGTCACTTGACTGTTAAAACTATCAGGACCCAGGAAAAGGAGGTTACAATAATGTTTGGGAAAAGATGTCAGCTCACAGTCTAATACCATACCACCACCCCGTTGGAGTCAGCTGCTTCCACAGCTTTCATTTCTCTCTTGCATACGTTTAAATGATATGTGACACATATCATCAGACAACCAAGGTGATTGCTCGGTTGTCTGTTTCACCTAAATGAGGCAAGGCTGATGCAGATCTTTGCTAGTTAGTCTCCGTTTGACTGGAACGTGCGGCAGACTGGCCCTTTGCTGCAGCTCTGCGTGGGTTCAGTGAAGTTGTTTTGTCCCTGCCCCGAGGGTGGAAATGCCACCGTGAAACTGTCACCTAACTGCACCGCAGTGGAACTAAATAATAACCACTGCCCACTGGGCACACATAATAGCCATGTAGGGCCTTTTGGGGCTTCTTGTCACTGATTCAGTGTTAGACAGAGATACATCTTTTTACTTCATATCGCCAGCTACTTCTTTGTACGTTAAGTGCCAACCTCCTGCCATCATTTACTCAATTTTCTCTGTCCATCACATCATCATCTCCCTCGCTTTTTCTTTCCATCAGACCCCCTCCTCCTTTCCCAGGCAGCTGCAGGTTCCTGGGGGCTCTTTAGCAAGTCAAGTGAGCAGCCCACTCACTCCTATTTTTCTCTTAACTGTTAACCCCAGCTGAGTCCATAAGCTGTCAGTTAACCATTCTTCTCCTCCAGTGCATCTGCTTGCTCCAGCTCGATGCTACTATTTCATTCAGTGACCCATTTGCACTGTGCTGTGTTGCCTGAAAGGGCCAGATCTACTTCCTTGGGCAAATAGCTAGTTCATTTGTCTCTTCTGCCCTTTGTTTTGCATTGCGAACACATGTCACCAGCTCAATTACCTTCTCTATTAACAGCCTTTGGAGGACGGGTAAGCCTGCCCCTACCAAGACAAGGCTATAAACCGCTCCATATGCTTTGCTTTATCTTTTTTTTTTCTTATCCTCCTCATTTCATTTTGATTCTCTCTCACAGTCTCTGTCACACTTTCCGTTTCTTTCCTCGTTTTTTTTTTTTTTTTTTTTGGTCATTTTTCAAACTTTGTGTGTGAATTTATATAAACGTGTGTACAGACATGGTTGTGTGCGACTGGGTATGTCTCTTCATATTAACATCACTTGAAGGGGCGGGAAGAGAGGAAGGGGGGGGGGGGGGGGGGGGGGGGGGGGGGGACGATTGCTTGCCAAGACGAGTCCTGGCCGCAGTCTATGCAACAAACAAGAGCAGTCTTTATCCTCAGAGTTGGAATCCTCTCCCAGTTTTTTTTGGCCTGCTTGAGGAACTCTTGATGCAGGTGAAGCTAATGGAACTGGACGTTCCCCAGGTTCACATCTGTGACCCACTGGACTTTATCTTCCCTGGCTGTCAGTCTCCTCTCTTGATCCACAAAAGGTTCTGTTTATATTGAACAGAGAGTTTGTAGCATTGTCCTTTCCAAACTGATAGAGATCCATCATGTGTGCATGTGCAATTTTAAATGCACTTTTTTCTTTTTTCCCAAGGACAGTAACCTGTTATTCACTCATTTAACACTCTAGATTTGGCTAAATATTCTAGTTAATCTACTCTGTTGTCTCATGTAGCTCAATAACAGTTATCGTACATCTTATTTAGCTTTGAAACAAGTGCTTCATGGATAATTCTACAGCAGGCTCAATTTCCGCTAGAAGGATAATAATCTGTCTTTCTATTAAGATTCTTGTCAGCGCAACAACCAAACTGTGAGTGGCGATAGAGTATTTTCAGCTCCCCAGCGCTTTAGCTGCAGCGGAAAATTTGATTTGGGTGTTTAAGTAAGGAGGTCGAGGCCTCTCTTTTTTGTGCCCAGTATCCTCTTCTGTCATTTGTTGAGGGTAATGTGTGGGAACAAGCCTGCTCCTGCATTAGCAGGCCTTAAAATTGATCCCCAGCAGCACAAGAATGGTATTTTGAAAGTTTAAAAAAATGTGGATGTAATGATGGCTGAGTCCAGAGAAAGAGACAAGTGAAGTGACTAGATGAGATGGAAGGGACAGGTTCTATTTTTAACAATGACCAGCACCACCCATTTGCATTAGTTCGGTACTTTCCCTGCCCCCTCTTCCCAAGCATCTTCTTCAGGTACCTCCAGCTTCCAAACTCCTCTCCATGTCAACCTTTCGACTTTCCATCCCCCAACTTTATGCCCCTCGGGCTGTGGAAGGAGGGGGTTAAGGGGTGCTCCCCTGCTGTGCCCCTCCACAGCCCCCATTGGCCCTTCACTGGACCCCTTTGTGCCCCTCTCCCTCCCACTCCTCATTCTCCCACTCAGCCCCCGGCTCTACAGCCCCCATCTTACCCTTCAGTCCCCCCTTTTTCCTCCCATCTCCCCTGCTGGGCAGGTGACAGGCCCCTGAATGCGGGCCCGGGCGTCCCTGATGGCTCCTACAGATGGAGCGTGGTAATCGGTCCAATAGAGGCCTGCCACAGCCTTTCCCTGCTAAGATACAAAAGCTTGGCCACATCACTTCCAAATAAAAAACAGGAGAAAAATAGAAAACGAGTGTAAGAGGAAAGCAGATAAAGAAAGAATAAAAAAGAAAAAGCAAGCAAGAGGATGAGAAAGCAACATTGTCATTTGCCATTTGGGGATAGTCTGTGACGGAGTGCTTCGTCAGTAGCTACTAATAATAAAGATTGGGAGGGAAAAACGGGGAAAGACAAAAATTACAGAGAGCAACGGAACAAAGATCCACCCCCAGCCCTGTAGTTAACATGAGTTAGATTGAGAAATGGGGAGCTCTCACTCCCCTGAGGAGTTTTATGAGCTCTTCTTCTCTCTTTTAGGAATCTCTGCTGCCATTCGACCTCTTTTTCTGTCTTTTTTTCTTCCATCAACAAAATAGTCATAACATTACATGTCATTTTATGGCATGCTAGGATTATTCTTTTAATATAAATGAAACTATTAAAAAAATGCACTTGTTAATCCAAGTAGTGTTGTTGTGTTTACAAGCAAAGTTTCTATTTCATGCATCATGTCTGCAAGGCTCCATAGTTTTCTCTTTGCACCTGTTGTCTTATAGAATTTGCTCCAATTGGTCTCACATCCTTTCATAAACAAACCACATCCCAAACTCATACTGCACGTTCCAGGAGTATTGAAGCATCCAGCCAATCCCCGGTGACCCTATATGCCAGTGTGGCGTCCCTGGTCCAAATGTAATAAAGAGCTCTTCTCAGCGTCAGAATCTTGTTTGCCGGCGGTCCTTTGCTCAGCAGCATTCCCAGAGGCCAAATCCGTGTGTAATGCCTGGTCAGACACACACTGGCAACCGGCACAAACATTTCCTGCTTGACTCCAGAGGCTCCAGTGGCAAGGGCAGATCCCTGTGCCCCCCCTCCATGTCTGACTTGGCACTTTTTAATTAAAGCTTTAAATCTGGAGGGCATAGGGAGAATGAGCAGTCTGGGGCAAACAGACAAGCTTCAGTTCTGCCCTGAAGCCTTTCTCTTGCTTACACCTGTCTCTGTGCTTGGGAGTTCCTTATTTCTTCTCTCAGCTTAGATGTTCACTGCATAGTCTAAGTATTGAAAAAGACCCACTGAACCTTCCTCATGAGGTGTTAGAGGTCCCATTGGGGTGGATTTGGGAGAGGATTCCAACTCTCTCTGCTTTGTGTCCATCTGTGTTTGACACATTGTCATAGAGAACATTTACTGGAGGGAAAGCTCGCAGCCCAGACACAGCAGATGCATGTTTGTGAGTGTGCATATAACGGAAAAAGAAATGGGGGATTGCACTCGTAATGGCGGACAATGGAGAGCTGTCACGGTAGTTTGTGGAGCCTGATCATTATTTAATAGATGGGCAGCCTCCCCCTGAATGCAGAAATGGTCCTCTGTCTCAAGTCTCAAGCCTTCATTGATTCACCCTCTTCTGCTGAATTAGATCCCTATAGCTGTCTCTCACTGGTCCGGTCGCTTTTTTCCTGCCCTCAACTGAACAAACAGATTAAGAAGCACCTGCAAAGGACTGCCTTCATTTCTCAATAGGATGCTATCGTCATAGCACACAGCATGGGTAAGACTGGGAGAGACGGAGTGTCCCAGGCAATAGATGCCCCAGAGGGATCTAGACCTCTTTAATCCATGTTCAAGCAGCCTTTGGCTTTTGATCACATCAGGAACCACTGAAGAGTTTAAGGAAGCAGGGGGACACATTCTAAAGTGGCTCTGCACCATGTGTTGTAGTCAGCATAATCTATTATTTCAGCACTGGCTATTGTATCCCAGCTCAGTATTCACTGCAGTTTCATTACATGTTCGCCCACCTCTTTCAAATAGTGAAGTAATGCGGTGTTTGTTTTGCAATCCCAGCCAGTCACTCGGATGAGGGCTCTGACGTGGACTCTGAGCCAGGCCTGCCTTTAAAAAGGAAGCAGCGTCGCAGTCGGACTACTTTCACAGCAGAGCAACTGGAGGAGCTGGAGAGGGCCTTCGAACGCACACACTACCCCGACATCTATACACGAGAAGAGCTGGCTCAGCGGGCCAAACTGACAGAGGCTCGAGTTCAGGTTAGACACACATGAACATGTGCACGTCAAAGTCCTTGGGACTAAATCCATGACAATGAAGCAATGTGTCACTGTCATGGATGTGTGTCATGTGAGCGTTAAATTGTTTTGGGATGTTGCCACACATTCTTTACAGCCATTAGACATGTGTTCCCACAAAACACCATCGACCCCCGAACCTTACCGCACATACAGATGAACGCCTACATGCTCAGCCACTTTTTATGGGGACAGCTTTCTATTTGTGTCAAAGTTTTGCCAAAAGGGGGGTTGAAAAGACCTAGAAATAGATTATGATTTAGATAACTGCCTGATTCAGGCTCTAACAGCCATAACAGCCCTCTGGTGCTATCTGAACCACATGACTTGCAGTAGCACACAAAGATGTGGTTTCACTGCAGTCTGCAGATGTTAAGATCTTTATCACTTTAGCTCCCTGTAATGAGACTGAAAAGCCTCACGCACACTTAAATCCACCGACCTGATACAAAAGCACACACACACACATAAAAAAAAAAACATGTAGCAGTACGACGAGTGAATTTGAACTCTTCTCGTCTTCTGCAGATAAAGACACACCTCTCAAGCTTGTCCATGTTCTTTCTTTAGGTGTGGTTCAGCAACAGAAGAGCTCGATGGAGGAAGCAAGCAGGAGCGAATCAACTGATGGCTTTTAACCACCTCATCCCCAATGGTTTCCCTCCATCAGCAATGCCAGGTCTTCAGCCCTATCAGCTGTCAGACAGCCCTTATCCTCCGACTTCTATAGCCCAAGGTTGGCATGGATGACCTCATCTTAATATACAAAGACTTCATTGAGTGTAATGTTTTAGCTGAAAAATCATCTCAAAATGCAATTAAACCTCATGAAGTACCAGTGAAAAAGTTTGGACACACTTTCATTACATCGAATGAGATGTCCATTTTTCACTGGTACTGCATTTAAGCAGCAGCAACATTTTATGTTTGATTGCTTAAGAAAGATTAGATTTGATATCAAATGTTGTATTCCATGCAGCCTCTGAGCAGCCCAGTACAGTCCACCGACCTCAACCTCTCCCACCCACCTCAGTGCACCAGAGTGGGCTCAGTTCTTCAGCATCTTCCCAGGATGGAGGTTCTGCGTACTGCCTGTCTTCTGGACGACACAGCTTCTCAGGATACTCAGACAGCTTTGTGGCCCCAACAGGACACTCCAACACTGTGAACCCCAGCATTAGCAACAGCCTCTCACCACAGGTGACTATATGTATCTGATTTTGAAGCACACATAAAAACACTTACATCTATCTATCTATCTGTCTATCTATCTATACACACACGCAAATATGTATACATGCATCAATGTAGTCACAAACGTCTAATTTGCCTGAAAAAAATTGCACCATATGGTTGGATAACGGTGCACAGAAACACACATGCGCTGCCTGTATGACCTGGGAGATGTCATTGCAACGACATTGATGAAATCTTGTTAGGCTAAAGAACTCGGCAGCTTTTCATTTTTGTTTATTCTGATAGATATTTTGATGAATTTAAAATGTGGCAAACGTCAGTCTTTGGGGAGGTGTGAGTACCAGACACGAGGAAGGATGTATGGATGTCAGATGATGACACAAATCAAAACTGAAAAGACAATTATGGTCGATTACACAGTCATCAGTGTCCATCAGTGGCTCCCTACCAGCCCAGAAGATGGACTAACAGGCGTAAAACGAGCTTTTAACCACCACAAAGGGTGGTCGGCCTTCGTGCAATGCATGGTGGGTACTAATTCCCATGAGAGAGAATCTCAGACTCCTGTTAGGCACAGATAAAAAAAAGCCTCAGGCAGGTTTGTTACCACGTGAATGCCCAAATATGTATATATTGAGGAAAAAAAAAGAAAGAAAACAAAACAGAATGCTGTAGTGGCTGCCAGGGAGCACAGTCAGAAAGTATGTGGTAGCACCACTGAGGCTAAAACTATAATTGACTGTTTTAATGCATGAACAGCATCATTGATGAGATTTTTTTTCTTAAAGAATTAGACACACGCTGTTAAAAAATCAGCAGTAGTTTCCAGGGTACAGATTGAGAAAGAAGACAGGGAAATTTTCATTTGACAAACTGCAAGCACACAAGTAGCAGACTCATGTAACTGGTTGTGGTGTAAGTTCCCTCACCCACAGGGTCATCAAAGGATTTAAAATCCAATAAAGAGGCCAAAGGTGGTGTGCCCTCATGGATGGTTTTAACATTAACCTTTGCAGGCAGCTCTGTACAAAATGGACATCTCGTCTTGTAGATCGGGCGACGTGCCTTGAATATTTTCTCAGTCTGGGATTGCAATCACTGAATGTTCCAGTGTCTTAATTGATTGGAATGAAGTAATCTATCTCCTCCTAACAAAGTATGTAATTTATGCAAATGAATCACTTTGTTGAATAATTTGTTGTAATTCACATATTCATTGCAGCTGTTTGAATGTACACTGCAATGCAGTTTTCTCTATTTCCAGTGATGATAGAATTAATTTTCTGATTTTAACTTAATAAGGGAGAGGAAATGAGAGGTGATTAAATTCTATGACATTGATAGTACATGAAGACCTCCTTACACTTGGAAAACTTTAGAGCTTTGATGTTGTCAGACTGCTGCATCTCAGTTAGTTTTGCTCTAAATTCTCTCTAAAATTACCCCCTTGATTTGTCAGAACTCTGAATTCGTCTATAAAAGCTTCTGTATTCTTTTTGCCTTTCATCAGAAGAATCCACCAACTTCAGACATAGTCACATCAGAGCATGATAGGGTTTTGATATAGATAGGGTTTGCTGTTGGTCAGTGATATTTTCATCTGAGCAGTGAGCTCTGCACTGAGAACAGCAGCCAGGCCAAATCTCCCTGTCTCTGGCGTCTCAGTGCTGATCTGGTGCATACCAAAGCAATCCTTTCTCACCAAGGAAGCAAGCGGCCAGGATTTGCACCCCCCTGAGACCTAATCCCCGGAACAACCTCAAAACAGACGTACCATCAGGAACTGCTGCTGGTTCAGTTGCAGAGTGAGAGTGCATGTACGCATGAGAACGTAGATCAGAAACAAACTCGACACAAGCATGTGTGTGCCACACAAACTAATGTTTGCTCACATTTGTGCAAACACAACAACTTGACTATGTTTTATTTGTAGAATAACTATAAATACATACATATACACACAAACAAACAAAAAAAACCCCAACAAAAATAAAAACAAATTAATAATAAAAAAATATTGGAATTCTCATATTGACATATATTAAATTAACTTAGTTTTTAGACTAATAAACTGAAAAACAACATATTTTTTGTTGGTCTTTTTTGGAACATATTTACTGTAATCTATACATTTATATGATTAAAATTTGAGATATTTGACATATATTGGTTAACTGAAAACCCCCCCCTCAATTTTAAGCATAGCTACCATATGCTGTAGATTTTGGTCAGATTGCGCTGAAAATTAGTAAATTTCATATATTAGAGAGATTAGAAATTTCCCCTTTACGCGTACATGTGCATGTGCGTGCCAGCTGGCTGTCAGCTGGGAAAGCCCTTGTTTTTACATCACATTACATTACTTATTCTTCTCCTCCTCTTTAGTTAGAGGCTGTTTGGTTTTTTTTTCTTGTCTTTAGCTCGATTTACTTCTCGGTGGACTGTAATTCTTGCTCTCCTTCCTACACTGTGTTTTTTAGACATTTTCACGACTTTGCTTCTCACGCAAACCCTTGTGCAGCTGTTCAGAATGTATCACCATACCCCTAAAGTCCTGACATCAGAACAAAAAATGCTTACTACATGTGCACGCACATACACCTTTGGTGAGTGGCATGATTCCAAATGTAGGTGAAGTAGCCCTAGTACACACATACATAAACACACCCTAGTCATCGTTCCCACGTACCTTTTGGCCTCTTTACCCTGGATTCACGAGGACACGGTGAATTTTGGAGCATGACTGAGACAACAAATGAAAGTGAAAGAGATAAAAGAGATATAACTGACTGGTGTATGAAACAGTACTTTACTGTCTTTAAATTCTGCTTTAAACATATTAAAATGTTAATATATATATGGTTTTTATAAATTAACTGACCGCACTTGAAATGAGTTCCCTTAATACAAAAAGCTACAGAGACCACAGTTCACATGACAAAAAAAACTCTGAAAATTAATACATTATTTTATCTGTTTCCATGCTCATGACAGGATAACTCATATAGAAACCACCAGTGGGATGAAAGATGCAGCCCTTTAGCCACTGTCAGCTCCCCAGTCAGACAGGCAGAGTAAAGAGAACCATGTGTGTGAGGAAAGTCCATCATTGCATAGTTCTGACAGTGAACTGTTCCTACACTATTGCTCACTTGAGAAGAAAAAAGAAAAGGTTGACTGTTGTATGACAGAGAAAAATGGGAAAACTTGTTTTTTGTTTTTTTCTTTATTCTAGTGTTATTTTGTTTTTTGAATATCATGGTGATTCAAGAAAACGTTTTCATTTGTATTCTAGTTTATTCTAACCCAGTTCTCTTGTGTGTCTCCAATCAGGTGATGGGCCTTTTGAACCCAAGTGGAGTTCCGCATCAGTCCCAGAGTGATTTTGCCCTCTCCCCACTAACTGGAGGCCTGGAGCCCAATGGAGGCATGGCAGCTAGCTGTCATGGTTCCCAGCGCCTAGAGGCTCTTCCAAGCCTAACCAGCATGCCCACCCTGCCCAGCACCCAGTCTTACTGCCCACCCTCTTACACTTCCCCAGCTTATGCTGTTGACCATCACCCTTCCTATCAGTATGGACAGTACAGTCAGAGCAAGGTACACACTGGTTTTAAGCTTCTGCCTGAATTGTATTTTTACACAGATTCATACTGACTTCCAAACTGATTGTTTAAAGTGAGGTTGTATCATTCTACGACCCCTGGCCTGGCTGTGTGATTTCGTTTAGATTTTTCAACCCACAGCCCATGTTAATTGCACAGACCCCACTGATGAGTGAGCTTCTCAAATCACCCTGTGCTGCGCTGAAATTATATTTGTGTTAGGCAGGGCTGTGGTCAACTTGCTTCAGTTTATATTACCATCATTGGCGTATCCATGTGGCTTGATGCTTATCCCAACACACATTTTCCCTCACTGTCCTTTCATGACCCTGTATGATGAGCTTGCCCATCAATTCTATAGTATAACGCATCTAGCCATGTAATGACCCCTGTGTAACGAGGATAGCTGCCCAAGTGAAAGGAGCCACTTCCCAAAGTGTGTTTGACAGGAGGGACGGGAGTGTGTGGGTTGAAGTAGTCTGCTGTTGAGGGCTGATCTGAGGTACACTTCCACATGTTGACCGGCCCATCAATGGCAACATCTTGATGTCATTAATTTAGCCAGACCTGGGAGAGACCCACACATAGCTTTTGGGGGTTTGGCGAAATGTGTATGTGTCTACATATGTATGGGAACACAGGTATGTGTGTACAAAAGCAGGCATAGGGGCTCTTTAACAGGGGGGCGATTATGGCCCTTGGCAGGTCAGGATTAGAACCATGTGTCCCACTGGAGATCAGATTTAGAGTTGTTATTGATCAGTGAAGCAGTGGCAGAGATTCAGGCTATACCAAGCCACCTAGTTCTGACAATGTATGGAGATATTTCTTAAGCATTATGTTGCTACTATTATTATTGAACCTATGGTCTCTGTTTTCATTCTAACCTGCTCATCTAAACCATTCTCTATTTTCTAAACATTACACCTTTCATTCCACACAATTGAAATTTTTCTGTCTTCCTCTGTCCTCCCCAGGTGCCTTTCATCATATGAATCCCTGAACACAACTTGGATGGCTACTATGGCATTCATCTCTGAAGAGCACCACCGCCTACTGCCCCTGCCAACTTCCCCAGCCCTGTGGACAACAAGATAGGGTTTGGGGAGGTGAAAGGGTTATTGTGATCTACTTCAAGAAGAAGGGGAGTCATTTTTGGATGGAAGTACAGTGATACCAATGAAAGAGGTTCCATAAAATAACTAAGGACCAAAGGCACAGCCTCCTCTGTTACTTGACACTTGCTTTACTTGTGTGTCACACCATGCTCCAAGGACCAAGTGCAGTTTTTCTTTTCTCTGCCAGTTTTGTCTCAGGAGGAGAAGAAGGCGCCAAGCAAATGGGTACAATTACTTTTAAAACCATTTGATTTTTTTTAAAATAAAGGGTACAGATATTTCTTGAGGGGAACTCAGCAGCTCCAACTGCTTCTGTGGTCTCATTCACTAAAGACAAAGTGCATTTATCTGCAGTGCTCTTCCAAGGATGTCTTCTTCAAGTCTTAGAGTGGTGATATTGATTGAACATTGATGGGACTCATATGTTGTTAAAGATGAAAATGTGACGACATTAGGAAAACCAGCAGGAAAGCATGAGTTGGTCCGAATGAGAGACGGTGAATCTGCAGCAACCCAAAGAAAGTGCAATACATTCATACCTCATGTTCTGTAAATTAACACGGATCAAATATCTCATATCCTCGAAAAAACCTGCTTCCTCTTTTTTATTGTTATTCATATTGGGTTGTATGCATTGATCAATCAGGGGAAATCATCAAGTGATGAATAATAGCAAATATAGTCATGATGTTACCGGTAAACAAACCAAAAAGAAAAAAGAAAAACACACAAAAAAAGAAAGAAATTCTCTGCCAGTGAATACATTATTCAGTTTGACAGTTAATTTTTGTTGTTGTTGCTTTGCATGTCAAATTAGTTGTCAGCTGGAACTTGCAAATACTAGTTCCATTTCTTATTTATTTAGTGTTGTTCAAGTGTATTTTCTGTATAAGCACTCCTCTGTGCTTAAGTAAGTCTTACACAGTGTTCCTTATTCATGTTTTTCTCTTTTGTATCGTTTTCCATTTCCAATGGTGTGATATGATTTTGTTGTAAGAAGTTTTGTGTATAATATAGCACTATTACTATTTATAATAAACTATGGGAAAATGCAGAAAAAAGTGATTTTGTATTAGCGTCATTTGTGGGATGCATTCAAGATTCATTAATTTAGTATATAGTTATTGTTTGAACTGTTTTTATTTAATCCCTTGTATGCACTTACATACATTGTGCTCTCCAGTATGACATGATACATCCATATCTATCTATCTATTGATCGATATATAGATTTGTATTTGACATTTGGGTTGTCTGCCAAACCTACTCTGCTTTGCAAAAAAATTGTTTATTGATTTCAAACTTAGGACACAAATTCATTGGAAATTATGGTGGGAAGTGCTTTTTGCAAATCTAAATAAATAATTGAATAAAGGATTTCTTAGATGTCCTTGGATAACTAATTAAGTAAATGTGTTAAAGAAATATTTAAGTTTAACACAAATTATATTTGTCATTAAAACATCTAGAAAAATATAATTTTGGATGCATGAATGAGTAGTTCTATGTTTTTTTCAAGAAGGCCCCATAAGCAATTTACGTTGGATAACACTAGTTAATTATTATTAGGAATACACACACGCACACATTATGTATATTTTATATATATATGTATATTTTTTAACCACTCAATTGTCTCAAAAAGTGACATCTGAAAAAAAATCTAATCTTATTTAATAAAATGTTCAAAAGACATTCAAAGTCTTATATTAAAAAAACAACAAAAAGAATATAATTAGTCAAACTATTAAAATCGTTTAAGATGATGTCTTATTTCTATTTCGGCTCTAAATGGAAATTTCTATAAATAAATAACTTTCTCCTTATTTTAAAAGTAACACCTCAGAAATCTTGTAAAAGTAAAAAAAAAAAAAAAAAAGTCAATAAGTTATTAATACAATAAGTTTAATAAATTAAAACAACTTTCTCCTAATTGGTGGTATTTCACTCTGGAGAATGTTCAGAAATGTAGAAAAAGATCTTTCAAAAATATATATGTAGATTTTGTATTAGTTGTGTTTTTAATTTGATTCGGACTTCTCATGTAACCTGAAACATTTCTTAGGTTTGTCTTTATTGGCTGATTTTTTATGATTCATGTATATCAAGGGAATAAAACCATCAAAGTAAACAAATAAAGCAATTTAAATGAATTAGAAAGTAGCTCACTCAACCTGAAAGCGTCTTTTGTTTTTCCTGCTAGTGGTGAGGGATGCCTTAGGAACTCCAAGCTGAAGTTCTATGACTTTCTTGTCATGTATCTAGCACACACTCAGGGAGTTCTAAATCATAAATATATCCTCTTTCATAAACACTCCTTTTGGACAAATTCCTGCTCCCTGGTGGCTCCTTCACACCCCTTAATGACTAAAGCAGAAATGCTGTAAATTATACAAGCACAGCAGCCCTCAGACACACCAGGACATCAGTCACCGACACGACTACACACAGCTCAGACGGCTTCTGGCTCTGATTGCCAAACAGAGACGAAAATATTGTTCACCCACTGGGTAGAGCCTCTGAAGGTTACATATATCATCAGCACAGTTTTTATTATGCAATATTTCTTTTTTTTTTTCCCATGTCTTTGGAGGTTTGAAGATCAGGTGTGCAGCTGTCAGTGTCAGTCATGTTATAGATCTTCAGCAAGCATGTGTGTTTCAGTGTTATATGCTTTTGATATTTCTTTTTATTTGTGTACCAACTTGTTTGTTTCCTTTTGTTAATGATCAGTTTGTGTGCCTAACACAAGAACATCGGGGCAAGATCACATTTCACTATTTTCTTTACCCCTCAACAATTTTTTTTTTATTTTTTTTTTTACAAGTGCTCAACTTGTAAGACACAGTGAGTGAAAAAGCAAAGGGTTTGCTTTGGAACAAAATGTCAGTCAAGCAGCAACACACTGGAGACAACTTAACCTCTGACCCCAACACTCTTTGAAATGAGTAGACTACTTGACTGAAGCTGACAACAATCCAAGTTTCTCTAAAGCTTCCAACCCCCAAATTGAAAGTGAAGGAAGGAGTACAAAGAGGATGTGCAAAGAAAAAAAAAAGCGGGTTACAGATAGGAAAATGTTAAACGGGGAATATATCACAAGCATTTCCTTGGTTATTTCACTAGCTTGTGCTTTTTACTTAGCAAAAGGGGAAATAACTATGTTAAAATACTCAGAAGGAAGTCATGTTCATGCTTTTTATAATAATTTCCACACAACACAACAGGAAAGAGGTGGGCTTTATCTCTGAAATGCCCCCTTATCAAGTCTCTTGGAGAGTGAGTGGGTGGCTCACAGCATGCCATTCCTAAAGCGGTGAGTGCTTGACTCTCATGCACACTTGCCATTTGGCCCTTTTGAGTTGGCATTGTTTCTTTTCTACTCATGGTCTTTGCTTAATTTTATATTTACAATGATTTCTTCAGATTTTGAGATGAAGAGCAAGAACCGGACCCTCCTGCTGTTTCTTCTCAATCAATGCCGGCAAATTCTTGAGGACGGGGATATCTACATCGGTGAGGAGCAAATGAACGGGACCATTTCGAATACAACAGTGAATCCTCCGTCCAGCACCAGTCCAGCAATCAACATATCCACCTCCAGGAAAACATATGACAATGCTTACTTCTACATCCTGTTTGTAATGATCTTCTACTCGGTCCTTGCCATGACACTTTTTAAATGCTTCACAAGCAGTGAAGAGGGGCAAAAGGACTCTTATGAGGAGTTCATAGGCACTGGGAAGCCGTCAACACAAACATGCAGCGCAGGCCACATGGCAGAGAAGTTGTACTTTGAAGAGGAGAGCAGCCTGTGAGCCACGGGCTTTTCTAAGGAAAAAGGGGAGGAGTGGTATGGAGGTATATGGGGGATGTTTTGACAGTCTCCAAGCCAGAAAAACGTCAGTGCAAGCGACTCAGGCAAGACCTGCAAGTGATTTTACAAAACCAGCAGTAAATTCATCTCCTCCTCCACTCCATCTGACAATCAGAAATCTCTCGCAAAGCAGGCCGGTCGGCAGGCAGAAGGAGACGGCTGCTGCTGATGATCTGAGAGAAAAGGGTGGAAACATGGAAAAGTGTGGGTCAATGGCAGGCCGGAATCTCCTCCTGTGAGGCCCAATCAGGATCAATAACAGCAGGGCCCGCATCATGCACACACCACAGGGAACCAGAGAGAGGCCTCGACAGACTGATGGTGTGGACATGTACAACATGGACACTGCGTGTGTGAAGTGCGTGTGGCTGTGTAGATGCATGCTTTCTAGAAAATGAGAGCAGGAGAATTTGAGTGTTTAATAAATCATCACTTCATTTCAATGTACAATTTATTTGGTTACTTTAAGTTTTTAGAGGGTAAAACATGAATAAAAATCAGCTTTGTTTTCACTAAATATGAATAAATATCCAGTTACAATTTTCTTCCATAAAGAAGATCCGATGGCATGTTATGTCACTTTATGGCAACATGCATAATCAAATGATTCTGACTAAAATAACATGACATCTCGGCCTAAAATTGGTTCTAATGAGAGCCAAAGCTCCATGCAATAGACAGGACTGACATGACATTCCTTTGCCATTACATTGTAACTGATCTTTGGTGAGTCGATGCACAGCTACAGGGCTGCCTCAACCTCCCTGTGACCCCCAAATGATCTAAGTTTGCAAAGCTGTGGTGAAAAGTGAAGCCAATACTCACTGCATATTAAGCTCAATTGTGCAGGAGGACATGTGA
Source organism: Telmatherina bonti (assembly GCF_933228915.1). Classification (NCBI taxonomy): domain Eukaryota; kingdom Metazoa; phylum Chordata; class Actinopteri; order Atheriniformes; family Telmatherinidae; genus Telmatherina; species Telmatherina bonti. The sequence goes on along the minus strand of NC_136625.1, from coordinate 24,173,975 downwards.
AGTGGATCTTAGGGAACCACAGATTAAAAATTTGACCAATGCGAGTAAGAAAGAGTTCATGTTGCATTATCAGTCTGGTTACAGGTGGATCCACCTCTTACAAATCCAAAAGAAAGAAAGGAGAAAAAGAGAGAGGGAGAGATAGACCCTCATAGGCCTTTTGCACTATTAAATCTCTGGAGGTTAATGGTGGATCTAGACTGTCAGTGGTGGTCTAATTTGAACTATCTGCTCCTGCCGGTCCCTGAGGCCGCGTGGGCCGGTTTCCTTGTTGTCCCTCTTAATTAAATTTTTGTCTCATCCTTCTTTTATAAGATGCTGGGGTCACCACATGTGTACCCAACCTGGCTAAGCCAAGGAAGCATGCCTTCATGTTTTGAGCATGTATGTTTTATTATTTAAAGCATTCACACTGTTTAGAGTTCACTCTTATCAATGCGTACCTAGAGCCAAACTGCTGATCCAACAGGCTGAAAAGAAAACTTTCTAAGTTACATCATTTTGTGTCTCGGGTGGGTTTCATATGTCTGATGTTCAGGATGTTTAGCCTTTACAGATGTATTGGAGAAGGGTTTGTGCCAGCAATGCAAACATAAATCATGACACATGCGTTGCTTTTATATGCCTCTTATAGCACCTAGCATCATAGATGTAATAAATTACTTATGAGCTTTAATGGTCATCAGGAGAAAGACACAATAGAATAAATTGTTTCTTTACACAAGCTGTGAGCTACATTTTAAGATTAAATAAACATCTATGACACCAACTTTTAACTCATGGTGGTTCCTGCTGCTGTAAAAAAAAACTGAGGTTATGCCTCCACCTACTGGTAAAGTTCCCACTTGCAACTGGACTATGGAGAAATGAAAAATAGCTACTAGCTCTGGAACTAGATTGTCCCAGCGCTTTCAGATTCATCATCAGCTGGGCCAGTAAAACATATCAATGTCAGTGTTGAAAAATGTGGAAGAGTATTAATTTTATGAGGGAATACAGGTTTGATAAATGAAAACCTGTCTTTTATCAAATTAATTTTTATGTAAAGTTTGATCAAATGTATAAAAAATTTTATCTTTTCACTTGCAATACTTAACATATGTTTAATGTGGATGAGCTCTTATAAGCTATTTGTCAGGCGGGTTGTTATGTTGGATATTTTAGTGTCAATTAGGGATGTTGCAGCATTAAAAACATTTTGTAGTTGGTAATAGTATCACTGAGTTTAATAAAGTTTTCTTTCCCAGAGCCGCTGAAAGGCTTTGAATCCATCAAAAACGAGGAATACAAAACAAAATCACCATAATTTTGTAAAAAGAAGCCAAGTGACACAATGTCAAGTTAAAGATAAATCTAAATATCTTGATGATTTACTGCTTATTATTTGGCTAGACATGTAATTACATTAAATCCCAGAGCATATTAAGCATGGAAGTTAAATAATGTACCTTAACATTAAGATTCATGTTACATGTTTGATAACGGCAGAATTGCCTCCAATATCTTGACTCCAAGAATCAGACAAACCATTTTCCATTTCATCTTCAACTAAAGCGTGCAACTCAATTGTATGTAGCCTAAAAGTACTTTTAATTTCAGGCCCTATAATCTTGCATTACTGTATAATTTGACCTTTTTTTTTTTTTTTTTTTTTTTTTTTTTTTTAAAGATTATTTGATAAATACCGGTAATTAAGAACACCCGTACAGTCTGTCCCCACAGTGCAACAGTTATCTCCACCGTATGAAACAAATGCTGTTTTCAGGTGCGTTTAATGTGTCTGACAGTCAAAGTGCAGTCCTTGCAGTTCTGCTCGTGCAAGACCTGGGATAAATACTGAAAGAGAAGAGATATTCATATTATTCATCATTTCTTACTGAATGCACATTTGAATAGGATCTGTACTTACATTGGAAAAAGCCTGTAAAATGACATCGTCATTGTCCTCGTTACGGGTTAAGAAGGAGGCTTGTAATTGAAGTAGTACTGTTTGAGTTTCTGAAGAAAAGCAGAGTATCGACGAGACAAAAAATGTTCATGTTAACTGTTACAGAAACTTCATCTCTGGAAGATTAATCCATGTTAGCGACTACTTTTATCTGCTGGTGTGGTTTCTTTGAGAATGTCGGCTTATTGCCATCTGCTGGTGAAACTTAAAAGCTCGAGAGTTTTGAATTATAAAAATCTTCAAAACCAAATATTTAAAACAAATACAGCTTTGTAAAGGAATAAAAAACTATTTGCTGGACATGAAATAAGAAGCTAATTTTTCCACGGAACAGCAGTTTTTCTTTTAATTTTCACATTAACAACAGAGAAGCATCTTTCTACTTTACAGGAAAGACATGCTTTCTAATACAATCTGCTCCGACAGGTTAGCCTCAGTAAGTAGCTTGTAACATACAAAATCAACTCTGCTGCAGTGTTTTACAAAAACATTTAAATGAAAGTCAAACAAGTAGCCTATATTTTTCTTTTCTCCTATAGTTGGAGAAAACATAGCAAATGTGTAGGAGACACAATAATTTATTTAATAGAGACTTGCATTAGAATAAATACACCTTCAGACATTCTATAGTGGGAAATGGTAAGCTAGTAATGGTAAAGAGACAGAGTGAACCATTTAGTAAGAAAACAATTCTACTTAGTTTTTGTTTTGAAAATGTTTAATAACCAACCTGTAGATGTGTCGGTGCTTGAGATTTGGTTGGTAGCCATAGAAGAAAATGGAGTGGATGGTGACATTTCGGTCACAGCAACTGGTGGAGACAAACTACTGTTTGTTTGACTGGAATCTGTTGTTGAAAGATCATATGGGGAAAATAAGGGTGTGTTTTGTGAAAATAAGATTTGTTTTGTGCTGCATGCTGCTGGAAGAAACAGCTAGTGCAGATGTAATTATTTCTTGAGCTGGTGCAGTGGGGGCTGACACCATGGTTGGTGAAGTAATGCCCATGTTGGAAAATGTCAGCATTGTTCTAGCTGCTGCAGAAATTATTGTTGTTCTCTTATGTGCTACTGAGAGTATGTTTATGCGCTGGGCTGGGTCTGAAGTAACAGACAATAATCGGGTTGTGCAGTTTGTGGAAATAACAGGTCTATAATCCTTAGTTGGGACTGGTTGCAGCAAGCCATTTGAACTCCAAGCTTGACGTCACATAAAGTGATGCAGATGTTTTAGCAGGCTAGGTTGTTGATACTTGCAAAAATACCACTTTTTTTTTCTTTTACTGGACTTGTTTATTGGTACTATGAGGAAAATGGTGACCAAGAAACAACATCTGCACCATAAAGCAATAAAACAATGAGCAATATCTCAATCTTAACTTGTGAACAAATTTGACGTGTGTTTATTCTCACTTACTTTGTTGGCAAGTTGAAATGTAGTCAGCACAGCAGTCCTTAAGCTGCATACAGGCCTGGTCACAGAAACACCCTCTATAACAGCTGTTGTCTTGACCAAGGCAGCAGAGTGCAGGTGGACCTGCACAACCTTGACCACAAACATAAAAAAAGGGGCATAACTACAAGAATAAATACAGCTGGAATAAATCACATTGACAAGCTTTTACAACTTATTGCAGCAAATGCAAACGTAGAGTTGCACATTTACCGTTTGGACTGTTTGTAACGCCTGTTGGAGCTGTGGCTGTTACTTTGGAAAGAAAGAAACAGTGAGGGATTAATCTGTCTGATTTATGAGCGAAAAAACTCAAAAAAGAAACAGTGTCATGTGCGCCATTTTCTAAAGTATAAACTAGGGGTTGCCAACTTAGGTCCCCCAGAGCTGCAGTCCTGCAAATGTTGGGAGCTTTCCTGCTGTAACCCACCTGACACACATCAGACTTAAACTTGACATCAAATTCTGTACAAGTCTGCTAATTACCTATTGGGTAGAGTCAGGTGTGTTGCATCAGAGAAACTTCCCTATAGGACCAGAATTGGTCACCCTTGGCTCAAACTATTTGGTACATCAAAACTGAGTAATGGTAATTGTTTCTTTCTTTCCTGTAAAACAACTTTTTATTTGGAAACAACTAAACAAAGTTCATATCAGAGACTGTACCGTTCTCTGGGCTGCTTGTGGTTGCTGTGGTATTGTTAGGAATGTCAGATTCAGTTCCATTTGTTGCCGAGGATGTAGTAGTAGTTGTATTTAGAGGCCCACCAGTTTCTGACAGTGGTGTTTCAGCTGCAAGTACAGATAGAACTGTCAAAAGCTCAAATATGCTACTAATCAAGCCGGTGGAAATTGAATAAATGAAATTCCATATTTCACAGAGAAGAACAGTAACAAAGTTTGCATTTCACCACACATTTATAAACCCCTAAAGAGGTTAGCATGGGGGCTTTACCACAGAAGACACAGCATAGTCTTTAGTCTGGTTTGTTACATTTAAGCCTTGTTAGTTATTATAACTATAATTTTTGGTCACTTGGTTGGTATCTAACACCAAGCCAAATATTTTCCCTTGGCCAAAAAGTATTTCAAAGCCCACTTTGAACAGTCACTAAAGTGGGTCACTAAAGGCATCTGAGAAGTGACAATAAATGCATTTAAGATATGTGAAATTGGTAAATAATTTATTGTAATTCTAATAAACAGGGATTACATTATGTTAGGTGGTGCTGTAGAAATTACCTGTTGGGCTGTTTTTTGAGCTACAAAAAAAATCACAAACCACAATGGCAAGTTAATTTATTTGAACTATATATATATATATATATATATATATATATATATATATATATATATATATATATATATATATATATATATACACACTATTCACAAAAAGTTAGGGATATTCAGCTTTAGGGTGAAATTTCACAACAAGCCTAAAATGCATTCAAACCTGTACAGGTGAACTTAATGTGATCTTCTCTAAGCTTTTAAATGCACATGTCCAACTGTTAAATGTTTCAATAAATTTTGCACAAGTTGCTTTCTCTAACAAGGAGCTTAACGGCAAAAATCACGGCAGGTGTGTGATCCTTGAATTGACCAATAAATGTCCTGGTTCAATTAGAGCTGGTGTTTAAACAGTTGTCCTCATCATGCTGTTCACATTTTGACATCATGAGACCAAGACGACACCTAACAATGGAACAACAGTCCCTTGCCATTGCGATGCTTCAAACAGGACGTTCTCAGACAGAAGTGGCCACTGAGCTTGGAGTGTCACAGAGTGTCATCAGCAGGTTGCAACAGAGGTATCGAGAGACTGGAAGAGTCACAGAAAGGCCTAGAAGTGGACGTCCTTTGGCCACATCCCGTGCTGATGACCGCTACATTGTAACCACTGCCCTGAGAAACCGGATGATGAATGCCACTCAACTCCAGGCACGTTTAAGAGAGGTGAGAGGCACCCAAGTGTCACGTCAGACCATTCAAAACCGTTTCCATCAGCGTGGTCTGCGTGCTAGACGACCTGCACGGGTACCTGACCACACCACCAGGCACAGGCATCATCATCTTGCATGGGCCAGGGAGCATTTACGCTGGACGAGGAACCAGTGGGCCTCAGTGCTGTTCTCTGATGAAAGTCGATTCACACTGAGTGGAAATGATGGCCGGCAACGATGTTGGAGACGTCAGAGAGAGCGCTATGCATCCGCCACTGTTGTCACCAGGCGAGCTTTTGGTGGTGGCGGTGTTACAGTGTGGGCAGGGGTGTCCACTTGGTACAGAACTGCCCTACACTTTGTAAATGGTACAGTGACAAGCCCATACTACCTGAATAACATCATTAATCCAGTGATTGTGCCCCTACATGAACAGCACAGGTCTAATTTCATCTTCATGGACGACAATGCTCCTGCTCATCGAGGCCGCATCATCAGGGAACGGCTGTTGGAGACTGGTGTACCTCAAATGGAATGGCCTGCACTCTCTCCAGACCTGAATCCCATTGAAAACCTGTGGGATCAGCTGAGCCGTCGTGTAGAGGCTCGAAACCCTGCACCCCAGAACCTCAATGACCTGAGGGCTGCCCTTCAAGAAGAGTGGGATGCCATGCCTCAGCAGGCAATAAGTTGCCTTGTGAACAGCATGAGACGTCGTTGTCAAGCTGTAATTGATGCTCAAGGGCACATGACGAGATATTGAGACGTTCAGATTTTTTGTTGTGGTGTAACTACCATTGTTGTTACCTTTTGTGTGAGATGAGGAAATCAGTAGTGCATCCTTCTACTTAAATGTCTTACTTTTATGATATTATATCACTGTAGCATGAACATATTGCATTTTCCATAAATTTCACCTGAAAGCCAGATATCCCTAATTTTTTGTGAGTTGTGTGTGTGTGTGTGTGTGTGTGTGTGTGTGTGTGTGTGTGTGTGTGTGTGTGTGTGTGTGTATATATATATATATATATATATATATATATATATATATAGTGACATGTCTACCACAATAAATCATTCAGTATTTTATAACGAACCAATTCTGTTTTTTAGTCTTTCCAGTAAGATGTGACTTTGGTTTTCAGACAACAAACATCATTATATGTTTAAAAGGAAGTGTCCGTGTTTGGTAATCTGAAAAGAGCAGTGTGTCAGTAAAAACACATTAATTGTCCAAACTGTTACAGAAACTACATCTAATAATAAAATCTAATATAAAATCAAAATCAGTGATACACCTGTATTTGGGCTGGTAGCATTTGCTGTGGTATTACTGGGAATATCCGATTTGGCTCCATCTGCTGCTGGAGATGTAGTATTACTGGTACTTATTATTCCACTGGTCTCGGACACTGTTGTTCCTGCATTGAGTACAGATAGAGGGAAGTACTGAACTTCAGAGAAATGAGGTCATTGGTCATAGATTGCTGTCACTGTATGCTCACACACTGATGCAAAAAAATGAAACAATTACTCATTTACAGAAATGATCATTGACAGAATTTGAAGCATTTCTCCACACATATATCAAATTTTGAAAATACAAGTGAAGTGTAATTATTAACGGGAATATGACTTTTCATATTTCATATATCATAGAAAACATAGATGTCATTTAGTGTCTCTCTCTGACTTCTAATTATTATTACACATTTTTACTTTAATGTCAGGCAGCAAGGCTGGTATTTAAAGCCAAGCCAAGTAAACTCAATGGGAAAAATAAAGGAAAAGTCGGCTCTGCCAGAAACTAAAATAACATGATACACACCATCACTCAGTAAAGAAATGTGACTTCATCATTTTGATTGGTTTATTTTGACAGGTTAAATATGTGCTTTGGACCTTGTGGCAATAAATTTGTTCTTTTTTGTAGGAGCAGCAGACTGCAGCAACAAATAAATCAACAATAAGTAGCAACAGTGTTCACATTGCAACCCACATATCGGCCACGCTTAACTGTTTGGCATAGCAGAACTAAGAAATGTTATTCAGTCTATCCTATAAAATATGACATATGATATTCAAATATTCACACAAAGATGAAAAAAAAAGGTTTTTAATGAACTGTTATTGTTTTTACATCTAAAGAGCAGCACTGAATCATTTCAAAAACTGTTATGAAACCTAAATCTCTCAAAGAGATGTCCATGTCAGTCACCATACCACCACACCACGTTGATCAGATTTCTGTGACCCAGAAAGTGCAACAGATTTATTCATTCACTCATTCATTCATTCATTATCCTAACCACTTAATACCACTTGTATTTCAGGGCAGCCTCTGCTGCTGTCCAATCAGGCTCATCTGTCTCCCTCAAGGAGCAACACCCACCCAAAATCAGCTTGTGTTTGGGGAAAAGCTGGAGAGAATCATGTACAGCCTTTCTTAAGCTGTGGGTCTAAATAAAATGTAAGTGGTCATCAGATCATTGCGGAAAAAGAAAAAACAACACATCAAATCAAATCTGAATGTATTATCTGGGCTGTCAAAATGAATTTTTCATATGCAAAGAGGTATGTGGAAGTGATGTGGTTTGAGCCATGTGGGTGCTTTCTCACAGCTGCAAACCTTGTCAACTTTATCCTGCGCACAAATAAAGATTAAGATAGCTTTTAAACCTTATGTTAGGGAAGGGCCACACGATGACCCATTTGAAACATCACAAAAATGTGAGCGTGGGGATGGATGACTGACACCCATCAAACTATGAGCTGTCTCTAGTTAAGAGCTAACCATTTGATGGAGGTAGGCGGGTTAAAGCTAAGGACCCCTGTTTCTATCTAAAAATTGCATTTGTGTTACCCTCTGCCTTCTTGCCATCAGATATCTGACCAGAGCATGATGGAAGAATCTGAAAAACCCGTTGAACCTGATCCAGGGGGTTGTTGCCCGACATATTTGGTAACTACGGCACGACTACAAGAATAAGATATTATCATCACTTGGACAACACACATAGCAGGAAACAACTTTCAGGTCATCAAAATCTAATAAATGGGAAAACAGGGACGATCTTGAGAAAGAGGACAGAGGTTCACCTTCCAGCAGGACATTAGCATACTGACAAAGCAACAACAGTTGTGGGCTTTGAATGCGAAGGTTCAGGTCTGAATGAAACTGAGAATATAGGGCCTGTCTAAAAGATTGTTGTACAACAATATAATAAATCAAACTTGTACTAGCTGGAGTTATTTAGCATTACATAACAAGCAAAAGTTGCTAACAAAAAGTACAGAGTGTGAGATGGAGATGTGAATATTACCTGTTGGACTGTTAGTAATTCCCATAAGATTTGTGGCTGTAATTTGAGCTGCAAAAGTCAGAAAGTACAATAAAGTGTCAGTTTATTTGAATGAATAAAAAAAAGAAAAACTTTAAATTTAAAAAGCAATAAATCGCATATCTGTCATGCTAAAGTATATACAGCACAAACTGAGGAGTGATATATTTTGAGTCACTGTGCACAGATTGTTTTGTCAACATCTAGAGCCAGAAAAGCATTAGCTTCCAGGAACCTCTGCAATAAATCAGCACTGTGGCTTAGCAGATAGATTTTCAGATATAACCTTATTTTCAATGCAATGAAGACATTTCACCTCTGGAGCTTTTATCTACTGCAGATCCACTCATAGCAGGTTGTTTGAAATGGAAGACAGCATACATAGAAGCCTTGATTTCTGGGAAAATTATCTTGTAAAATTAAAGGCCATGGGACTATTAAGCAGTCATTGCTCAAAGAATAAGTGATCCCCCAACAAGTAGGTTTGCAATTTGTTGACTGCTCCAACCATGGCAGATTTAAGTAAAATGACAACCACTTCTGTTATTGTATAATTTTTGGACAAAGGTTTTAAATGTAAATTGCCTAAATGAGGCCTTTGTGTATGCATGAACAATTTGTGTGACTGGGTAAATGAGTGACAGATTGATATTCTTCAAAGATCTTACAAATTTGAATAGTGCCATTTAAGCTTTGAACATTTATCTTATTACTTCAAACCTTCACTTGTTGCCAACACAAATACTGTTAAAATGTTCCATTTCTGGGAACTGGGCTGGTACTCGATGTGAAGCAAATTATTCTTTGTAATCAAACATTTTCTCTTTGATCAGGCATCTCATAAATTTAACAGTGACTGCTTTTGTGAAACCTAAGAGGATGAAGCAGGGAAAGAAAATGGCACGAGCAGGACCACGAGCATGACTTATAACTGGTTAGAACAGGGGCTGTAAAGTTAAGGGAAGGAAAAAAAAATGGATTATAGTTTTGCAAGCTGCAGTGAGTGTTGCACAAGATTGTTCATTACAATGAGTGAATTTAAAACTTTAGAATACAGGCCTCAAGATGTCCAAAAAAACAAAAAAAACAAAAAAAACCCCTCAAATTACACTTGTGGAAAGGACTATTGTGCTTTGTTTTTAAAACGTATTTGTAAAGTATTCCAACCCCAGTAAGCACCTCTGGCAATAGCAACCACTTAAATTCCAGTTGGTTCTCAATACATTCTAAAACTTAATCCTGGCGATTAAATTTAGTAACCAACCGTTTCCAACAGTAAAACAGCTTGGGTGACGAGCAGTAAACGATTCAGCCATTTGCCTTTTGCAAACTGATTCAAGTTTGAGCTTACTGGTTACACCCAACACCCATTTTGCATTTTATAAAAATTATGGTTTGAAAATGGTTGAAATGTAAAAATTCTCACCATATGAAGGCAGCATTGCCAACAGGAGAAAGACATGCAGACCAAGCAGGTCCATGACAGCACAACTTTAGTGTAGTCACAGTTTAGTCCCTTTCACTCCAGACAAGTTTGAGCTTATAATTTTGACTGGGATTTAAGGAAATTGTACATTTCCTCGTTTCAGTGCAGTGTTAGCACAAAACAGGAGTCTTTCCTTCCCTTCCTGTTATACAGGTTTGTCGTCTTCCAAACACCCTACATGATTAGTGATGCAAATGCTCCTTGAACTCCAAATTAACAGAACAGTAAAGCAGCAACAGAAAACCTAACATGCTAGGTTTTTATCAATACAAAAAAAAAAGATCAAAACTCCCTTTGAATAGTTATAGCACATATTTTATTTCACATCAAGTCATTTGTTACAGCCATTTGCAGCTATGAATATTTAGTCAGCTCAGTACATTTGGCTTCAGAGTGGACACTGCTGCGCCAGTTACAGCTCTAAGAATCAACCTTGAATAAATAGCATGCATGAAAACAAGTATAAAGATTGTAGAGATGAAAACTTTCCAGGTTGACAAACATTGGTTCAGTGGGACAAGCATATCCTGTGAAAATACACAGCAAATAAGTAATCATCCCAAAAAGCAAGCAGCTAGAGAAGTGGGCATTATGACCTGTGGCCATGTTTGCCAAAACATGTTGCACAGATCGGATTTACAAGGTTACGAGTTCTGAAAATGAAGTGACTCATTAGCATTTATGTAAACTGAAAGTAACGATTCAATCAATGGCCAGAGCTTCAGACCATGGAGTAAGGTGCAGTGGTTTTTTTTTTTTTTTTTTTTTTTTTTTTTACTACAGCTTTTTTTTTTTTTTACTACAGCTAGTAGTTTACACTCTCCAGCTTTCACCAAACTCTTGAACACTCTTTGCCATAGAACCATCTGGTTTCACTAGGTCATTCCTCTTCTGATTGTCAAAGTTTCCACACAGCCCCTCTATCATCTTCTTGTAAAGGTGTGGTAAAATGATCTCTGCAAAAAGAATTGAGGGGGGGTGGGGGCAGGCAGAAAAATTAGCTTTGTTGTATGAACAGAAAAAAATGCAAAAACTCCAAAACGAAAATTGCTCTGACAAGGATCAAGTACCCGTTTTGCAGAATCCATTAAAGTCCACTGCAAGACCGAAGTCAGTCTTCAAACGGATGCGAGAGGAATCCTCCTGAATGTCAAGGCCTTCAACTGGTGTCACAGGAGTTTTAGTGGCATTACCATCCACCTGTAAAGGACACAAAGTAGCTTTATAACTACTGTACTGGGAGAGAATGTGGGGGGCCCAAAAAACTGGTGGTCATTTCACCATTGACAGGTCCCCACAGAAACAAATAGTTGCAAGTCTTGCAAGAAAAGACCATGGAATAGCAGTAAGTGAATATCACCATCCTGACTGAATTACCATGAACTTCAGCACTGTCATACATGAACTCAATCCTTTGGTAACTTTAATTCTGACAAATCAGCTCAAAATTTAAACCTCATTTATACATGTTGCCCAGAGCTCAATGCCATTGCCAGTTAAAGTATCAAAAATACCTGCACAACAGCACCATACCACAGCAACAGTAGTATACACACACGTGCATTTTAAACAAGTTGTTATCCAGTGTACTTAGTACTGTAAATCTGGCAGATTGGGTTAATATATGATCTGTTTGTAAACTGAACACCCAACCCAGATTGAAGGCCCCCCCCCCGTAAATGTAACATGTCCATTTCAATGTAGCTGCTGCCCAAAAACTTAAGTACAGACATTGTATCATCTGGGGAAAGATTGATTATCAGACTTCATAAACATGGGTCATTTTAGAAATGTCTGCCAGACAAAGTATACCACCACCTCTATTTCAGAGAAAGGTGGTGATCATAGATGCACACCCTACCTGGAAAACATGTTCTTTCCAATGATTAGGAACAAATCCTATTTGTCTGCAAACTCAAATGCCACTTATTTAATAAGGCTAAGGAACAGGTCACTTCATTTACAAATGTTTGCTACCCCTTTCAGATATTGGATGTTTTCTCACTAGGTTATCATGCGCTTGTATGAATACTGACTGGATCAATTAACTGGTTCAAATTTATGTGAAGTTTTGAGACAATGTTAAACTGGTGCCAGAACACAATCCTACTGTATAAACCTTAGTTTACCTGCTGAATCAGGCGATAACTGATGCACCTTACCTGGAACAAAAAGGTGTTCTTTCCAGTCATTAGGTATATGAATCCTGTTTGAAAACTCAAATGCTTGTTGACACTGCCGCCCCCCAGTCAAATTTAGGTTAATCTCTACATGTAGTTTAAAGCACTGGGAAACCAACTTATGGCATATACCAACACATTTGCTTTGACTGGATCCTTCTAGGCAGATGTTCAGTTGGAAACAAAAAAACCAAAAACCAAAACACGTTTGATCACCTCAGGGGAGAAAAATAAAATTGCATAGTTATTTGGAATCTTACCCACTAGCTTAATACTTTTCACTAACTGATCAGTCAACCATGCAAGTTGCATCTGGATTTTTTTCTGGGTACAAACACCTGTATGCAACAGTAAAAATCAGCAGAAAGTGTTTAAATAAACCATTGATACTCACAAACAGCTGTCGGTTCTTCTTGAATTCCACAGTGTGATTATAAACTTTGATCTTGACCTCTTGTAAACCTTTACTGTGCTGCTCAACACTGCCGTCGTCACCAAATTGGTCACTGTGCTGTTCCTCACTGCTATCATCCTGACTATTGTCGTTTTCAATGGTGCATCTATTGATGACTTCAACATAGACATCTGGAAGGTTACTGGGCAAGTCTTTGGTCCTGACCAGCACATAGGAGTGTTTACCCTTAAAGTTATGCTTCATTTTGTCAAATGTTTTGTACTTTGGGTCTCCTTTGATGATGCACTCACTGAAGCCTGTGGACAAAAAGAAAAATTGAATGAAAACGAAACAAAAGATGTCCAGTTATGCACTTACCATACCTGTTGATAGGCAATAGTAGCCCATCCCATTTTGAAGGCAGATGGCATTATCACCACACTTTCCACGGTCACAGTCAATCTTCCCCAAGCCATCATCTCTCTCACATTTACATTTTTGATTGCAGTGGTGGGTGTACCAATGGTCCTTGAACTGATGAGAGCACGCTTTTTAGAACAGAGTTCTAGATTCCATTTTGCAATAACAGTTAAAAAAAAAAAAAAAAAAGACCCTTAACTCACATGGTATTTGTTTCCATTACTGTCCACACAACCACACTCTTTTATTGGCACACAAACCCTTCCTTTCCTGACAAAGCCATCATCACATTCACATCCAGGTACACAGCGGCTGTCGCGACATCGTGGTGGACCATTCAGATGTGTGCAGGTAGGACTGCATGCAGAAATGCAAGTGGTGTAATGACTATTGTGTGGACAAGAGGGGGCTAGAGGGACAAAAGTAAAATTTTGTATTACAAAAAGCTTTTGATGATAAAAAGGAACAAAAATATTTGTTTGAACCAACTTACTTGGTACAGCAGTCACTGGGGGCCGGGCTGTGGTGGCTGGCTGCGGCTCTGCCGTCACTGGGGGCCGGGCTGTGGTGGCTGGCTGCGGCTCTGCCGTCACTGGGGGCCGGGCTGTGGTGGCTGGCTGCGGCTCTGCCGTCACTGGGGGCCGGGCTGTGGTGGCTGGCTGCGGCTCTGCCGTCACTGGGGGCCGGGCTGTGGTGGCTGGCTGCGGCTCTGCCGTCACTGGGGGCCGGGCTGTGGTGGCTGGCTGCGGCTCTGCCGTCACTGGGGGCCGGGCTGTGGTGGCTGGCTGCGGCTCTGCCGTCACTGGGGGCCGGGCTGTGGTGGCTGGCTGCGGCTCTGCCGTCACTGGGGGCCGGGCTGTGGTGGCTGGCTGCGGCTCTGCCGTCACTGGGGGCCGGGCTGTGGTGGCTGGCTGCGGCTCTGCCGTCACTGGGGGCCGGGCTGTGGTGGCTGGCTGCGGCTCTGCCGTCACTGGGGGCCGGGCTGTGGTGGCTGGCTGCGGCTCTGCCGTCACTGGGGGCCGGGCTGTGGTGGCTGGCTGCGGCTCTGCCGTCACTGGGGGCCGGGCTGTGGTGGCTGGCTGCGGCTCTGCCGTCACTGGGGGCCGGGCTGTGGTGGCTGGCTGCGGCTCTGCCGTCACTGGGGGCCGGGCTGTGGTGGCTGGCTGCGGCTCTGCCGTCACTGGGGGCCGGGCTGTGGTGGCTGGCTGCGGCTCTGCCGTCACTGGGGGCCGGGCTGTGGTGGCTGGCTGCGGCTCTGCCGTCACTGGGGGCCGGGCTGTGGTGGCTGGCTGCGGCTCTGCCGTCACTGGGGGCCGGGCTGTGGTGGCTGGCTGCGGCTCTGCCGTCACTGGGGGCCGGGCTGTGGTGGCTGGCTGCGGCTCTGCCGTCACTGGGGGCCGGGCTGTGGTGGCTGGCTGCGGCTCTGCCGTCACTGGGGGCCGGGCTGTGGTGGCTGGCTGCGGCTCTGCCGTCACTGGGGGCCGGGCTGTGGTGGCTGGCTGCGGCTCTGCCGTCACTGGGGGCCGGGCTGTGGTGGCTGGCTGCGGCTCTGCCGTCACTGGGGGCCGGGCTGTGGTGGCTGGCTGCGGCTCTGCCGTCACTGGGGGCCGGGCTGTGGTGGCTGGCTGCGGCTCTGCCGTCACTGGGGGCCGGGCTGTGGTGGCTGGCTGCGGCTCTGCCGTCACTGGGGGCCGGGCTGTGGTGGCTGGCTGCGGCTCTGCCGTCACTGGGGGCCGGGCTGTGGTGGCTGGCTGCGGCTCTGCCGTCACTGGGGGCCGGGCTGTGGTGGCTGGCTGCGGCTCTGCCGTCACTGGGGGCCGGGCTGTGGTGGCTGGCTGCGGCTCTGCCGTCACTGGGGGCCGGGCTGTGGTGGCTGGCTGCGGCTCTGCCGTCACTGGGGGCCGGGCTGTGGTGGCTGGCTGCGGCTCTGCCGTCACTGGGGGCCGGGCTGTGGTGGCTGGCTGCGGCTCTGCCGTCACTGGGGGCCGGGCTGTGGTGGCTGGCTGCGGCTCTGCCGTCACTGGGGGCCGGGCTGTGGTGGCTGGCTGCGGCTCTGCCGTCACTGGGGGCCGGGCTGTGGTGGCTGGCTGCGGCTCTGCCGTCACTGGGGGCCGGGCTGTGGTGGCTGGCTGCGGCTCTGCCGTCACTGGGGGCCGGGCTGTGGTGGCTGGCTGCGGCTCTGCCGTCACTGGGGGCCGGGCTGTGGTGGCTGGCTGCGGCTCTGCCGTCACTGGGGGCCGGGCTGTGGTGGCTGGCTGCGGCTCTGCCGTCACTGGGGGCCGGGCTGTGGTGGCTGGCTGCGGCTCTGCCGTCACTGGGGGCCGGGCTGTGGTGGCTGGCTGCGGCTCTGCCGTCACTGGGGGCCGGGCTGTGGTGGCTGGCTGCGGCTCTGCCGTCACTGGGGGCCGGGCTGTGGTGGCTGGCTGCGGCTCTGCCGTCACTGGGGGCCGGGCTGTGGTGGCTGGCTGCGGCTCTGCCGTCACTGGGGGCCGGGCTGTGGTGGCTGGCTGCGGCTCTGCCGTCACTGGGGGCCGGGCTGTGGTGGCTGGCTGCGGCTCTGCCGTCACTGGGGGCCGGGCTGTGGTGGCTGGCTGCGGCTCTGCCGTCACTGGGGGCCGGGCTGTGGTGGCTGGCTGCGGCTCTGCCGTCACTGGGGGCCGGGCTGTGGTGGCTGGCTGCGGCTCTGCCGTCACTGGGGGCCGGGCTGTGGTGGCTGGCTGCGGCTCTGCCGTCACTGGGGGCCGGGCTGTGGTGGCTGGCTGCGGCTCTGCCGTCACTGGGGGCCGGGCTGTGGTGGCTGGCTGCGGCTCTGCCGTCACTGGGGGCCGGGCTGTGGTGGCTGGCTGCGGCTCTGCCGTCACTGGGGGCCGGGCTGTGGTGGCTGGCTGCGGCTCTGCCGTCACTGGGGGCCGGGCTGTGGTGGCTGGCTGCGGCTCTGCCGTCACTGGGGGCCGGGCTGTGGTGGCTGGCTGCGGCTCTGCCGTCACTGGGGGCCGGGCTGTGGTGGCTGGCTGCGGCTCTGCCGTCACTGGGGGCCGGGCTGTGGTGGCTGGCTGCGGCTCTGCCGTCACTGGGGGCCGGGCTGTGGTGGCTGGCTGCGGCTCTGCCGTCACGGTGTGTGTGTAACAGTTAACTGATGTTATTGTGTTAGCTGTTGGAATAGTTACAGGCAGAGGTGGGAGTGGCTTTGTTGAAAGTGATGGCAGTTGTGTTGGTTTAGCCAAATCTGAAGAGATTTTAAACAGTCTTTAAGGATCAGTTTGTCAAATACACTAGACTAAACATGCCAGTAATTGATTACCTGCACAGAACCCATGGCTCAGCGATAAATCATCAATGGCCACATCAGACTGATCATTTGAACCTATTCGGCCCTCAATAATTATCTAAAATTTGGAAACAAAAAAAAAAAAAAAATTCAGGGCAACTCATGTCAAGAACATGAACATAAAATTATCCATATTTAGATTTTGTGACATGCAGTTACTAATATTTGCAGATTGTAAAACTTGTTTAACTCACTTGGAATCGTCCAGTGGTTGCCAAATCCACCCTGGCCAGGTGCCAGATGTCTCCCTGGTCATTGCTTTTTCTCCAAACTACATCAGCATTCTTTTCCTGAAGCAAGTATATGTGGAGACCCATTGTGTCAGCCGAGCCATACATATGGTACCAGAACTGCAGACATTGTGGACCAGAGTCTGAACACTCAGGGCTGATTAGACGAGCAGTGTCTCCAAGAGATGCAGTATTGGCTTCAATGTAAAGATAGTGTCCACCTGGATATGGAAGTCAAATGAGACAGCATTTGTTACAATTGTGTTCCTACCATGTAGTAAGTGATTTTAGTTAACACTTTAAAGACTTTATGCATCCTTGACAGTAATTAAAAACACTTCACAAGTAAGAGGTCATTACTTCCTGTGGTGTGATCAAAAGAGGGACCAGTAATCTTCGTGGGAGTTGAGCCACTTTGCCTTTTCCAATCAAACACATCAGTAACCAGCTGAATCCATTGACAAAGGTTTTCCTCAAAGTCACAGTTTAGTTGGCACACTGGAGAGAATATATGGTCAAGGGCATGGCAAATTTTTAAAGTCACTGGTTTTGTAATCCCCCTCCAAAACAAACTCCCATACAGTTACTGTACCTGGGTGCAACTCTGGGGCCTTGGTAGGATTGCCATTATCACTTAAATTAGTTATTGCTTCCACTGTGGGAAACATTGTGACCAGTGGATGAGCTGTAATGTTGATCAGAGGGGGGTTTGGAGCTGCAGTAGTGGGCACAAAGACACTTGGGGGTGCTTTGGTATTTATATCAGGTCCAACAGGCATTGCTGTAACAGCTCCACTATGATCTGCAGAGGAAAATATCAAAATGACATACAAACTCAAACTATGTGACGAGACCTGCCAGAGTATATTCCCTTTGTTTATGCCACTTACTGGAGCAATGTCCATGATAAAGTTTAATATCATCTACGGCCACATCTGACTGCTCATTTGATCCTCTACGCCCTTCAATGACAATCTTAAAAAAAAAAATAAAAAAATAAAGTGTGGAATTTGTTCGCAAGTTCACAAAAAAATAAAATTCACCTCCAAATACATATTTAAGAATCACCTGAAAAGGTCCAGTTGTCTTGAAGTCCACCTGAGCAAGATGCCATATATTGCCTTGGTCATTCCTCTTCCACCAGATAGCATCAGTCGCTTTGTTCTGGAGCAGGTAGACATGGAGACCCATTGTAGCAGCAGAGCCATATATATGATACCAGAACTGCAGACAATGAGGACCCGTGCCAGAACACTCATAACTTATGAGCCGAGCTGTGTCACCATGCGTCACACTGCTGGCTTCAATGTAAATATAATGGCCACCTGGACAGAAGGAGGATGGGGGGGGGGCAGGCAGAGGGGGAGATATTTAGATTTTAGTTATGAAATTGTTCCCACTACTTTTAAATATGGCCACTTATCCAATCCCATTTAAAAAAAAAAAAACAAAAAAACATTACCACCAGTATGGTCAGCAGAAGGTCCAGTCATGTTGGTGGGGGTAGAGCCACTATGCCATGTCCAATCAAAAGCATCAGTGATCATTTGATTCCAGTTGCACAGGCTGCCATCAAAGCTACAGTCGAGATTGCAGACTAAAAACATTTGGCAAAATGTAACGTGAGTCAAGTTTAGTTAACTTAAATTGGCATTTATTGATTGGACGTGAGATTAAATTTGTAACCACATTCCAGCTTTAAACCCAAACTGACCCATAAAATAAAGCTTCCTGTGTGCTTACTTGGGTGTGAAGGGAGAACTTCTGCAGTTGTGAAAGGAAGTGTAGTACCAGAAATCAGGCGTACAGAACCATCTGACAGAAGTGACATTGAAACATATTTGCATTAGAGAACTACAGGCTTCATAAACACTGATAAAGCATGATAAGTTGAACACGTTAGAAGTTTGCCTTTTTTTAAAAAACAAAAACACAAAAAAAACAAATTTCTGTCATGAGTTAGATGCAATTTTCTTCAGATTTCTCAAAAGCATATTTTTGGCAATATGCTTATGTTAATAGTACCAAAAGACAATATGATAGTGGAAGTGGATACATTAGCTTTGAATCAAAAGAGGCCAGAGGGTGTGTTCAAATCAGGAGGCCCTCAGTCTCGCTGGTGGTCTATTTGGGGCTCCTGGAGATTAGGGTTCTGTTGGATAATTGAACATCAGACCACTAAGGGCAGTGAGGAATTGGCCCTTGAAAGGTGGAGGGCTGCATGCTCAGCTGAGTTCTAGATGGTACATGAGTATTCACCCAAATCAGTCTTCTAGCACTCTTTGCTTAATATTCAGGCTGTACTTCTGGGATATGAAGTACCAGACCTAGCAAGGACTGCCAGGTAGGTAGGCATGTATTGAAAATGGACAATGCAGGGTCTGAGGATATAATGTAAAACATACATTAGGTTTACAATCATGTCAGAAGGGATTGTCACCTGAGCAAGACCCAAAACTGATGAAAATATCATCTATGGCCACATCTGACTGACTGGTGGAGCCTCGAATCCCTTCTATGATTATCTGAAAGAAATGAGTGAATATGTATTGTTGGCTAAAATTGCTATAAATCACTTAACGTCTTAGGTCAATTTACTAAAATTAGACTTACTTGGAACGGACTGGAAACTCCAAGATCAACATTTGCAAGATGCCATTTGGGTCCCTGATTGTTCATGACTGACCAGAGCTTTGTAGCTGTATTGTCTTTGAGGAGGTAGATATTGAGTGCCATGCTTATGGCAGAACCATATAAATGATACCAAAAGTGGAGGCAGAGTGGGCCATCATAATGGCACATTGAGCTCAACAAACGGGCAGAGTCTCCATGTGTCACACTGTCTCCCTCAAGGTGCATGTAGAAGCCAGCTAGAGAAGTTCAAATTTCATAGAGTAAAAAATTTTAAAACCTAGCAACATGACAAGTAATGGTAAAGGCTCAGACTTTACCTCCAGAGGTATGATCTTGGTTTGGTCCAGTTAGATTTGAAGGTGTTGGTCCAGAACGCCTTGTCCAATCAAAACTGTCCTGAATTAGCTGCTCCCAGCCACAAAGATTTTGATCAAAACTGCAGTTCATGGGGCATGCTATGATAAAAGCATATAAATGAATAGCATTAGTGCCAGTTCAATGAATTTGCATTTAAAAAAAAAAAAAAAAAAAAAAAAAGTGGTTAGTATACGCAATGTGTATGTTAAGGATTTAAAGAAAAACTTATTCAGTTAGCTAAGTCTGATAAACCCCTCCAATCCAAGGCTCTTACAAGTCTGATCTGGGGTTGGAGAGGTAAGTCCAGGAGTTGTAGGAGCTGCAGTGGTTGGGAGGTTAGCTGTTTAAAAAAAAAACAAACAAAGCCAGCTTACGACTTCAATAAAAAAAAAAAAAAAAAAAAGGTTATAAATTCAACTAAACCTTCTCCAAGGCAGGTGTGTTTGGCTACTGTCCACCTCAACACCCTCAGTTTAAAAATTGTTTACAGCCCCCCCCCAACAAAAGTTCATGTATGCAAGAAGTCATTTAAAAAAAAAAAAAAAAAACAAAAAAAAAAAAAACACCTTTATGATTAATATACTTTGTAGAGTCAAATACTCACCACAGGCGGTGCCAATCTTCCAGTTACCAAGTTCAACTCCTACAAACTGGCATGCAGCTGCATAGGATATCAGAGATTCACAGAGTGTGTGTTGGTCACCACTGGTTGCACAGTAATCATACACACAACTACTGAGGTAAATGCTTGGGTGAATGTGTTCATGGCATAGCCCGAAAGCATCTTGGAACAGTGTTGAGCATGCATCATTAGCTTCATTCTCCTCATCATTTTCACAAAGTTTGGGGTCATTTGGATAGGAAGTGCACCTTGGGGGGGGGGGGGGGGGGGGGGGGAGAAAAAAAAAAAAAGTCAGATAGCTTGCGCCCTTTTGCTCATGTTAATGACATGACATTATAAATGCACAACCTTTATAAGTTGTTAAATTTTTTACCCACTTTGGGTAGTCCATTATAAAGTTACTCACTCATCGTCATTGTGCACTTTCCAACTATCACCAAACTCAAATGGTCCAGCAGCATATTGGCCTCCTGGCATTACAAAGTCATCATCCTGGTATCCAGAGTAAGTGCCACACAGTCCACACAGTTCATATTTATACCGCTCATCCACTTGCAAGAAAAGCCGGTTCTTCCCATCCAGCATCATTTTCAAGCCAAAGGTAGTTTCCAGAAGGAGGTTATCATCATTCATGTGGACCCACAATAATCCATATGTACCATTGGTTACATAGGGAAGTCTGACATGGCCATCATGCACCTGAAGACAGTTATTTTCCTTCAGTTTAGAATTACTTGCAGATCCCCACCCCCCCCCTTCCAGTTGTCTAACTCATCTAACCATTATGGGGAAAACCCAACAGTTCTGACAATTGGTATAAACTTCACAACTTCCTCCAGTAATGTGACAAGCCTATGGTCTTTGAATAAACTAAAGCGTAATTTCACTTTCAAGTCAGGAAATGGACATGTATATGCACTCATTAAAAGAACCTGGAAACAGTTGTGCCAACACTTCCTACAATTTGTATTTAAATGCCATTTCTTAAAAAAAAAAAAAAAAAATTGAGAAAACTGGATCTTTGCTTACATAGACTTCTCCGGTTTGATTCAAGGTGAGGTGCAGATGAGAAACCTGAAGAGCCACAGCATCGAGCTTGGACCTGGTGAAGTTCTCATGTGGAGGATGCATGTTATACCCAGTAATGGTGAACTGGACTGAACTTTCCCCACCACATGTTGTAGTTAGTATATAACTGCAGCCCCCTTGGAAGTCATAGGCCAGCTTGTCAAAGGTGATGTAGTGTGGGTCACCATAGACACTGCAGGTAGCAGGTTTGAAAGGGAAGCAGCCTTTAACTCCATTTTTTTCTTTACAGACCTCATTGCCTGCACATTTTATTGCAGTGCATTGGATGGCATTACCCACACACTGGCACTGTTCTACACAATCTTCCTCCATGAAGATCTGTCCATTCTGCAGGGAAACAAGTGGCATAAGTACAACAGGGTTCTGTGGGGGGGGGGTTCTTTGTCCATTGAGTCAATTTACCTCATAGTGTTTTCCCTTGTACCAGCACCCACAATCTTCCACTGTGACACATTTATCCCCACTGAGCTTAAATCCAGGGTCACATTCACATCTTTCCACACAGTTTCCACAGGATCTTGTTATATCCATACCAGGGCACATTTCTGGACAGCCATCAGCACATGCATTATAGTGACTGTTGTCATTGCACTGAAGGGCTGTAAGGTGTGGGAAAATATAAGTTTCATATTCTTAAGTGATCGTCATAATTCCAATAAAAAAAAAAAAAAAAAAAAAAAAAAAAAAAACTTACGACACAATGTTGAGTTCCTCCATACAGGTACAGCAACTCCAGCCTCTTGGCAGATACCGGCATAGATCTGGAATGCCTCGCATAGCACTCCTTGGTCACCATGAAGGGAACACATGCCAACCATGCATGCTCTGAAGTAGCTCTCTGCCTGTAAAACTGATAAGCAGTCGGCAAAGGGCCCAGTTTTAGAGAGGAGGCCTCCACAGTGCAACTCATTGGCATACTCTGCCTCCTCCAACAGGTCACAATGATAAGGCACCAGAATGGTCTCACAGGAGGAGGTGGTGGTTTCCCCAGTCTGCCAGCTCTCAGCCAAGGCTGTAATATTTTCTGCTTTTGTTCCATCAGGCTTAAGGAAGTCATCTTCACGAATGTGGTTAAAGTTGCCACACATGCCACAGACTTTATCAGAGTAACTGGATGGCAGGGCAACATTGACAGCACCAGCACTGTCATACGAGACTGACACACCAGAACTCATTTCCAGGACAGTAACAGCAGGGTTGCTCTTGATGTTGATGGTGCCATTACTGAGGCTTAGTGGCAGCTTCTTCCAGACTCCATTAACCTGAAACAGAATTACTTTAGATTTGCTTTGTGCGAAAAAGTTATTTTATGGACTGCTCTGACAGATCATTTTAGCAGAAAAAAAAAAAAAAAGAAAAAGGGGGGGGTTTGCACTGAAGTCTGTGCTGTAGAGTATAACCTATATCAAAGTGCTAAAGACAAGTGCTCAAGTCACTTAAGTCCAACCCTGCCATGGCAGTCAAACTATAGAAAAAAAAATTTGTCTCAACAGAAGCCAGTTTGTGAAATGTGGATTTTTTTTTAATAGATGTGAAACTAATTACTTCAGTCAAGACTATTTTAAATAATCTCAAATGTATAAATTTACAAGGTTATTCAGTTGAAAATGCATTGACTGGCACAAGTGCCCAAAAGAGAAATGCAAAACAAATGCACAAATTGGATTTCTCATTCCCCAAAAAAAAAAAAAAAAAAAAAAAGTAGGGACAAAATTTGCCCCAAAATTCTCAATTTTTTTTTTTTTTTTTTTTTTTTAAATTTCCAAAAAAGGCACATTTACAAGCAGGTTAGTCTAGAATTAGTGATCAATGTACACATGCTTTAGTTGATCCCTTTCCAAAACTACTCACCACAACCTTGTGAGTCTGCCTTCTTAGCAAGGACACCCTGATGTTCCCCAAATGCACAGTAATCTGCTGGACATTAGGGAGAGACGTGTTGCCGTCCTGCTCGTTGACCACCTCCACACTGAACTTTGGCAGGGTTTCAGTGGGTGAGCAAGTCTTAGCCAGCACATAGGTGCAGGAAGCCATGAAGCGAAACACTAGTCCATCAAAGGTGCTGCAGTCTGTCTGGCTGTGTATAGTGCACATCCCTTTGGTGGAAATCCCACTGGAGCTTCCTGTTTGAGGACCACAAATTTGATCCCTAGGACACACTGAGGGAAAGCAGAAGAGCTGGCCACCGGAACAGATGCAGTGTGTGGAGTCGTCGGTCCACAACTCTATTTCAGATTCACATTTCTTTCCTGTGAAGGAGAAAAAAGTAAAACAGAAGTCTGGCTAAAAACTCAAACACCAAAAACATTTAAAACTTAATTACGTGACATTCTAAGCTTCATTTAAAAAAAAAAAAAAAAAAAAAAAAAAAAAAAAGAAAAAAAAAGTTTCAAATCACATTTTTGTAATTTTGCTGACTGCAACTTTAGATGTAATTGTTGTAAACATCAACATCAGTACCTTATTGTTAACTGCCAATGCTTACCACATGAACCTTGTTTCACAGCCATCTGTTTCAGTGTAGGTGAGCCTATGGACCCAGGTTGGTGAACTTCAAATACAACCTGATAGAGAAAGTTAATTTATTGAGTACACTGTAGAAAATTTATATTTACCAAGTTGATATGTGACAGTGGGGACCATCTTACCTTTGTTCCTGGTTCAGTGATATTCAGGGGCACAAACACTTGTCTCCATCCATCTCTAGGGGCAGCGGGAGAGGTCCATATGTCTATTAAGCTGATGCTGCTTTTTAGCAAAGCACGGAGTTCAGACCCATTAGATGCAGCGAGGGCCAAGTACCAGAACTCTAAACAGGCACTGCCCTCAA
This sequence comes from Telmatherina bonti, assembly GCF_933228915.1. Taxonomy (NCBI): domain Eukaryota; kingdom Metazoa; phylum Chordata; class Actinopteri; order Atheriniformes; family Telmatherinidae; genus Telmatherina; species Telmatherina bonti. The sequence continues at coordinate 24,149,718 of NC_136625.1, read as the reverse complement.
TTTCCAGACGGCGACTTTCTAACACATCAATTGTAACATCTGGACCTGAGAATGTATGACAAATAAAAAAAGGCTTTAAACACAATTACAGCATGAATGTGCTCATTGCTGTGGCATTTTGTTTCTACATACATTTTGCCAGCTTTGAAATACAAGCAATTACTTTGCGTTTGTGATAAAAACATGATGCAAATGCAAACAGCTGCCTAGGTGAATTATGTACAAAATATGAACCTCAAGTATAGACTTCCTAGTTTAACCATCCAAGAAGTATACCAGGTTATAGGAGGATTTAAAAAGCCTGCATACAGATGAAAGCTGAACTCTAGTCCAACAATCCAAATCATGTCCAAGTTGCTGCGATCAAATGGGAAGCTCATCCGGACTTTTAACTTTAACTGTGACTCAATTCAGTTTTGACTTATATAATGTGATATTTTGTACCCATTTTTTGGCTCTTCGTCCAGTCACAAGTCAGATTCACATGGCCGTTATGACATTGTGCAATATATTCTACAGAAAAGGGGGAGGTTAAAAGATAATTAAATGCATGTCCATTTATGGCAAACTCTTACAAGTTAGTGCAATCGTAAGAGAGGAAGAGCCTTGGAAACAAATACCTGAAGCTGGCTTCAGCTCTGGTAAAGTAACTGATGAAAAGTCATTTACAGCTCTGAAATAAAAGAATGCAAAGAGAAAACCACATTAAATATATCTAAATTTCATCAAACAGAGAAAGCTGAACAATTCTGAAACCCACCTGCACTCAAACACTGTCTGAGTTAATAAGAGTAGAGCCACTGTGACCAAGAAGTCTGTGCGGATGCCTCCAAGCATGGCTGATCCTTCAACGGCAGCTTTACAGCAGATCTGCCGTTGCCAATACTGAGTTGATGAGAAGTAACTGTTGCAAAGACTTTCTGTAAAAACAATTTATGAAACCCTTTTTAGAAGGAAAAAAAAAAAAAAGCCAGTCCAGTGTGTTAGTGTCACTTTGCTAGCACACGGCAGAAGGTTTTAGACATTTATCTGCCCCCTGAACAGGTAACCACATCAGTGGGAGGAGAAAAGGCATAAGGAAGGAATGGGTTGGACTTCGCCTGGGGCATGAAAAGGCTGTAAAAGGTGACGGCATACTGTCGGCACACTTTCAGTAAATAGTGACAGGGAGTTACGCAGACTAGTATTGGTACATAACTCAACCCCCCCTCCAAAAATGAAACTGAAGCAAACTTTCTTTTTCCCCAATTCAAGTTGAAGTTCTAGAACTGTAAATTGTTTGGAATAAAAATTCTATGAGGGAAAAAAAAAAAATCAATTTATCTGAATAAAAAAAAAAATTTTTATAAACCCGTGTTGCACAAGAAGTACCATATATGTTCAATATAAAACTGGTGTGAAATTAAAACCACCTTGTGAAACAACAGGGCAAAAGAAACAATAGAAAACTAAAATAACTCACATGTGATTCAATTTTGCTACTGCATACAACTTATTGTGTCTTCATAAAAAAAGTGAAATTATTGCTACAAAAAAAAAGGCAGGATTTGTAGAACTCACCTGCACAGAGAAAGGCCTCTGCCTTGTATACTGTAGCTGTTTTCCTTGCTCCGGCACACCTGACTTAAATAAATGAGTAAGTGGTTCCTTATCAGGGATCTGCAGACTAGCTGGATTCAAATCAGGTGTGTTGGATCAGGGAGCGTCTCAAACATACCAGAAAAAAAGATTCCTTGAACCAAGGCTAAAAAATACACATTTTTTTTCTTCATAATAAGAAGATGGGGCATATTTATAAACTAATGTGTCCATGTGCTGATGTGAAGTAATAATCCTCAAATGTGTACGATTTTGAAAAGAAAGGTCAGAACTAATACACACACACACACACACACACACACACACACACACACACACACACACACACACACACACACACACACATATATATATATATAAATTATATGTATCATTAAAAGGAAGGGGGCTTAAAACATGGGCCATGAATGTCAACTTGTGCAATTTATATTCCTGAAACAGTACACAAACATGTGTACATTGTGACTTGATAATGTTGTAAAAAGACATTTGCTTATGGTAAGACTATGTTTAGAATAAGCTAAATAACACACCTCAATGTAACAGCAAGGGTAAAAAAAAAGTAGTGATAAGAAAAGGGGACATTTTGTGTGGGAAGTGCTTTCTGAGCCTTTTACTATGACATTCCTGAGGCCCTGTTGGACTGTGTCAATAGACAGGGTGGCCCAGAACAGCTATTAAAGGTTTTTAAAAATTTACAAGCTCAAAGGAGGTCTTTGTCAGGCATCTCTAATACGGTGCATGTCCAGAATTACAAAGTCTTAACTCACTGCATGGACAAAACAATCTGTCTTAACTTCAGAGATAATTTAACTGCTTTTTGGCAAGAGCCCCATATACAGTGTGCCACATAAGATACATATATACAGAAGATCTTTGTGCACATTATAGGAGGCACTGGTCCTAACACGTATCATATCAAAATGATGGAAATAAACTTAGCTAAAGGAGTCCACCAAGCATTGTCATCCAAATGAAACTCAATCAAATACAAGTAATATGTGGACATGTAACAAATTCATGAGAACAGCAGTTTGGAGCTTCTGCTAAGTTCTCCATTTTAAGCAAACCACATAAATGATGTGATATGAAAGCACACTATGCTAATTACAAAAATGTATGTCTCATTACTGTAAGGAAAAATCTCACAGCCAGAGTAAGAAAGAAAAAAAAAAAGTCACATAATCACAAATTACTTTTGATGTTTTGTGGTCTAGAGTTTTACTCCACCTCTAAAAACTCTGTCAATATGTTCTCCTACGACTCTGCCTTTGTTTGAAATGAATCATGCGGACCCTAGTAGTTTCTATGAAGACAAAAAGGGCTTTGTTGTTCAGTATTCAGTCTTCCCATCATAATCTTTCTTGGGGTTGATTTATTCCTGGATCCTTATCCCTTTTCAACTAAAGATGAACTAGGACTTGCTAGAATTCAGACTGGTTTAACTCCAGTACTTCCTAAGAACCTGATCTGTTTTTACACAACTATATACTTCTGCCTAGAGGAGAAGTTTTTCCATTTTTTTAGGTAGCCAGTTGATGCCAGCGTCATATCCAGCTGCAGTCATCTGTAGTCATCTATAGCTGCTCTAACACCGGCGTTGTCCAATTTTCCCCATTCAATTTATTTTGGATTTCAGCAGACAGCACACCAGAACCACTGGGTTTTCTTGTTCAAATTTTGTTTGTTTTTCATAAACTATTGCTTCATTGGTTTGAAGAGGTCGGTCCATGTTTTAACACTCTTTTATTGGCCAGGAAATCCCGAACGCTGCACCTGTTGTAACCGAAAGCAATGTGAAGCAGTTCTTTACTTTGGTCCAGCAAAGAGCTGGTGCCAACACATTTTGAGAGCTAGCTTACTCAAAAAGGGCTGGGGTGTTTCGGAGGGAAATTCTAAGGCTATTCCCCAATTTTCCTTACTCTTATAACTGATAAAATTATAATCATCAATATTAAATTTATTACAATGAAGTCATTTGTATTTATTGTCTATGATGTGGCTAAAAAAAGCATCTGAATAACGATACTATTGAAGGATTAATTCTTTTCCTATTATTCACAATACTAAAGAGGAAGCAATTCTTTCTGTAGAGGCAAATGAATCAAGTACAATCAGATGACTTTATGAAACTAACTTCTTAGTAAACCGTCATGTTTCATTGTAATATTATCTGTGACAGTCGCAGATGTGGAAACTTCACTGTCCCACCCAGAGACGCAATAACACACTGCATAGTAACCTTATCAATACTGCCTTCAAATCATGTTGCATTGAAATATGACATAATAACAACACTGCTCATAACATACCAATAAATTCATAAACCAGCACTTGCTCTCCTACCCCTGGCATGTCTTTATCCAGTAAATAAAAAGTATATTAATAATAAACCTCAGACACAAAAACAAAAAGAAATAGCAGCAAGGTTCCAAGAGCAAGTACCACAATTTCCTGGGGGCTATTATAAGGGTCGCTGCGCACTTGCAAAGCCCTGATTAACAATTAATAAACCCATGTTTGCTATTTATATCCTCTAATTGTGTGCACCACTGTGTTGTATGTAAAAATAGAACACTAAAGTAAGCAGAAAGTGTCAAATTTTTACAAATCCAAGCAATACAACATACATAGTGTTCTGTTTAAGAGGACAAGTGTTCCATTAATGACTGCCTAATAGGCTGCAAGAGCTGACTAAGCATGACTCAAGGGAGATTTGAAAAGTATTACTTTGCTGATTATTGAAGATTTGAATAGGTGGGAGTAACAGGGTCAGCCTGCTTCCTGTAAGGTGAGATCCAGTGGTAGTTCAGCAGTCCCATATTCTACTTGTTGCTGTGATTTTCCATATGAGCAAAGTCTGAAGCACAACCTTCATTCCAAAGTTAAGACACTGTGTAAAATGTGAACACACACACACACACACACACACACACACACACACACACACACACACACACACACACACACACACACACACATATATATATATATATATATATATATGTATATATATATATATATATATATATATATATATATATATATATATATATATATATATATATATATATATATGCCATTTGCTTGTGATGTTAAATGGCGTTCATACAACTTTTAGCCGGCAGATGGCGCCATTGTGTCATAATGGTTCTAGAACCGAGGCTTCATATGTACAGGGTTTGGACATGCGCAGCTCAGAATATACGTGCACTATCCAGGGCAACGTACTAAAAGTAGTCTCATTTGTGTGATTCACAGTTCTTTAAAATACAATCTTATATGCTAAAACTATGTAGAATCATATTAATATACACAATACTATTAACAATGTGTTTAAAAAAACCCTTTTGAAATATGTGAATCTAATAGCTTTCTTGTAGTTAGCTTTATTCTGAAGCCTACATAGCATGTTTTCAGAAGCACTGTGATTTTAAAAGTGTATTTATCCAACTATTAACTCTACTTGTTGCAAATGTGTTTTTATATGCTTTTAGAATGTTAACCAGTCAATAACATTTTCTGTAAAGGTGAAATGTTTATCAAACTATTATTACATATGTGCTTTTTTTGCACTCAGCAACATGTTGTTCACTGTTGCCGTTAAGTATAGGTTTATTTTGCCCTGCTTGTAAGACTAGTAAGTTATTGTGTGCAAGTGGTGTTCATATTTTATGTCTATTAGAGTTTTAGCTTTTGAAAACTACTTCTGTATGTGCGATATTAGCTGTAATCCTAAAGCACGTTTTCAGAACATAGTTTAATATTCTGTATTGAAACTATTATATGTTACATTGGCCCTGTTCAATGAAATTAAAAAAATAAATAATAAAATAAGTCAGCAGAATAACAGTGACAGCCACCAAAGAACATTCAAAAGTTGCTCTTTCAATTTAATCATGTAACAACAACGCCTTTAAAGACATTATTAAAAAGTTATTGTTATTCTTAGCACTGTATAATATAATAAAAGGGCAACAAATGCAAGTTGGAGGGGAACATTTTGCTTGGGGGGCCCCAGAGACCCAAAGCCCACCTCTAGTAATGTAGCTTCTGCTAGCTGCATTACAAAAACGGTGGAGTCCTTTTCATAAGGCAGAATAAAGAGTCAAAATAATGGACGATCACATCACTGAACATTCGGAATGAAATCCTTTGGTGGTCCCCCACCCAGTTCTTTCAATCTTGATGAACAAATGACTTCGTCTATCACATCTTAAGATACAGTCTTGTCCCTGAATAACACTGTCTGAGACTTTGTCCATTAGAAATTTCCCACAGTCTGGGAGAACTGAAACTCAACCACTACTTTGACACTTGTGTCATAGTTCAGCTTTACCCAACCTATCCCAAAGGTTACCACTGCTGGAAGAAGAAATCAATCCACAACGCGGGGTTTCGTCTATGAATAGGTCAGCCATTGCCATTTAAAAACGTTCTTCTTTCCACTCCTTGGAGATGTCCTGAGTTGTAGCACCAGGTCAAGGTTACAGTTGATAAAAGACAGACCATGCACCTTCCTTTGTTCTATTCACTCACGTCATTCTGAGTAATAAAGTCTTTAATCGGTGCTTGTACATACATTTCAACACAAATTTTGGAAATAATTAGAGAAAAACTGTAATCATGCTGCTGCTTTTTTTTTTTGCTGCGCAGCTATTCAGTGTGGAGTTAAAGCCTCTAAAATAAAAAGCAGAGGGAAACTGGCTTGACACAGCATATCATTCCTGTCTCAGCTTTTCAGCAAAATCTTTTGAGCTCTTCTTTTCATGACATATCCAACAGCCTTAAGAGTCAAAATTAATACAACACAAGTGCCTTAAAAAACCCAGAAGTTGATGTGCCTGTGGACCCTGCTGATAATTATGGCACAAAATCCCATCAGCTTGTGCACATTGAGAACCTATGTAACAGCTTAAGTGGGTCTACAACATTGTATTTCAAATCCCCTGATATCATGGGTGTATTTTTTACAAGAACTGCAATTTATAGTCTGCGAGAAAATGACCTATTTTCAATGAGATCTTTAGAGTGAAGAGTTAGGACTGAAGGGTGAACAAAAGCTCATATGTGAAATATAAAGCAGATAGCCCAAGATGTAGATTAAAGTATGCCTTCCTTCTTTCCAAAATTAATTCATCAAAACAAGTTAGGCTTCAGCATAACATCCATTTAATATTGAGTCACTTGATTTGCTAAAGTATTTCTTTATTTCACTGTGACAAGTTAAACTTGTCAACATTTCCCGTTCAAGCATTAAAAGTGAACAAGTGTAAATAAAGCATTAAAGTGACAAATAACCTCATTCTAATTGTAATTTCAGTTACCAGTCAATCTTATATTGTTGGATTTTGATTATTCTCATTTTTTTTTCGAGAACACTCCCTGCATTGCCTGTTATCCTTTACTTTGTGTTGAAACAAGGTCACAAGCTGTCCTTCCCTTTCCTCTACTCCTTCGTTCTGTCACGCTCTACTGAGAAGTTTCCATGCAATCTTGCAGGTGTTTCTTGGCCTGTGGCACTTCTTTTCACAAACAAAGCCTGACTTCTCCCAGCGCTGCTTGGTTACTAAACAGGCTGTTTAATGAATACAGGTGCTGTGGTTCTGCTCTGCCTATCAGGGAGACATGATCAATACTGTAGGCAAGCTGCGTTTAATTGTCTTCTGTCAACACTCTATGAGCAGAGGAGAGACGCATTCCCCACCCACCACATCCACCCAACTCTGGGATTTTTTTCTTTTTTATTTACAATGGTTTGTTTTCAACTTGTTGTAAAATATAACTCTGAGATATGCTAAAAAGAAAACCAAAACTTTCCCTTTTTTTTTATTTTTTATTGCTGTTATTCCTATTGAACAGTATTTTGACAAACAAAACACTTAAACCAGGGGTTCATTTACATTTTTTTCTCTCTTCTTGTTTTTTTAACTTTTAAATTAGGGTCGACCATATGCACTAAGGATGTTTGTCATAATAGTTCACTCTGTAATATATTTTGTCACCCCAAATGATCTATCCAGTGGGTATACCGGTTGCCTAAAAGACATTGGCCGTGATGCTTAAAGTTCTTCTCTGAGCTAGTGGAGCTGAACTTTAAGGTCATTCATTAAGTCCACCAGAAGGTGGCACTTTATCTCTTCTGGAATCCACCAATCACAGCCAGAACTGCAGTGTTATTTCTGAAGGCATTACAAGTCTGATCACAGTATGAAAACCACACCTCAGATTTTCTGTCACTGATGTATTGGTGTGTAATGTCACGTATATTAACGCAACGTGGAAAGGTAGGTGCTTAAATACACATGAGACTTGAAAAAATGGTTTAATAATGTTTTGGCAAAGATTTGGCTGAACTTTGGCTTCAGAAAGTTGTTTAAGATCTTATAAATGTGAGACTCAGAGAAGTGTAAAGAATATTATTAGTTATCATGAGAATAAAAATCTTTCTGTCTTGTCTGTTCAAATAGAGTTTTTTCTGTCTGGATTCAGTGACTCCCTCACTGATAAAGCCTGTGCCCAGCTAAACACAACTGCAGACAGGAGCCCAGTGTCCTAGCTTGCCTCAATTAACTTCAAACTGCTCTCTATTACACGCTACAATGAAACATGCAATTTCATTACCTCACACAGAACTGGCAGCACTACTAATTGTTTTCTTTTCATTTTCAGTGTTCCTCTTTTTCTAAGGGAACGGGTGGGACGATATCCCATGTTCAGAAAGATAGAAGGATGCAGAAGGTGAAAGGAAAAAAGAGAAATGCATTAAGAAAAGATTATGGTGGTCTCAGGTATTTGACTGTTTATTGGTTTAGTGGTCAACAGGGCTGCAGAGGTCATATATGTAACCTCCAAAAGCCATGAATCCAAAGCACTAGGAGACACTTAATTCATACTCGGCAAAAAGGTTGACACAGACACAAACAGGAAACCTGAGGAAAGAAGCTTTACTGCACTAACAGATCAGTGCTTGAATGGTTCCACTTTCTGTCTTTTACAATTTACAAATATTTCTGTTGCAATGCTTGTGAGACTTCTAGGATAAATAATCACATTATTTTTGATAAATGACACAGCATGAGATCCTGGATATAACAGTTTGAGAAATCTACATTTTGAAAATACACAATTCAAAAACACAATTCAAAAGTTTATACCCCTTTCTTCAAACCCCACCCACCACCAAAGCAGAGACACACGCAGTGCTTGTTTCAGACGGGTTGGGGTGAGGAATCATCTTCCAGTCATTTAGGATGGGCAAGTTTAAATGTTTAAACATTTGGATCTTTTTTTTAGCTCTTTCTGTTCAACAGGTGACAATTTCATTTTTTTTTTTTTTTTTTAATTATTTGACTGCAGTTGGGATATGTGTGTGTGTGTATTTCCAAACTCTTATCAGTGTTCCGTGCTGAGCAAGAATTTTATTATTTTTTAATGCAGTTTTATGAGAAATTAAACACCTATGCAAGTCCATAGAAAAAATATCATAGCTTGTCCAGAAGCTGCATTATTCGTTTAAGTTTTTCAATGATAAAATTCCTGTCATGCAACTGCTAGTGCTTCTATGAGTTCATGGCATGACATTGTTGACATTTACCACTGCTTTCTTAGGAGGAAAGTAGTGGATGGCATTAAACTTCCCACCACACTGGTTTGAATTTTGTCCTTCAAAGACCACAGATCCAAAGCTTTTCTGCTTCTATTTTTCTCCCATGAGCTAATGATTACAGTTTGTAATTAAAAATACAACATTAGGGTTTACACTTGCATTGTTTGGTGAAAGATACATGGCAGGGGTGTTGGATTGCTGAAATGGTTGCATAGATACCTGTATGCACAGTAGCTGGAGCAAAGCGGCCCTGGGTTTTGGGTCCTGTCTTTGGTCATTGCGGATGTATATTATTTAACGTTTTGCTAATTTACTCTCACTTATTATTCCTGTTCCTCCACACGATGTGGTGGAGATGCCTGTCATGCAGCAGTTATAAAAAAATATCATTGTATCATAATTTTGGATTGTGGATAAAGTTTGTTATGAGCGTGGAATATTTCATACTTTCCTGTGAGGATGTGCTATTTCTTTTCTTTTTATTTTTTTATGTAAAAAAAAAAAGCTTGCCAAAGCAATAAATAATGCTGATGAGAGTTGAGAGAATGAACCACAAGGTCCGTAAAACATGACTGAATGAATGAATCATGAGATGATGAAATGGCAATAGCGCTCTGCAGATGGATGATAATTCTCATAGGGTTTGTTATCAGGAGCAATACCTCTCACTACATGTCATTTGACCCACAGTAACACATAAACATCGGTTGTAGAAGCTTTGAGAACGATTTAAATGAGCTTTTTCCCTTCACCGCTGTCTTAAAAATGTGGAAATAGTGAAGAGCCACGAGATGAAGAAGTATGACATCAGCAGCTCTGAGTCAAAAGACAAAACAAGGAAGCTAAGAGACAGGGGGTCTTAGCTGCCACTTAGCTACTCAGAGCGAAGAAGTCTCCTAATTAATAATGTACTAAGAAGTGCATATGGACAGCATGTGGTGATGTCACACACAGTGGTCTCTCTGCTTTAAAAGGACACACACAATGACTCACTCTGCCTAGAATGACTGTAAATCACTTTTATCATTAGGTAAGAAATGTAAAAGAAGTGTGCGAGAATGAATTTCTTTAAGATTTTATAACCAGATTTTGCTGTCGTATGAATTGGACAGTAATTACTATTAATTTTATGCACTTTTATCAGTTTTATCCATGAGTTTGAATGTGTGAAGCCACACACACACACACACACACACACACACACACACACACACACACACACAAATAATGTTCTGTACCCCAAAGACCTGGCACACAGAACCTTGCTTTAGTTTCATAACCTTGTATGTCCTTCAAAACTCCCCTGTTAATTCCCACGTATGAACTGAATTGAATTGAATGCTTCCAATTGAATGTGCCCCAGTAACTGAGATGTGAGGCCGGGTCTCCGGTCTCAAACTGAAATCGTTTTGCTCGTGCTATCCAGGATTTGATTCACTCACCCAACCAGCCGAGACCAGTTTGTGATGAGGTGTTGGTCTCCAGCAGAGCTACAGAAATCACATCCACACTGTTTCACCTTAGCTCAGGCACACAGGGAAATAAAAGAACGCATAACAGGCAGAAAGACACACAGAGACAGACAGCGAGAGAGAGAGAGAGAGAGAAGGATAGAGATAAGAAGAAAAAAGACTTGGATCTTCAAGCAAGAAGGTTGCTTCCCCTAAATCCTGTCCATTCAAGCATAGAACAATCAAAGCTTGCAAACACACACACACACACATATACACATTTGTAGCTGTGTCTTAGCTCCTTTCTGTGATTTCACTCTTTTTTTTTTTTTTAGACTAAATGATGCAGCTTTGGTTTGAAAGGAAGCCAGTGGAATGCAAAAGAACAACACCTTTGTTTCAATTAGGATAAAAGACAAACAGCAAAAGGAGGAAACCTTTGGTATTCCAATTACAGAGTGATCTGCATATACCCAAACAACAACATAGAAGCCAAAGGCAGGGCGTCTGTGTTCTGACATGAAGAATAAAAGTATTTTTCTCCTTGTCTGTAAAGGGACTAGACACAGAGGCACCCTGGCAGACTCTCATTATGTTCTGAGGATCTGTCTTCGCCTGCAGCACCCAACCTATGCACCTTTTGCTCAACCTAGCTGAAACAGATAACAGTGAGCAAGTAGAAAGGGCCACATTTGAATGTCAACCGTCAAATATCAGAAGAGAAGCTACAAATGGCGCGGCAACATCAGAGTCACACAGACACATTATCTCAACATGGAGCAAGTCTGATAAGGCGAATAAAAGCCAAGGGAATTTTAATCACGATACCAGGGATTAGACTTAGAAACTGAATGGCATTCATTTTAAGTTGCCTAACAGTGCAGGATGCAAAACGAACACAATTCATAAGAGATGCATAAAGAATGGTCATGGTCGGTGGTATGTTATAACTGCAGCAGTGCTTTATTTATGCAAATACTGGCTAATATGTAATTATGTGAGTGGGTTCATGTTTGGAATCTTTTTTAATCATTCCCTCAGTGTATAACGAACGGCACCCAGCCGTAGCTGCTGATGGTAATGAGAAAATCATCGGATGCGGTACCTCGATGAAGGGTGAGATGATGTACAATGTTTCAGACTTTTCAGGTATCCTATACAGAACATCATTATCAGGCAGAAGTGCAATCACAAAGCAGTAAGCAGCATGAATAAGAAGTCGATTTGTTTCTGAAAAAAGCGACTCTCATCTCTGGTTGACATCAAAGAAACTGCATTCATTGCCCCTACATGGACTTGCTGTGTGCTTGCATCAGGTTGACTGCAAGTAGTAAGAGGAATTATTATTTCTTGTCTTGAAGGTGCAATCCCCCCCCCACACACACACCCATCCCCACCTCCCTGTTAGTGTACATTTCTTTTAAGCAAACCTGAGACTTGATTCTTTTTGGTTTTTAAATAATTCAGTTTTTATTGTCTGAATTTGATTTTGATGTTTTCCTACTTTTATTGTAATGTATTCATTTTGTTTTACACATTATTTTACCTACGTAGATGTACAGCGCTTTGCTCGGGTGTGGCTAGTGTTAACTGGCTTAATGAATAAACAGATGAAGTGACAATTGAACAATATGGGTTTAGTGTGTAATTTGGACAACTGTTTGCTGGACCAGCCATAAACACAACAACTTCTGTGTTGATGTAATGATGAACAGGCATTTAAAGAAGCATCACAAACTGATAGAAGACTATAAATGGATATTGATCTTGTCAATAAACAATCTGAGCACCACGGAGGAACAATAACCACCATGCCACTTCCCACCCACTAAACATGTTCTTTTGAAATGTCAAATGAAAAAGCTGCTGCAAGGGTTTAGTATTCCATTGACTCAAAATGGGCTCATCATCCGATAACTGTGCTCAGTTGTTTGGACCCCACTTAATTTTTAAACTAAAGTGAAGAAAAGGGCTTTTTAGGAAATTAAAGGAAAGTAGAGAAAATATGTTTTACAGTTAAGTTTCCAGTAATTGAAAGAAGGAAACAAAACAAAAAAAAAGGAAAAAGATAAAATAATAACAAAAAAAAAAATTAAAAAAACCATTATGAAATATAGACTTTGTAGGAAGAAAAACATGGAAAGAGAGTGAAAAGCACAGTTATTGTAGAAATACTCTAAACCAACAATCAAGACAACAAATAACATTGTTAATAAATGTTAAAGCAACAATTTATTAAAGAAAAAAATGTAACAGAAATCCAGAGAAAACTAAGATGAGGAAAGGCACAGTGGTGTTTTTTAAATGTAGAGCACCCAGTTCCTTTGAAGGTTGTTAGAGTTTGGATTTAGTCAGGTTTAATATTCCTCCCTCTATAAAGCTTGGCCCTGTACAGCATCTCTGTCTGATCAAGCCATGGCTTTTTATTCCTTTGGAAGTCTTTTTTAGCAAGTCCAACCACCATTCTTCTCATTATCGCTCTCATTCTGCACATCCACTCCATCTTTCTACCCCATGACTTACCAGCCATCTTCTAAGCCCCCTGAGGCAAGCACATTATTGTCTCTGAGGCTGTGTGCTCCCACGGGTTGTTTGAGCTCTGCAATCCTTTTTTTTTTTCCTTCAGCATAAGAACTTCACATATTGAACTTCAATATATCCAAAAAGCTCATATTACATATTGAGAAGTGTTTTAGATAGTATTGATCACCAAACAACCAATTAATAACCAGTTTGTAGGATATCTGCCATCAAGATACAAAGAAAATGTATCTTGAAGAGCAAAGGACTATAAAAAAAAAGCCTTATTGTTCCTTGTACGGCAATTTTATTTATAGAGCAAGTTCCATGTATACCTAATGTATTGAAAAACTGTATTAGAAAACATTTATAGAGCATTATTCTTACATATACATATGGAGACATGTATACACAGATATTCAGACACAGATAACCAATTATGCACATGGATGGGGATTGTAAGGATGTGATATATTTCTATACCTGCTACAATACACAGAAAACCGACCTTGGTTCTGCTGGTGAAATCATGTTATTTCTTCCTTCCTCTGGACTCCAATTCTTCTATTTGAAATGTGATAAACACCAATTTGACAAAAAAAAAAATTCATGTAAACAAACAAGTTGCTGCATTATATCAAGATTTCCTGGAGTTTTTAATGTTTTATTGTGGTGTGGAATGATGAGACTGGGAAAAAGAACTCAGATGGTGCAGAATTTTAGAACAATCTCTTATGTGATACAAGTAAACACCTTATAGTGGCATTAACATAACGCCTTAAGATCCCCAACAAAAGCTAATTTGGGATCCGTTTTGTGTCCAGCTCTCGCTGAAGGGTAAAAGTCAGTCTGATGATGGCTTTTGTCTTGTTTCTTGCACTATTGTTTTCTCTTTCTTTTCTTCGCTTCCTCTGATAATGTCCTCTCTGGTTTCTTTGCTGAATCAACTAGCTGTGTTTCCAAAACAGCCAGTATGTTGATATTCAGTTGCTGGTGAGACACAAAGTGTCACAAAGCAAAATGCAGTTTTAACGTGATGTTTCAGAAGAGCGATTTTTCCGCCTCGGGCAACCATAGCCCCAGGAATGTGCATAATGAATGTCAGTGTGGCATCAAAATGACTCAACAGCACAACATTTTAAGGTCAGAAACCTATGTAGTATTGCTTTAAACCAAATGTTAATTTAATAAATACATGCAGCTCTCTGTCTGACATGAGAAGCACTCATCAGTTTGAATTAAGTCTACATCAGTAAGAATGAAAACCTGTTGCGGAAGCAACCTCAACCTAGATTTCTGCAGTACCCACGTGGTAGGTTATTCATTTTTGTATCAATACTAATAATACTTTAATACTATAAAAAGAAGCAAATTATATGAGATGTGAAATTTAGTTTTAAAAGACAACCACTGATCAGAGTATTTTAAATAAATTCTACTGCATTTTGTCATCTCAGAAAAATCCTGTGCTTCCAGTGTTTTTGCCAGGACTTTACCATTTCATTTATGTAAAATAAAAAAATAAAAAAAGGATTGTATTTGTAGCAATAATCTGTATTTTTCTCTAAAGATCCAAACAGAATGTGTTTACAATGTCACAGGAAAAACATTATATATCTGTGCAGTTGAGGACAAACTGATACAGGCAGGTAAAACACGAGATAGGGGACCTGAACTTCGCATTTTAGATGACCACTGTGCCAAGACTGCTATATTTCAGTATTTTGTTGATAACTTGCATTCTTTACTAAAACTGAGCAAAAAAAAGAAAAAAAAAGAAGTGTTAATATTTTCTCTGTGCATGCATCTTGCTGTCCTATGTGATGTGTTCTTCAGGCCTCAGTGGTTCTGTGATAAATCCTTATGACCCGCCAGGCATCTGCCTGTAATACAGCTGGGCCAGACTAATGAACTGGACCCAGACACAGTCATAATCAGATTAATGACTACGCTCAGGTTGAAAATGACCAAAATCAATATGGAAAAAGTGAGAAAGGGAAGGGGAGCGAGAGAAGGGGGGGGCGGTCAGGGGTCTGTGATGTGCAGAGAGTGCCAAGGTCAGAAACCACAGCTGAAGTGAGGTCAGTAAAAAAAGAAGCCATGGAACAATACAAAATTAAAAGATGGGCTGGTAGTAAGAAGTCTGCAACATTCTGGTGGGAGGCTGTTGATGCCATTCAGAAAATAACTTATTCAAAATCTTGATTAGAATGCACATTGCTGATAGTTTTCAGTATGGAAGCAAAGGTCAAGGCCATTCTTGTTTGCTTTCACTATATCCCAGAAGACAGTCTGACTCCTCACGCACAAGATTTAAAATGTAAGAGAGTTTATTGAGTGAGTGTGTGAAGTTGCAGCTGTTTCTGAGCAAAATATGTGGAAAGCTGCCAGTGACTGCAGAACAGTGGTGGTCACAAAGGTAAACCTTGTAATAAAAGGAAAGAACGGATCAATAAAATGGCAAGTTCTGCATGCAATGTAAGCACACTGGAAGAATTCATTAACAAGCAATCTAGACGTTTATTCAAGTCTGCAACACATTTAATCCATTTTGCTTCTCAGACTGCATTTCTGATTGGATGTGTTGGATCTGTCCCCACATCTTCAAAAGGCAATAGCAATTGTAAACTTAAAATACTAAAGGATTACAGCTTTATTTTGCTTCATCAAACTGTAAGACTTAAACTTGACTTACATTCTAAAGTGAATATAATTTGGATGAGTCCAGTTTCTGTACCTAACCAGTTTGGGAGTCTTTATGAACATAGACTAAAGCCATATAGTTTTTTTTTTAGAAGATTTTCTTTTTTATATCTCTATATCTTTATTTACTTACAAAAAAACAAAAAATTCTAACCTTTATTTATAAGACTTCTAATAAGGTATTTTGTGTTTAAGTGTATTAATGAATATAATTTTGTCTGTAGTCAATATAAAATAAAATAAATAAATAAATAAATATCATAAAATAAAAAATTAAAAAAGGTGAAAAAATGTAACCCTGTGACTTTATTAAGAACTTTATATCTGCAATATTTAATTCGTTGATGTTCAGATATACCAGGGAGTTGTAAAGCTTCTAACCGAGTTATCAGGCCCACCTGTCTTTGTCGTCATACAACTTCAAGTTAAAATCTCCTGAACTCATTGTAAATCAGAGGAAGTGGGAAGGTGACATGTTTACTGATGCTCTTCACTTTGATTTTGCTCTGAAATTAGTTATAATTTCTTTTTTTTCCAAATCAAAGTAGGCAAATCAGACTAGCAATTTGTTACTCTAACATTGTCAGCTGTTAAAAACTTAAAACTGAAAGTTTTATTTTAAAACGCATATAAGCGTCCAGTTCATTACCTGAAACTTTCTTAATTGTTCTACCATTGATTATTTATTTATTCATATTCTTAACCCATTATTCCAATAAAGGGTCACTGGGAAGCTGGAGTCTATCCCAGCAATCACTGGGCAAGAGGTAGGGTACACCCTGGACAGGTCGCCATCCCATCGTAGGGCACTTTTATTGAGTAGATGAACTAATAATAGTAATTTGGTAGCGTTTTATCATTTCAAACTCCTATAATAAGCAGATGATATTACAGAATAGTTTAAAATAAATAAATTGAATGACTGAAATGTGCCCATGTATTCCATTTTTTCCACAAATTAGAACACCTGCTTTAAAGCAGAGCTGTAGAAAGCTGTAAGTTAGGGAAGGAAAAGCGAAGAAAATATGAAAAAATGCAGGTCATTTTGGGTTTACTGAAGTTCAGTTTGGAATTTACAGATAGGAAACCCTAAAATGCAAACAGATTTTCTATTAGGTGAATAAAATCAGTGAAAATCTTCCTGTACAATCTGCAAGATCTGCTGAATTTTTGCAAAGTCCAAGCCGCATTTGGTTGGAAGGACTTTCATCCAATCAGAAGGCCGAATTATTTTTTCACAAAATGCTAAATATCTCAAAAACTACAAAGATCTGAAACGACAAAAGTCGTAGCACACATCTCCCGAAGGAGCTGCAGGGTTTGAGATTTAAACTACTGAAGTGACCTGAACGGTGCAGGAGGAGTAGCGCGGCAAAGTTTGGTGGAATAATATTAAAATTGGCCGAACAGGATCTCAATAATGTGAATGTCCCATGGGCATTAATAAGTAAAACAATTAAACATTTAAATAAATCAATAAAACAATTAAAATCATAAATAGCTAAAGTTTCAAGTCTGATACAGTGTCAGCAGAGCATTAGGTGATTCAAAGTAAAATAAACTAGCTCAAATATCATAAATACCTTTTCTTGTTCCTAAACAGCTAATAAAATGCTTATTTTTGCCAGATAAACATTAGATGAATATAGCATGTAACTGTCATTATTGTAGATACAGGTGCCTAACTACACCATACTAACACTCTCGTCCTCATTGACCGTTAGTCAAAGCTTTCAAAAGCACCCTTAACGATCGTCTCCACACTGTAAGACTTATGAATAAAACACACGAGAATCAATTAATCATTGATTATGTGTCATCAGGTTAGGGAAACATCTAATGATATCAATCTACTCTTTAATTCAAAGCATGCAAATAAAATCCATCAAAATAAACAAACAACAAATATATATACATATATTTATATCTATCTATCTCTATCTATCTATCTATCTATCTATCTATCTATCTATCTATCTATCTATCTATCTATCTATCTATCTATCTATCTATCTATCTATCTATCTATAAAAATGTGGTTCTAACAAGAAAGTTAGAAATATGTATATTACAGCACTCTCACTGTGCAATAATAGGGCTAAAATAATTCAACATATATAGCACAATCAGTTAGGTAGTCAAATTTGAAGTATTTTGGTGAAATTATTCCCCTGTAAGGGTCTTACAGAGATTTGAAAAATAATTGTTATGGGCAAACAATAGGTGATATTATTTATGTACAAAAACCTAAAAAAAACGCCTTTATATTGTACATTTTGAAATCCAACACCACTACAACTTATGTGTTTAGTAACCACCTACCTTTCAGTTTGCAATATTTATCGCTTTACATCTTAAAATGCATAATACCCAAGTGCATATTTCCACATAAATAAACCAGAACTGCATCTTTAAGTACTGACAACAGCCCCCCCCCAGCCCCGCCTGTATCTGCTGCCTCAAGCTAAACAGTGAAGTGGTTCTTGCTGTCTGTTTCTGAAGAGCAGTGAAGCTGTGGGCCCATTTTCTGTCTTTTACTGACAGCCCTGTGATGTGTACAAAGCCCCCCATTTCTCAGCTGGGAAATCAGCCTTACTACATCCCCGTCACAAACAATCAGCACTCATTACCCACTACACACTCCACCCCATTTGCCTGCGCTGTCTGGGTTGTGCTTTGTGTGTGCTTGCACACCATGGTATTTTTCTCAGTGTGTGCAGCTTATGATGATTTTGTGTGTGCACAATGAATTGTGAATGCTCTTCGCTGAATTGTTGCTAGCTGCCTAGCTTTGAGGCTCTAACTTGGTGAACAAGCTCTTTTGTGGGTTAGTGCGTGGATGTACTTAGGGTCTGTGACCTTGCAATGAGTAGAGCAACTGTCAGATTCAGAGAGGGGCTTTTATCTGTTTGGTGCCCCAACACTCAGCACTCAACCAATTACCTCCCCATCAGACATAAACATTTATGCTGTGTTGCTATTCTCTGTGAATGCCTTTTCTGAAGGACCTGATGATCACAACCAACCTTGTGTCAGGGAGAGGGCCATTGCATGAATTGAGTGTAATTGGCGAAAAGAGCTATGAACCAGTTGCTCTGTGTGTAAGCAGATTACAGGCTGGCAAAGCAGAGACCCCCTCAGGGTGGCACAACATGGCCGTTGGTACGTGGTGTGTAAAACAAGCATGTCACTCATGAATTAAACATAAGAAAATGCCCAGCCATGAAATTGAGATGCTGGAGAAAACAAGGGAATAGGAGGAGGTTAGAAAGAAAAGGAAGATTGAGAAACAGAGGTAGGGAATTCAAAACATAACAATTAAACTGATACCATCCACTAGTAACCCTGGTAAATTTGCCACTTTCCATAGTTCTCGGTACATTGTAGCTTGTGTACTAAAGCTGTGTACTGAGCCTGTTTCACACAGAACCCGTAGTTTATATTTCTTCTAAAAGAAATGTATTTTTCCTGCACAAGCTTTTTTTCCTCTCTTGCAAAAATGTTTCGTCTTTCGGATTATTTCATGTCCTCATTCAGAATGTGTCATCTTTAGGACAGCTAAGCTCCCAGTAACACACTGCTTCAGAGCTTATGTAAAGAAAAGAAAGTACTGTAAATGAGCCCAAATATTATTAGTCTAATTTTAAATGTTCTCTTTTCATTCCATAAGAACTTCAGCAAAGCTGCAGAAATGTCAGGCTGTAGCAGGACACAGATTTAAGTGTGTCAAGTTAAAATGATGAACAAAGGTAGGGAGTAAGTTCCTTATTTTGCAGCAAAGCTAAAGTAACAAGGAAAACATTCTGTTGAAAAGTAAGTTTAAGAACAATTATTAAAGAGTTCTCCAGTTATATCTACTTTATTTCAGTGGCAGGACTTTATTCCTGGTGAAAGTATGAACACAACTGTATTCTGTACATTCATTCATTCATTTTCCGAACCGCTTATTATCCGAATCGTGGGGAAGCTGGAGCCTATCCCAGCTGGCTTTGGGCGACAGGCAGAGTACACCCTGGACAGCTCGCCAGTCCATCGCAGGGCCACACACAGAGAGATGAACAACCACTCACGCTCACACTCACTCCTAGGGGCAATTTAGAGTAACCAATTAACCTATCATGCATGTATTTGGATGGTGGGAGGAAGCCGGAGTACCCGGAGAGAACCCACGCATACACGGGGAGAACATGCAAACTCCACACAGAAAGGCCACTGACCAAACCAGCCAAGGATTGAACCAGTGACCTTCTTGCTGTGAGGCCACAGTGCGCCACCGTGCAAGCCCGTATTCTGTACAGTTGTTTGTAATTTGTTTAAGTATTTTAATTAGTTTTATAAATATCTAGTCATAATTCAAATAGAATGTTGATTTTTATTCCTAATTGATTAAATAAGTAACTGTTTGTGTTCTACTCAGCTGCAGTTGGCAGGTATGTTTGTGTGTAAATATGTATGTTTCATTGAGGTAAGTTCCCTTGATAGGAAAAATCACATAATTTCTCTACCCTTTTAAGCTCTGTAACAACACCAGTTTACTGTAAAGCAATTTCAACACAACCTAATCTCTCTGTTTGCCACTCTGCGGCAACGTCGTGCCAATCCCAGCCGTCTTTGGGCAAAAGACTTCCAGGTTCACCCTGGACAGGTCACCAGTCCATCACAGGTTGACCGTCAGTCGCAGGACCAACACAGTCACAGAAAGACAAACAACCACTCACAGTCACTCCTATGAGCAATTTAGAGTAACCTAACATGTATATCTTTGGACGGTGGGAAGAAGCCGGAGTACCCAGAGAGAACCCACACATACACAGGGAGACCATGCAAACTCCACACAGAAAGGCCACTGTTCAAGCCCCGCCACCCCATTGGAGGATCTAACCAGCGACCTACTTGCTGTGAGGAGAAAAGTCTTCCACCTCAAATACTGCACTGTGCCTGATATGCTTTGTGTATCTTTATCACGTTCCATAATACTAATGGCTGAGGTGCTGTCTGCCAATAGGTGTGTTTACATTACATCTAGAATTGCGCAAAAACTAAATATTGCAATAAAAAAACGGTGACGGAAACACCTACATTAAAAAAACAAAATCACAAATATTGCTAAAAAGTTTTTATGCTCTCATGAGGGGGTTTTTCAGTCGTTTTGATACAGAAACATATCGCAAAAGTGTAATGGACACACTGTTTTCGCATTTACGTGTCCCTGGACATGACGTGGGGGTCATGACCAGTTCGTTTCTGGTAAAGATGGCGCTGTGTGGAAAAAACAACAGAAAAATTTCAGACTTTTAGAAAAGAAAATGAGAGAGAAAAGCTTCAAAAAGCCATCTCAAATTCTCCACAGCAAATAGAAAACCCCAAAATAATGCTGTGTGGCTACCTTGCACCAGCTGCAATTTTCGTAAAATTTTTGTTCCTCTCAAAAAATTTGACGAGACTTGAGGCTAATGCGCTAAAACACTATTCAATGAAAACACCCATAAATCGCAATTGTTGTTTGTTGAAAATTACAAATATTGCTTTTATTTTGCAAAAAAAATTAATGGAAACACAGCTATTGATAATTTTTGCCTATACATTTAACACCTACCCACTTTCCACTCCTTGACCTTTCACCACCATATTTTTTAAATTTGGCACTTTTAGGTTTCATAAAGTAAAGGGTGTACTTACACTTTTCCAGATTTTTCTGATGGCAGGGATCCAGCTGTCCTACAAATTTGATGTTTACATGCTGCAACACACCTGAATCAAATTATTAATAGCCTATTAATAGTCATGTGCAGAACTTTACAGTGAGTTGTCATCTTAATCAGTTGTGATTTGGATCAGGTGTGTTGCAGCACAGACATATCTAAAACCAGCAGGACTGTTGGTGATCCTGCTTTAAAGCGTAGCATTGTCCTCCCCCCCAAACATTCAGGAAAAAAAAAAGTTATATATCTGCTATATATTTCTGTGGGATGGATATCTATCTCTCCAACTATCCATCTACTAAACCTATCTCAAACCCCTCGAGGATTTGCAAACTGATCTGTGCATAAATACAGTTTTGACTGGGATTACCAGGCAAACAATACACACACATTTAACTATTTGTATGCGCAGGAACCATTTTGAACACAAATCTATTGGATTTATGAAGCCTTAATGTAAAAATTTGTGTGTATAATACTATTTTTTGTGCATGTTTTGCATTTAAGGGAGAACATAGCAGACATTATCACATAGAAGTGTATTTAATTCTGTGTGATTGTTTTAAGGTGTAAAATTATTTATTTATTGTTTTTTTTTTTCAACCAAAATTGCAAAGCAGTTGCACTGTCGGACCCAGCTAGTACTGTGTCATCCCACTGAGTGTCACAGCTGATAATGATGCTCATTTCAAGACACAACAACACAAAACAAAATCAGCAAGCAAAAAAGCCAGCCCCCAATCGAGATTGTCCAGTGCCAAATGAGCAACGCTGGTGCTGCTTTAGAAATTCAAATCACCTCTCTCTTGTGCTTTGCATTAGAATGCAGCAGGGACAGAAACCTTGATAATGGTTTTCATTTACCCCCCGGCCAGACTAATCACACTGCCATTGGTTCCACTTGCTGCTTTGGCTGATGCATCGGAATACTACAAACCAGCAACATCGGTGGCAGAGGAGCAGGTTGGTGCCCCCGAATCACCCTGTGTGCCAGTGCTTCCTTTTACCACACGACCTTAGGGCAAAAGAACAAGGGGATGTTTACAGATTTGTCCCAGAAAGTACAGCCCCAAACCATCAAAAATACACCACAAAACACCCATGCATACTGCAAATGTACACAATGACTTTCCATTTGAGGAGTTTTATGATGCATGCGAAGAGGAACCCACAAAAACACAAATAAACAAACAAACAAACAAAAAAAATCACCTCCCATATGCACAATAAATGATAATGATAAAGAAAAAAAAACTCAGTAAGAATGTATATTTATTTCTCAAGGATATTTCACACTATACACACAGGCTGCATCTAAAGATTTGTGTGTGCAGAAAAATGTACAAACTGATTTACTAACAGTGCGCACTCTGGGTTGCATCTTTCAATTAGCACATATGCATCCAGTTTGTATGTCTGCCGCAATGAATATGCTATATGGGGCGTTCACACTCAAGTTTGCATATGCTGGGAGGAGAAAATGTAAATATTTTAGTTTAGAACCTGCGAAGTGATCTATCAAACCTGAAAATAATTTTGCTAATAGAAAATTTGTCAATATTTACTATTTTTCAAAGGGAAGTGCAAACAGTCTATTGATGTAATTGCGTGGCTGTTTATTGCTACAAGAAGGAAACGCTGAAACAAAACAAAGAGATGCAGAGAAGACACTTTTCACCACTATGTGAATATTTTTTAAATGAATGAGGAATCAGTCATCAAAAAGCTTGTCCAGTATTGACATTCTGTAGCTTTTGAAAGGACTCATTTACAACCTTTCCAGTGTTTGATGACAGCAAATGAGACACAGTACTACAAGTAAAAAGGTTTTGAAAGTGCATTTGGGATGAATCAAAGAATCAGTTTTCACCATTGCTGCTATAAATAGTCACACTTGTGTCAGGTTTGCTTCCAATGTGTTTTCTTTGTACTTATGAGGAGTGTGTACCATTTGCATCCATTTATATCTACAGTAATAACTGCATGATTACTGTGAATTTGCATAATTACTGTAAATGCAAGTTGAGTTAATTCCTGTACATCAATAACTGTGAATTAAGTAAAGTCATATTGAATTAATCCAGCATCTTCCATTTTTTTTCCTTCAATTGTCCTGCTAATTTGTCCTATGAGCCACCACTTCTTTAGACAATACAGTTCCAACTATGAACCCTTGCAGCTAGAAATCTCCTGGCTTTTGACAATTAATCATTCAGAGCCGAGCTTTTCCATTTGTGGAGATCGTGTCCATTCGCCACACGGTCGAATAACTAAATAAGTCAACAGCAACAATGTGAGAGAATTTGTTTTTAGCGGGGCCATTTCTGAAAATAACTCTCCTGAGGGGTGAA
Source organism: Telmatherina bonti (assembly GCF_933228915.1). NCBI lineage: Eukaryota > Metazoa > Chordata > Actinopteri > Atheriniformes > Telmatherinidae > Telmatherina > Telmatherina bonti. The sequence continues at coordinate 24,125,783 of NC_136625.1, read as the reverse complement.
ATTGAGATGATGAGAAAAGAAAAGGAAATGGGAAAAACCCAAGTGTATGCTGGCTGTGTGCACTGTCATACTTGCATGGCTGTCTATAAAATAATAAAAATAGAATTCTGAGGTCATGCTTTATTTAGAGTAAAAGCTTCTTGTGTTTTTGTTGCCTTAAAAGACTAATTTAAACTCTGTCAGTGTCTATCTTTCACTGAGCGCTCTTCCAATGTCTTCATAATCTAGTGAAGTACTTGGCTGTAGGAACTTGGAAACTGAAAAAGTAGTGTGCTTTGGCTTAACAAATAAAAGAGATAATATTTATTGAGGTGTTTTTTAAAGGGAAATGAGGCAGGAGATGCAAGACAAGCTGGTTGAATTAAAAGCGCGTACAGATCTGGAATTTATCTTTTCTCTGCTGTGATGCAATTATCTGTGATTTTAGGCTTATAGCTGTACTGCTCGGGATTTCCAAGCAGAACACTAATTAAAACAATGATGAATGATGGATTTTCTTTTTGTTTGCTGTGATGGCTGATTAGGTGGATGAAATCATCATCCAACACTTCTGCATATAATTAGTGAGATGTTTACAATTTAGTTTAACAAGGATAATTAAGAATTAACGCTTTAAGTTCCAGGTTGAGCCATCTGACAGACGGTTTGAGCTTGAATTAATACTATCAAAGTTAAAGTCAAATTTACTTATATAGCACATTTAAAACAGCCCCTGCTGACCAAAGTTCTTCACAGAACATACTTTTTACAAGTATGATAAAAATAAAAACATAAAAATTTAGGATGATTAAACGGTAAAATGATAAAAAGACAACAATAAAATAAAACACAAGTAAAAAGTGAAAATACAAAATATGAAATAGTAAAAACAGTATAAAAAGCCAAGGGGGGGGGGGGGGGTTAGTTTACACTGTATAAATGAACCATTTTTCACTTGTGAAGACAAGAGAAAAATCACTCAGTTAAAATAAAGTATTTTCTTTAGGATTTATATGACCCACTCACCTGATGTGAAGTCTTGGTATTTAAAAATTGATCTCTCTGAGTGTGAAAGCCAAAATTATTACAACAAATGGTAAAATTACACAAATAACACTGTAGTTTTGTTCAAGTGTCCATTACTCTGAGGCAATTGTTGACACTGCTGTGTAAAAACCCTTTGAAAATGATCTGACAGGAGAGCGCTGCCTAAAATCTCATTGAAGGCTTTTTGTCTCTGACAGATTACCAAATAATGTTCCGTTTTAGTTGATATCCTCCCAGAAGCCATTATTTCCATCTGAATGAGCCAAAAATAAAAGCTAAATGCTGTATATTGCACTCAATGTTTCAGACGTGGGCTGATTGGCAGTTTAGTTGTTTACGACTGCACTATAAAAAGCCTATGTGATAGCTTAGACAGTTGCTATACATAGTTCATGTTTATAATGTGCATACAGCCAGTCTATGTACATATGTCTATGCGTGTCTGTATGTGTGTGTATGTTTGCATGTTCCATCTGCTTGACTGCTATTTCACACTGATATGCTCTGTCAGTGAGGAGCAACATGGGTCTCTAAACTGTCACATCATGGCATGACATTGTCTGATGATGAGAGTGAAGACTGCAGACATTCGGCATCTTCTTGCATAACCATGTTGTGCAAACGGTACAGCAGTAACTGTCTCTGATATACCTTCATCTCTCAGGCAGTTTCTTCTTTCAAATTCCCATCTAATTACTTTTTCCTGCTCAAGTCTTATTTCAAACTTTTCACAATTTAATGGTGTAATCTGTCATTTTGTCCTATATTTACTCAATTCAGTTACACTAAAAGTCAGAAAACATGAAGGCATGAATACATGCAGGTTTGGTTTAAAACATTTATACCCAGCTGTGTCACAGTTCTTTTTTCTCTCTAGTGTGGTGAGAACCACTTTGCCCCCAGTTGATCTGTCTTGACATTGGAGTTACATTTGGTACTGTTCCTAACGTTTCAGCACTCCAAGAGAGATTTAGGGAACAGAAATTTATAATGCTCAGAGAATTAATTAAAAAAAAATTCCAAGAAGGTTGGTCAGTGCAAATAAATGAAAAAATATGACTTCTCTGAAACGATTGCAAGGCAAATACCTTTTTCCTCTTCAGCACAAAATGGGTATATGGCTTAAGTTTACACAGCTGCGTCTGAGGACATCACTAGAGGACTTCTAGAACTGTGTACTTTGGAGAGATACAATGAAAGTGAACATTTTTCAAGATTTGGGATTGTTTTATAGCCACTGAACTTGGGCACCTTGCCGTCATTGAGTTGATAATGGACTCATTTCTATAGTGAAGTATTATAGAGTCAAATGTAAAGACATGTGTGTGACAGCTAAAGACTGGTCATAATAAGATGATGTAACAAAAACACAATGTGAAGCCCACTGGCAAATCTACAACAGCAGATTTGCTGAAAAAGAGAAGAAAAAAAAATCGGTGTTGTAATGACCCTGTCAAAGTCCAAATTATTGTTCATTAAGACAGTTTAAGTTTAATTTTATCTCAACTCCTGTGTGTGCCCTTGTGGAAATGATGGTGTGCATACAACAAGACCCAAGTATGTACCTACCGTGTAACTTTGCTTTAAGACTGACTGACATAAATGTCACTGACATAAAAGTCAACACAGCAGTGTGCCATAATTTCCAGGCTATAGCGCGCACAAGCCACACCACCACTGTGTGTGTGCAAAAGCTCCATTTCCTTTCCTTCTTAGCTCGCCTTTAACTTCCATAAGGGTGTGTGCATGAAGTGTAAAATGATCTGTTTGCCAGTAAAATCCATTCGTTGTTTAAGCTGAAGGATTCAAATCATGTGAAGAAAGTAGTGGCTTCTAGGAAATGTCCATAAATTACAGTAAATCCTACTAGAATGGATAAAAATACAGAAACAATAACACAAATATTTATATGTGTGTTGTGTTCTCCATATCTCCTCTTGGCAACATAGAAATATAGAAAGTGGATACTACAAAGATTCCTGGGGAGTGAAATAGCTTTTTCTGGCATCAAACATAAAGCCTGTCACACAACACATTTAAATAAGGATGGCACAATGTGTTAGCCTTCAGTGTTTTTCTACCTGTGTTTTAAGCTAGATAGACAAACAGACACTTTTATTGATCACAAAACTGGGGAAATTATGGGTTGAAGCAGTGAGTATTAAGGCAATCAGTGTTTTTAGATGACAATGTTAGCCTTGAGGTAGGACCACCTCAGATTTTGCTGTTGTGAGATGTGTGAGTCCTTGTTAACTTTATTTGAGCAGCGCTTCAACATTGATTTTACTGCTCTGGTGTAACAACCTTCCCAAAGGCGACTTGTCAGACACGCCATGGGACGGGTTAGCATAAGAAGAAGATGTCACTGTTGTTAGCAAACATTTAGTCTTTGCAGAAACATGTTGTGGTTAAATTTTGGTTTATCACTGTGATTTGGAGTTTGAATTCATCCACTAATTAACATTTTAAAAATGATTGTTTGATGGAGTGCAATTTGCTGACACTTTTCATTTAGCCTGAGACATGATATAGTCATTTTGTGTTCTGTGCACACTGGTCATCAGGGAAATCAGGATTTTTAATAGTGGGCCACTGGACTAATTGGCTCAGAAAACATGTAAAATTGGGAAGAAAGAAGAATCATTAAAAAAACTGATTGGTATGTATGATGAGTGTGTGGTTACTGGCCCAAAGTGTGTGGTGTGTGTGTGTGTGTGTGTGTGTGTGTGTGTGTGTGTGTGTGTGTGTGTGTGTGTGTGTGTGTGTGTGTGTGTGTGTGTGTGTGTGGGCGGATAGATACATATATGGCAAGATATGGAACAGCAAAGTCAAGACACTTTCTACCTCAAAATCAGTTGGCTTGGATTCTCCTGTTTTATGTGCTTAACCAGACAAATAGTTTGAAGAATGTATTGATCAGCTGCTTGAAATTGGTTCTCACTTTTTAATCAGTTACAACTTTGCGCAGTAGGCTGTTAAATTGCTCCCTGCAGAATTTGACACAGCCTTTGCTACTGGACTAACCTGAACTTTCCAAACTGCAGTTTCAACCTAAGTTAAACTTATTATGAATCCAAAACCTGTTAGCTGCTGATTGTATTTTCCTCATGTTTCTCCTCTTCCTTGACTTCAATGTACAGCTGAAAACAATTGCTTTGAGGAAATGTTTTTGGTCACCTAGGAGAACTTGGACAAGATTTGCACAAGTGTGCTCTTATCCCCAGTGCTGCACTTTACCCCTGCAGCAAATGCATGCCTACTTCATGCTATTTGAAAGACGCTTAAGTTACTTGCTCTGAGTTACTTGAAAATACCTACTATAGATAGATAATTTTAATTCTTCAAATCAGAAACATCTTGACCTATAATTTTTCCAGAGAATAACCTAATCAATTTTTAACCAATTCAATTTTCCTGTTCTAATAAAGTGTTCTCAGCAAACATGACACAACTGTTAATCTAAAACATGACACAGTCTGTTCTTGGTGAAAGAAAAACAAACAAAAAACAAACAAACAAAAAAACACAACAGCCAAGACACTGGAACTGCAAAACAACCACGTAACATCTTACAACATAAATTAGTTTATTTTCATTCATTTACTTTTCTATTCAGTAAGTAGAGGCTTCAAATGGCAGTTCCTCAAGTTGACGGTTTATAAATAATCTTTAGGTATTTCAGCGTTGTCTGGATCCACGTTGCCTTGCATGTACTTTTGAATAAAGCATTATCTCCCTTTCCCTGTGCCGTGTGACAGCTAACTACTGTTCCCTGCACCCATCTGATTTTTATCACAATGGCTGTGTTATCCAGTCTTTGTTTTTTTTTTTTTTATCTCCACCTGAAAGGTAATATATACCCTTATCTGAATATATCTACAGATGTAGTTGCCAATTTAAAATACAAAATACTACTTTGGGATTATTGTTTGTTGACATGGTAATCATGACTACATTTCACATTACAGTTTTTTTTATTGTGTTGAAGGAGCAGTTATGACACAATCATACCAATATTCTAAAAATTTCATGCCACACTGATTTTTTTTTTTTTTTTACCTTCTGTCGAATGACACATAATTTTGTTGCTGTCTTTACCTTTACAAGAGCATAATCCTGTCAGGAATACCGGACATTTAGTGTTTGATTCTAAATGCCAAATGGAAGTGACCTCTGTACCGCAGCAATGTCTAATTCCAGCCTTTGAAGACCGTTTTCTTGCAAGTCTTTGATGTTTTCCTGCTTTAGAAAACCTTAATTCTTAAAGAATGGACAATAAACAGGCTTGTGCAGAACTGGACAATATTAGGGAAAGTCATTTAATTTGAATCAGATGTATTTGAGCAGGGAGACGTCTAAAACCTGCAGAATAGTGGCCCTTGAGGACTGGAATTGGACATGATGTGTCATGTAACATGGCCATGTCTGTGGCCATGATTTTCAAAATGGTGGCTCTTCATTTCACTGTTAAAAGAATATTTTTGAGATATTCTGGAAAAATAAATCTGAATTGACCATCAGAAATAGAAACTTCTGTTTCAACTGTGCCACCAATCAATAGGAATTGAGGTGATACACATGCATGCTGAAAACCAAACAGAACAGACAAGGATAAAACTTAAAAAAAAAAAAAAAATGTTTTTTTATTCTAAAAGAGAAATAGTTGTGTTTTTCTCTCAAAAATCCAGCTAATAGACTCCAAACAAACATGATATGAAATTGAATTGGCCACATACACACAGAGTTGAAGCAACATGGTTTTGTACTAACATTTTATCTTATGTTATAAAATGTCAACTGTCAATAAATTGGAGAAGAGGCTGTATTTGATTATCTTATCAAATTGTAGCCGCTATAGTGACTGGAAAGATGGACATGGAAATCCACATCCAGCTCCGTCTATTTTCTGTCATTGTATTCCTGCTTCACTTTCTGAGGCTGATCGAATTGAAGATTGATTGTTTGGTGTGGCATTCGTTGTTTTTTTGTTTTGTTTTTTCAGCTTGTCAGACAGTGTCACTAAACAGATCTTGGTTGTTCATACAGATTGAAAAAGGTTTTCATTTGCAGAGCTGTTAACATCAGGAGCAGTTTTAAAAAAGCAGCAGTTTCTGACACTCAAACACATCTGCATGGACAGAATGTCCAATTGTAGCAGAATAATCTAAACTTGCTTTGTGTGGGTAAGGCCTAAAACTGAAGCAGTTTCCACTATCTGTTACAAGCTCAAGCATCTCAGGCTACATTCACACTTTGGCAAACTGATTTAGTTTTGTAAAGAAGTTTTTCATTAAGATGGAAGCATTTTCAGAAGGTTGTGACTACACACTGTTCTATGGTCGTATATATGCTGTATATGGTTTGTATACATGCTGTAGTATCAATGTCAGGCCTGTAAGTAGCGCTATAATGCTGCTACAGAAACACACCAAAAACTGCAAAGAAGACATTGAGCCGGCGCAGATACAAACCACTGAAAATAAAGAAGTAGCAGAAAAAGTCTGTGCTTATACTTTCATGAGCACGGTTCTGGTTCTGGCACCCACTCTGTTCTGAAGTCTCAGAACCTTAAGGCTTCTGCTATCCTGGCCCAATTCCACACCAGTTTCACCAATGGGTAGATATTATTATGCATAAGTAAACATTGTTGGTGTGTAGTTCGGTCCTCGCCCTCGTTCTCTGTAGGCATTGTCCACAGCTTAAAATTCAGTCTGACTTATCCTTTCTAATGATGTAACAAAATTCACGGCATGTAAATACCTTTTGTTTCCTCCTATATTGTGTGGGATGTAACTACAAAAGGGTAGAAACCAAATTTGTATAAGCAAAACAAAACAAACAAAAAAAAATGTCGTGACCAGAATGATTGTCTCCTGCTTGCAGGTATCCATTAGGGGGCAGGAGACAAGTATGAAACTGTGTACAACAGGGTTCTGAGCAAATTGTAAGAAGCCTCAGAAACTGCATAAATTAGGCTTTGTTGGGAGAATGGTACACTATACCTAATCGGCTTCAATATAGGTTAAATTTTGAAATAATAATCTAGAATTCAAACTTCACTTGATAAATGGGGCCTATCTAGAGCAATCAATTGCCCGACTAGTTATTGTGTCCTGGTGCTGGAACTGGCAGTAGCATCATCACTCCCTGGAGAAGGATTTGTCCAGGTTGTTCACATGGAATAAAGAATTCAGGAGTTTTCTCATTGCAAACTGTTTTAAAAGAGCAGGGTGACCTGTCCAGGGTGTTCCCCGCCTCTCGCCCAAAGACTGCTGGGATAGGTTCCAGCTACCATGCGACCCTTAATCGGACTAAGCGGTTCGGATAATGAATGAATGGTTGTGGACATTGGGACTGTGTAGATGGAACATCCAGTTGATGACCAAATTAAGCACATTCACTGAAACTCCTCCCCTTTGAATATTACCTTTCTTACCAGACTCAATACACAAATGCCTATTTAACTGCTGAAATGGATCGCCATTGTTCCATATATTGTCCACGCTGGTGATCCCATCAGTCACAACTGACACAGACGATGGCTTTATGATAATGTTTATGGTTATAAGTGGGGCTGGAATTTCAGGGAGGCTTACAGGGGATCCCTTTTTTGGGTGTGCATCACAACCTTGAAAGTCATGTGCAAGGGCATATATAAATAAATAATGAATAAATATAGATAGATAGATAGATAGATAGATAGATAGATAGATAGATAGATAGATACTTTATTCATCCCCAGGGGGGAAATTGAGGGTGTTCCAACAGTTCCTTTAAAAAAAGAAAATAGATTAAATTAAAGATTCTCCTGAAATCCACCACAAGCTTCTTGGTCTTGGAAATGTTCAGGAGAAGACAGTTCTTTTCAGTCCAGTCTGCGAAGGCCTCTACCAGGTCCCTGTACTCCCCTTCTTCTTCACCTCTCACACATGCCACAACAGTTGTATCATCTGAATACTTCTGTATGTGGCAGGACTCTGAATTGCATCTGAAGTCTGAAGTGTAGAGTGTAAAAAGAAAGGGAGCTAAAACAGTCCCCTGTAGAGCCCCAGTGCTGCACTCCAGAGTTCCATAAACACTTCTCCCCATTCTGACATATTGTGGTTTTGATGTTCGACAGTCCATAATCCAGGATGCCAGGGAGGGGGCCACCCCTATATCTAAAAGTTTATCTTTCAGTATGGGAGGCCTGATGGTGTTAAAAATATTGGAGAAGTCGAAGAACATGATCCTGAAATAAGAACCGGGCACTTAGAGATAGGCATATTCCCGGTGCAGCATGTAAAGAACTGCGTCCTCAACTTCTAAGTGTTCCTGGTAGGCAAACTGGAGACAACCCTCAACAACCTGAATTCTCATGCGGCAAACAAGGAGCCGCTCAAAGGACTTCATTATGTGAGATGTCAAAGCTACCGATCTGTAGTCATTCAGCTCCACTGGTTGCCCTTTTTTGGGCAACTGTATGAGACTTGATGTCTTCCACAGAACCAGGATTTTTTCCATCTTAAGGTTCATATTGAATAGCCTTTGGAGAAGAACAGCTAGCTGTCCTGTACAGTCTTTCAGGAGCCTTGGACATAACTTATCTGGACCTACAGCCTATCCTGGTTGGAGTTTCCTGAGCTCAACTGCAACCTCTAGTTGATACACACAGATGGAGCAGCTCAGCAGGGTCATAAGGAGGATTATCAGCAGAGGTAGAGGTAGAAGCAACAACTGCAGTGGTGGAGACAGCAGACCCATATGTGGTGGTAACAGCCATGGAGGTGTCTGGAGCAGCTGTAGAGGTGGAGGGAACAGAATCAGAGGTAGAGATAGTAGCCGCAGAGATGATGGAACCGGTGGCAGAGGTGCAAGAACCAGCTACAGAGGTGGAGGAACCAGTTGCAGTGGTGCAGGAACCAGCCGCAGAGGTGCAGGAAACAGACACAGAGGTGGAGGAATCAACTGCAGAGGTGGAGAAACCAGTCGCACGGGTGGAGGAGCCAGTCACTAAGGTGGAGAAATCAGCCATAGATGTGATAGAACCAGCCGCAGAGGCGCAAGAATCAGCTGCAGTGGTGGAGAAACCAGACGCAGAGGTGGAGGAATCCAACGGAGAGGTGATGGAACCAGCTGCAGAGGTGGAGGAACCAGCCGTGGAGGTGGAGGAATCAGCTGCAGAGGTGGAGGAATCAGCCAGAGAGGTGGAGGAATCCACCGGAGAGGTGATGGAACCAGCTGCAGAGGTGGAGGAACCAGCCATAGAGGTGGAGGAATGCACCGGAGAGGTGATGGAACCAGCTGCAGAGGTGGAGGGACCAGCCATAGAGGTGGAGGAATCAGCCGGAGAGGTGAAAGGGGCACCTACAAAGGTGGATAGAGCATTGTCAAACCTACAGCGCTGGTTGATGGTGGTGTCTTTGTCTACATCATCCTCTATAGAATGACAGTTGTCCAACTTGTAGCCAGTGATGATCTTCATTCCCCTCCATACCTTTTTCATGTATTTGTTTTGCATTTTCTTTTCCACCTTCCTTTTGTACTCCATATTGTCATGTCTTAGTGACCTTATAAATTCCTGCTGCACATTCTTCTGCTTTTCCTCGTCCCCTAACTAGAATGCCCTCTTATTTGGTTCTTTGATGGCACTGGTTATCCAAGGTTTATTATTAGGACCTAACAATCCTGACTGGAATCACTGTGTCTCTACAGAAACTTGAGTATTCTGTGATGGTATCAACACTCGTTTCCAAGTCCTGCTCCACCAGCAATACATCCCAGTCAGTGCAGCCAAAACAGTCCCTCAGTGCATCCATTGCCTCTGGTGACCACTTGGCCATGTGACAACCAAATGACCGACCAAAACAACAATGACATATGGCATTGTTGTACGTTCGGAAACCAACGGAAAGCAGTTCAATGCAGCAAACTTTCTCTCTGACTGTCACATTATGGGAATTAACCCATCTCTCATTAAAAAACAGGATAACACACCCACCTCTCCTCTTTCTGCTCCTCTCCGAGTCTCTGTTGGATGCACAGATGTGAAGCCTGGTACATCCACACATGAGTCTGGCATGTCAGCCAGGACTTTGATAAACAAATCAAGCTACACTCTCTGTATAGCCGTTGGTTTCTGACAAGTGCCTCCAGTTTAACGCACTTATTCGGCAGTGAGTTGGCATTTCCCATTATTATGCTGGGCAAAAAGGGCTTGTACCGCCGCCTGTTCTCATTTCATTTAGCCTTCCTCATCACTCCAGTTCTGCATCCACCTCAGTTCAGCTGGAATTTGATGTTTCTGTCCATATTCACGACCCAACTTTGCTAGCTCCAACAGTAGCCCTTTTGTATAAAAACTTCTGGACTCGGCTCACATTGCAAAAAAAAAACCAAAAAAACAAACCACAAAACACAGAAGACAAAAAAAAATACTAATGCAAACACACAAAAAAGAACAACAGATGATAAAAATGTGTAAAATATGAATAACTAAAAAATGAATAACAGATCAGAAGCTGCAAAAAATTGCTGCCAGTGGCCTGGCGCATAGCAACAACAATGTTTCATAATAGAGATAGATAGTAGATAGATAATAGAGAAATGTTTCATATAGAGACAGAAATAAAAAACATATGAAGTGGTTTCTGGGCAGCTTATGGTATAAACTAATTAACACTGCTACCACAATGCTGAAAGAACAGAATGGATCACCTGCATCATTTTGGAATTTAATTAATTAACTGACCTTTAATAAACACACAACATGTGAAATTAATGCAATTTGTTATGGAACCTTATAGAAAAATTAAAATCTGAAACTATCAGCTGAATGGGAGGGGAGTTTGTCTGCTTTTCGGTGAGTTAAGCTTTTTTTTAATTACCCCACAATTCAAAACCACAGTTAAAAGTATTCAGATATACACCCACTGCTTCTGTTATTTTAATCACTTCAGCACTAATAACTGCTAAGTCAGCCAGGGCTTTATACACACAAGCTTCAGAGATGGGAGAGTTACCATACAAAGGATAACAGATTAAAAACTGCTGATTGCAGAAAAAAAAAACCAAACAACAACAAAAAACCTTTTTTTATAATGTGTGAAAATGATATGTTTGCATCACACAAAGTGCCCAGGGTCTCCTTTTTTCCATTAGCAGAACGTGTCTTGACTAATTTTTTTCACTCACAGCTTGGTTAGCTCGTGTGAGGCAGCACACGTGGCTTGGTAGTCAATTTACTTTGAATTGTCTGCAGTGTGCTTTTTAAGTGTTTACTTATTTCTGTTTGCTGTGATTCTAATTTCTACATGTGAATAACCAAGCACCGGTAGGGCAGGTGGAGCTGATGCAAATAAAATTTGCTTTCACTCTTTTTTTTTTTTTTTTTTTTTTTTGTCTTGTCCAGCATTTAAGCAAGCAGACTGATGTTCTGGATGCTGTGTTCTGCTGAGCAAATTTATTTTGCCAAGGGGAACTTTTATAGATGTAATGATCCCTTTGTATTTCTTGATTCTTATTTTATTTTTCTATTTGCTTTGGATAATAGTTTGTATTACAGAGTTTATGCTGCTGGACCTGACCGGAAAGGACAGAAAAGGGGCAGAAAGAGAACAGAAAAGAGAACATAAAAAAACAAAAGAAAGAGATCAATGCATACACGTATATGCACATACATACCCACCTACATACATATGTAATTTGCTTTCACTCTAACGAAAAGTTACAGTGTTGTGTTGCAGTATCTCTTCCATGTCTACCACAGAAATTCAGTCAGAAATCCACAAACATGTAATTGCAAAAAGATCAATTAGAAGTCCTTATGCGTAACTTCAAGCAGGTTTGCATGTCAAACCTCCTCAGACCTATGCAGAACATATAGCTCTGACACCGTATAGCACTGCACGAGGATAAGGTCCTGATTTGTCATACATGTTGGCAGATATGCTCTTTTTTAAGGCACCCGGTGCATCTGACGAAGGAAAACCTGCGACTTGGAACGGTAAGGATGAACATAGCCAACCCTGCCCGGGGTGGTACCATTTTATTGATTTTAAAATTTTAACTTTTGTTTGCCCACTTTCTTGAAGATTGTAATATATTAAGTATTTAAATTTATTTATGTGTGCATTTCTTGGTGCTCTATTAGACACCTGCCGCAAAATTCAGAACTTTGCTGCTCGCATCCACACTGAAACCAAGAAAGTGGACCACATCAGTCCAGTTCTGAGGTCTTTACACTTCTGTCTGTCCGCCAGAGAACAGACTTTAAAGTTCCTTTTACTGGTCTATAAAGCTCTGAATGGTTTAGGACCAAAGTACATCAGTCACCTCCTATCTCATTATGAACCTACCAGACCGCTCAGGTCATCTGAATCAGGTTTTCTATCAGTTCCTAGAGTCAAAACGAGACACAAAGAAGCTGCGTTCAGCTTTTATGATCCATATGTCTGGAGCAAACTCCCAGAAAGCCTCAGAGAAGCTGAAACGCTATTTTGAGGTTTTTTTTAAAGTCCAAATCTACATGTTTCTTTATTTAATGTTATTTCTTTTTCCTTGCTGTCATGTTTCTAATGTTTTATTGTTTCTGTACAGCACTTTGAATTGTGCAATATAAATGAACTAGCCTTGCCTGTTTTTAAATTTTTATTTTGTAATAAATTCTTGGAATGAAATGTCCTGTCTTCCTAAGCAACTATGCTCTCATCTTGTCAATTTAAACTACAAATAGTTCATCTGGTTCCAAGTGTTTTAACTCAAACATACCTCCATAGCCCCCGCGACATGCTTTTTAAGCTTCAGCAATGATTTTCTGCACCAAATTCTAACGTTCCTTTCAACACCATTTTAATTTTTGACCCTTGTGGAATATCTGCACCCTTGTGTGCTGTAGCAACTTTGTGGTAATATAAAAGAAAAGGGCAGAACAAACAGGAAAGCAGACACTGTTCAAGGGTTTGTGTGTCTCAATATTTAGAGTTGTCTTCAAGCATCTCTGATTGAATCAGCATGATATCAGATTTGGTGAAAACATGTGGTGTGCTGTCATCCAACATAGAGCTGTCAGTATGCACAGAGACATGCAGAGTGTGAATTGTGAAGGCGGCTTTATCTAGCTGATGCCCTCCCATCTCCATGGACTGCTACAAGCTCTGTTTGGCTCTTCACTTAATAGCATTCAATTTTTTGTCTCCACAGACAGGAAAAACACTATGAGCAAGCATCACCTCTTTGCAAGCCAATATAGGGAATGATAATGTGTATTTATGTGATTTTCTGCCTGCCTCACAAGGAGCTTAACTAAAACGAGGTAGCTCTGAATGTACAGCCTTTAAAGGCAAGCAGATTTGATTTGTACTGATTGTTGCCTGTCCCTACCGCACCTAATTGGAATGTATTGCACCCAATCACATCTCATTTGCGATTGTTCCACAATTGTGCAACATGCCCCTGGGAACAAGATTAACTATTTCAGTTGATATGTGGCTGTACTCTGACAAACTCAACCTTTCACTGTATTCAATTAAGTTGAAGTTCTGTAAGTGAGCATATATCTTGTATATATATGCACCCTGAACATTAGAATACCGAACACAGAACAAAAGAGCACAATGCAGCAAACGGATTCTTTCGCAGCTTCACTCACACCTCTTCGTGTTGCCAAGTAGCCCTGCTGTTGCCGGTTTTCTGCTCTGTAGCTGGATAAACTCGATTACTTTTCCTTCAAAATATAGGAAGTGCGACCCATCTTTGAATTAGAAATTGCCTTGATGAACTCAAAGGATAGTTTGAGGTCACGTTGACAAAAAAGGACTTTTTCAAGGAAAAGGTCTCAAATGAACAGCTGAGCAATTCTTTGCATCTTTGTGTCACAGTATGTTAAAAGGACGAAGAGCAGATTAAATTGTACTAGCAGGAATGTGCTTGGATTTTTGTTTTTGTCCTTTTTTTTGTGTCATGAAGGTTTTAGGTTGTGACAGAAGGTTCCTTTATAAGTGGTCTTGACCCTGTGATGACTTTAGCAGCACAGCAGAAGGGCAGGTGGGCTGTCTGTGTGACCTTGACCTGGGGGGGAGACACCTAAATCGGAAAGGGACTGAAGAGTAAGCCACTGGGACCAGCTGTTGCAGCTGGTGGTACCACTGTGGGATAGCTGAAAGTATACAATAAAAAAAAAAAAAGAAAAATCCAGCTTGTCTGATTCTTTTTCTTACACAGATTTGTCAAACTCAGATTCACTGTAAACCTATTTTGAACACATTTGTAGTATAATCTGAGATACTAATTGTAAACACTAGCAATTATTCTTTATGTGGTGTGAATGGTGTTAAAGACAAATGACAGCGCTTCTATTACTGCCATACTAACTAAATGTGTAGACACAAGTTAAATATTTAAAAAGTTAAAAATAAAGACAATATAAATGTGTGAAGTAATCCATAAAGAAAATGTTTAAAAAAATATTAGGAAATAAAACCAAATTTTAGAGGGTTCAAAGGAAAAAAATAAAGATTATGAGCGCTAATAAAAATATTCAATTATAACCTTCACTAAAAGGGTAAGTCTTAATGGCTCTACACATCGGGGCTGATGCAAATAAATGACACGAAATTATAAAAATTTTCATGATTTGGAGTTGAATTATTGAGCTTTCTGTTGATGCACACCAAGTCTGAAGTGAAATTGTGAATGAACGATGAAAATTCTAAAACAAACTCACAAGTTGGGAAGGTGGCTTTTACATCAAGCCACCACAACATTGTGCTGATGCTGCAAAAGAAAAGAAAAAAAAAAAAATAGCACTACGTACATTGCATTTTAGAAAAGAGAGCAGAATTTGGAAAGTTTTATTGTTTAATCCAGGACCTGAGCTGGACCATGGCCACTTTAGGACGGACTTCAGCATGTCTGTAGGACAGTCCGAAGTTCTGCTTCAGCAGCTAGCTCCTTGCTTTAAGAAGCAGAGAAGAAGTAATAAAGATGCTCGGTTATGGTGATGCAAAGTTTGAATAAAGTAGTAGCGGAAGTGACACATGCACAGTTTGCAACCAATGATCTATTAGTCAGCATGTCTTTTCTGATTGACTGATTATATATGTTGGATGTAAATATTATGAAAAGTCAACCTCAGTTGGGAAAAATAAAACTTGCAATGTAGATATTGAGATTGACTAAATAAAAAATATTAACATAGGAATCATTTGGATGAAACATTCAGAGTAGATGTGGAAAGGCCTTTACGCTTTCTTGTAAAAAAAACATGCCTGGATGCCTTGAGGTCCTTAGAAAGGCTTTTGGGGAGGGCCATATAAACTAAAAGTAGTTTCTCCATACTTCCACAGTCTATGCTTTAAGATTAACTACAGACCAGCTCGAGGATAGAAAAGATAAACTTTGAAGACACATCATGCAACTTTCAGACATTAATCTCTGCATTCTGCACTCATCTGATTGCACAGTGACATCTATATTTTGCCTTTCTAAAGTCATCGTTGCCCAGCTGCATCCCAAGTCAGAATAACCGCACTCCGCGACTTTAACAACTGGGACACATTGTGTTCACCTCAGTCCGTGTCACATGCTACACAACGGATATAAACACTACAGCTGTTTTGATTGTGCACCATGGAAGATTCAGCAAAGAAATGCAGAGGCATTAGTGGAGTAGAGAAAAATGAAAAAGAGACAGAACAAGATTGTTACCGGCCAGAGAGAAGTCATACTGCAGGTGGGATGCAACATGGACACCAAGTGCAAAAAGTGGCTGCATCTCAGGTAAATTACTTGTTTTTTACTTAAATACCCAGTGCAAATGATGGCATAACTAACCATTTCTTTCATAAACTGTGTTGGTTTACTGTAATAGCTAAACTACAAAAGTTCTGTTCACAGATGCATGACTATGATATGTTATGATGTTATAAGCTTCATTACAAAATGCACCCCAACCTAATAAAGTATCTAATTGGCCACTGAATGAAAATTATGTTGTGACGTAGAGAGGTTTCCGTTTGTTGTTTCATTTAAAATCTGACTAAATGCTACCATGACTTCATCATGTTATGTTGGAAATATCATCATGTATTATGCATGGTATAGGGAAAGGGGCAATGCAGTCAAACCAGCAGTGGTAGAGCCTTGTACTTGGCCTGGGTACGAAGATTTACACAAGCTCTATTCCTTTTTTAGTCACTCTTGCACTTCAAGTCTCTCTTCTCTTTCTCAGTTTTGATACTTCTAGGCTGTTTTGCTGTGTTTGCAGTGACAGTCAGTCGAAGTATCCTAGCTATGCCCTTGCTGCTCTGTTTAATAGATCTGTCGTGTACACACTAGGAGAGATGGCGTCGTCACCATTCCAAAGGCCCTTGTTTAGCAATTGGCAGAGAAAAACTGTGACAGGAAAGTTTAGAAGCTAGTTAGCATTAGCAGTGTCTACCAACTAAAAAGGCCTGAACTTGTACATATTTACAAACAATAAGTATTTAAAAAAATAAAATAAAATGACATTTTCTACAACATTACATTTTCTGTAAAAAGTATTTTCTAAACAATATTAAAATAAAATCAGGTATTGTTTCTTTAATACCATTAAACAGTTGTTATAAATTTCTCCTTTGCCAAAACCAGCGCACATACACTATTCACAAAAAGTTAGGGATATTCAGCTTTTGGGTGAAATTTCACAACAAGCCTAAAATGCATTCAAACCTGTACAGGTGAACTTAATGTGATCTTCTCTAAGCTTTTAAATGCACATGTCCAACTGTTAAATGTTTCAATAAATTTTGCACAAGTTGCTGTTCTCTAACAAGGAGCTTAACGGCAAAAATCACGGCAGGTGTGTGATCCTTGAATTGACTAATAAATGTTCTGGTTCAATTAGAGCTGGTGTTTAAACAGTTGTCCTCATCATGCTGTTCACATTTTGACATCATGAGACCAAGACGACACCTAACAATGGAACAACAGTCCCTTGCCATTGCGATGCTTCAAACAGGACGTTCTCAGACAGAAGTAGCCACTGAGCTTGGAGTGTCACAGAGTGTCATCAGCAGGTTGCAACAGAGATATGGAGAGACTGGAAGAGTCACAGAAAGGCCTAGAAGTGGACGTCCTTTGGCCACATCCCGTGCTGATGACCGCTACATTGTGAACACTGCCCTGAGAAACCGGATGATGAATGCCACTCAACTCCAGGCACGTTTAAGAGAGGTGAGAGGCACCCAAGTGTCACGTCAGACCATTCGAAACCGTTTACATCAGCGTGGTCTGCGTGCTAGACGACCTGCACGGGTACCTGACCACACCACCAGGCACAGGCATCACCGTCTTGCATGGGCCAGGGAGCATTTACGCTGGACGAGGAACCAGTGGGCCTCAGTGCTGTTTTCTGATGAAAGTCGATTCACACTGAGCAGAAATGATGGCCGGCAACGATGCATCAATTACAGAGAGCCTACTCCATGCAGTTAACTAAACCATTGCACAAAACATCTACCTGCTGATTCAGATTAATGTGATGTTACACTGACTTGAACTACAAACTTTGTGGCTGACAAACATCCAACTGTCATAGCCATTTAACATTTTACACGTTCTTCTTAAATCTGCATATAAAAGCCACAGAATCAATATGGAGTCACAGAGCGCTGTCAGAATGAAAAATCGATGACCACAAACATTCATTATGGGAAAATCAGCCGAAAAGGGTTGTAGTTTTACTGCCTGGGGTGAGATGACTGATTTGTAGTGCAAAGAGTCTAGCTCAGATGGTTGAAGAATAAGTCATTGTCACTTTTATTTACTGCTCTGACTGTTTGGGTGGATTTCAGTTTTGCTGAAAAGATTTGCCAAGTCAAATGCAGTGGAAGGTGCAAACAAATCTTTTTTTTTTTTTTACTCTAAGCTATAAAATATTAAATGCAGTTTTAACAACAGCTGTGTGGACCTCAGCAGGAATCTGACAGCTCTTATAAGAAATGGAAGAAGCTGGAACACAGATAAACAAGAGGAATTAAAACTGAGGGGTTATGATTTTACCTGTAGGGAAATTGCCAAATGTATTTTTTTTGTTTTATGTCGAAAATGTATAAAAATGCAGTCTGATCATGTGCTTGTTGTCTGTAATGTGGATATGAAAGATCCTTCCTCTAAAATCCAAGTTATTTTATTGCATGGTTGCTTTGTAACAGTAATTTAGTTTAACAGCTTAGATATGATTGGTGACATGGGGGGAAATAGAAGTCTTATCATCATCCTTGGTCTCTCTGTCTATCTTCCTTTTCTCTTTCTTCCACTCTTTCTTTTTTTCTTGTCTCTGAATAGCAATCAATAGTTATTATCTGCTGAGTGTCGCGTTAGACACAGCATACAGCCCCCATTCTGAGTTGATGGTGCTTTTTCATTATAGCTGACACTAGTCTAAACAAAGCAGGCCTATTTCCCTGCCACCAGACAAACACTGTCTCCATAATGGCACCAGATAAAAGAGAAGCAGGAGGGAAAATTGAGTTTCACATAATGGGGAATCAGTAACTCAGGACTGCTACTTTTTTCACGTCATTTTTCCCTCCTCCATTTCTTTCTTTGAAATATTTGGCTAATGCACAGACTGTGTGGATGTTAATTTCTTACATCTCATCACTGGCTTATCTTTTCCTCATTTATCCCTATCATTACGTTACATAACAATTTTGCTCATTTATCACCTACCCTTCAGTCTGTCTGTCCATCAGTTTGTCCTTTCACCCAATCATCCCGCTGTCGGTCTGTAGGTTTCTAGGAGGTGGGGTCGTTTTGTTTTGACAGGGTTGTTGTTTCATAAAATAAATAAATGATATCTGCGCAGTAGAGTGGAAAGCATAACGAATGGTAGTTGGAGAAAAGGCAATTTAGGGAGAAGTGCACTGGCTGGCAAAGGAACAGAATGGGTTTTTACTGTGAAGTATAACCAATGCATTACAAAACACATCACCAGAGGTTTATTGAAAAAGCCAATGACACCTCACCCTCCCCAACCCCCCACCCAAAGAAAATGGCCAACATTATCATGGCCTACATGGTTAGGCTCTGAAAGTCACTTTCAGAAAGTCACAAGAGACGTTTTTATTGCAGTGGCCCGCACAAATAGAGGAGTCCCAGATGAATGACAGAGTAAAAGGTGGTTGTTTTGCAATTTGCTTACACCTGTAGGTGCAGATAAGTTTCCTTAAGAACTGGTTGGGGTCACCATGGAAGGATGAATGTTTTTTTTTCTATTTTATATATAGGGCGACATAGTGGCAGGCACATGCCGTGAACTCTAGGATTAGCTAGGCAGCTGTTTGCAAATTTTAGCTGTAGTAAAACTATGCCTCTATCAATTACTACTTATTAAATTTTAATTACCTCGGAGCACCACTCATCACTTTTACTTAACTTAAGATTCAGGAGGATGAGAAAACCTGAAATATACTTAATTCAATAAACACAGTCTCACTTAAAGTAGTAAATTCTCAGAACGAATGAACCAGAAATTGTACATTCAGAAATTATGACAAGAACGGATGAATTGATTATACATATTTATTACAATGATGGTAAACATACAGCAGTGAAAATGAGCAATGATGGAGAGGTTATTGGTGAGATGGTCAAGTGAATTTGTTTACAGGGATTTTCATTTATGACAGTAATAATGAGAGGTAAAAATGAATTGAATGAAATGGGGCAGAAAGGAACTGATTGGAATTGAAGCAATTAAATCGGTATCGTTATTTCACTTAAATCTTTGTTAAAATTATACTTAGTGATATTGTGTTTGGATGAGAATTCAAATTTATACTTTGGTTAAATTTGATGTACTGTTGAACACCACAAGTGATATCAAAGCGCTATGAAGATCCTACTTTTTCCCCGCTGGGTCAGTTGATGGAGCCGGCGGACCAGGTGGTTCTGTCCTGGACTGCAAGTCTCCGGGAAATGGACCTTCTGGCGTCGGGAGAAGTAGGTCTGGAGCTGCTCTGATGAACGGGTTGGGATCTCTGTCCAGCAGAATCCCAGAACCAAGGGCGGTGTTTCTCGTACTCAAATTATTCCAAAGGTTGTGTTCCACGCGTACTGTCTGAGGGTAGGCAGTACTTGTACAGACGCAAAAATTAGTGGAACTGCGGTTCTGGTGAATTACTGATCTCAAAAAGGAAAAATAAAAATGTTCGCTGGGTAAACTTAAACAAGGCTTGTTTCGCCTTCAAAACAAATATTACTTTTCTGTTCGAACTTATCTCGTTAAGATCTTACGCGCACAAAAGAAGAGAGATGGAGTAAACTTATGAGAACAAAGAAACAGCTGCGTACAGCGGAAAGTTGCGAGAGGGCAACGAAATTAAGTCAAAGTACAAGAATCATGGCGATCGAGAGTCAAGGGCCGAGAGAGAAGAACAAGGGAGGACAAAAAAACCCCACCGAAGTCCAGAGCGCGGGTCCATTTAACTGGACCCTTCCTCCTAGGTCCTGACCAATCACAAACCACTAATAGTCAGAAGGCTGGTCAGTCTTACCCAATCAGGTCAGCTTTGATTGTTAACCAAGAGGGTAGGAGTGATTCAGGTCTTATTTCACTGCGGGCCCTGGTTCCTTTCTCCCATTTCATTAACATGATCATGATAATCAAATTATTAACTTTGTTTCCTAGCTTTAAGCATGGCAATCAACATTCTGGGGACTCATGCAGATGTTTTGTTTGCTTGAAAAGGGAACATTTACCAATAGTATTACTTTTACACATGAAACCCCATTGTTGCATATTTCACATATTTCTTATCAAGTGTGGATTAATCCATTGGCATGACTTGCCTTCCTCAGCCGATGAATCCTGAAAGAGAGTTACATTCTTATCCATTCCTATTATTTGCTTAACAGGGGTTCCAAACTTGGAAGGATATAACCAACATTATGTAGTAAAGTGTTCATGATTGATTCTGATGTGTGATCAGTTCAAGGATTTAAATCACATATGAGAATGAATAAAAAGGGAAACTTCAGTCAAACCTATCAACAAAAATCATGTAGGCTACATTAAACCAGTTAGTGAAAGGAAATTTAAAGACACAAAGAAGTGCATCTGGAGTTTCTTCCTGTGGGAAGAGGGGTGGATCTGTCACCCAGAATGTATATTCGGGGAGGATCAAAGCAGAGTTGCCGGGTCTCTCTCCTGGCGCCGTTGAGTCTTATCTGGAGGTGTAAAGGTGTCATTTTGACAAGAGCCAGTTGCTTAGTTCGATGTGACATTCCGTATCTATTGACCTAAGGGACTGTAAACTGTGTTAGAGGTTTTGTTCAGACCATCTGGTTTGGGGTCTGCAGGAGGTCCTGAAAGAGAAATCTGGAGGTAAATGTGAATTGCGTGTTTATCTGGGGGGAAAAAGAAAAGAAAACTAATACACCCGAAGCCGTCCTCCTCTTTCGGGTCACAAAAGGTCATTTTCTCCAGTCCTCTAGGATGACACCCCTCTGACTGCAAGAGGAGATCAAGAGCCCATAATTTAATCCAGCCAAGGGGAAAAAGAAAAGGAAAATAAAAGTTGTTTTATTCCTCCTGGAAGAGCCTTGGAGGCTACATAGCAGACACACCAATTATAATTTATATGTGTAGGCAGGTAAGTGTCTGCTTAATCTAACACAATCAATTTCCTAAATGTCAATAAAAAACTTGCAAAACTAGCTAAATGAGTCAATAGTAGTCCCCAGACTGTCCCAAATAACTTTATATGCCATGACAACTAGTAGAGTAAGTTAATATATTTCCTCAACATGAATTATGTTTAATCCTCTTTTGAAGGGTCATCTTGCTGATCAACACATCTGCTAGTTTGAGAGAAAAGCATCAATTCACTGAATCTTTGTGAATGAATGTAGAACATTGGCTCAGCACAGCAATGTAAAAAGGCAGCACATCCATTACTTGTCCCCCTTGTAGAGAAAGTAGTGGCAAACCATAAAAACAAAACAAAAACAAAACTCAATTAGTCAAAATTGACAGTGATGGTGATAATTTAACCAAAGTAGTCAAATAAAACTAAAAACTTTTAAAAGTGAATATACAAAACATTTTTCCATACAAACTGGGATTCAACTTCCTCTATTTTCTCTCTTTGGGGAATTCCACATAGGATAGTCTCGGTTCAGTTGGGGACTCGGCTCAGTTGTAGTGGGGTGTATCCATGTGGACCAAGATCGCGTTCACCCTGCACTTTGGTCAAACAAGCCTAGCCTTTAAAATAGTATATCCCCATCATCACCAAGGGTAGAGCTGCACTAATATTTAGCAAAGAAAGGAAAAGATCTGCACCACGAAGAAGAACTCTGTTTCCAACACTGGTTAGCTAACAGTGGAGCACAAAACTATCACTATTTTGGGTTTTTTATTTTGTCTTATGCAAGTATACTGCAGAATTACACCGCAAAAATGGGGCGAGGCAGAGAATACTACGTCAAAAATGCAGGAAGTGACTTTTTTTTTATGGAACTTTGTATTTCGCTTTCTGTGTTGTGTCTGCTTGAAACTCACCGACACCTGCATTTGTAGGTAGACCGAGTCGCTTCTTCGATCTCAATCACAATTTATTTGCTGCATTCACATGTCTCATAGAAAGTGGACTTTCTGAGCAAATGGACTAAGGATTGAAATCAAACAGGCTGATGTGAATGCACCCTTCAAGAGTCAATGCCTTTCATGTTGAAGCATTTTTCTCTACCGAAAGAAAAAAACAACAACAAAAAACAAAAAACAAAAAACAAATGAACAAACAAACAAACAAATAAATACATAAATAAAAGGCATCATAGCAGTTGGTTCCAGTGGGATATTCATTTTGTAGAGACACTTACTGCATCTGTATGTATCAGAATAATTATGGTCACAATAACTTCACTGCTCCCTAGTTTGTGTCCTTGGACCAAAAGGGAAATAAAGTTAGTGAACAATAAACTGTGAATGTTTGTCAGAGGACTAGCTATGTATAAAAACCTCAAGGGTTTAAAAAAGCATTTAATGAAAATGTATGTATTTTTACTGTGATTTAGCTTTTTATATATATATAGTCTTTCCAGACTGCACCCCCACGAGCCACAGTCTGGTGGTACCTGTTTTTTTGGCCTCTACCCCTACTCTCAATCCTAATGTACCTCTGTTGTTATCTGTTAAAAGGAAAAAGGAAAAAGCTGGCTGCGGGGCCTCAGTATGACTGGTTCTGTGATCTGTGTGGTGTTATTGTTATGTGTTTGTCTGTGAAAAACTTGGATGGGTTGTACTGGAACCTTGAAATTTTCCTCAGGGATGAATAAATTATTCTTGATTGATTGATTAATTGATTGATTGATAGCTTAGATATTCATAGTACCATAATGTTTAGCACACAGAACTTAGGTATATAGCCCACAATCAACATGTTGAGTCTGTTAAGGTTTCACATCAAAGTGGCAAAATAAAAATCTATTTAGTTATTTCTTTTTCAGAAGATGGATGTTGAAATCACTCTACAAAATGTTTTTGGTTATGCTGGAGGTCATTTTTTCTTTATGAGCAGGAGATTAGTAGAGGTTGACGTTTATGCTTTTTTCACTTCCATGGGCTTATTTGTTATGTTTTGTGCACAAACATTTTCTGTTGTTTCTTTAGCTTGCATTTTCAGACTTTATCACATTTGACACTTCCTTTTGGCTGAAATACATTTCTGTGATTAGTGATTAGGTACGTTGCCCAGTCGTACAGGAATTATAGTCTCATCAGTGTAAAGAAAGGTTGTTGCTAACATTTTTGCACAAACCTTCTTGCGCAAACTACATGTGGTGCATATAAGTTCAGAGAATGCAGTATGTTATATGAACAGCAGATTGTCATATTATTCAGTGTTACCTGCACAATGCCAAAAGGGCCCAATTGGAATCCTTTGTGTAAAAGCATTATGATGGGGATAATACAGCTGCGTAAAAAAGATATCCCACAGTCCAAAAGGAAAAACTTAAAAAAACTCAGGCATTATGACATTGTACTTGGAGGGAGTTAAAATTTGCCCATCATAAAAGTGAACATGCCTTGTTTTTTCCTGGTGGAGCACATATTACACTTGCAGTATATGGCACTTTATGATACAGAGACCTTAATATTAAAGTGCTTAGTAACCCTGGTAACCCTCTAAGCACCAAAATTGTGACAAGCACTAGACCAGGGGGGTGGAAAGTCTTTCCTCGAGGGCCACTGTGTTGTAGATTTTTCATGTATTCATGTTCCACACCCTTGGCTTCCATTAGATAGATTCAACAGCCAAGGCCGCCTTAATGCATTGGCTTACCTGAGCTGAAGCCCAGGGGTTTACGGGCCTATCATTTTGAACTTAAATTTAACGGCCTTAAGTTTAATTTGCTTGATTTGATTTTACTATATTGTTTCATTTAGATTTTCCAGGGAGTTGTACAGATAGTTGCCCCAATGACAAATCAGCACACAAAACTAGACATCTCTGTAGAGTTGAGGTGGTACTCCTCTGGTTGCCCTGTTGGACCACCTTGGTTCCGTAACTGTATCCGGTTGAGCCCTAGTGTCATGCCTCGGCCAATAGCTCCTTCTAGTGTCCATACCTGTAGGAGCCCAAAACCCAACCCATGGAGGATCTGTGTGGGACCGGGAACCTCTCTGCTGAAACTTGGGCACAGGGTCATGATTAGCTGGTTGGCCAGTTTCCACACTTTGTTCTGGCACCGGAAATAACAGGTTTCCATGCACCACTTTCTCCAAGTCTCCTCTGTTGTGTCTAATTACGTAAACGGGCAAACTGGGGTCAGGCTGTTTTACAACCAAGTAAGGTTTTTCTTCCCACTTGTTAGCGAGTTTACCTCATCCTTTTGCTCTCATATCCTGTAAAAGTACTTTTTGACCAGGTTGTAGTGAAGATGGAGCAGATCTCCGGTCAAAATAAACCTTTTGCCGAGCCATTTCAGAATCCATAAATTTCCTTGCTTTTTCCATTGCAAACTGGAGACGCTTTTGATGGCAGGTAACCCAGTTCTCCACAGATGTACAGCCAATGCTTTCAGGGAGACCTAAGAGACGGTCCTGAGGGAGAAATCCATGTCTCCCAAACATCAAATAATGTGGAGTATATCCTGTTGTGCTGGGAATGGAGTTGTTATATACCTGTACCATTTCAGGCAGGTGGTCATGCCAGTTTCTTCTCTCCTCACCCAGGGTTCCCAACAACCCAAGGAGTGTTCAGTTGAGTCTTTCACAGGCCCGTTTCCTGAAGGGTGATATGGTGTTGTATGGCTCTTTGATATGCCATACAGATTACACAGTTCCTTCATCAGGTTCGACTCAAAATTGGGTCCCTGGTCTGACAACAACCACTTAGGCACTCCAAACTGTTGAATAACTTTACTTGACAGTACCTTGGCTGTAGTAGTAGCCGTTTGATCTTTAGTGGGAACAGCCCAGGCAAACTTTGTAAAGTAGTCCGTCATCACCAGCACATTGTGATAAGCATCCTCGGGGTGTCCTACTGAAAGAAAATCCAAAGACAGCATTTCCATTGGAGCATTTGAATGTATTGGAATTAAGAGAGCTCGAGTTTGGTTGGGTGCTTTGTGCAGAAGACATTGGTGGCAGTCAGAGCACCACTTAGTAACATCTTTAAGCATGTTTGGCCAAAAAAATCTAAAAAAATCTGCCGCAGTAAGGCTTGCGTCTTCTCAGGGCCCCAATGGCCAGCCTGTGCATGGTACATTTGCCAAACATTATAACGTTCACCTTCTGGAAGTACAATTTGGAAGACCGGGTCCAGTTCTTTGGGGTCATGCAGCCTACAGTGCAATACACCGTCAATCATTCTGAGGCGGTCCCAATGGCTTAGTACTTGCAAAGTTATTTTACTTTCACTTTGCCTCTCCGATCGCTTTGGGGGATAGCCTCTCTGCACATACATTACTACTCGTGCCAGTACAGGATCACTATTCTGAGCATTTTGCCATTGTACCCGAGTCCGTTCTGGCATTACAAGGATACCCACTGAGTCAAGCTCAGTTGAATTCAGTCCTCCAACACATTGCTCTGACCACAGCTGCTCCTGTAGGGGTAAATGAAGGAATCCCCAGTCCCTCTCTTGCCTCCTCTGAGTCCAGTACGGGTGTCTCTGGGGGAAAACGAGACAAAGCATCTGCACTTTGATTAGTGCGACCTGGTTTGTACTTTATCTCGAACTGAAAACTGGCCAAACGTGCAGCCCACCTTTGCTCCAAGCTACCAAGTTTT